>NC_134710.1:400113031-400758031 GCF_043290135.1 Rhipicephalus microplus | reverse complement strand
CTTGTCTCTTAAGGTTACACCTACCATTTTTCTTTCCATTGCTCGCTGCGTCGTCCTCATTTTAAGCTGAACCCTCTTTGTAAGTCTCCATGTTTCTGCTCCGTAGCTAAGTACCGGCAAGATACAGTTGTTATATACCTTCCTCTTAAGGGATAATGGCAATCTACCTGTCATAATTTGAGAGTGCTTGCCGAATGTGCTCCACCCCATTCTTATTCTTCTAGTTACTTCAATCTCATGGTTAGGCTCTGCGGTTATTACCTGCCCTAAGTAGACATAGTCTTTTACAACTTCAAGTGCACTATTACCTATCTCGAAGCGCTGTTCCTTTCCGAGGTTGTTGTACATTACTTTCGTTTTCTGCAGATTAATTTTAAGACCAACCTTTGTGCTCTCTCTGTGCAACTCCGTAATCATGAGTTGCAATTCGTCCCCTGAGTCACTCAGCAATGCAATGTCATCGGCGAAGCGCAGGTTACTAAGGTATTCTCCATTAACTCTTATTCCTAACTGTTCCCATTCTAGGCTTCTAAAAACCTCCTGTAAGCACGCGGTAAATAGCATTGGGGAGATTGTGTCCCCCTGCCTTACACCCTTCTTGATTGGTATTCTGTTGCTTTCTTTATGAATCACTATGGTAGCAGTTGATCCCCAGTAGATTTCTTCCAGAGTGTTTATATATACTTCATCTACGCCCTGATTTCGCAGTCTCTGCATGACGCCTGATATTTCTACTGAATCAAACGCCTTCCCGTAATCTATGAAGGCTATGTATAGTGGTTGGTTATACTCTGAGCATTTCTCTATTACCTGATTGATAGTATGAATGTGGTCAATTTTTGAGTAGCCTGTTCGAAATCCTGCTTGTTCCTTTGGTTGATTGAATTCTAATGTTTTCTTTACTCTGTTAGCAATTACCTTTGTAAATAGCTTGTACACTACAGAGAGTAAGCTGATCGGCCTGTAATTCTTCAAGTCCTTGTCATCTCCTTTCTTATGTATTAAGATGATGTTAGCGTTCTTCCAAGACTCTGGTACCCCTCCCGTCAGGAGACACCTCGTAAACAGAGTGGCTAGTTTTTCTAACACAATCTGTCCTCCATCTTTCAGCAGATCTGATGTTACCTGATCCTCACCAGCAGCCTTTCCTCTTTGCATGCTCTCCAAAGCTTTTCTGACTTCTTCTATCATTACTGGTGGGGTGTCGTCTGGGTTACTGCTAGTTCTTATAGTGTTAAGGTCGTGGTTGTCTCGGCTACTGTACAGATCTCTGTGAAACTCCTCCGCTATTTTAACTATCCTATCCATATTGGTAGTTATTTTGCCTTCTTTGTCCCTTAGTGCATACATCCTACTTTTGCCTATCCCAAGTTTCCTCTTCACTGCTTTGAAGCTTCCTCCGTTTTTCAGAGCGTGTTCAATTCTCTCCATGTTATACCTTCTTACATCGCATACTTTACGTCTATTATTCAACTTAGAAAGCTCTGCCAGTTCTATTTCGTCTGTTGTACTTGACACTTTCATGGTTTGACGATTTTTAATTAGGTTCTTCGTTTCCTGGGAAAGCTTGCCAGTGTCTTGTCTAACTACCCTGCCTCCAACTTCCACTGCACACTCCGTAATGATACTCGTCAGATTATCATTCATTGTATCTACGCTAAGGTTGGTTTCCTCACTAAGAGCCGAATACCTGTTCTGCAGCGACACTCTTAATTCCTGTACTTTCCCTCTCAGTGCTAGCTCATTGATTGGCTTCTTGCGTATCAGTTTCTGTCGTTCCTTCTTCAAGTCTAGGCGAATTCGAGACCGTACCATTCTATGGTCACTGCATCGTACCTTGCCAACCACTTCCACATCCTGCACGATTCCTGGGTGTGCGGTCATTATAAACTCTATTTCGTTCTTATTTTCGCCATTAGGGCTCCTCCATGTCCACTTGTAGTTTTCTCGTTTTCGGTAGAAGGTATTCAAAATCCGCAAATTATTGCGTTCTGCGAATTCTACTAGTAGCTCTCCTCTGGCGTTTCTAGTGCCGATGCCATAATCTCCTACTGCCTGGTCTCCAGCCTGCTTCTTCCCTACCTTTGCATTAAAGTCGCCCATCACTCTAGTATACTATTTGTTGCTTGAAGAGTTCATGTAATTTGTTGCTTGTTGCTTATGTAATTTATTGCTTAAAGCTCTAAATAATAATGAGACGCAATAAAGAAATGTGAGCGTCTTTTTTCTATTTTTCTCCCGTGAATTGCAACGAGATGTGGGGCTAATGTGTCGGCGATTCGCATGCGTTCGTGTACTCACCGTCAGCGCATCAAGCAGACGACCACCGCGGAACGCTCCTACGCGTTCGCGCACTCATTGTGCTCATCTATTCTACCACGGCTAAGCCAGCGTTTCCAAACTATCTCACAGAAACAGGCAGAAGACCACAAAATAACGCTGTTCAACAAAGCAACGCCTGCGGTTGGACTTGTTTGGGCACGTCATACGCACGTGACCTCTTGGTCGGATGCCTGAGAGTGTGGGGAAGGGATTTGGCTTGCGAAGGCTACGCGGAGGAGCGACAAGGGTTTCGAGCTCGCCTTCTTTCATCCTCGTTTTGCGCCGATTCAAAAAAACCCGTTTTCTTCACTCTTGATGAACCGATTCAAACAATTTTTGTGGCAAAATGTTCCTCATCGGACAGCCAAGAACTTCCACTGTCTAAGTAAAATTTGGCACGGGGCCTGGTAAGTGGCCCTTTAAAGGGAGAAAAAAATGATACCCAAACGGGGATTGCCAAATGCTAATCATAAAAATACACTCCATTGTTCACGTGGCATAAAAGCTGCTTTCTACAATGATGAGGGTGCCATGTGATTTATTCGTGTGCGAGAAAAATCCCCTGAGCTTGATGAAACACGAAGGTGCGTGGCTGTGCACTCAATGCACCTTGGCTAGAACTGTCCTTTCACATTTTAACACTTCGTATGCTTCTGCAGGCGATCATTCAGACATCTGCTGGTTAGACACAAGTAGCAACCACCATAGTTTAAATGGATCCCACACACACGTCACGCCGTACGGAATCCATGAATTCGTCGTGGTGCTTCACGTCGAAATCGGGCTGCTTTGATATTCACGTTGTCGGGTCGTCCTACGTCGTGCTCCGGCTTAGCAGTGATCCCAATCCACTGCACTAGTTCACCGGATAGCTTCAGGAAGAGAAATGCCTTGATTCACACAGTCTTCGTTCACTGCCACGACCATCACCCGGCTCTCAGTTACGGCCGTCTTGCCGGTTTTGATCTCAACCGGGCAAGATATCGCGAAGCACTGCAGGTAAGGTACGAAATAGCAGTAGAGAGCGCAACGTAAGCGCCGATAGACACTTTTAGTTGGGCGTACGTAACGAGTCAACGTGCGCAGCTCTGCCACGGGAGAGAACTGCCCATGTGCAGTACATAACGTATCGATTCCAGAGATGCACGCGTACGCCCAATACAAGAAGCTGTGTACGTAACGCAACGCTTACTACGTTACGTTCTCACGAGACCTCGAAGAAACCAGAGCGAGTGTATATGGTGGCAGCAGTGGCGTTCGACGCAGACAGCAACAGTCGACCTGATGCAAGGCATGCGTATTTCAAAATGAATTAAAGGCGATGATTTCATGCCAGACAAGGTAAATTCAAGCGGTGCGTTCCGGCATCCTGATGACTCGGAAGGAATTGCCTGGCGTCTCACGAAAACTCTCAAGAATCGCCTTCGATAGGTTGTGTGCGGGAACGCGTCTTTTTCTGCCAAGCCTCTCAGCGTTTGAACACGTAAATAAAATGACAGCTTGGTACGTACTTTTATTCATGGTGCAATATAACACGCCTTGGGCGTTGTGCGAGCTTTCACTCCTTAAATGAGCCGGTAGTAATCGAGATGCCATGAATAACTGGAACGCGACCACTTGCTGCAGAGTACGCTAAGGCTTATCTGCAGCAGCGCTGGATAGAACGCTCGGGTCGATCCAGTTTAGCCGTGCCCGATCAGACGCATTGCGCAGCCAAGTTCAAAGCAGCAAATGCGAACGTGCACATTCACTGCACCTATAGGAACGATGCTAAAATCTGCACAGCGAATGCCACGGCGTGACTTGTACGCCATGGTGGCCCTTACCCTGGCCGCCAGGATGTTTTTCGCGCAGATAACAAAGGCCACGTTATTATTGGGACATATCATACTCCTAACGTGGGTGGCGCCGATAAGCATGCGAAAACCCTTGCATCTCTAATACGCCTTATCTAGTTGAGTGAAACGAATCAAGGTACTTTAAACTACAAGTGTCGTTGGACGCTTCACTTTCAGCGTACGCAACGTTATTTTCACAGTGCATGCATCTTCTCCGTACGCCCAACAAAAGGTATCTGATATCTAGCGTGTACATAACTTGGGCACCCAAACTCAGGCATCTCTCTTGGGTTAAGCGCATGCGAGGTCTTTCTTGCTCGCTCTCGCCCGTTGCGTGCGCAAAGCTGTTGTGCGCGCTAAACTAAAATTCTCTAAAGTTACGGAGGCCCCATTCCTGCAACGATCACCGGCTCTCGTAATCCTTTTTGCCTCAAATATTGATCGGTTCTACCTGTCTCGACTTTCTACAATTACAGAAGATGCGCGAAAATCTGGTACATAATTTCAATCTCTGTAATTTGTTGCCAGGTGACCTTCTCGACCATTTCTAACATTTTTGAAGCTCTGTCCGAACCTGTTATTTAGGCAATTCTCAGTATGGCTTACGTGCTTTTTGCCATATGACAGGAGAATATTGCAGACCACATCAACCTGGCATTCGACATAGTTACTTTCGTGGTGTATGGTACAAGCTGGTGCTTTTCGGAGGCAAGGATTTCTCATTTCGCAAAGTTTAAACATGTTCAAAGGTACAGAGAAGGTCACCTTTATATCCTTACTCCCTTAGCAATCTTCAAGATATAGGACACGCGATAAACGTACGGCATCACAACTACCTTTTCTTTTACACGAAGCAGCCATTGGTTCATTTCACACACGCACACACACACACACACGCACACACACACACACACTTGTATTAATCTAATTGTAACACACACACACACAGAGAAGGATAATATTTTAATTGTAACACACACACACGCGCGCGCACACACCCAGACACACTTTTATTATTCTAATTGTAACGCACACACAGAGAGAAGGATAATATTTTAATTGTAACACACGCTTACATACAGAGAAAGATAAATTTCACGGATTATGAAAGTAGTATTTTACGGATTCCCACGGTTTGATAGGTTCACACGGTTATTATAGGTTTCAAAGCGGCGTACAGATATACACAGTAAAAATTTTTACACCCAAAAGGGTGTACAAAGGGTGCTTTTACGAGAAAGCACCCTTTGCAGCACTCTTTAACACCCATAAATGGTCGATTGAAAAAAAGCACCCCTTTGTTTGGGTGCTTGCCTCGATAGCACCCTAAAATACGCTCTAAGGGTGCTTTTGTGCCTGAGAAGGGTATAGGTGACGATTCATCAGATAGTATATGCAGCATAAGAAGAACATATAATTATAATATTTGGGATTTTACGTCTCGAAAATCTCGATATGATTATGAGGGTCGTCGTAGTGGAAAGCTCCAGAGATTTTGACCATTTGGTGTTCTTAATGAGCGCTGATATCGCACAGTGCACAGGCTTCTACCTTTTCGCCTCCGTCTTTATTCGACTGCCACGGCCGGCATCGAACCCGCGACCTTCGGATTGGCAGTCAAGCAGCGTAGCTACTGCACAAATATGTGGACATTGCGGTAAATGACGGCCTGATTGACTTAGAATGTCTGAAGGTGCTCTCCGAATACAGTAAAATGCCAGCAGAAGCAAATCGCGTTTCATCTATAACGGCAATTAACTGCAATCCATGTTACGAAAGCTTTCCTTAGCGTTGGTTATAAGCTACATGTTTGCTATGGATTATATACACACACATAATGTTCGCCCGAGTATGGGTGTGTGTGCGTGAGTCTGCGCATGTGTTCGTGTGTAAGCGCGATTGTGTGTACACCCGTGCATGTGTGCGTGTGCGTGTATGTGCGAGTCCGTGCTTGTGTTAAGCGTGCCTGTGCCCATGCATGCGTGCGTTTACGGTCGCGTGTGTGTGTGGCCGTATGCATACGTGTATGTGTGTGCACCTGTGAATAAGTATGCGTGTGCATCAGCTCGTGCGCCCTCGAATTTCGTGTTTGTGTGTGCGGGGGGGGGGGGGGGGAACTGCTATAGTGTTTAAGGTCCCACACCTGTTCAGACTGGGAGTCTATACGGGAGGTGGCTTAAGGAATGGCGGGGGTCAACGCACTGTACATAGACTATTCAGTACATGGAAAACAGCTGCACATTCTCATACCTCATCGTTGCTTACCAACTTGCTGTGGTAGCTGATTAGGTCCGCTGAGGCGCTTCTACGCTTAAAAAGCGTGGGTTATGACCAATTCCCACGGAAACCTGTCACTGCACTTATGCACAAACATCTTTTATATTAACAACGTTTAACACGAACGTGCCCTGCCTTTGCTACAGGTGCTTAGCTAGCTCATTGGGCAACCATATAGAATTATGTGCTGATCGTGTGGTCAGCAGAAATTTTGTTATAACAACCTCGGCACGTTTCGTGGTGCGTGACAAGCCTTCTAAACATCCGCGACTGTGGAATAATTTGTTCCAGCTTCGACTACGCATTCAGTGTTTGCGGCACCATACGCGGAAATGCCAGACACGGACAATGCGAAAAGAAATTCCTCTGAAAAAAGGTGTAGCGATGCTCTCCCGCTAATGCCACCGAGGACGAATTAATTATGGTTTCTGGCCATTCCAGGGTGCACTTTGTTTTCCGCAAGTTTCGCTTCACTATTTTTCGCCCACTGCAATCGCATTCCGTCAAAATTCTCAAAGAACCCGAGGCTGGTAAGTAACCTGCGTCGCTGTGCGACTGGCGGGAAGGAGAGTTGCCATTTACAAGGAGTCATTCCGCATCGAACGGTCGTCCGCTATATGCGCCATAGCGTTTGCGTTTCGGCGCCGTCTTGGCGGGTTTCCCACTCCTCCCCGTCCCCCCGCTCACCCTGGCCGGCATTGCTCCCACAACGGCGGCGTAGATAAGCGAATAGTTGCGTCACCGAACACCTGCGTCGACAGCTGCGGCGCCGCCGCCAGTGCCTCCTTCTTCTCTCTCTCAACGTTGCTCTCTCTGTCTCATCGTCTTTCAAATGCGTTGCGTTGGTCTGGGGTCTTGGTCGCTGTGTGTGCTCTAGCGAACAGGCGCATATTCAATGGTGGTCACGCATGACACCGTGTTCGAAGTGACGCTCGGATTGAGGAATATTCATGGAGTGGCGGACACGGATAACGTGGGCCTGTTAACGGTAAGTGTACTGTTTTCGTAGGTAGTAATCATACAGCGCTAGCTGGGCGCCTGTAGCAGCTCTGCCGAAGTAGGCTGCCAGCCATTTACAACAGCATGCGTTCGCGGGCCTGTTGCAGATGCGCGATTAAACGTGTGACTTAACGAGTTCACACTGCTATGCGCGATGTTGTGTAAGTGCCTGCATCACTCATACAGTGAGTGATGTGATCACTTAACAAGGGCGGGATTAGTTGCTGATCGCACATTGTCTCTCCACTGCACAAAGTTATTGATATTGTTTTAAAATGTGCTTTGGGCTACATCGTAATAACATTTCTATTAATACTCAAATGTGCAACGTGCTTCTGTAGGTGTAAGCGTAAAAAAAGAAAGAAAAAGAAAAAATTATGTACAGAGGCGCACTGTACGAAATGTTTTTTTTTTGCTTAAAGACGGTATAGTTGGAGGTGCTGATATGCCGCGATGCTCCCAGCGCGTGCGCCCCGGTCTTTTAAGCTATTTAGGACAAGTGTCACCAGAAACAGGGAAAGATCTAGCAGACTTCCAAAGGCGCGTTGTTGTGGCCATCGCCGTGCGTTGTTTTCCCTCGTTTCTGTTTGCTGTTTTCGCGCTTTGCCTTCATCTGCGATAACGTTCGGCGTTATAACAGAATTGAGAGAGTATACGTGACTGTGCGAGCTGTGTGCGATAGCTCTAGCATATGCCATGGCTGCTGCAACGTAGACGGCGTCCGCGCGCGTTGGTGTCGTTCGAGCGCTCCTACTTGCTTGATTGTGTTTAACTGAGTATTTAGGCACGGGTTACGTTTGTAAATCCCGTGGTCAATAATCGCTAATAGCGTGCGCCTGATTGCCATCAGAGGATGGGCTTGGTTGTCGAAATATGCCAGACGCTTTTTCTGAAAGCAAGCTTTGAAAAAATTTTTTTAAAGAAATACTTTCATACGTGCTAGGCAGTGTCTATTGCAGGCCCGCAACTCTTTAAAAACTGGACGAGCTATCACATCTTTTATCAAATTACAATGAATTAAGATGATTGAATTATAGATGACGAATTTCTGTGCTAGATTAGGTGCCCAAAACACATGTTCGCAGCCCTACGTCTAGAAATCAGGAAAATAGGTAGCACAGCGTCAAATTTGGATTAGATTCCATTGACGGAGCGTCTTGTGAGGGTAGAAAGAACGAGAAAATTGTTCATTTTTGATGCTCTTATAGAGGCAGTCAGAATCGCACTTATTGGTGACTTGTAACAACTCCTCAGATTGTTAGAGGCGTGATTAAAGTCAGTAAATCTTTTACTTTTTTTTGCAGACCTCTTCGCAAGTGCCACGCCCAAGATCATTTGTTCTCATGTAAAAGAGAAAGCAGAGATGTCTTCACTGTTTGTACATGAAGAGGTAAGTTTCTTGTGCGTTTTGATTAATGCTACATGTTCTGAACGTTGTACTTTAAGAATTGTTTTCACACTGGCTCACTACACTAGAAGGAATTTGATTCTTAGGTGAGTTCACGCTTTCGTAAGTGCCATTTTTGAGCTGTAGTCTTACACTTCACCTCATTTCAAGAATTTACTGTATGCTGGAAAACTCTTATCTTTATCATAGGAAATTATTGGAATGTATGGGTTGTATGCTTCGAGTTCAGTGTAATGTCAATTACACGCCATTTCGAAGGATACACACTACACATTCTTTATATATGGTGCTGCAAGAACAGCACGAACATCCTTTTATGAGAAGTCATATTGGCTCTTATTACAGGATGAGAGGATGCCGCTGACGTCCTGCGTAGTCTACCTCGGCCCCAGCCTAGAGCAAGCCTACTTCCTGAACGTCCACATGGATAACCAAAAAATCTTCCGTGTCAGTTGACGAAGAAGGAGTGACAGCACTGATGAGTTGATTTTTTTTTATTTTCAACATTGTCTACGGCCGCAAGGCCTTTAACAACCACCGTGATTGAGTGACTTTTTCTCGGCGTGAGTTTGGAGTTTATCAAAGAAGTTGTTCAGGCAGTACGACGTTGAAAATTTTAGTGTCACAATGCCTAAACACCTTTTTCTAGTGTGGTCATGGTAGATGAACAAATATTGTTATTTGTGTAAGTTATTTTGCTTAAATATAGCTGGACCATTCCATGCCAAACGTTCCAGCCACTTTAGCGACCATCTGAATTGTATTTGAAAAAAAATGTGCTGACTTACTGCGTTGAAAACAGTGAACTGCTAGAATATTTCAGCGAGAAAAAAAGTTTTGTTCATGTGGCTGGCTTATAACTTCCTGGCATAATGCCGTCTGTGTGCTGTTTGTGGAAAATTTCGTTTTAAAACTACCGCTTATTTTTTCTAAAGCAAATTTGGTCTACCTGTTAAGTAAATGTGCTTCTGTAAGGTATTTGAAGCTCAATAATAATAATAGTGCAATTTTTTGCCACAATCGCTTCCAAGAAGACAGCCAAAATGTGTTATGTTTGCATTTTTTATTGCAATATAGCACTTTGTATGAACATCTGACCAGTGAATACTCACTCCACAGAAGGTATATTTTGAGGAAAAAAATATCTTTATACCTCTCAAGCTGCTGAAATATACGAGAAAATATCACGAATTTCACAAAATTGTGATTTTTGTCCGTATTGAGATGCAATTTGCTCCATGTTGTGATACAATGAAAACTCATCATTATACCTAAACTGTAAGAAAATGAAATTCTTTCTGTAATAAAAATCTTATCGCAAAAAGGACAGGAAAGAGCGCTGTCAACTGAATTTTATTGAAGGTGCTACGAGCGTTTTTATACTGAGCACAAGAGCAGGGCTCATCTGCAACAACACATGTGTGACCATGACAAAATAATTTTGACCGAGAAAAGAATACTCTTTTTCGGAAAAGATAAGTGAAGGTGTACTGATGCAATGATCTTTGGCCTTCCTGATAAAGAGTTCTAAAATCTCTCATTTTTCTGCTTGCTTTTTTTTCAAAAACCGTGTTTTATGAAACCTAGGACTACACTTACATTCTTTATGGTGTCCGGCCATGAGACTACTATAGCCCTTCTTAATATTTAAAGCATGCTGTCTTGCTTGATCATTGAAGCATTGCCCAGTTTGTCCTATGTTTACTTTTCCACGTGTTAGGGGTATCTCATACACATTAGATTGGCATTCAGTAAACCTATTCTAGTGACGAATTGTGCAAGATTGACTATTCCTGTTGCTGTAAGTACATGCACTTTTGAAAGCTTGCAAGGAGTGGAAAACAACAATATCATATCTGCTGGCTCTCTTCCTAAAATTTTGAGACACCTTATGTACGTATTACCGTGTGACATGCAAAGGTGATTGGTCATTCTCTTTTTCTTTTGGTTCTGTTTCCTTTAACTTTACTTTCTGCAGGAGGGTTTTGCAAACAAGTGTGATGATGCATTTGGGGTATTGGCTGGTGCTATCAGCCCAGGAGTGCTAAGAATGTTCTGCCTTTTGATAGTGGGCATTCAAAATTAGTAGAAAGAGGAATTGATACCACATGTATTCAGGCCCCCCTTCAGAAGTCATGTTAGCACAAGGGTGAGGTCAGGCTTAAAAACCAGATTAAAAGACTAAAAGATGCTGGCTATCCCAACAGAATCATCACACCCATTTGCAAAACCCTCCTGCAGAAAGTAAAGTTAAAGAATACAGGACCAACAAAAAACAATGACCAAAACCTTTGCATGTTATACCACATCACGTGTCTCACAATTAAAAAAATAGCCAGCAGATATGATATTAGCGTGTTGTTTTCCACCCCTTGCAAGCTTTCAAAAGTGTGTGTACTAAACAGCAACAGGAATAGTCAATCTTGCCCCATTCGTCACGAGAATAGGTTTACTTAATGCCAATTTAACGTTTGTAGAAGTATTTTTTATCAGGTAAACCAATGATCAGGGCATCACTACACGTTCACTTATCCTTTCCGAGAGGGAGTATTCTTTTCACAGTTAAGATTATTTTGTAGTGCTCACACGTGTCGTCGCGCATGAACACGGTTCTTGTACTCCGTATAAAAGCGCTCGTAGCACATTCATTAAATTCAGTTGACAGTTGGTGCTCTTTCCTGTCCTTTCTGTCTCTTCCTAAAGTTGTCGCGCTGTGACTAGCACACAACCACGATGAACCAACTCTCCCAAATTAAGCTCTTGTTCCCTATTGGAAAAATTGCCATGGTGGATACTGGAAAACATGGTGGGCGTAGTGAAAATAATAGTGGGCATGGTGGAAATATTAGTGGGCATGGTGGAAATTATGATGGCTATGGTGGGACGTAGTGGAAAATATGGTGGTTATGCCGGGACATACTGGGTGGTATGGTGTACAGATGATGGGTAAAGTGGAAATGATGGTGGAAAGCAGAGGCTAGATAGTGGGCAATAATGGGACACTCTGCCCACCATTGCGATAATGCTGGGAAGCCCTAAGCATATGGTGGGTGGTGCTTATTATGGTGGGCTACATGGTGTACCAAGCTGAGAAACTCTTCCCACCATTGCGATAATGCTGGGAAGCACTAAGCAGATGATGGGTGCTGCTTGTTATGGTGGGCCACATGGTGTACCAAGCTGAGAAGCTCTGCCCACCATCGCGATAATGCTGGGAAGCAGTAAGCAGATGATGGGTGGGCTTATAATGGCGGGCAAATTATATAGTGTACCAAGCTAGGATATGTACACTACATGTTCTACCATCATGATTTCCACCAAAGGTTAGGTTTACTGACCGAGCCCGTACAATTGTGTTATCCGTGCTTCCGGGTTTCAGAATACACGATTACGACGATTAAGTATGACAATACAGCGCAGCCATATGGCATCAATTAACCTAAATGAAGCATTTTTCATTGTGTATGCTGTTCACTCAAGAAGCAACAAACATCGATGCGACGCGATTAAAGCACTCCCAGAGAACGTAATTTAGTGTCTTCTCACCGACAGCCGCCGGTCGCACTCGCCGGCATTTCTCTAGCTTTTGTACGAGAACTCAAACGTGGCAATTCGTGTGCTTGGTGAACCATTATGATAGCGTAATGTTTCCGGTACACTGCATTCGTTTTGGCCAAGCCGTTATGTAGTTGTTGCTTTAGCGAAAGAGCAACAGCATTGCGCTGGCGCGACCGCCCTCTACATTGCGCGAAAAGCATCCTAATACTCAATCAAATAAATTAGGCGGGCGTATCTATGAAATGAGCCTAGAAGCGTCATAAAGCGTGAGCAGAGGTCGCCCTTTAGAACGAGCGCGAAACGGATATTAAACTTGGCAGACCCCGCCGGTAAACTGTTGCTGCTCCCCAGTCCACTTGGTTTTTTTTCCTTTAAGTTGTGAATTGTAAAAAAAATAGCACTAGTGCCAATAACATAGTGGCAATCGTTACAGGGCGCAGTTGCTTGTGTTTAATAAATGTGCAATTTTTAGTAGCAGGTGTAGATCTTGTCTATGTTGTGTACACGACAAACATAACTTAAGTTGAACCTTAAGTTTGTACGCCAACTAAGTATTTAACACGCAACCACCGTCATGTTGGTGTGGCGCAGTGGTTAGCGTCTTCGAATGGGAATCTGCAGGTTGCACGTTCGATCCTCCATGGCGCCTTGTTTTTATTTTTACGGGACGGGTGTTTTTTTATACCGTTTTTATAGAATTCTTTTTTATTTTTTGTGGCAGCTCGTCACGGTGATTCTGACGTCATTTTGCGCTCAAGTGTTGCGGCACTGCAGCACCCACCATACCCACCATGCGCCATGGTGGGTGTTTCCCACCATTCACCCACTACATTAATCCACTATAATGGTGGGTGGTGGTTTCCACCATGCCCACCATTCGTTTTTTTCCGATAGGGTTACGTAACACGTACACCGAGTTTCGTATGGAAAGAAGGAGCGGTGCTTTTGAAATAAAATTTTTCACATACAACACCTAGACGGCATTCCAGGAAGTTCAGAAGGCAGCCACGTGACCAAATACTTTTCCTCTCCTAAATATTCCAGAAGTTCACTATTTTCAATGCAGCACGAGTTTTTCGAATACATTTGAGATGGTTGCCAAAATGGCTGGGACATTTGGCATAATGTGACCGAGCTGTGTCATTTGCCATAATTATGCATTACCTCTTTTGTTTTTTTGTGTCCTGACTCAGTTTTGTGTTCGTTTTTAGCTTATTGGGTTTCTGATCATTGTATTGGTTTCTTAAGTATTCGCTAAAGTTATATGTGCGAAAACCTGTATATATTTGCAGTACATCTTTTCTCATAACCAATTGTTATACATCCAGGAATACAAAGCTTAAACCACTGTGATTGTATACATTTGAAAACACTATCCATATATATTTTTGTGTGCATCACTTATTGGGAACGATTGTGTACATGAAGGCGTATATAGTGAAATCATGGTGATTGCATATATTTGAAAGAATGATAAGTATATATTTGCCTGTATTTCATTCCTATTAACCGATTGTGTACATGAAGGAGTATTAAACTGGAAACCACTGGGATTGTAGATACTTGAAAGAATTATAGGGATATATTGGCGTGTATTTCATTTGTAGTCTCTATGTACTTGAAGCAGTATACTAAACTGAAACCAGTGTAATTGTATGTTGCAAAGAATTGTCAATAAAGTGAAACTGAAAAAATATAATAAACATTTGAGGTGTTGCATGTGTAGTGTACGTATACGTGAACGTATATCTGGTGAAAAAGTTGTGTGACAGAAGAAAAGTTTATGTTGTATTTGCCTATTAAATAAGTGCAATATGCAAGGGCAGCAAGGCTTCATTTTCTGTAATGCGCATTATGCATGTACTGTGAAGTATATATAGATCCAGCACAAGTTCATACACGATTGTACGCGTTTATATTTTTGCCCACACGCAATGAATGGTGCTCGACAGGTGGCGCACCATCGATAATCAGAACCACTTTCTTCAAGTAATGTGTAATCAGTGCATGATGATATCTATTCGTGCAGTCTAAAAGAATACTGCCACCCCTGTCATGGGCACTCAACACCCTTGTGCACCCTTCTCGCACCCTCCTCAGAGGGTGCTAAAAAAGTGATGGACATCGAAGGCACCCTTCCTTAAGGGTGTTTTTGTAACACCCTACAGTTTTTTTACATGTACACCATATTCTAAGGGTGCATGGTAAAGAACCCTTTTTGGAAGGTGCTGAATTAACACCCTTAGGGTGTCGTTCACGGGACAAGCTCATTTACACCCTTCTGGGTGTAAAAATTTTTACTGTGTACAGTGATGCCAGTAGTTTTGTGATATCGAGCTAGCGCATGATGTTGTAGCCGTTTTTACCAATCGAAAGTTTACATGAATGTGGACTCTTATCGTTTGACAGCCTTTTGTATAAGCCTTGCGCTGCTTGTCCAACCACCATTTTCTTGTTCTTGCTTGCTATAGCTACACTCACACTTTACAACACAAGCTTTATTGACAATAAACTACATTGAAGCATTGAAAATTTGGATGTGAGAAAGATGATCGACATATTACCATTTGTTCACTGATAAACAATCAAACGCTCGATATATGCCACTAGGCTATAAGTGTTCATTTGCAGAATAGACAGCTTTGCTGTGAAATTATTAGGCGCTCTTAAACGATACGCTCCAAACAAATGCGACACGTTGGTTCTTGACGAATTCCTACTGGGAGCGAAGTTTTAACTGTTAGAGGACCAATGCGTGGTAGTTGATGAAATCCGGTGAAATTTTGGTGTCTAAGTGCAACCCTACTTGTTAGTGGTTAAAGATAGCGTCCAGCATGTTAACCTCCCCCCCCCCCTTTGCTCACATACAAAACCTGTATGCATCAAGGTCTACGATAAAAGATAACATTTGATGCACAACTCTTGTGCATTTATGTCTGAAACGTTCAACGCCACATATTTTATTGTGTCATGCTTTGCCGGCAGTTTTTTTTGCAATCGCGATATTAATGCGACCAGGATAGTTTCTGAGCGCCTTGTAGAGGCTTATAAAAATTTTGGAGGAAAATACGCTCATTCTTATTGCACTTTCTTGAACAAAGCTTTGAATAAGCTCTCGATACCGTGGCCAGCTAAGCTAGAGCCACACTCGTCTAATACCTGTCACATCCTCCCGCAGCACAGTGTACCAAGCCATCATCTCCAATGATTCGGACAGGCACACCCGGTGTTAGGTGCGTTAAGGATTCTGCCTAAGTGTGCCATCATCCCCAGCGCCAACTCGATCACCTCCATCTGAATACTGGTCGCGATAAACGCTCCGTGCACCAAGTCGGCACATACTCGGGCGCCAGTCAGGGGACGACGTGTCATACATAGTGGACACGGGGAATAGACGGGCATCGGGTTCATTGATCTCCCTTAACGGCTGCTACGCACTGAGTCGGAAGCACTGGCTGCTTTGTGTACGCGTGGCAGCACTCCGCGGTGGTCGAGCGGCAGGCTCTCCGGCCTCTCGCCGATGTGAAAGGGCGTACATCAATCTGTCAATATACAGACGAAGTGGCGCGCAATCGACTTACGCCTCTCCCTGCAGCGTTCTCGCGTGAGCGGTTGTCCGGCCAGTAAGTGACAAGACCCACTGATTCACCGGTGCCATCCGCACCACTCAACGTAGCTAAAAGATAGAAGGCGGCCGGCACAGCATTCCTAATATAAGGTTTCGAACACGATGGAACAAATGTCCCTCATTAGTCAAACGCCAACGCAGCTGCCAGGCGGCGATAATGCGCAATAAAAAGTTCGGGATGTGTCTCATCCGTTTAAGCTACAGCGCAGCCCCTGCGCCAGAGGTGCGAAAAATGGTTATGAGCTAGAATGACTCTGTGGTGCATATTTCTGCAGAGGCGCGACCCTGGCCTTAGAGCAGCCCCTTTTGTGCCGCAGAACCTCGCCCACGCTGTAAGAGCACCCCTAAAAGGAAGCCCCGTCCAAAAGGTTTAGAGACGATTGCTGACTTGAACAATCTAGAAGGGTATACGCCTCGCGAGGCGCGCTTTCGTTGGTGTACAGTTGCCTTCGACTCGCACGCAGTAGCGTCACCTGGTATCACCGGCGCTTACGTTAGCCGCAAATTCAGATATGCACGTCTAGTGAAGACACAGCCACAAGTACATTTACGGTTATGCTAGGTTTTGTCGAAAGCGTTCACAGTTTGTCGTTTCGTTCTGTCGAACATGTATGCACCGAGCCTGAACGCTAATACGAAGGTAAAGTTAATCTGCAAGGACTAATACACCGCGCAGGGCTTGAAAAACATCACTAGAGGTATTCAAAGAAACGTTCATGGGCATAGCTCGGTGAACTCACTCATGAGCCGGCTCACTCGCACTCATTCAGCCTCAGATCGAGCCGTTAGTCTGAGTGTGAACGAGTCCGGGAGAGTAATACTGTCATAAGCCTGAATCCGAGCGAGTCTCGCTGAAGAAAAGCTTTGTGGGCGTATGTGTGTGATATGTAGTGCGATATGTAAAGTGCGATATGTATTTTTTGAGTGAGTCTGAGTGTGTTCCACTTTCTTTTGCCTACCAAAGTTCCTATCTAGTCATTTTCAGCATTACTATCAGCTTCATTAGAATTACCGTTTATACTCGCGTGTACCTATTGGTATTCCACATCGGTAATATGCCATTTCATTATATTTTGACTAGACGTGTGTATTACGTAGGGGGTGTCTTGGCTCCCCACCCCCACCCCAACTACCAACTCTTCCAAGGAACTTATGCTGCCATCTCTGCCAAGAAAAATAACCTTAGTCGTTTGCAAGCCCTGACATCTCGTATTCTAGCGTACCATATCTAATGGCGTGAAGAATTGCCCCGAATACGTGAGATATTGGTGTTAAAAAGCACCGACAAGAAAGTCCAAGAAGCTAATTCCAAACTAACGGACTCGTGAGTCGACTCACTCAGACTCAGATTGCTTCGTGAGCTGGAGTCCGAATGTGTCGCGGTGAGTAATGTTTTAGTGAGTTTGAGTCCGACTGAGTCCGGTTCAGGAAAACTTTCGTGAGTGTCAGTCTGAGTGAGTCTGAAGCTTGAAATACAATTCATCAGTGAGTCTGAGTAAGCTGCACAAGTTCCGCCGACCTATGCGGATGACAGTATTAATTTTGTTCATTTTACGAGCCTCTCTATGTCAGCAAACGAGCTTTTCGGTGTTTTATTTTCCTCGTTGGTATGCAGCCACTGTGGCCTGGAACTGAACCTGTGACCACATACTTCACAGGGTTACGCCGTACTCAGCTACAGCGGTGAGCACAAACGCTATGGTCAATAAATAGATATAGGGAGAAAATTGTCAGAGTTGTATAAACTTGGTGATAGAATAAAAAACTAATGATGAGGGCATTTCGAAATTACATGTAGTTTAATAAATAAAATTTAGGATTAAATGTTATATTGTTATAAATGGATACAACGACTTCTATGAAACACGCTGCGATAGCGTCCCAGTTTGAATATCACAATTAAAAGTAGCTGATTAAGAACAAACTAATTTTATTCGGCTACCACGGCGCCATGCGCGAGAACCACCACTTTATTGCGGTAGGCCAATCTGTCTGCCAGATTTCTAATAAACCAAGTTTTTTTCTGTATCGGCCTTAGTCTTTTACATGAATTCGCAACGTACACATGTGCGAACTGTAACGCATGGGTACTCTAAAACATTACGTATATACTACGTGCTGTGCACTAAATTGTAGTAAATACGGATAAGAGTGAGGACATTGTGAGCGTACAGCAGGCGACCCGTGCGCAGCGCATTAACTTTCACGTATCCTCGTTGCCTTGGCACTATGCTCACAGATGCGTCGCGAAAGGATTACTGACATGAAATTTTTCACGTATAGTTTTTTTGCGTCAAATGATAGCCAAAGCCCCTGAGAGTGTCGGAAACGTACCGGTAAGCTTGAGCGCACCACGAAAATTTCTTTACAGCATTTGTTTAAAAGCCATTTTCAGTTCCTACTGTAGCCTGACTTCACGGATGGATGGATAGATATGGCTGTACCCTTTAGATCAGGCGGTGGCTAGCGCCACCAAGCCCTAATACTTAATGAACCAAAAACTCGATTTTTTTTCTCTTAAATAGTGCGGTTGAGGATTCGTACTTTGCAGTTAAGGGTTTAATTTTCATTCGTGCCTTGACTTTAGCCACCAATCAGATACTCTCCTTGTAGTTAATTCTACCCGCTTAAAGTCTATTTTGCCCTCCCTGTCCCTAAACCCTAGTGCTTTGAAAAACTCTGCGCCATCATCCTGAACTATAGGGTGAAACCCTTTACAGAACATTATCAAGTGTTCGGCAGTTTCTTCTTCCTCTCCACACGCACTGCATACCGTGTCTACCCCTTCGTATTTGGCCCGATATGTCTTGGTTCGCAATACTCCCGTCCTGGCCTCAAACAGTAGAGAACTACCCCGAGTATTATCACAGATCCTTTCCTTGGCAATTTCCTGCTTAAAAGTTCGATAGATCTCTAGGGTGGACTTCTAAATCATGCAATTCTCCACATATCGGTCTTAGCTTCCTTCACCTTCTTCTCAACCGATAATTCTATTTGGTTTGGCCCCCTGCTGTTTTCCAAGTATTTACCAGTCAATTTTCTGGTTCGCTTCCTAAATTTTGTATCGACATTCTTCATGTACAAGTAGCAGAATACCTTCCTAGCCACACGCTCCTCCCCCATTTTTCTCAATCGCTTCTCAAATTTTATCTGGCTGCTAGCGTCCCTGCCGTCAAATGATGTCCATCCCATATCACCTTGTACTGCCTGATTCGGTGTATTCCCGCGAACTCCTAAGGCAAGCGTACCTATTGCATGTTGCTTAATTTCTAATCTTGCTTGAACTTCTGATCTCATGCACAAAACCGCATCGCCGAACGTCAGACCAGGAACCATGACCCCTTTCTATATTCCCCTCACAACACCATACCTATTGTAATTCCACAGTGCCCTGTTTTTCATTACCGCTGCAGTCCTGTTACGTTTAGTCGACACGTATATTTCGTGTTCCCTTAGGTACTCGGCCCTGTTGCTTATCCATACGCCCAGATATTTGTATTTATCTGTTATCTCTAGCGTGACCTCCTGTATTCTAAGCTCACTACCTTCATTGTTATTAACAATCATGACTGCTGATTTTTCTTTACTGAATCTGAAATCTAACCTATCTCCCTCATTACCGCAGGTGTTCACCAATCTCTGCAAATCTTCTTTGTTGTCTGCCATTAGCACTATATCATCTGCGTACATCAATGCTGGTAATGCCTATTCGATGAGTTTTCCTTGTTTGACGAACGAGAGGTTGAAGCCCAGTCCACTTCTCTCTAATTTGGCCTCTAATCCTTGTAGGTACATCATGAATAATAAGGGTGACAGGGGACACCCCTGCCTAAGTCCACGTTTTACCTCTGCAGGCTTGAATGCCTGTTTTTCCCACTTTATAATTACCTTGTTACCTTTATAGATATTTTTTAACAAATTAGTGACTTAATATAAGCATCGCCATCTCGCGGTAGTATGTGCGCGCGCAAGTTTCGGTGACGTATCCTCGTCCGCGCGTCGCTTCTTCGATCGTCTGCTTCATCTGTGGTGTGCCGCACGTGTGGCAACTGTCGCGGCAGCGAGACACAACGTTGGGGCGCGATCTTTTTTAAGGTGCAGGTTCTTCGTCGACAATCCGAAGTGGGTCAGTAACTGCATACTGTTGCGCGTATAGGGGTCCCAAGTTAAGTGCAGCAGACAGAGTAATGCGTTTGGTTTTCACCTCGGCCCCCACTTGTTTCAGCGCCGGATCGGAATGAAATAGGTAGAACTTGCGTCTATTGTCCTTCGGTTCACTCGCGCAAGACAATTCTAGGGGCAGAATATCGGTGCCATGACGAAAAAATTGAAATTCGAAAAAGTATGTGCATTTGCAATCTGATAAGCGCATATCTTGTATTTGCGCGCACGTACACTCTTTCAGACTCCGCTAGCTCGCTTCACAAGTGCTCTGGATGACAGTAGAGTATTTTAGCTTCTACGTATACCGTTTTACGTTAACATGTTACCAGATACCGGTTCACGCTTGCCGTATTATCGGAACATATGTTTTCGACGTTTTAGCTCCCCATACGTAAATGTTTACGTACGTACGCAAACATATGCCTTTACGTTTTCGCAAACCATAAATTGTGATGCTAACTTTATTCAACCATCTTTAGCTCTTTATTCAACTATCTTTATATGGAATCAGCGCTGCGGAAAAATCACGAAACGTTTCTTTATCTAGTACAGTGTCTTCGTATGCGCAACGGAATGAAGAAATACAAGGTTACTACCACGGTGGTGTTGACATCTTGTGACTTTTCGTGCAACCACAGTCATGAACACGTTAGCTTATGCGTAATTGTTTTAGCTGAAAATGATTACAAAGGTAACTCAATCCTAGTAACCTCGCCGCCTGCTTTTTACGCCAGATGTACAATGCACGATGTTTCAGCTATAATAATTCTGTAATTTCCTGGTTCATTTCGACCACGCAAGATGGCACCACCTATCCGGCTGTTAGGGGCTCACACGTTCATGATTTTGATGTTATAAGCAATTCTAGATTTAGTAATCCGGCGGAAACAATGTAAACGCTATTGGCGCTCGCACTTCGGCTTATTTCGACTCGACGACTGGAGTCTACGGAATGTGGATATCGCAAGTTTCTACGAACGAAAGTGGATTTGCAAGATATGGCCGCAACGTAAAGCCTATCAGGCGGGTACCTTACGTTACGTAAATGCTTAAGTTCTGTTAGGGCCCGCGTATGTGCAGATTCTATTCGGTATTCGGTAACACTGTAAGGTAGAGAAAAATACGCACAAGATAAAATCCCCTAGTAACCACACTGCGTGAGCAGTCAATTGAGATGGCGACGCGCAAGCTCAAACTTTTTCGTATTTTGGCGCTTCACGTCAGCACAGCTTGCCAGACTGCTGCATGAAACTAACAGGATTATTACTGTAGCCTGACGTCAAGTTAGTGTCGATCTCGGTAGGTGCGCCACGAGAAATTCGACTTCATTATCAAAATAAAATATCAGCATTTGCTGAGCCTCACACCTGCCCCGAGCCACCTGTGTATACAGGAGATTGGTATTTCAGAGTAAAATCACCTCCGAAAAAAGATGGCAGTGCCTAAGTCCGAAAGCAAAGAGAGCTCTATCCAAAGCAAGAACCTACGAGATGACCATATGCTTGACACCGGAGCGGGCATGGCGGCAGGGCAAGATATGACACGATCAAGAGGGGCCACTTAGTCTGTAAGATCAGTAATTCGTCAGTGATTGTGGAGGGAGATGGGAAAAAAAGCTTTCCTGGACGGCAGGCAGGCCGAGGTGGAACACGTGGGCTGCGTGTACTGATGTCAGCGTCGCAATCGCGACTACCGCCAGTAGATGTTAAATAATGTCTGTGATCCTTGGTAGGGAAGACAGGCAATCTGGCGTAATGCTTTCTTGCGTAGTGACATCAGGGTACACTCATGACACATGGGGTTAGTCAAATTCAAGCGCTCCAGAGCACACTGAAGACGCTTGGCTGCAGCACACCAGAGATAAATGAAGATGTTCATAATCAGCTGGTCGAAATAGAGCGCTATGATTACGTCCAGCTGGTTAATTCAGACTCCCTTGGTCCTTCTCAGAGTACTTTCAAGTGCTCTCTACTATAACTTGGAAAAGCAACCAACCAATATTTGGTCACGTGACTCATCCAGCTTTCACCCCGATCCTGGCTCAACGACGGCCCCGTCTGCATGCGTGGTGCTTCTTAGAGCCTTGTTTACAGCAGAAGACGCTGTGACGTGTATCCTCTTTGGACCTTTGATTTTTCTGATGTGCAGCTAAACTTTTAGCTCAGACACGCTTTCTCCGGTTCGGCTTAAGAGCGGGCTACGCATTGTTCTAATCTGAATTATAGCTCGGTACGACCTAGCCGAATGTATCATTAGTCGGCCCCAAAAGGGTTGCGAGCAGAATGATAAAAGTTAGCATCGCTATAGACCGAGAAGCAGATAGAACGTAATATAACCAGTAGCGCAGTGGCAGCTGGGTTGTTGAATAAGCTGTGTTGTCACAATTTTCAGCGGAAAAACGTGCACAAATGTTACAGATGATCTGATTCATTAAACTGGTCATTTGTTCTAATGCGCTGTTGTAAAAGCACACATATTATTTTCCGATATGCGCATAAATATTCGATGACGCAGTGATGAAAAGCTGCAGTCGCAGTGCCCCAGTCATTGAGAAGCCACCACAATGGGTGCCATGTGAAATGATGCCTTTCATCACGCGTGAGTGGCATGTGTAACGCAGCTAATCAATGTGGTTGTTGCGATGGTCTAGCCGGCTGAATAATTAGTGATAACTGTTAATCGCTCCTTTTCAGCATTAGACCGAAGACATGAAAATGAAACACAGTGCTGACAGAAAGGTTATAACATCACAACCACATGCAACTAAAACATGCCGACGCTACACGCGGTAAGCGTCCCTTGTAAACGATGCTATGCCTCTATCAATTATATACGTACGCCTGCGACACCGTTTGAATTAGCCCGACACATCCGGCCGAGTTCTATTCATATAGTTATGCGCTATCCTAGAAGCAGAGGGCTGTCATACGTGCTAGAATGCAGGTTCCCACCCGGTTCACTTGATTGATGCATGTGCCTTGAGATGAGGAAAATATTTGACAATGAAGTGTAATCGCATCGTGTGCTGACGGAAACTTTTGCTCGCTCCTTGGTCTCCTTTACGCTGACGATAGTACAATAACTTCCTGTGACCAAGATCTCCAAAATATGCTATCATAATAAAAGACAGATGTCAGTAATTTTGTTTCATGATGCAATAATAATATGTTGAAAATCAACCATATTAAAATAGCTTTCATTTATTTGACCCTCATAAAAAACGTAACAATAGGTCCAGAAATATACATGGATAACTGCGTCATTACACCATCAAAGTCAATTATTTTTCTAGGTATAACATTAGATCCTCACCCTAAATTTAACTTTCTTACAAACTTTGTCATCAAGAACACAGCTTTTACCATTCGCATACTCATTAGCCCTAGACATTGTTTTCAGCAATATATTCTCAAATAACTTTACTGTGCATTTTATTCACAGTCCCCCTAATTACTGCATTTCATCCTAGGCCAACACGTATGCAACTCATCTTGCATCCATCATTCAGCTTCAGAAAATAACAATCCGTATCATCACTCATAGTTCATACGCTGCATCAGCAGCACCCATCTTTAGCACTCTTGAAGTTTTACCTGTCACCTCCACTTTTCAACTCAAACTTGGTGTTTTATTATTCAGAAGTAGAACAGGTAAAACTTCAACAGACATACTTCCCCTAACACACTGTCACAATAATAGTAACACGCGGCTTTCTTACAATAGTAACCTCCTGCTTCCAAAAGTAAACACTAAATACGGTAAAATCACAGAGTTCTTTATTGCAATTTCATCATGAAATTTACTTCCATCGACTATTAAGTCAAGCCCATCATTACATAATTTCCGGCGTCAACTCAAACAATTTTTACTAACCACACGCATCACCTGATCATTTTGGTGCATTTTTATCTGTGTTGGTTTATATATATTTGTATTTATGCATGTGTATACGTTTGCTACATATGTATATCCCTTGATAAATATTTAAGTGCTAGTTTGTTACAGTGAAATTGTTTCTTACGGTTTCTTTGCTGTCAATCTTTGCTTAAGTTTTTCGTACTTGTTCTAACAGGAGGTCCTCGTGACAGTTTTGACTTTGGGACCTTCTTCTGTATTGTTCGCTTTTTTTCCGTTGTATTGTTTTGTAGTACTGTACTAAGTATACTGAATAAATTGAAATGAATTCCTCCAGAACTTTGCCGATGAGTCGCGACTATGCTGTGCAGGTTATGGTTGGGTGTCGCCTTTACGGATGCATACACGTTTCGCATAGGAATGGCCAACACTGCAACATGTGACCATTGCGGCAGAGACAAAACAATTTGGCATATTCTGTGCGAATACCCAGGGTACTGTTTGCAGAGACAGCCACTCTGCAATGGACTAGATGAACTGGACAACCAGACTTTTTCGGAAGAAAAAATTCTGCGCTACCGACAGGACTTTATATCGCAGAAGAAAGGCGCTCCTGCGCTTCCTACGTTCAACCGGTCTCTCCAAACGACTGTAATCGGAACTCCCTGCATGTGTGTGCATATGTGTGTATTTTTTTCAAATTTGTTTATCTCCCTCACTCTCTATCTTCTTTCCGACCCTTATTTCCCCACCCTTGTACAGGATAGCAAATCAGTTCTAGGTTAACCTTCCTGTCTTTTCCTTTTATATATTGCTCTCTCTATTTCCGCAGAAAAGAAAGAAAAAGCGATGACTCAGCAATAGGTACCTGAGTCATCGCTGTTTTCTCACCCACAGTCTTTAGTTCTGTTGCTAATGAAATGGTCCCTAATGAGAATCTCGCGTATGTACTCACGTGGGCACTTGTAGAGTCTGTTGGTCTGCGATATGTCGCCGGGCGACAGGCGCACCCGCTGGCCGATCTCGGGCCGGTGCCTAGTGGTGGCGTTCTCCTGCGGCAGGATGGTGTCCAGGTGCGTGCTCTTTGAAAACGTGTTGCGCGTGTAGTGCATGATGAGCTCGAAGTCGTACGCCAGGCCCAACGAATTGACCTAGAAGGGGGAATATGCGCAAAATGAAGTGATGGTACGGCAAAAATAATATAATAAAATAACAAACAAAATATTATTACCAATAAAGTCATAATAATAACATTATTAATGAATCAAAGATTTATGTCCGGAACCACTTGGATCTTAGCCAAAGGATAAAATTATGAGAAACGCGATAGGGGAGATCTACAGAAATTTCTACCACCTATGGTTCTGTAACCCGGACATTAATTAAAGCACATGGGCCTATAAAAACTATGTAATAGTAAATGGTGTTTGTCCCTATGAAAAAACTCACTGGTGAAAGCCATCATCCCTGGCCACATTAACAGGCAATTTATGTAACGTAAATTCCCCATAGACGAAGTAGACGCGCAGCCCTCTAGATCGAATCCTGTGGCAATAAAAGGAAAGGTAAATTTTTTATAAATGTTGATGTAACTTGAAGCGCCGAGACATTGCTGGATTGTGATCTTTTCCCGCGCTATCAACCGGTGGTGTTTGATTGATATATAGGGTTTAACGTCCAAAATCCACCATATGAATATGAGAGACGCCGTAGTGAAGGGCTCCAAAAATTTCGACCACCTGGGGCTCTTTAACGTGCACCGAAATCTGAGCACACGTTCCTACAACATTTCCGCCTCCATCGGAAATGCAGCGGCCGCAGCCAGGATTTGATCCCGTGACCTGCGGGTCAGCAGCCGAGTACCTTAGACACTAGACCACCGCGTCGGGGCAACCATCGGATGGTGAACTGAAAGATTCGTTGCAGTACGAGACGCAGAGGCGTCGTTGAGCCGGTGGGGCCCATCCCTCCGGGGCAAAATTTCAAGTGTCAGCCGTCTCGGCAAGATAGAGCTCAAGTGGAAAATTTTCAACGGATAGCGTTGAAGAGTTGGTTTCGCAAAAATCCTTGCGTTGGCGTCAGCGCCGTCAGTTGCACGAGAAAAAATCACCTTGTCCACGACAAAAAACTTGAGAAACATGCAAATACAACAAATAATAAAAAAATATCAGTCTGAGTAAAAATCGAAAGTTGTCTGCATTCGTGGCAAGGCGGTGCTCTACCACAGAGCCACGCATTGCTTAATGCTGTTTTGAGAAAAAATTCATAAGATGAAGAGAGACAGAAACAAGTGCTCAAGATTACACACACAGAATAAAGGGACACCTTTGCCGCAAAGGAGAAACCAATGAACGCGACAGCAAGAAACTGGAAGATAACGAAAAGAATGGCAAGCAGATTGAAACGTTCCCCACGTTTTCTCACGCACAAATGACGCACGAAACCTACTCATAGGTACAGATCACCGTAAATAGGCCTTTCAGTTGTTGCTTCGCTGTGTGTGAAAAGCGCGCCGTTTTCGCAAACGGAGAGTGTACAAAGATTTCAGTTACCTTTGTGCGTCCGGTAAAAACAACAGGATCATTCCGGGGAAATCCCAAGGCCAGCCAAGACGTACGATCTTCCCCACCGCGAGATGAGGGCGCGCGAGCGAGTGTACACTCGCCTCCTCTCCGCGGAGCAAAGTACGCGTGGAAGATGAGAGCGCGCCGTCGCGTCGTGTTTATTTGGCGACGCGCGCTCATTGCTCCATCTTGCTGGTAATGCGAAAACACGATAGACCCCCCCCCCCCCCCCAAGACGCCCGTCAACAACGGTAAGAGGTAGCTATCAATCGCTTTTCGTTTGAAATATCAAGTACGTGCCTCTCCGTTTCTCAGTGCTTAACGCCTCGCAGTCACGTTTCAGAGGCCCGAAGTTCGATACCGCGCGCGACAGTCTTTTTCTGAATTTTTTTTGTTTCTTGCGTTTTCATATATATATATATACATACATATATATGTATATATATATATATATATATATATATATATATATATATATATATATATATATATATATATATATATATATATATATATATATATATATATATATATATATATATATATATATTGACACTAGCATGTAGTGTGTTTCTGGCTGTTGCGTGGCTAGTGTCGTCATTACTTGTGTCGAAGGATTTGGTCGGCAGAAAGACGATGACGAACTCGCGCTTCTCGATCGAAGCTCTTCCGCTGTTTGCTACACTGTTACTTTCACTGATTTTAATACCATGATAAACTGGTGTAGGCGCTGGGCACAATCCCAATTCGCTAGTTTTAACTCAAGCCGCTTCAAGCGTCTGCCACCATTCCAATAATTCCGGAGGAAAACCTGGCACTTCACCTCAGCCGCCACTTGCTAAGACTACCAGCTGAATTTGGTCTCTTGAGCTCGGCAAGAATAACCACCACAACGGCAAGTCAGACGCAAGAGAGCAACGTAGACCAACTCACATCCACCCCAAGCGTCGTCTACACAGCACGCACCTCGAAGCCGTTTCATAGTGATGTATTTAAGGACGTAGATGACAGGCTAGACCACTTCGATCGGGTTGCAGCCGCCAACGAATGGAACGACACCAAGAAGCTTCGCTACGTCTATTGCGCACTTGAAGGCTATGCTCATATCTGATATAAGAACCATGAGCCGTCTACCACCAACTGGCAAGAATTTCAGCGACAGCTATGCCAGGCATTCAGAAATCCCGAAAGGAAAGAAAAGGCCGAGCAGGCTCTGCAAAGCCGGCTTCAGAAGTCAAATGAAAACGTGGCTATGTTTGTCGAAGACATGTCACGGTTGTTTAAGCGCGCTGACCCCATGGTGGATGAAACAAAAAAAGTTCGACTCCTCCTGCAGGGTGTCAAGTAGCAACTTTTTGCTAGACTCATACGTAAGCCCCCAACCACTGTCGACGAGTTTATCGCGGAAGCTACCACCATGCAACGGGCACTTCAGCAACGCTCTCCCCAGTACGACCGCCAAGCTTCTGTTGCCGCGGTGTCACCTTTTACCTGTAGACAGGACTTATCAGCACTCCACGATCTTGTGCAGAGCGTGGTCCGCGAGGAGCTCGAAAAATTCCGTCCCACTTCTGCTCACCCAAGTACGACGATTCTGGGAGACATTATTCGCGATGAACTCAAGAATGTGACCCAACCATTGCTCCCAATGCGTGCGGAAGCTCCTGCTCTGTGTTACGCCGAAGCATTGAGGAGTCCTCAACCTTCTACCAGACGGTGGCCACCCTCTACTTTCTCACCATTGCCCCGTTAATTCGCACCTGCGAATAACTACGAGAGCACTTTTCAGTATGACGTTCCGCGTGAAGTCACCCGTAAATTTGACGTATGGCGCACCTCTGACCACAGGCCAATTTGCTACCACTGCGGCGAAGCGGGCCATCTGTACGGCCAGTGTGCGTATCGCAGGATGGGCCTTCAGGAGTTTCACCATAACGCGCATCGACCCAGCAACGGGGAGCGGCCTTGCGAGATTCAGCAATACCTAGCAGCGCAGTAGCCGTTTCCCCCTGCACAAAGCCACCGGCCACGCTCACTTTCTCCTCGGCGCCTCGGCTCGCCTAGTCATTACGCCAAGTTCTTTGGTGTATGAAACAGATCCCCAGGTCCTGGCCCACGCCAGGAAAACTGAGGCCAGCGGCCTCTGGAGGTAGGGCCGCTGTTGGCCGAACTGATAAACATCCTCCGCCACGACACGTTGACGACGCCAATATTTCTGTCACGAAATTTCTCGAACGTGACGCAGCAATTTCCGCCGATATTTCTATAACCGTCGACAATCACTCGACCACCGCACTCGTGGATACTTGCGCCGATTACTCCGTTATGAGTGGTGACTTCGCGGCTGCTCTCCGAAAAGTGGTGACGCCATGGAATGGTCCACAGCTGCGTACGGCGGGTAGTCATCTAGTGACGCCGCTTGGGAGGTGCACTGCCCGAGTACATATTGGCGCTTCGACCTTCATCGGGACTTTCGTCGTACTGCGGGAATGCTCCAGGCAGGTCATCTTGGTATTAGACTTCCTTCTAGACTATCGGGCTATTAAAAACCCCCGAGATTTGCTGGTGACGTTTTCACGTAACGAACATTCTCAGTATTGTGAATCGCGTATGATGGCGTTGCGTGTATCCGACGATGCAGTGACAGTACCGCCCCGTTCTAATGTTCTGGTTCCAGCTACGAGGACGCCTCGAGACTCCTCCATTCTTGGGGCATTTCGACAAAAATGCCGACACTGAAGTGCATACAGATGCAAGTAATTTCGGCCTTGGAGCCGTCAATGTGCAATGGCAGGAAGGTATCGGGCGAGTGACCGCCTACGCTAGTCATACGTTATCATCGGCTGAGGCGAACTATTCCACCATAGAAAAGGAATGCCTAGCTGTCGTGTGGGCCATATCTAAGTTTCGACCATATTTGTACGGGCTACCGTTTAATGTAGTTACCGACCCCCATTCTTTGTGCTGGCTTGCTGGCCTCAAAGACCCCTCAGACCGCCTAGCTCGATGGAGTCTACACTTACAAGAATTTGACGTTACGGTGGTTTACAAGTCAGGACACAAGCACACCGATGCTGACTGCCTATCACGTGTGCCAGTCGAGTTGATTCCTCCTGACCAAACTGACGACGAAAGTTTCCTTATGGCCGTCACAGCCTCTGACTTGGCTCAAAAAGAGCGTGATGATACAGAACTTCGCCCCATCATTGACTATTTCGAGGAGAAGCTTGAACAGCCACCACGAACATTCAGGCGCACGATTTCATCATTTTTCATACGTGACCACGTCCTGTACAAGCGGAGCTTTGATCCCAACGCTTCAACCACCCTACTGACCGTACCATCTGTGATGCGAGACGACGTCCTTAAGGCATGCCATTACGAACCGTCTTCCGGGCATTTAGGGTTTACGCGTACACGTATTCGCCCCACGTACTACTGGCCCAAACTGTCCCGTACTGTAAAGCACTACGTCAAAACCTGCCTAGACGGTCAGCGTCGCAAAACTCCGCCCATGAAACCTACTGGTATTTTACAACCTGTGGAGCCACCCCGAGAACCATTTCAACAAGTTGGCATGGACTTGCTAGGTCCATTTCCAAAATCTTCAGCAGGGAATCGCTGGATAATAACTGCGACTGACTATTTAACCCGTTACTGTGAAACACGATCACTCCAGCGTGGTACGGCAAGCGATGTCGCGGATTTCTTCATTCATGCTGTCGTCCTCTGCCATGGTGCACCTGCCTAGGTTCTAACAGACAGAGGCAGGGCCTTCACTGCACAACTACTGAAAGAAGTGATGACACTCAGTGGCACCGTACATCGCTGAATGACAGCTTACCATCCACAAGCTAACGGATTGACATAACGGCTCAATAAGACCATCACAGAGATGATTTCCATGTATGTCGACGTAGACCATAGGAACAGGGACAATGTGCTTCCTTTCATAACTTTCGCTTATAACACCGCCGTGCAAAAACTACCGGATTTACACCTTTCCGCCTGCTCCACGGCCACGAAGTTACTGCGATGTTAGACGCCCTGCACTTACCTGACGCATTTACGACCACCACCGAAAATGCTGACCAGTATGCGCAGCACGCCGAAGAAGCTCGACAACTACCTCGCTTGCGCATTCGCTCTCAGCAACAACACGATGCCCATAGGTACAACCTTCAGCACAGAGAAGTCACCTACCACCCCGGTCAAAAAGTATGGCTCTGGAGTCCCGTACGCTAACGCGGTCGTTCTGAGAAGCTCTTGCGTCGTTATTTTGGCCCTTACAGGGTTCTTCAACGCCTCAGCGATATAAACTACGAAGTTATCGCAGAGCCCAGCGTGCACTCCTCCCGTCGTCATGTCCAGCCGGACATCGTCCACGTGGCTAGGATGAAGCCGTAATACTCGCGCTGAAGACTTCCTCGTGCCTTCATACATTTGAAAGCATCGAGTGGAAGCTTTTAGAGAGGGGGAGTAAGGACACGAGCATGTAGTGGATTTCTGGCTGTTGCGTCGCTAGTGTCATCATTACTTGTGCATGTCAAAGGATTTGCTCGGCAAGAAGACGACGACGAATTCGCACTTCTCGATCGAAGCTGTTCCGCTGTTTGCTACACTGAAGCTTGCACCAATTTTAATACCGTGACGAAATATATACATACATACACACACACATATATATATGTATATATATATATATTTATTTATTCGTACGGTGAGTGCTGGCGACGCCGACGCCGGCGGCAAAATACAGCCGAGAGTGTCTATGTGATTGCTCTCGCAATAAAAAGGACGATATGACTGTCACGCGATGGAAGTAACCTCCTTAAACACATGTAATAATGTATGGCGTCACGCCAGGCATCAACATATGTGAATTGCGCGACGATTGGGTGTCTTGAAGGCCAACTCATTACAAAGTGCTTCGTGCGTTGCCCCACGGACGTGCATTGGGCCCTTCACTGATTTGCAAAAGGAACAACTATGGCGTAATGGGCACTTAACAAGTGTACTTGCAGTATACAGTTTAGAATACTTTGAAGCGGCCAGTGTCACACGCACAGTCGTTCGTTTCCTCACGGCATGGTTGGGGTGTATAATGTGTCCAGACGTTCACCATTTAGCATGGGCATATTCCGGTTTCGCGGCTGAGACCCCCCTGTCCTGCCAACATACTTGCGGGAAAGCGTCCTGTCTCAATTTCGGCTATAAGCCGCCACGAACTCTTGGTCAGCTCCATCGTATATACCACACACTGTGCTACACTTGGCGACAACTTTTCTTGGCAGTACTGTAGAAGCTACAGAACCCAATCTTGTGCCTGTTACCATGCCAAGAAATAGTACTCAAATATGATATCTGGAGTTTAACGTCCCGAAACCACAATATCATCAAGACAGACGCCGTAGTGGAGGGCTCCGGAAATTTTGACCACCTGGGGTTCTTTAACGTGCACCCAAATCTGAGCACACGGGCCTACAACATTTCCGCCTCCATCGGAAATGCAGCCGCCGCAGCCGGGATTCGATCCCGCCACCTGCCGGCCAGCAGCCGAGTACCTTAGCCACTAGACCACTGCGGCGGGGCGAAATAGTGCTCAAGTTTACTGGCAATTTTCTCTTTTTTTGCTGAAATAAATACTGCTCTCTTTAGTTGTTGTAAGACTAAGAAAAGTTGCTGTAAGCCGTACGTAAAATACAACTATTGTTCAGTTTGCGACACTGCCCTAGTTTTCTTTCTTTTTCATAGAAAGAAACACCTTTTCGGCACACCCGTTTTTCAATGCAAATATAGCGTCCGTATGCGTGGGTCAGTGCACATGGCCGGAAACGCGATGTTCAGTTCTCGAAGAAAATTCCAGGATATAGGTTTGCTAAAAGCTTACCCTACGAAGCGACCGGGAAGGAACGTGACAATCTCTCCTTCCGTTGCGCACAAGGACGCTACAGCCGGGTTCGTCGACTCTTCGATACGACGTAGAGATGAAACTCGAAGCAGGTCGTCAAAACATGTTTAATTACCCAACAAAGTGCGACAATCTCTGGTTTGGGGGCTGATAGCGCAACTTCGTAAGAATCGAAAACGTAATCCTGCAGTGCCATGGCTGCCACACAAAAGGGAACCGCCGAAGCACGCGAACGAAAAGTCACCCACAAAGGCAGAGCATGACTCCCTCCGTTCTATCCAATGCCAAGACAGTTATGTGGAGATAGGTTTGTTAAAGTCTTACCCTACGAAGCGACCGAGAAGGGACACGACAATCTCTACTGCCGTTGCGCAAAAACTCGCTACGGCCATGTTCAATGACTCTTGGACACGGCGCAGAGATATCACTCGGGCAGGTGGTCAACAAACAAGGGTTTATTAACCCAAAATACAGCACAATGCGACAATCATGGTCTTGTGGGCCGGCAGACAACTCCGCAAGACCGACCGAGTGTGCGCTGCCAGCAGGCACTGGGGCTATCACACGAAGGGCAGCAGCCGAGCCCGTGTACGAAAAGCCGCCCTAAGTGCCAACCACTGGCACGGGTATGCTCGCACCTACGCGTCAAAATGGTGAAATGCGCCCCTCGGCGTCGACGTTCGAGGAGCATACGCGAGGAGGCGCGGAGATCAATCCGGGCTTGATATATTTATCTACGTCCCCACGTGAACGGCAGCGCCAACCAATCACAGGCCATGATGCCTCCGAATGCTGTGCCTACTGGCCATCACTTCAAAGGCACGGCCGAGTGCTGGAAGCAAGCATGGAAACTACTCCAAATGTTCCTGAATGACCGCTTCGACATCTATAACGACAACTACACGACGAACGACTGTGAGTGCTACCAGCGTGACATGGGTTCGTGCCGAGTTCGAGCAAAGCCGACAAATCCATCGAATGCTGACCGGCTGCGCTTGCACCGGTCCCGAGTGTGATCGTCGGCCAAGTGAAAACATTCAACAGACTACTGTAGCATGTCAGTGCTGCTGCGCTTTGGTCTCTCTTTTTCTGTGCTAAAAAATAGTGTGAAGAACCTTCGGAGGTTTCCAGCTTTGATCGTGAGCCCTCGCCTACCGCGAGGTCAGTCCAGAGCGGCGTCTGCATTCAAGGCCTCTACCATTGAGTTTGTATGAACAAGCTCATGTGAGGAACATTGGTTGAAAAAAATCGACGGTAGTTCTAGTCGCAAAGTAGAAACTATATGCGACGCCCAGAACATTGCGTAGTGCCTACACAGGAGTTTTTGTTCACACTGTGTTTGTTTTCAGCATCAGTATCCATCATCGCTGAAAGTGAACCTCGTACTAGCCAACACATTTCGGTGATGTGGAAACGTGCGTACATAGTAGGATAAGTGTATTTGCGGATTGTACGACGCTGAAACATTCGTTGGCTTCTGTGCTAATTGTTTGCGTCTGTTTTCAAGCTAACAACAAGCGTGCGCTGGTTGGTAACAGTGTGATGTGATTTCATGGCGGGCACTAGCGACACTGACACATAAAGCTGTCAGCGGTCTCATTTCCATTCATGTATAAGATAGATATTTGAACGTGCGTTGCTGTGGTGATTGAGAAAGAAATTTGCATGATTTAGTGCTGCAGGTGTTGCCTGCTATTTAACTTCTCGATTCGTGTTCTGCTTGTGTGCCAAGATCGGTCGCACATACTTTGTTTGGCAGCATTATAACACACACAACTTTTTAGTCTATTCTGATACTCATAGTTGGGTAAACAATGGCGCTTTTCGATTGTTTTAGAGTTTATTATACTATAAAACAAGTTTTGTTTACAACTGGACAGATCACAGGGTGAAAACCTTGTAAGTGAGAAGCACCTGATTTGAAATTGGCTGTTCGATAACACCGTAGCAGGAAGAGGAGAGCGTGTCACGACATTTTTGTACAGAATGAGTGAAAGTGCATTATAACTGTAGTGCACTTTGACAGCCCCTCCCCTGGTAGCCGCAGCAGACGCTGGGCTACCAGGGGAGGGGATGTCACTGGCGGCCATTGGGGATCGGTAAAGCCCCGTGACGTGTGCTAGCGTGACGTAAGTGGGAGACGCGTTGTTCGGGCAAGTTTGGACATGTGTCTTCATGCAGGGAAACCCGACGTAGAGTGCTGAACTCTCATATCTATAACAACAGAGCATCGGCCCCGCCACGGTGATCTAGTGGCTAAGGTACTCGGCTGCTGACCCGCGGGTCGCAGGATCAAATCCCGGCTGTGGCGGCTGCAATTCCGATGGAGGCGGTAATGTTGTATGCCCGTGTACTCAGATTGGGGTGCACGTTAAAGAACCCCAGGTGGTCGAAATTTCCGGGGCCTTCCACTACGGCGTCTCTCATAATCATATGGTGGTTTGGGGACGTTACACCCCACAAATAAATCAAAACAACAGAGCATCACGTGCGAAACATCGCGAGTGACATCTGCAGTCGCGAACACACCACATCTCAGCATGCGCGGCACAAGTGATGTGTCTGCCTTGCAGTTGCCCCCTTCTTGATCGCTGCAGTCGCGATGACTGCTTTTGCTATCGAAGCGCTGTCAACAATAAAGAACCGAAATAAAAAAAGAAACTATCAATTTCCCGGACAGGCGCCTTTTATACTCTAAACTTATTCTGGCTTCGTGATATCATATCAAAGCTAGAAAACTTCGCTTGGTTTTTTCGCTTTTTTAGTTTTTTCGCTAAATCGTTCCCAGCGTTCAACGGCCAAAGCGGTTGTTGCGTACGTGGTCATAAACAGGGATCAGTATTGCAAGGTAGGCACATCAATAGCAGCGCGCATGCGCAGATTGGCACATTTGCGACGCAGATGTCACTCGTGCATTTCCACGCGTGACGCTCCGTCATTATAGACATGAGAGCTGAGAGCTGTACGCCTCGCAGCAGACAAAAGGGCCAGGCAGCGAAACCACGGTGGTCTTGTTCTCGGCGCCCCCGTCAGCACTCAATTAAGCTGGAGGGTGAGGCGCCAAAGGGAAAGGGGAACTCGTTTCACAAATTGTACTCTTTATATGACGGTAAAGTGTACAGTGAAAAATCGAAAGGTATCTCTCCTCTATATTTTTTGTGTGTATGTTCTTTAGATACGAAGAAGCTTTTGAATAGCCTGTGTAACGCTGTCCCTCCGTCCGTACCACTCCTGTCGCTGCAGGTATCGGAGTGGTGCCAAGTAGCTTACGCCCTCCTAGCAGTGCACCGTGACGTCTCTCTTCCTCGCCTGCCGGGTGCTCGCCGCGTGTCAGCTCTCTGTCTCTCTCTCTCTTCACCCTCTCCACCCCTCGCAACGCTCGAGCCCACTTCTCATGTTGGCATCATCTCACCCAGCCACCTCTCTTCATCTGTGAGTGAGAAGTCGCCGCGCACCTCGAGAATCTCGCAGCGCCGACAATGTGGACAGCGCGCCGCTGCTTGCCGCGCGTTCGCGCCGACGGACAGGACGCGATGGCGGCATGCTTCCCGCTAGTGTGCGCGTATATTTCCCGGCTGTCGCCGGCGTCGCGAGGGTTAGCGAAGCCGATCACGTTCGCGAATGGTGACGTCAACACCGACGAAGCGTGAGCCAGGGCAGCCGAACGCAACCGTCGACAGTGGAAGACCAGTCACACCGACTCGGTGCACGTTAAGAACACCGATCACTTTCGACAATACAAACGGCGTGTGGGTAACGTCAACGAAACGCGAGCCAAGCAAGCCGAGCGCAAGCGTCTTCAACGCGTTCCGCCTCCCGTGTAATAGCGATTCGAACAAAAGTTTCTCGAGTAAACGCTACACCGAGTTTCGCTTCAAAGTGTTGTCCCAGCACCCGCGTCGACGCCCGTTTCAACAACGCCGTGTGCACCGCTGGTGTTTTGCATCCCATAGGGTTTCCTTTGGGGAAATGGTCCACAGTTTCTTTTTCTAAAGCGTTAACGATGAAAACCAGAACTGAACTCAGCTGCAAGCTGCTGTACTCTTGTGAAGCGACGATAGAAGCAATATTTTGAAGGCCCGGGTAGTGTGCGACGTCAGTGCCCGTTAAGATGCATCACGTGGTAAAAATTTCCGGAACCCTCCACTGCGGTCTCTCTCATAATCCTCTCGTGGTTTTAGGACGAAAAACCCAAGATATCATAATTAAGTCTTCGCTTAACGCTCGCCTTCCTTCTCCTTCCCGAGTTCTTGCTTCAGCACTCTTGCTTTAATCTCTCCCACCCGAAGCTCCAACCTCCTTCCTCAACGCCCCCCCCCCCCCCGATCACTCTCATTCACTCCACTCTCTTATTGCAATGTCCTCACTTTCTCTCGAACCTGCTGTACTAGACAATGGAGCTTGCCCGATTTGTTTCACGCATACAAGCCCGATCTTTTTCGTTAACGACGTGGCCTTACTTCAAGCCGTTCGTTTTGAAATACAGTTGGTAAAGCTCAGTTGCAAGTCGTGGTCACCTCTTGCCTTTCGTCAAGTTTCCGCCCTACTACGCTAAAGCAGATGCATTATCCCATCAAGCCCGAACTGGTATACGTCCTCTTGCATACCAAAGGTGCAGTAGTGTTCACTCGCCTCCTCTTCGGTGAGCTTGTTGAAGTTGTACTCCTGGCCGGTCATGATGTTGCGGGTGACAATGTCGACGTGTTGGTCGCGGTCAGGCCGCGTGTGCTCGTGCCAAAAGCCGACCACGTGGCCTAGCTCGTGCACCACGATGCCGAACTTGTCGCAGTTCTTGCCGATGGAGATGGCCTGTGCCCCGTTGCCCCGCTTTCCGACGAACGAGCAGCATCTGCAAAGGCAAAATGCAGGTTCGCTCTGTGAACATGCCACCCTGCACAGTGTCAATCTTAAGGTGGTTCAGCTTACACAGACAGTATACGGTTGGCGTGGCGAGTTTTGTTGTTCAATCCAGCCAGGAGTAAAAATTTTCTGCGCTATACGGTGGGCCTGTTTCAGTGGATCACTCGCAGCAAACGTTTGGTTAATGGCTTTTATGCTTAATTAGTAGACTCATGCTTAATAATACTGGAATGGAATCGTACACACCCTAACGTGCTGTGTAATTCATGCCAGTGACATTACTTATGGCCAGCCCCAGCAGATCGTTATGATTCACCCGATAATATGGTAGACTTCAATTCTATAAGAACAACCCGGACATATTTATTCGCCAAACATCGCTTACTGGTAACAGCATTATTGCAACGAAAATTCTCGCAGATCATTAACATTGTTAGAAAAACGCCAGGCCTGCCCGGAAAACGCAGCATAGTCACAGCGAAAGCTATAAGTGGCCTTTCAGCGCCTTTTCAAAACACTCATTGGGTAACTTTATACTGCAAGCACACTTGCTTGATACCCCCTAGGGCAATGGTAATAATTTTTTTGATATAGGCCGGCATTCGCTATGATATATTTTTTGTCATTTTTCTGAGAAGCGTGGTATCCGCTAATCACTTGTAAGGAATTTTGTGCCAATTGTTCATGCAGTGGCTGACCAAGATGCGGCGTTATGGCTGAAGTGGGTAGGCACCACAGTTAATAGCGGAACAAGAAGAAGATTTGTAATGGGTTGGAGCATTGGACGCCCACTCGTTACGTTAATCGCATTGTGCGAGAACTGGTTGTTCTTTCGCTGTTTTCAAACGCTTTATAAGTTCTATTAACGCGATTGCTTTCCCGACATCAAGCCTGTCTAAGGCAAGTTTTTCAACAAGTCACAAGCACCTGCGTAGCTCAGTGGTAGAATGTTGAGCTGACACCCAGTGGACCTGTGTTCGAGCCCCACTGTGTCATTGGTGATAGGTTTTTTTTTTTCGAACGATGTGGTTACGGACACCGGCGGTGGTGGATAACCGCACGTGACCCGAGTTGTGATCTCATAACAGCTTTCGCTGTAATAGATTTTGTGTAGCGCATCCAGCTAGTAAGTACATGTCTATGCTGCATTTCTTGGCGTTGAACAAAGCATTGCATGGCGGATTGACACTTTTGCGCAAATGCAGGGTAGCTGTGTGCATACCGTGGTTTTACGAGTCATGTCGAGTAAAACGATGCTTGAAGAATAGCGTAGGTTGTGACGTTAAGTCGGAACTTATATAAGAATAGAGAGGCAAGTTTTATCGCAACGAGGTGGACGCTATATACTGTGCGACGACGCACTAAGCGTTTGTTGGCGCAGTTCTCTGCGGTTGAGCAACGCTTAAATATAGCTTGCTGAGTCATTGAAATGAATGTGTGAAAAATATTGCTTTGCTGTAAGATCGAGTGTCCAATACTGCCATCACATTTCACATCACCCCGACACGAATCCTGAGTAAAATGTTTTTCCGAAGCAGTTTGTTTACCTGACGTGGCGCTGCAGAAGAATACACGAATGCCACCATTAGAACTCCTGGCTCGAGTCCAGCTCGAATTCTTTTGTGCGTTGCATCCGATGGGGTTTTTTCACTCTCCGAGAACGCCACTGAAGCCAACACTACATTTTGTACGACAAGGGCCCCTAACACATGCTGTAGGCCGGTGTGCTCAGATTTAGGTGCACGTTAAAGAACACTGGTGGTCAAAATTTCCGCAGTTCTCCACTACGGCGTCTCTCATAATCACATGGTGGTTTTGGGACGTTAAACCACACATATCCAGCAAGGGCCCCTAACACTGTCGGATTTTAAAAGTTCCAATGCATGCATTGCCTCTAGTTGACTGATATGGACTCCGAACTACCTGTGGCACACACCCGCATAGTAGGGACGCTAGTATGCGGCTATGTCCCAGACGTGGCTGGGGAGGGTCACCAGAGCAGCAAATGTGAACTTTGAATTCATGGGCACAGTCACTGGTGCGCCCGCCGTCTCGCTATCTCGGCTGCCATCAACGAATGGCTCGTATTAGCGATGCCCACGGCCTATAGGTGGCGCGCCGTGCAATCCAAGATGGCAGTGGAGGGCTGATCAACACGTGAACTCGCACAGAAAACTGTAGGACGTACGGACGCAGTCCCCGTGCCGCTTTCACAGGATGAAATCTTGACCGTCAAATAAATGTATATTGTACCAAATTACTTTCCCAACCAATAGGAACTGCTGAATGTTCGCTACCTCATTTCTTGCCGCAGTGCAAAGGGTGGTGGTGTCAGCTGATCGACCGTGTATAAATGATGCTTTGCGTAATCCTGTGCGTGCTACAGAAAACTGATAAACTAGAATTGACGTATGAACTGAACGGTACTCCGAGATAATTTGTGCTGATCCTGCCTGGCGAATTTGCCGCAGTCCGCAGTAATAGGCCACTAGCGAGTACAACGCAGTCGCGGCGGCACAGGACCGAATGTTTACCGTAGCGATGGTTTGCAAACACATTACGCCGTCGTCATTACTTGCGCTGTAAGCGTCATGCAGCTGCTTGTTCAATGAAGCACAACAATTCAACTTCCCATTAAGTAGCGCTTGTGTCACAGCCATGATCAGACTCCAACAGTGCGATTCACTGCACTCAGATGTTGCAGGTTCCATCAGCGCGATCGAAACAAGGATAACGAAACGAATATACGCGTAGGCTTTTCGCAACGTCAAAACTGTGAAAATTTGCTGATGAACAACGTCGTTCCGACAGCACCGGTGAAGTGCAGGGGAAGTTGCCGTGGACTGTAGTCGTAACTGCGTGCCTATTTCATTGCTCCAAACATTTCGCTTAGCTGGTCGAGCTCGAGGGTATTGGAGGCACGCGGTGTTTTGTAATATTCACTGTAATCGGGATACATGCAATGCACAAGAAAAACTATGTTATGGTTTGATTTGAGCTCGCTCAAGGATATTATACAATAAATACAATCAAAGTCACGAGCGTGAAAAAGAAAACACTAGAAAAGCTTATTGCATCACGAACTCAACGCCTCAAAACATTTAAGAATCCGCCCAGTGTGAGTGGAGTTACAAAGCTTTGTCGCATGCTGCAATTGCATAATCTCTTCTCTAGTCCCGACGAAAGGGCTGGAAATAATCAGGGAGGCATAGAGAAATACCCTTACATAAATAGCGGACACTCCCGTAAAGAGTGTCTGAAAGGAGCTACTGCGCTCCTTTTAGCGCCACGAGTGGTTGGTCCGAGTCGATAATGCCTTCAACATAAATAAAGTAACAAATTTTCTTCTTTACGATGATGGGATTTGAACCTGAACCCTTATGCTCCGAAAGCAAGCGTCTTTTCCACTAGGCTACACACCCATGCTTCCGGGATAGAAATATCTGTACAACACATTTAAACATTTAATGAATATGCCTCTGTGCAAAACAAATGCAGAAAAACAACGCTTTCTAATCATACTATGCGGTTTTCTGTTGTAAGGCAATAAATGTCCTAAGCGGAACATGATGTAGAGCAGATATAAAAAATTCCACAAGTTATTGAAATTTTTTTCACAAAAAGTGGATGTCAAACCTGGGTAATCATTGTCCTCCCGAGGAGGTTATTACATGTCTTAAAAACGAGTAAAAGCGAGGAAGGGTGAGTCATCCAATGGTCAGTCAGACCCTTTTTTGCTGGGCCGCGAAAAGGCTCTTGTAGCCACTCTTTATATGGTATATTTCTCTATGAGGGAGCGATAGCAGGGCAAAGGAACTACCACGCCATGAGACCTTCAGCACTTTTTGTTTCGTCGAATGGGTGACCTTCTCAGTGTGATCGCGCGCGCACGCGTGGGCAAGTAGCGGCCTCAGTAACCTAATTTTTCGGTCACAGTTGCACAGATAATTTTTAGCTCACAACCAACGGGACCGACACCAGCGCCGAGTTTTCTGCGACACGAACTCTTTACGCTATCGCGTTAAAAAACATTAATGCATGACGGGACGCGATGTGCACTCGCTGGTCGTTCATCGTCGCTGTCACTCTCGGCGCGTTAACAACCATCTACGTCCAGTGGAAAATCCTTGACGTCAAGACAGTTTCTTTGAACATCACTGCTGAAAGTAATCTAAGGAGTTCTCTTCGCCAAACGACTTTGTTAGCACCAACAACGCACCATTGCGCAACCTCAACATGGCGTCACTCGCCACGTTTATATGAGAGTGCGTAGAACATTTCGCTTCGATACCAGGGAACAAAGAAATCGCTTGCAGTGTGCTGGCATCTATCAACGAACGTGCAAATCAAGCGGCACAGTGCAAACCAAGTTTGGAAGCGCAAATCGTGAGCCTGCGCCACTTTCCGCTTGCAATGAATGTTATGAAATTCATGCACTACAAAAGTTCTGACGAATGCTGTACGCAGGAAAAACAAGGTGAGTTTCAACTGCAAAGGTTACACAATATTATTTAACTATGCAACGTGGCTGCAGAAAATCTCGCGAAGCTGATATGTGTGCTCTGCGGGCTATATTCGAAAACGAGAGTCGCCATGTATTTTCACGAAAACTTCACCTCTTCAGGGGATGCTAAACCGGGGGAGGAACTATGAGGGTCATCGCCCCCGCGTGTTGGAAACCAGGGGGGTCACTAACAGCTGCTACGACCCCTCCCTCTTTTTTTTCACCTCCTTAGCAAAAACAAAGATAGGTATTAACGCCCCTATATATATATATATATATATATATATATATATATATAGGCAGGCATGATGGTTTAGTGGCCGTAGCGTTGTATATAGTCCAGTAGATCCTCCGTGAGCGGTCACAACGTGGTTTATTTCGACGTTTCGGCCTAGAGTCTGGCCTTCATCAGGATTAAAGATACAGTTTGTCGGTGCTCAGTTTTATACAATCTCAAATCAGAGGGCGAGGAAAGAGGAAAAAAAAACAGGAAAAAAGGAAAGAAAAAGAAGAAAAAGAGAAGAAGAAGAGAAAAATGATATACGGTGGACGCCCCTCGGGGGCCCCCCTTCCTTCCACTTTCCCCTTATCTCTCTCCCCCTTCTCCTCTTCGCCTTTCTGATGTCAGCGGTCTGTGTATGTTTCCGTTCACTAATGCATTCCTCCCGATCAGACGGCCCCTCCTGGCACCGAACCACCAGTGCCAGGAGGGCCGTCTGATCGGGAGGAATGCATTAGTGAACGGCAACATACACAGACCGCTGACATCAGAAAGGCGAAGGGGAGAAGGGGGAGAGAGATGAAGGGGAAAGTGGAAGGAAGAGTGAAAGGGGGGCACCCGAGGGGCGTCCACCGTATATCATTTTTCTCTTCTTCTTCTTCTCTTTTTCTTTCCTTTTTTTCCTGTTTTTTTTTCTTTCCTCTTTCCTCGCCCTCTGATTTGAGATTGTATAAAGATGAGCACCGACAAACTGTATCTTTAATCCTGATGAAGGCCAGACTCTAGGCCAAAACGTCGAAATAAACCACGTTGTGACCGCTCACGGAGGATCTACTGGACTATATATATATATATATATATATATATATATAGAAGCCCCCACACTTCAGATATATTTCCGGAGGTCCTGGACCTCTCGCAAGAACGTATCAGATTTATCGTGTCAAGGACGGCCCGGTATATTCACTCATACACACAACATACAAAGTAGTTTGTGTTCGTTTCTTGCTAGCGCGTTAACACTGAGGTTAGCACCGCCGAACGAGGGAGCGTTGGGAGTGTCTGCCTACTGATCATTCTTGAGAGGAAGCTCCCGAATTCCTCTAGGCAGCGTGACAGTCTATGAACATTGCGAATACGCTTCTACGTGCCGCGCTCTCAACGCGAAGAGAGTGCGCGAGGTGTCCCTGGAGCAGCCGTATTTTTTCTGTTACACAAGCGTTTTGTAGAGTTACGTGAGAAAGCATCCAAAAGAGTTAGCTGCCTAGCCTCGCTTCGCAGAACATTACTATTTGTTGCTATCACATTTATTGCTTCGCACTTGCGGTCACACTGACCTTTTTTTTCTCTTCAATACAACCTTATGTCTGACACTTCAAGCCACCGCGGTAGCCTAGTGGTAATAGAGCTTGTCTATTGACTCCAAGATTGAGGAATGGACTACCGCCCGCTGTGCCCGATGGAAGAGGGCTGCTCGAGGTCACTGTGGTTAGAGTTAGGATAACGTTAAGAAATATTAAGCGGTCGAATGTTCTGGAGCTCTCCACTACGACATGCTTCCCAATCACATGTTCTTTTGGGACGTGAAAGGAGAACAATTATTATTATTATTATTATTATTATTATTATTATTATTATTATTATTATTATTATTATTATTATTATTATTATCTCCTTCAATGTGGTATTTTAAGGGAACAAAACCTAACTAAAGTGAACTTGTTTGCAACACTCCGAGTTAACACTCCGAGTATTCAGAGGCCGTTGTCGCTGAAGCGTGATGTACGTACCATTTTTGGTGCGCCAAGGATATATATAGCAGCACGTGCGGAGATAATTGTTCTATACTCGGCCAAAGCATCCCGAAACATTCCAACTGGAAAGAACGAATACGGGATCGTCATACACCACGAAGCGATAATTTCAGCAGTGGCGTGTTCGACGCGATTCCAATTGGAGGCAAGAATTCCTGCTATGAGGCAAAGGTTAATCGATGGAGGACGTAATTAGGAGTGGCTAAGGGGAAGGGGGCACCGGTGAATGATATACGTGCCCAAAGAGAAGATTATGCTCATCGCTACGACGGGGTATGATTCAGACAGGTTTTAATGTAGTACACTCGTTGAAACCTATTGCCGCAGAAAGTTGGTGAAAGTCGAGTTCGAATAGGTGGCTGGTTGGAAGAGAGGTTGAACGCACGCCACTCCTCCATGTGGTACGGTTTTAGTACGCAAGGCATAGAAGGTATCCGGGCCACGAGATTCGAAAAGGAAAGCCTAATGCTTGATCAGCAAGTAGGCCCGATCTTTTGCTTTCTCTAGCACGTATATTTTTGAAACGTGAGCAGCCGTATTGTACTGTTTTACATTGACAAGGCAACAAAAACGCCTACAACACTAAACGTTTCAACGATGCCGAAAGACATAGGTTGCAAGTTACAAGTTACAATCGCACATGTAATTATTAATAAATTATTATTATTATTATTATTATTATTATTATTATTATTATTATTATTATTATTATTATTATTATTATTATTATTATTATTATTATTATTATTATTATTATATTAATGTTGTTGTTGTTGTTGAACAGGCCCAAAATAGGAAGGCGGTGAATCGATCAATCTGCCTCCAAGTGCCTCTTATCAGCGAAGTATGCTGAGCGTAAAACATGAAGAAAACAATAGAGTAATAAAAAGCGGCTGTCGCCTCTAACACCGTCCATGAAATGCGCTCACTGAGAACATTATTAGCGTGCGAGATTTATTCGAATGACTAAGAGCATTCGCACATTACTTAGATACCGCCGCCGCGAATGGCATTGGCAACTACAGTAGTGACAATTCGCGATACCGTGTTCAACCACAACATGTTCGAAAAGCTTTGCGTTGCAAGGCTGTTCCTGCCGACGGAAGACTATGAAAATAATACACATCAAGGGCCATTTACCTGCCGATGCTGCATACACAGACAGTTATCGTATATCTTCCTGTCATATGCACATTAGTTTAGGCAGGATTTCTCCATTTTCTTCAAGTTTGCGAAGAATAGTGTTAGTACGAAAGCCGCGCAAGAAGTAACATGTTTCCCGACACGCTAGAACTCTGAGACAACAGGTCACCTATATACGAGACTAAAACAGTCGCCTCCAAAAGGTCCAGTGTGCATATTTTCTTTCTTTACTTCCTTTACTTGCCTTGTTCATACAATTGTGTTCTAGCAGACGCTCCATAATCTTTCCTGTCGAAATTCATAATCTTTCCTGTCAGAGTGTTAGAATGCTAGTCTGTAGGAATGCTCAAAATATTGGCCCCGTATCTGCATGTTTTATTGTAAATGTTGTCGAAAGACCATAGTCTTGTGTGTGGAGGGAGTGAACAAAACATTGATATTATGCGCGAAAAAATCGGTGAATTGTATTCTGGAAGCGCTGCGTTAGAGAGTCTCAATCCGTGCAGCGAAGGTGACTAAGCGCATCGAGGCACATTAGACACTAGCGCGATCTGGCAGTTATCTTTGAAAACGAAGGAAGGCGTGAACGCCCGCGGAGAAACATGCGAGCCTGTCTCGGGAGCGATAAGGAGTAGAACGCAAAGCGACGGGAAGGGGCTACCACCGCGTCGTCTTAGCATAGCATTAGAAACATTTGACTTTTTGAGCACTGCGTTGCACTGTAAGCGCAGCGTGATCAACGCTACGGTCCTTATAATTACTTGTGTGTACCTTCTCTAGTATAAAGGCGCACATACAAAACATCCACGTGTTATTATTGTGCCTCAGATATGCGGAATAATTGCTTTTAATTGACAATCACACAAGTATGAACCGTGAAACTTGTGCAATATTGGTGGATGCGTCGGATGGAGTTGGCCATTTGAGGTTACATTTGGTGCCTTAAGGGGGGATCGTTACCGCGGACAAGCATACAAATATACAGACAGACAGACCAACAGCTGTTCTGTATTTCTAGTCTTTACTTCTTGTCTTTTCTAGTTCTCTGTGGTTTCCCTTTTCATTTTTCATCTTACATTCTGTCACAATAGCTACTTTTAATTGTCGCGGTATCACCATAGCGTCAAAACAGGCCGAGGTTATTCTTTTAGCTCGGTCTGACAAGATAGATATTCTCGTTTTGCAGGAAACTTTCGCGTCTAGCACGGGTCAGATTAAGAACTTCGACAGAACGTTTGGCACCAAATCCTACTGAAATTATGGCAGCGCACATTGCCGCGGAGTTGCTGTCATTTTAATGCCATGATTTACCGGTTCTGTGATACGCTATACGCCAGGGATGCGAATGACCGTGTTCTGTCGATGGATTTTGATTCTGGCATTAGAACCGTGAATGTTTACGCTCTATGGGAGTGTAGGCAACAAAAGGATTTCTTCAATCCTTTAGATTCCTAACTATAGTTAGCTCATCGCGTGTCATTCTAGTGGGCGATTTCGTTTGGGTTTTAGAAAACACGAATCGTGTTTCCTTCATAGAAACTGCAAAGTTATGAAATGGAAAGGGTCAGCAGGAGTTGTGGGATCTTGTTAACGAGCTGGGAATAGTCGATGCTTGGCGGTCGTTTCACCCCCTCCAATCAGGAATGACTTAGACGGAGAGAGGGAGCCGATCGAGGATCGATCACTTTTATGTCTCGCCCTCACTGGCTCCTAGCGTGCACTCTAGCTGGCTGTGTTCTTCCGTTTTGAGCGACCATAGCCTCCTTGTCTTGAGATTCGCCGACTCCAGTTTACTGCCATGGGGCAAGAGACCGTGGCGTTTAAACCCGCGGCTCTTTAAAGAGAAGGACGCTACAAAAGATGAAGCCGGGCTTCTTATCAGCTAGCTTCTTGGCGATCAGGGTTTAGGCGGTAACGAATGGGATGCTGTGAAGGCCGGAGTTGCGGAGCGCTTCCGGGAATGGGGCAAGAGGCGGCCGCGGGAGGAGCGCGCCGGTATCAAAGTGGGCTCTGACGCGAGTCTACTGCTCTCAAAGTCATTGTCCGGTGGCCCGGGAGTAACCGCGACTCTTTAATTGCACTAGAAATATAGAGTCCTGCTCCAGCGACGCTGGGGCCCGTTGCGAGCCACAGCACGCGCAGAGCAGTGGGAAATGGATGCTTGGTGTAGCAGAAATGTTCTTCGTAGACATTTAGCTAGGAATAGTTCAGCTATAACCTCCTTTGTTAATCCAAGCCCAGGCAGTTTAGTGGAAACGCAGGACGAAATATAAAAGGTGTCAAGGCAGTTCTACAAGAACCATTACGCCGAACCACCTCCCACTCCGTAGTCGTTTCCTTACACTAAGATTTACGAGGATTTTGATATTTGTGACACTCCTCTCGTCGAAAAGGAGGTGTTTGCAGCTCTTAAATTCATTAAGCATAATCGTAGCCTAGGTTCAGATGGTTTGACAGTCGAGTTTTACGTCAAGTTTTGGAAGGTTTTTTTTTTTGGGGGGGGGGGGGGGCTTTTACCACACTGGCAAACAGGCTTCTCCGTGAGGGGACTCTGTCAGCCACTAAAGGGAGTGGCGGATCACTCTTCTGTACAAGAATGAGACGAGACGCATTGAACTGAGAGCCTGGCAACCCGTCACTCTTCTAAACTGTGACTACAAGCTCATAGCTAAGTGGCTGTCCGTTCACTCACTCCAGTACTTAGTACTGTTTTGGGCCCGTACCAGGAGCGTTGTGTCCAAGGTCGATCGTGTCAACTTCATGATTTTGCTATTAGATATCTTATAGAAGGTCGAATTCACGCAACTTTCGTGGAATTCTTTTTTCTTTTGATGAAGAGAAGGCGTTTTATATTATCAGTCATAAGTACCTATTTAAAGTTTTAAAGCAGGACGGCTTCAGTGCCAAGTTCGTTATCATTCGTCCTAGTTCTGCTGTTGTTCAATTTCGTCCTAGTTCTGCTGTTGTCATACAAGATCGCGTCTCGGAGCCTTTCGGGGTGTGCCGTGGAGTCAGGCAGGGCGATCCACCTTCACCTGCTCTCTACGTGCTCACATTTGAACCGCTCTTGTAGAGGCTTTCTAAAGACAGCAGCATGGGTATATTTTCCCTTCCACCAGGTTCCCTTCCCCGGTGACAATGTTCGCCTATATGCAGATGACCTCTCCATTGTCGTCCCGGACGAGGCAACTGTTTGCAGCAACTTGCATATTATGAAGGAGTACTGCATGGCGAGCGGCGCCAGGATAAATGAATCGAAGACCGCAGTCATGTATTTGAACTGCGGTCCCTCCAGCCCACGCCCTGTTCACGGCCTCCCCATAAAGGAGCGCCTGCGCATATCGGGTTTCCATTTCGAACCGGATGGCCTGACTACCGAAAACTGGCGGTTAGCTAAGAAAAGGGTGACAGACAAGATTCAGGAACTTGGTGCCTTGTCTTGTCTACTTACACCTAAGGCCACGATAATTCGATCGCTGTTGTTTATTTTTCTCATGTATGTGGGTTCAGTTGTGTCGGTTAGGCTCCATACCAGGATTCCCCTGGAAAAAACTTTTCGGTTTTTTTGGCGGGTCGTACATTGGCATAGTTGCCACGCCCCATGCTCAAGTTGCGCACGGATGAAGGAGGACTCAGTATTCCTCACCACTGCGCTGTGACCACGGCGCTACACGTTAGGTGGACACGGGTAGCTCTCGATTCGGATATGCTCCTCACTCGAAGCTTTGCGTTGTATTTCCTGAGCACGCGGCTGAGGATGTTCTCGCCTGGGGCATTTTCGAATTCAGTGCCTCGAACAGGAACGCCTTCTGCCTTCTATGCAGGGGCCGCTTCTACTTTGGCCAGTCTCCGGAAGGTCAACCCCAAGATAGATTTAGCTGAACTCCGCGAGCTAGTCGATAGACTCAACCCAGAGTTACCTGCACGCTGTAGAGAACATGACCTGTCCAACCGTTGTCCCAACTGGCAGTTTATTACTACCAGTTTCCGGGATGCCAAGCGCGCTACATTCATGCACCGCCTGGCCAGAGATCGCCTGCCCAACACGTTCTGGCCCCTCACCAAAACCGCTACACAAAGAATGTGTCCTATTTGCGGAATTAGGGAGGACATAGTTCACATTTTCTCTCAGTTTGCACTACCAGCCTCCTTCCATCGAAGGATAGCTAGTTTGTTTGGTCGCCCCGGTGTTCCTTTCGACACCACTCAGTTTTTGCATCCCCTGTCGAAAAGAGCGGTTAAGCAGTACGTGCTTCTGCTGGTCGAGTGCTCCTACCAAGTGTAAATGGCACGGTGCTGTGCCGTCTTCAATGGGAGACGACCCGGGCTTCACGAAGTACTTGCAAAAGTACGGAAGAAGGTGTGGTTTGTCCTCCATCGAGAGTGGCAGCACCTAAGTGCAAAGAAGTTCGACGAAACGTGGAACCGTCCGGCAGTGATTTTCAGTGAATTGGGAGGGCAGAGTACCATCAATTTTTAATTATGGCGCTCTTTACAGTTCCACGACTCGGCCTAGAGAGCCAATCGCCCCTGAGTTTAGCCCGTGTGGTTATTTGCCTGTTTTTCGCAAGTGCTACGGCAATCTTGTCGCCTTGTCGGGCTTTACCCGCAAGGTCCGTGTAGGGCCCTTCTCCGTGCTCGACGACTCTACCCACCAAGGCGGAGGGTGGCTCCCTTCCTCAAGAAGGGCTGAGCTGGCTTTTAGTCGTGCTGGTTAATCAGGTTACGTTGGGTTTGCGTGCAGCGGCCTTCGCTTATGCACCAAACAGTAGTCCCGTAGTCCCCAAGGGACGAATTGTGTGTCGCTGGACCCTAGCGGTCAGGAGACGAGCAGTGACTGCAGCGTGCCACACGCGCTGCGTTAGCCCACCTTGACAGGGTATGTCCGCTTTGTGTGTCGTGATTGAATTACTGCACCGAAGAGAAGCCCTTATGTGGAGTCTCCCTGGATTATACGCCGGGAGGCAGGCCGCGCCTGTTCTGCGCCTGGCGCCAAGCGGCGGGCCCCTTGCCAGGGTATGGCCGTCCGCCCGAAACAAAAACTTTCCCCTCACACGCCCCTTGGGGGAGGACATGCCGGGACAGACGTATGGATGACAATGGGTTGATGAGTTACGTGAGACTCTGAGACAAAGCGCCTCCGGGAGCCGCGTCTCTTTCCTATCTGACAACGGCATGTGCAGACAGACCGACAGAAAGACGAACAGAGAGACCAAAATTTCGGCGTCGAAGTTCCTCAAGAATACTATCGTCTTTAAAAGTTGCGTTTCTGAAGTATGCTTTAAGCAAGATGCTTCACAAGGCAAACATGGACCTGAAGAGCAAAACGAATGCGCGCGACCTTGTGCTCTTCTAATCCATGTTTGATTTGCGCAGCACCTTGCCTAATAATGTACGACCGATACACCCAACAACATTCATTATTGCAATTACGCTTCTTCAATTGAAAAACAGTGGCTCCTTTTTCTACGAGAGCCACCATTGAAGAAATAAAGGGCTTCACGTAAAAAAACTACAATATGATTACAAGACACGCATTAGTAGGTGACTTCGAATTAAGGTCCGAATAAATTTCTATCCCGTGAGGTTATTGAAGCTGCCCCTAATCGTAACCACACAGAAGTTCTTTGTATTTCGTTCTCACTAAATACTTGAATTTTAATATCATCAGTAGCTGCGGCCGGAAGTCGAAGCCACGCCGTCGAATTTAGAAGAGCGACTCCTACCGTTCCAAGCTACTACGGCGCGTTTCTCAGTAAAAAAGCACTGCATGTGCCAAACTCTTGTAGTTGTAGTTGTGGCTCTGCAAAAAGAGCGCAGTTTTAAATGCGAAGCATTTTTTGCATACTGGAAGCAAATTTTCATCTATCTATCTATCTATCTATCTATCTATCTATCTATCTAACTATCTATCTAACTATCTATCTAACCGCTTACGTCTGGGTGATTTCGTGATCATCCCCTTACTTTGGCGTGAACGAAATTTAGTATGCGAGGGTAAAATGGTTTGTCGAACATCATGCGCTCATCAATAGATGAATAATCTCACAATCCAGTCGCGTACGTCGTCAAACACTTCCCGTCAAACAGGGACACATACCCGCCTTTGCGTATGTGCGTCTTGTGGGCGGGTACGTGCCACCGGAGATTGACATTTAGTGTTTAACCAGAAATGACATGAACACACATGGGCAATTTTAACGCGTGAGCGTTAAGAAAAAAGCTGACATTAGCAGCGGTGACCCGACGGATGCAAAGAATAACTGTCAAGGTCCCAGCAGGTATCGAACCCAACAATTCTGCATGACAATCAAGCATTTTATCACAGTCATGTCAGGTCTCGGAACTAGTTTTCAAATAAACACTAACGTTCATAAAACGTCAATTGTTTTGGCAGTGCTGGCCATACAATTATATAAACATTACATATGTACTTCAAAAGTTCAGCCGTCACGTCATTTTAAGGACGATTGTAGTTAGGTGTAATGCGCTGAAGTTGGTTTATGTAGCAATGTCTAAGGCTACCATCCTCGCGGGCTCTCCAGCGCTTGATATCCGCTTATCGCTTCTGGTGTTGCAAATACTCATGTTCCCGTTGTCATCGTGACGCAAGTGCAAACAACTGGTTACATAAGCATCTCAAACTATTCAACATATCGTCTCGCCACGGTATTCTAGTGGCTAAGGTACTCGACTGCTGATCCGCAGGTCGCGCGATCAAATCCCGGTTTCGGCGGTTGCATTTCCGATGGAGGCGGAAATGTTGTCGGCCCATGCGCTCAGATTTGGATGCACGTTAAAAAACCCCAGGTGGTCGAAATTTCTGGAGCCCTCCTCTACGGCGTCTCTCTTAATCATATGGTGGTTTTGAGACGTTAAACCCCACATATCAATCAATCAACTGTTCAACATATGTGTAAGCGTTCAACATTTGTACATATAGTTAGCGTGATTTAATTACGTGTCGCTCAATAAAAAGTACAAAACGGTCACCTTCCCTTCGCATGCATCGCAGAACATCTATTTCCAAGGTACGTGGGATCTGCGAAATCATTTCTTTCTAATTTTCAGGAACATGGCTCAGCCAATCCCATCTAGATCATTTCAGGCTTGCTGACTGTTTCTGTCGCGGGCACTGACGTCACTCCGCTTAGACGGGTGTGTTTCACTGCGCAGACGTGCCTACGCTTGCTCTCGTCGCTCGACAGGAATGGATTGCCAAGCCTGACAAACGTTTTCTGGGCGTGCTGGTGTGCTTGTTGGCGACTTGAGAAGACCGTGTGTTTCTGTGTGAAATGCAGCATGCATATGTAACATGCGCTTTGTGGACTGGATATTCGCAATCTCTATGGCTGCAAACCTTAATGGTTTGACGATGCTTGCGTGGAAAATTGTGGCGGCAAAAGGACTGAGGTTGCGACTGTTCTTATTTCCTTAGGACAACCGAAGAATGAAAAAGGATTGTGTAGTTTGTCAAGCTTATATAGACATCTCTTTTCTGCTCGACCCGAAGGTACGCTTGTGCGTACTACATATTTCTAAGTCGTTACAATGGCACCATCTCTACCACGTTCTGTGCTGGCTCTAAAATGAAGAGGTCAAATGTGCTTCTGGTTTGTTAGCGTAAGCCCTGGCAATAAAATAATAAACGTGCGTGGCAGTACGCTTTGAGAAGAGGCGTTTTTCCTTCATTGGTCAGTAAACATTTTGCGATTGCCGATTAGCGAAGTGGACTTCATGTATTTCGACTGTTTACTTGGTAGAGAAAAATGGAAGAAATGCTGTTGCATTGCTTAGTGCATCGATTGTGTGCATAATATTATGAAGTGTTTGTGGCGGAGTGAATACGGAATAGAAGTGTGGACTTTGGAAGAAGATCTCTCGGCAGCTTCGTCCAATAAGGCCTCGCCATCCCAGCCTTCTGTTCAATAAACCACCACACCGCTACTCTAGACGAAACACAGTGGTGGAAGGTGCTGGGTATAACAGCCAACGACGGGACCGTTACCCTAAAGACTTCGCCGGAGTCATCGCCTCGCCGGCCTGCCCTCTCGTTTGCCTATCATGCCTGACGAAGCAGAAGCTCGGGAACCATTGACCTTACCGGAAACCTTTTCCGGGAAGGCCAACGATGACGTGGACGCATGGCTCTAGCACTACAAGTGGGTAAGCCAATACAACAAATGGGATGCTGCCTGCCAGCTGTCTCGTGTGGTTTTTACTTTACTGACGTTGCACTCGTATGGTACGAGAACCATAAGGAGAAACTGATGACGTAGGAATGTTTTGTTGCTGAGATAACTGTAGTATCATGCGGTAGACGCGCCACACGAAAAACACATTGCACGGCGCTGAAGCGCCGGCCGACAAGAAGAACACAGCAGCCGGTAGCCAAGTAGGAACTACAGTAATGGTGGGACAGCTTGCACGGGTGCTGAGTCGACAGCACGAGGAAGAAGTCTGGATGTCCACCTTATCATCTGATACTTGTGGATTGCAGATCCTCGTCGCCAAATTGTAGTATCGTGCGGCGGACGATATTACAATAACGAAGTGTTTTAGTAACACAGCTGCACAAAATAAGCTTGCTGAGCGAATCTTTCACACAGAGCTCAGTTGCCCAGTGAGACCTGTACAATGTACACAGAACAGATTTTGAGGCTCTGAAGGCAAACAGATTCCAGCATGTCTGAAGAAGACAAGGTCGCACATTTATTGAAAGGTATTCCTGAGGATGTATATACCTTTTTTATAACCAAAGAAAGTCTGACTTCCGTGTCGGGTGTGATTAGACACTCTCGGATGTTTCAGACATTGAAGCAGCGTAGAATAACGCCAAATTTCGCCCGTCTGGCCAGTGTCACCACTGTGGCCAGCGCAGAAACTGTACCACCTGTTGACTAGCTGCAACCATCCGTCAGATCGTTACAATGGCTTGGGTGGACACTGGAGCCACCGTATCAATCAAGAGTGCTGCATTCAAAACTCGTTTGAGAAGAAAAGTCATGTTTTTGTGGGAGAAAGCGATAATAATCAGTGGGGTTGGGTTGCAACTCGCATTGTCCGATTGGTATTTGTACCACGGCAGTGTCCCTGAGTGATCAAGTGTTTGTGACAGAATCCATGGTTCTTCCACGGAGCACACAAGACATCACTCTGGGCATCGATTTCCTGCGATTGTGTGGGGCCACTGTAGATTGTCGAAATGGCGAGGTTATCCTAATTGACGTTGTTCCTCATAAACTTATTGTGGATTCGGGCAAAGAAAACCGTGCTGTCTGATGATATGAAGATACCATTGTCCCGGCCTTCTGTGCTGTATGCGTTTCAGTAGTTTATTCGCATATTACCAACAATACCAGAATCAACGCACTAGGGCAGCCTTTCCATCTAAGTTGTATAAAGAAGAACAAGTGGTACCCCACAGCATCGTTTCAGTGAGGAAGGTAGTTCGGAACTCAGGGCAAAAAATGGTTCAAATGAACCGGTGCTGCTACCAGGAGGCCTTACGCTGGCCTCGTTTAGAAAATACTCACCGACAACAGCAGCTGTCCTCAGTGACGTTCGACGTGATGATCAAATGACCACCTGCTTAGGCAGTTTCAAAATTTTACCTATGGCTAATAAGTCACTGCCTGCCTACAAGCGCAGTATGCTTGTGGACGTTCTGTTAAAGTACTTGCAAGTTTTCGATTTCTCCCAGAGTAACCATACACCTTCGATTCCTCCACGTCATACACGCAACAGGATAAATGAAGAAACGGCACAGCCAATCCAACAAAAACCGAACCGAACATCGCCGTCCTAGTGCTAGATAAAAGACGATCAAGTGCGTGAAATCCCCCAGAAGGGCATCATTCAAGAATCATCGAGCCCTTGGGCAGCTCCTGTGACTCTTGTGAAAAAGAAAGATGGTACCTGGGGATATTGTGTCGACTATCGTCGTTCGAACTCCATCACGAAGAAAGATGTTTACCCTCTTTCACGAATTTAAGACGCCTTGGACTGTCTCCATTCGGCGTCCTAGTTTTCGTCTACTGATTTACGTTCAGGCTACTGGCAGATCCCTCTGCGTCCAATGGACAAAGACTGTTTTCATAACTCCGGACGGACTTTATGAATTCAAGGTGATGCCGTTTGAAATATGTAATGCTCCTGCCACATTCGAAAGGTTCATGGATATTATTCTGCGTGGCCTAAAATGGAACGTCTGTATATGCTACCTAGATGGCATCGTGATGTTTGGGCGCACAATTCGTGAGCACAACGAACGCGTGGAAATTATTCTGAAAAGCATTATAAAAGGTGGCCTTGTTCTAATTCGAAGAATGGTAATTTCGGCGAGCGACAATTCTTAGAACTTAGGCACCTCGTGAACAGAGAACAGGCCTGACCCAAATAAGACAGCAGTTGTGAAGGCGTGCAAACACCCTCGCTCAACGAAAGAGCTTCGTAGCTTCCTAGGCCTGTGCTCGTACTTTCGCCGATTTATTCCCGCATTCACCGACGTTGCCTTCCTTTTGACTCAGTCAGCTGCCTCAAGGTGCTAGTTTTGAATGGCCACAAGACTGTGACATGTCCTTAAACAACTCAAGTTCTTACGTCACATCCTATTCTCCGACACGTTGACCATTCTGCACCGACCGAAGTTCATACTGACGCCAGCGGCAACGGCATAGGGGCAGTTGTTGTACAACGCTGCAATAGAAAGGAACATGTCATTGCATATGCCAGTAGAAAGCTAAGTAAACCAGAACGAAATTACACAGTGACTGAGCAAGAATGTTTGGCACTCGTCTTCGCTGTACAGCGATTCCGTTCATACCTGTACGGTCGTTCCTTCCAAGTGGTCACAGACCATCATACCTTTTGCTGGCTTGTGAGCCTTCGAGACCCATCTGGCCGCCTTGCACTCTGGGCTCTCCACTTACAAGAGTATGACTTCACAATACTATACAAGAGCGACAGGAAGCACACTGACGCTGACCGCCTTTCACGGATGCCACTTAGTACAACACTTTGCGGTGCCGACAATTTCGATCACCTCATTGCGTCGGTGACTCCAATATTTCTGGACAAGGCCACCTTTGAGAATAAGCAGTGGAAGAACGTCCACTTGGAGCCATTATTTGGTGACGCACGAGCATTCACTTTGGCAGGACGCTTTTGCATTCGTCATGGACTACTTTAAAAGAAGACCTTCTCGGCCAGTGGCTCCTGCTTCTTGCTGGTGGTTCTGGACACACTCCGTTCCTCTGTTCTGCACGCCATGCATGATGACGCAACTTCGGGCCACCTGGGAATGGCACGAACACTCCTTCGTATACAAAAGCTATTTTACTGGGAACGCATACGCCAGTCAGTTGAGCAGCACATGGCCAGTTGTACTCAATGTCAGACGCACAAATCAGTCAGGACTGCTCCGGCCGGACTTCTACAGCCTTTGAAGCCTCCCGACACTTCATTTCAGCAAGTTGGCATTGACCTCGTGGGTCCTTTTCCGTGCTAGGCAAAAGGCAACCGATGGATTGTAGTGCGCGGCCATTATCTTACCCGCTACTGCGAGATGGCCGCCCTGCCATATGCGACTGCTGGTCAAGTATCCTCCTTCCTCTTACACTCTTATATTGCGCCACGGACCTCCTTGCAACATAATAAGTGACTGCAGCCGTCAGTTTACGGCAGACGTTGCCGAGGAACTGCTTCGTATGTGTGGCTCGGAACTTCAACATTCGACACCTTACCTTCCACAGACGAATGGCCTTACTAAACGCACAATCCGGACACTGGTGAATATGCTCTCAATGTACTTAGCGTTCAATCACAAAAACTGGGACGATATCTTACCGTTCATCACGTATGCCTTCAACACTGCCCGGCACGAGACCACCGGCCACAGCCCTTTCTTCCTTCTTTATGTTTGACGCCTTCGTTATACCCCGTACACTATCTTTTCATTTTATGACAATGACGATCCTTCTTTAGCCGAAACACTTTGCCTTGCATAAGAAACTCGCTGTTTTGCCCACCTTCGTATATAGCATCGCAAGACCGCTCCAAGCTCAGCTATGACAGCAAGCACCGCCTAATCCCATATGAACCAGGGGCCTTGTCCTGGTGTGGAAGCCTATGCGCAAACGTGGCTTGTCCACAAAACTCCTCGCCCACTACACTGGTCCATTATTTGTTTTTGAACGCCTCAGTGTAGTCGATTATAAAATAGCACGACTGACAGCTAGTGGGAAACGATCCACTAAGACTGAGGTTACCCATGTGGCTCGCCTCAAAGCTTTTAGACTGCGGAACGATGCACTAAATGCGCGGTGCGCTTCGTGTGCGAAGTGGGAAATATTACGGCGTGAATGTGCCGGAGTGAGAAGAGGAAATAGAAGTGTGGACTTTAAAAGAAGAAGATCTCTCGGCAACTTTGTGCGGTGCGGCCTCGCCATCCCAGCCTTCTGTTGAATAAACCGCCACACCCCTTCTCTATACGTAACAATACTATTTTCTGGGCGGTGTTCACAGCACCTCATAGCGGTATTATAACTTTGCGCCAGTCTTCCCAGCCCCTTAGCCAGATATGTTTCCTTGAAATTTATCTGCGTGAAAACACTTAAGGTAAAGCGTTTTCGAAACTAAATGGTTTTCAGGTGTGTGAACCTAGAATATTTAACAAGCACTACCAAATATATGGATTCAAGAACCGGCTGTACAGTGAAGCCAGTCGTGGGAGCTAGACGGTTTAATGTAAAAGCAGTACTAAAATTTTTTTCAAGCCCTAAGTTACAGTTACTACGGTACTACGCGACATTGCGAGAGAGACCAGAGCCAATAAAAAGATGCCGCTCCTTTTATCGGTCACAAGAGATGTTTGTGAAACGGAAGATTTTGTTTCCTCTTGCAAGGGTCATCTCCCTAATATTGTGCTGAATAAACCAGTTGTGGCAGCAGCACACAGTCTTCTCAATAACTACGGGTCTATGAAGACAGATATTCGAAAGAGTACAAAAAACTGCAGAAACTTTGCAAATGAGCAGGGACAGTTTCTCTGCATGATCTAGATTGTGTGTGGGGGGGGGGGCGTAAATATGTTTAATGATTAGAATTTATTTACATTATTTATTTCTTCATTTTGATGGTCAATCGAATTTCCCCTTATAGATCGACCACACATTGAATCGCGCTCATCGTTTGACTTTTTTGTAGAATAAATTCCTCACAGTTAATCTTCAAACACTTTCAAGCATGAAACATTACTTAAACCAGCGCCTTTTTTTTTGTGCAAAAGACATAATGAAAAGCCAGAATTAAGCTGGTAAGCATGCAAACCTTGCCGTGAACGCTTGTTCTTTTAACAGAACACGATGGTGGCAATGAATTCACAGCCTCCCGTACACGCGCTCACACGGGCAAATCGAGTCACTTCGTTCTGTGATCTCGATGCTCCGAGTGGACTGTCTGAAGCGGCAATATCGTGCTGCAGCCTTGGATTACGCCTCTGAAACGATGCTACCATCTGGGACAACTGGACTTTCCATATGAGTCACAAGGTCCTCAATTTTCATCTTTCCCTCGTTAAATTGTGCGCATCACTGTGCTCCCGGCTTTCTCGGCGGTCTTCTCGGTCGACTGCGTGTTGCGTGAGTGTTTTCTTGAACGCGTGCGTGGAGCGGATCGAATGCGATTGCGATGTTTTTTTATTGAGATAGCAATTATATGGACACTCTCGGTTGGATTTTGCCGCCGGCGTCGGCGTCGGCATCGATGTCATTCATCGTAGATGTATACGCATCTGTATAATGAAAACGAAAAAAAAAACACTCCGGTGCGCGCAATCGAACGTGGAACTTGTGCGTCGTAACAGCGAAGCGTTAACCACTGAGCCACACTTGAGCGAGTTGTTTCCCTGTTTAAACGGCAAGCTATTCATATCAAGGACTTATCGCTGTTCACGAGCATTTCGGCGGAATTGTGTTTTCAGCAGTACCAGAAAGATGGCGCAAAATGAGTCACCCCATCGCGCGGTGGCGCCCGCTCTAATCTCCTACGCGTACTCTGGCCGGCTCATGGCGTGTTCACACTTGGCCTCGAAGAGCGTGAAACCGGCGAAACTCTCCGGAAACTGGCTCTTTTCGCCACCGAAGCAGCCGGAAAACCACGCCACTCGGCCGGCGCGCAAGAATCACTCCGAGACCAATTTTCCCGCCACGCGAAACCGGATCCGGTTTCCGCTTCACAGCCTTGGCTGCGTTAGATCAAACCACGTGACCTAACCAGCCGGCCGCAGATTTAACATGGTGGCACAGGCATCGGCGTTGGCTCGCATCGGCTCAAACCGCAAATTATTCGTGCAGCATGACGAAGCTTGATGGCCTGAACGAGGACGCGATCACTGAGAGCCTGATTTGGATTACGATCGCCAAGAACTCTGGAAGTAAATGGTGCAGTGGCAGCGAGTCGGCATGCCCCAACATGTCTCGATGGTGTGTACAGCTGGTTGAAACCGTGCAAACACGGCCGATGCGTTCGCTCGTGTCGTTTCTGCTGGCGTATCTCCCGAAACAACAATTGAAAAGATACGAGCTGTTTCTTTTCACTACTTCATGTCCATAACTAGAATACGAACTATAGTTCTCGGATAGCAGACAAAATCAAAATAATTGTCAAGGTAGCGACGGCAGCGGCGGCGGGATGGGGCAGAACGAATGTGAACATCAACGCGTGGTCGTGGATTGCCAGCCGCTCTGGCGTTTTCGTTTTCTCTTCACTTTCCAAGTGTGAACGCGGCCTTAGAGAAGGCGAGTGATGCTCTCTCGTCCACTATTATCTCGTGGTGGCGAGGAGGGGAGGATCATTCGCCTTGGATAGCCTCGGGCTTTACCTGGAACGATTCTGGTATAGTTACCGGGCGCACAAAGGTCACTGCAATCATTGCAGTCACTGTTTGCGAAAAGCGCGCGCTTTTCATACACAGCAAAGAAACAAATAGGACGCTCATTCGCGTGCATCCGTACCTGTGAGTACGTTTTGTGCGTCATTTTTGCGTGAGAAATGCGGGGAACGTTTTGATTTGCTTTGCATTCTGCGCATCACCTTTCAATTTGTTGCTATTGCGTTCATTGCTTCGCCTTTGCGGCAAAGCTGTGACTTTTTTCTCTTCTGATTCCTTTTCCTTACCTATTCACTTTTATTCCCACTACCTCATGCCCTGTGCCGACCTGTTGAGGTGTCATCTAAATGATAGACAGTTATAAGCGACACTCATCTCTTGTTTTCCTTACCATAATCACTTAGAGAAAACGATTTACGTCATGGTGGCAGCAAGCAGCCCCGAAAATATTTTTCTAGGTGGCGTTGGTTCAGCACTCAGCCTCGTATCCTGCATCACAAGGGGTAGCAGAGAGAAGTGAGAGTTACGAGGAGGGAAAGAAGGTTGGGAGAGGGCGAAAAAGAGCATAGCTATGTACAGTGCAGCAAGGAGTGGAAGGGATAAGTCAGGGATATAGTTGTCTCCAGAAGTATATTAAGAGCCGCAAATTCGTGTGAATATCACGTAAAAAGTTGCATAACTCTTCGGTGTCTGTCCTGTCGAACTGCTATACGACATAATTTGTCCAACGTATGGGATTCATAGCTTTGGTAACTTGGAAAGCAAATTGTGCTCCTATGGAAGTACCTGTTAGGTTTGATGGTATTTCAGGAGGGTCTATTTACGTGGCGAGTAAGCCGGGCTCTCTCCGAACGCGAGCGGTGATCTGTGATTTAACCGCGAGGGTGCTCAAGCGGTTCTGGCGCTCGACAGCTGACCATAATTGAGTTTCGGCCACGGTGTCCGCATTTCGATTGACGCAAAATTCTAGACGCCCATTTGACTGTATGCCGTGTAGAATTAAGACAGGGCTTAGCGTACACACACATGCCCGTGTGTGTGCCTGTGTGTTGTGTGCGTGCGTATGTGTGTTTCCATTGTTTGCTAACTCAACTAGGTCGGTTTCGATGCTTACAAGCCTTCAAAAATGACTTTCGTGGTTTTAATAATATCAAGATTTCAACGTTCCACAACCACAATATGATTATGAGAGACACCGTATAGTGTAGGGCTGGAGACAATTTGACCACCTGGGGTTTCGAACGTGCACCTAAGTTCATGTGCACGAGCCTCATACAATTTCGTCTCCATTGAAAATGCAGCCACCGCAGCCGGGATTCGATCCCGCGGCCTTCGAGTTAGCATGCAGTCGAGTGTCATAAACACTAGACCACCGCGGCTGGCCATCTTACGGAGTTATCACTGAACAACGCCTCTCTTTACTAGCATTGAGCGAACAAATGGGAATCGAGAAATACTTTGAGCTCTCACGGGCCAAAGCCTAGCCTACTGAACCCGGACTGTAATTTCTCGCTACCTAGCATCACACGTATTTAGGGACTTTGCCTTCTTTTCTGTCTGCGTGCTTGTTGGTTGTTTTAAGGTTAGTACTTCTTAAATTCTGTGTGCCTTAATGTCACTAGATTAAAAGTTTTTTACCCCTCCAAGCACGTCTCCGGTCTTTTCGCGACGTCTGCTTGTGTACGGAACGACCTAACCTGCTGTCATCCCGTCGCCAACTTCGTGGTGGCGACGCTAGAGTGGCTGCTTCTAACACATACTAAACTTCAAAAGCACGGAAACATAACTGACATCACAAGCATGTACTAACCTTGAACCGGAGGTTCACACGCTTCTGCTAAAGAGCAAAGGAAATATATTTCTTTAAGGCTATAGGACTTGGGTGACGGTTTTCTTTAGAATGCGCAGAGTTGCATAACTGAAACACGGACAGAAGAAAAGACAAGCGATGCGTAGAAATCAAGTTCGTGTGTCTTATAGCACCTCTTTTTGTATGCGTGTCTCAGTAAAGCAACTTCATGCATTCTAATATCATCAAGAACGAAGCCGAAATAAAAGAACTAAAGATTTATTTCGAGGTCACTATGCTTTCCCACAATACATATTAGAGCTTCAATGCGACCTTCTCAATTATGGCGTCTCGAAGGAAAAGATAATTGAACACGGCACACGCACCGTTGACAAATTTGTCCCTTAAATAACGCGTCTTTTTTGTAGCCCAAGTAAATGCAAACAGTGTATCCAAAGAGTCATCATATTTGGGTAAGGCAAGAACTTTATGGGATGATGTGAACTCCGAGCGCCCCTTAGTAGAAATTTCGCATGTTCTGCGAGAGAGCAAATCAAAATTATTGATTTCGTATTTAGCTTACAACTACGCGCATGATTATGATAGGTGGCACTAGGCTCGCTAGTACGAAAGATGAAGTACTCGATCAATTACGCTTCATCTTGAAGTTCTTTTTTGTTTTTAAAAAGCAGCGCTAATCTGCGAGACGAAAGAAAAAAAACACAATAGCAAGAACGTTGGCCAGCACTCGCACTTCTTTCATTCATAAGCTTTTCCTTATTTTTGCGTTACTGTTCCAAGACACCAAATCTGCTGCAATTGGGACTAAGTTTCGATCTTCTTCAGTCAGTTGACGTTTGAGGTGAGTTTATTGATTCATGCCGTCCCGTTTTTTCACGTTTGCTTTCGAAGTGCCGGTTCAGCATCACGTTGCTACTTCAGAGCGAATACAAAGATGTAATCAGGAATCTACCTTGGGAGAGGGGGGGGGGGTGTACTACCCTTTTTGTATGTACTATCTGCAGCAAAAGCTTGCGGGGTGATGGATTCACAAAAACGCGAATTTCTCCTATCAATACCTAATGCTTGAAATCAAGCTAGGGAATGTATAGGTCGGAATGCCAAGTGCAGTATAGAACATTTATTTCAAAGATACATTGCGACAAAGAGGGAACTGAGCTTTATCGAACGTTTCGCGCGTCTCACAAATTTTTGCTGCTGGTACTAGGTGCGCGCATTTGCGTGTGTGTGTAGAGTATATGCACACATGAAAAACTGAACATTTCGGCGTTGAGTTTGAAATCTCAAATACCGCGTCTACATCTCGTGGCTACGCCAGTGGCGACTCAAACCAGGTGAAAGAAACGTGTTCCATCATTGGACGAACGTGTAACTACTCCACTCATACAATAGGATGGAATAGAGGGCTAAAGTTTTATATAAGCAAGATTTTCAATATATACCGTTTAGTCTCACATAGGCAATCACTCTCAACCTACTGAGTCTACTGCAGTTCGAACACTTCCATCATTCCTCTCCAGTTTACCTTATATTCTGCGTGTCGATTCCATTTTATGAAAGCTCTGTACTCTATAGGCTTGCAACAAAGGCTATAACTAGGGAGGAATTAAACAGGTTCTGACACCCCCCCCCCAAAAAAAATATTTCCATGTTTTAACGTTTCTGGTGACACCAACCATTCACACACCTTCACATCAACCATCAGTTACCAAAGTTAGCCGTTCGACACATAAACACCCCTCGAAAAAAATTTCTTGGTACGGCCCTGTGTTCAAATAAGTGACGTTTGAAACTGACGCTCTTATGAGGACGCTGCTGCATTGGTGAGACAATGAGCAAATGTCTACCATAAAGCCAGCGTTATGCATAGACCAAAGCTGTGCAAGGGTATGTAGACCACGTTAGACAGAAGTCATTGTATGGATTCAGCCGTTATTTTTACTATGTGCTCAGTTCAGTCTGGTTCAGTTCGAACATCACAGTCACGAGACTAGGAAGAAAAAAAATTAGGGGGCTATAAAGCTTCGCCTTTAGGAGTTGAACGCGATATCGATATCCTGTTCTTAGTGCGTGCTTCAAACACTTCGTACATAAAACCTTTTCGAACTTGCTATGCACCAACTACGTGGCCTTAAGAGAACAGGTGCAGCAGCATGTATGCCTTTTGTGGGTGACCAGCTTTTAACCACAAAAGCATTACGATAATCACATGTTCTGACAGCCGCTGGAAATAGGCGTTCACTCCACGCAATAATACTGCAATATTTCATGTTGCATTGTGAAGCAGGAATACATGATGCGTGTGTTTGTAAAGCATGCAAGGGACTTTCACTTCATTTCCAAGCAGAGGAGATTGTTTTCACTGTATTTAAAACCAGGTGCGTGGCTGTGTTGTAGAACGTCCACTTGTCACGGAGACGACTCGGGTTCGATCCGCACTCGAACCCAGACGAGCCTCTTTCGGTCTCCACTCTGCCCAGGATTTTTTAAAAATTTTATCTGAATCGTTCTTGAATTTTCGGTCACGCATAGGATGATGATATTTTCGCTCACTACCTACGACGCCGATGGCGACACCGACACCAAAATTTCTGCAAAACGAGCTCTTTAACGCTATCGCATTAAAAGCAGGCTATATCACACAGCTTGACTCAAATGCTTCGCAAGCGGCTGCAAATCGGTGCCCGTTTTTTTCTTTTATTTACCTTCAGCTGCCCTCTAAACTTTTGGAATCAACCAAAATGTGAAACACCGCGCAATGATCTCTGCACACAAGGAAACGCCCTCTTTTACATTACCTTTGATCTAAATAAAACTAATATTCGATTCCACGATCTAATGACATCATTTGGGCTGGCTTAAATTTCTAATTCGTGAAATCCTACCGCGAATATTTGGCGCACAAGCCCCGCGCTACAGATGCCATCCTTGCCTGGCGTTATTCAATTTGAGTAGTTCGTGCTGACGCTTCACCGAACTTAATGAACGGAAGGAAGTCGGTCGAGCTTAGCTCTCTCTTCTTCTCCACCGCTATTTCTGTCTTCTTCCTCCAACACTTCACAGTGCATGCACTCGGCGACGTTGAGCTATCGCTATGGAGTGGCACCAACGACCACCTCATTACTGGCTCACTTCAAACTGGTTGACGTCTTATGCAGAGCCGGGCACAGAGAGTTTCTGTGCCTTTGCTTCAAAGGCCCTCCCTGTATTCCTCTCACTTTCGTCTGCCTGTGTGTATATATTATCGTTAGGCGCGATGTTACGGGGGATGAGCTCTTTCATCCTTCCTTTAGCTGCAGGACACTGTTGAACCCATATTCGATCGACTGGGCCTCCCAGTGGCCAATCTGTGAGTAATCGTGCTCTGTGCCTTTTCTAATTCTTCCTCTACTTAGTTTCTGACTTTTTAATTGCGTAGGGCGGAGAGAAAAAGAAGGCACCACGACCAAACTATAGAGATTGTGGTGCCGATCATTGAGTATCGGCAGTGTTTTCTGAAACAACTGCCACACGTGGCATTCCTCTACTTGAGGGAAGCTTTATGTTTGTCAATTAACGAAAACGTATAAAAATGCGAAGCACTCTATGCGAAGTGCTTCCGAAAATAGTGGGGCAGACTAGTACGTGTTTGTCTATGCTGCATAGGGAACGAAAATGGAAGAAAGAAATAAAGGCATCGTCTATAGAACATTATGTGTGAAACCGAAATACATAGCGCGGTCGAACACCATCAAACTACATGGGGCACTAAGACAAACCCACAAATTCTGCCACTGCATATTTCTCTTCATTGCCAGAAGTCAGAAGCAAAAAAAAAGGTGAGATAATAATTGCTTGGGATTAATGCACCAAAACTATCATATGGTTACGACGCACTCTTCAGTGTGGGACACCGAACCAACTTTGACCAGCTCGGTGTCATTATCTGACACAAGTAACCACAACACATGGGGGCTTTTGCATTTCACTACCAATCACAACCATGCATCAATTACGTGTTTCTTTTTTTCACCCCTCCTCTATAAGGACAGCCGTGGCCGGTAATCCAACCCGTGCTCTCGAGATGAGCAACGCGGCGCCTTACCTCCTAAGCGGTAAATGGTGAAAGGCCGGGAGGTCAAACTGCACCCACTGTGCTGGCTTATAGCAGCTTAGAAGCTGAGCGTCATATATATCCAACGCGTGTGTTCAATCTGCAGAGGCGTGTTGAACCTACACGGCCGGACAAACGGGCAAGCAAAGGACATCTACTACTCGAATGTGACACTTTTCCCTTGCGGCAATGACAGGCTACGGTGGCACGACCACCTTGTGTGGTACAACGCCGCCTTATGTGTGCGTCTAACATCATACCCGGCAGAATAAAGTGAAGAATATACGGGCACGTAATCGTACCTATCCGCGGCTTGCACCAGCTTGCCGCCAGCTCTTTACTAAGATTCGCGCGAGGCGAAAGATACAGCCTCCTGCAGCCCCTTGACATCCTACAGCATGTAACCACACCATTGACGTATACAGGCTCCGATTAGGAACACCCTAAGCAACACTAAAGAGGCTTACCAAAAAAGCGGAAGGCTCAGACTTCTAGTCTAAGTAGGGCGGGCGCTCGTGATTTTTACAATTTCCTCGAACTTCGCTTTTCTCACAGACTGCGTAGAAAACCGAAGTTTTCTCCCCCTCTTACGCACTGAAAGTGACAGATTGCTGTGGTGCGGATCGTGAAACGGCTCATCTCCAAATGGGTCGTATAACGTTCGTGTCGCGTGCGCAAATCACCTCTGAATGCATACACCCCGAAATGTGTTGGTAGGTGGTTATAGCACATTATAACGAAGGCTGTGTCCAAGATCTCGCGTTTCGCAAAAAAAAAATGCATACGACTTTAGCAACGAGTTCCCTCTACAGTTATTTGAATAGTACCTATGCAGGCGCCCATCTCCGTTTGCTGAATTTGTTAGCTACAATACCAAATAGACGAGAAAATAAAGCGAAGTGCTGAAACAATAAAATCACTTTCACAGTAGCAGTTATTAGTTTTGACGTCGGGAACATTATTATGCGAAGGGGGCTGCTGAGAGCTCTAACGAACAAAGAGGTGCGCGTACGCAACCTCTTCAATATCAGCGGACAGTAATTTGTAAATTGTAAACAAACAGCAATTTGTAAATTGCTGTTTGCTTGTGCTGACAACTAACACATCGTAATATAGCTGAAGCGATCAAAAGTGGCGTTTGAGACACCGTGGTCTTGTTTTCTGACCGCTAGGTCACGGGTTTGATCCAGGCCACAGCTGCCGCATTCAGATAGAGACAAAATCTTAGAATTTCGTGTAATTAAAGTTAAGTGCTCCTTAACGAACACCAGATAGTCGAAATTTACAGAGCCATCAACTACAGCCTACTTCACAATCATATCTCAATTTCGGCATGTAAAACTGATAAATGTTACTACCTGCCGTTCGATAGCTGTCCGCCCGAGAGAGGTATACGTCTCAGACTGCTCACTCGTCAATGCCTTTGTGATGTGATTCAAAAAGAAAATATCTGAAGAAAGCAATGCACGATTTTCGATATCAAGATGCATGTTCCTCACGCCATGGATGCGTTGTGCACTGTCTTTTTAGGCCCCGTTTGCTTAGGTCCTGAAACTCGAGGTAGGCGAAAGCGGTGAAACTCACAACGAATCTGTTGGCTCCGTAGCATATGCCAGTGAAAAACCAAGCGGTGAGCTCGAATGGTCTCGGAACACTTACTTCCTGCAAGTGACGTCTTTTCCGCTTCACTGAACTGTACTCTTTGGCTGGACTGGCATGTAAACAACCAAAAAACACCAGCATAATAAGATTACAAGATCTATAGACGTGGTTTAATTAATATGGTCCTCCGCAGTATACGTCTCCCAAGTTATAATCCTAACGTGGTATTCTCCCGGAAAGCCTTCGATTTTATTTACTTTTATTTAACTACGCAAAAAAAAACAAGACAAAAACCAAGCAGCTCGTAATGCCACTGGTCTTGGTAATTGTGTAAGAGTTAACTTTCTATATGAATGTGGGAACATACATAAATAAAAAGTGGCGAATTCAGCAATAACTGGCGCATGCGCAGCACACCCACCAAATGTCGTACACTCTCAAATCCTAGAATACACGCCAAGGCAGGAAATAAAGTCAAATTACGGCCGCTTATATTCAGTTAGTTACGCGGCTCCGTCTCATGTCCCAGAGTAACCAGCCCGCTTCAAAGAGGCCTTCTGAATAGCCGGGACAAGAATTAGGCGGGAATTTAGGTCAAATTTTTCTTGGCTTGGTATGGCCTGCGGTTACGCGTGACCTTTCCGTAGGCGGCCTGGCCCCGACGCGCTTGCGTAAAAAAAAAAAAGCATTATTTTAAGCACGCGAGAGCAGTTTCTCGCCGATAATGCCGTGGTTAGTATGTCTCTATCATCTAGATCTGCTGGATTAACATGCAAACCACACTCGGCACTGGAATCGAACTCGGGACCGCATGCTCCTGAAGCGTATGTCTTACCCATTGCACCGCAGCGCCACCGCATGAAGGCGAGTTTTTTACGTGGGTATATATCTACCAAGTGGCTTTTTGGAAACCGTCGGTAGAACCTTCAACTTTTCTGTGCCATAAACGTAAAACTCTGGAGTTTTGCAGACACGCAGCGCCACCTGTCGACGCAGTTTTTAGTAGTGCAAAGCCCTACTTCCTTACACACTTTGCTGCGCAACCAGGTGCAACTACAGCGTATAAACCAACGATTGAGTTAATATTATATGTATTTGCGCATTCAACACTCTGAAAAAGAGCTACGAATTTCTCTCCGCTAGTCAGACACGTCGTCGAACCACCGTGAAGTGCTTTCTGGTTCACTGCTCTGAACGAAGGCGCAAAGAAGATCAGACGCAACAGCTCCGCGCTCTACGAAAAAAGACCCCAGTCTGCGCTACTGTTGCGTTGTGAATTGCCGCGGACGTAAATGACTTCACATTTACTGATTTCCGCAGCTTTCGCAAAGCAGAATGGCGACAGCGCTAAACACAGGCCCTTGCGAACGTGTTGGGTAAGCGAATTACTCGCGTTCTCCACAGCCGTTCGCTTGAGTAAGTGTGATAATGTAAATCTCCTGTTATTGTTCTGTTATTATTCCCAGTAGCCTTGACGGAAAACCATGTTAACATTGTTTATGAAGCTTTACAGACCTTCTGACCGCGGTGTTCCACGTGCAACCGTCAGTAGACAGGTGACGCCCGGCCAAGATAAACATCGCACACGCCGCGACCCTCGATAATCTGAAGTTGTCGCCACGACACAGCATTACGCACGTAGGGCTTTCAAGGCTCCAAGTCCGGGCTTTAACCAAGAAATGCCAACACGTGCGTCATACAGGTGAATCGCAAAATGGTCGCGACCACAATCAGTTTTTTTTTTCGCCGTTGGTCTTCGCGATTACCGGAGCTAGCTATCTCAGAGGCACCAGCTTTGCCTTTCGTTGTACGAGAAAATGAACACGCTTCTATCTCCCCTGCAGCATATACAAACGACATAAAACCGTCAACAGGGCATTTGAGCAGGTGTAATAAAACAGTTCAATGCACAGGAAGCGAGAAATCACCAGAGCCATTCGTGCCGGATAATGCGAGCTTCGTACCTCTGATCGCATAGATTGTTCGTGTATGCACTTGATCACTTTGGCATCATGCGCATGCTCAATTTTAATGCATTTAGGCGTTACTTCACACACCTTGTAGTGCTTGACTTGAACTAGACGTCGTGTGACGCTCGCTTCCAATTACATTGCCAGTTCCAGCGCGCCAAAAAATTGAATAATCCTTTGCATTGTGCCCACATTTCCTTTTGATGAGCTTCCTACTTTTATGAAGCGAGGTTGGATTGAAGCAAGAAGCTTGCCAGGTCCTTGATTTTCAGGAAACCGCGAATCGAGACCGACAAATTAGGAGAGCCTATGCACGTTCGCTTACGGATGGCTCTCTGTGCACTACCCATTTATGACCGGCGCAGCGATGGGAGCACTGGTGGCGGCCTTTTTTCCCAGCGCCGCCTGCGCAGAGTAGTACGTCCTAATGCATTTGTTTGCGCATGCATTTGATCAGCGAATATTTTGTAGGGCTTCATGAACTGCAGACAACCACGGTGAGTGCTTTCGGCTCCGACTTCGATTCGTGGTGCGCCGTATCGCAAGAACGATTAACGTGTGTTCGTGCGCCGTTTTAGTGCTTCCCCTTGAACCGCGGGTGTTTCGCTCACCGAAATTCGCGGATACCAGTGCGACGAGGCTGTGTTCGGCTGTCGAAACCAACGTATGTTTCTCGCACGTGCGTGTGCTCTGAGCAGTTTCACTTATTTGTGTCGCGAGGTACTTGCGTGTGAATGACAGCAGCCTATTCTCAGCTGTTTGAAGACAATATGCTATGGCCCGTAAACGTTGCATGGGTATTTTTGGCGTGCCTACTCTAACATTTGCATTTCGTACGCGCGAACTACAGCGAGCTGCACGCTGGGGCAGCAGCGCCTTTTTAGCAATTTGATGATTACTTATTTCGCAATTAGAATTTATGCGCATTATTTAGCAATGTAGAGTGGTTTTTACTCAGTTTCAGTCTTTAACAGATCTTATCTACGGTGAGAGGCTACTCTTAGAATTATTCAGCATCACACCACTATTCAAGTGAATGCCGAAACGCGCGCCAAGGTCAAGTATGACGTACACAATCTAGCGACGGACAGGTAAGTCTTCCTACAAATAAACAATGCTTCTGAAAATTTCTTTCGCGAACGTCCACGTGCAGTTGGCGTCAAGAAATGGTGCAGAACGAACCTCAAAATTTCTAGTGTTACTGCAACCAGTTGCTTTTAAGAAAATGGGGATTTTTATAGCTGGTACATTATCCCCACAGCAGTACACTGGTTGTCTTGGTCGTGGTTCACTGTTACAAATCTATGCTGGAATATGAGAACTGTACTTGATATTCAATAGAGTCAGCAAATGACGGTGGCATACGCTCTCCTGATGACTTCTGCACCTGACTTCTCAATTTCGTACTTGATGTTCAAGTTTATCATCAAGTTACGCAACCGCTAAATAAACATCAACCAACCAATTTTCACTTTTGATCGTTCTCTGTCTCGCTGCCTTCCGTTTGTTTCTTTTTTGCCATGCGTTGCTAAAATCATCAGTTCGACTTGTTTTGTAGAACACGAGCATCAACGTAAATACATGCCAGTGTTTCAGTAAGATGGCGCTCATACCACACCACAAACACAGAACTTCTCAGCTTCCACTGTTCTCGCCTCTGTTTTCTTCTTCTTTTTTCCCCTCCTCCATGCGCACGCGGCGGAGAACATGAGGGGGCGCACGTCTCAATTTTTCTTTCTCCCCCCTGCCACCACCCTCCCTCTTCACCGTTCATGATGCAGTCGTCGACGCTTCGGCGCACCCTTTAGCTTCCCTCTTGCGCGCATCCGCGGGCGTGGCCACATACGCACTTGGGCCGCATATCAGCGATTGCTATAGGAGGCATTTCTCAAGTTAGAGGCCGCCTAAATAAAGTAACGTATATGTCTCTTCGCCGGGCTGTCTACAGCCGTGGTAATAGCAGTAGGTAGGAGCGCGCCGCCTTTGTGCCACCCGTTATCCGGCACTTGACTGAGAGTGTACGACGATTTACCACGAGTAAGCGACGTCTTAAACACCCGAGGTAGCACCGGCCAACCAAGAAGGTTCATCCTGCTCAAATAGGGAACAGCAGTAACATATCGTCTTCCTCTTCCCCACTGTGAAACTAGCCCCGGCAGCTCAGTAATAAAAAAAGGCGTTCCATTCACGCCGACAATACGAGCCTCGTAATCAGCTACTCATTTACTTAGCTCCTAAATCGGTCAGTCCAGTCATTTTTTGTTCTAAATTCAGCTAATTTCAATTTTGTAAGAGATAGCCTTTGTTCGTCCGCGCTATGTGTCTCCACTGAATGAAGTCGACGCATATAAGGTAAAACATGCAAAATATATTTCACATTAGGTATTAGGGCCATATGGACAACAACCACAAACATTTTCAGGCACACCGGGATACGAAACTCGGTAATAAATTCGACCAGCTGCGGCTCTTTAGCGCACACATACATCTTTAGGTACACGTTGTCTTTGTGCTTCGCACACCGCACTGCGACTGGGAATGGCTAGAAGTTGAACCCACGTGGTCGAGCTGGGCAGCAGAAAAACTTCACACTTCCACTTTGTTGTGTTCGATGTATGCTTTGGAAGCTTTTTCGTGTGCAACGCCACACGTAGCGCTTGTGTTTAGTCCTCTGCCCCATCGCTCATCATTTCAGTGCCGCGCTTTAATTTGATAGATGTGTGGGGCATGATGCCCTAAAGCCACGCTTTTATTTAGGAACGTCATTGTTTGTTTTATTGGAAGCTTCATTCAGTCACGTTAATCCAGTGATCCCAATTGAGTCACACCCTCTATCTGTTGTACGAGACTAATCTGATGCATATTTTTACACGTTCTTGAAAAGCTGGGCATTTGATACTCATTATTTATGGCTATTCGTTGACGCTTGCCATCAGCTGCAGTTTCTATCGCTCCCCCCTCCTTGGTAGAGCAAAGTGTGCACCCATTAACGAGGCTCTGCTTGTATCGACGAAGTTGTCTGTCTGCTGTTTAAAAGTTAAAAGTGTAAAAGCAATCACAATCGCGTTTAAACGTGGACGTTACCAAAGAATATCCAAGAACGTGTTTACAGTAGAAAGTTGGTTCGCAGCTTAAATACAAGAACAAACACTTGATGAAGTTTTCTCACAAACCAACTTCTTCTCGTCGCGACCAGTCGATATCAGAATCCCTTGTCGTTGCAGTAAGTAAACATACAGTGAATTTTTTCACAAAATAAAGGTGTGAACGGTTACCACCTTGGTATTTTTTTCTTTATTTTTATTATTTTCCAATAAGAACGTTTCAGATACAGTTTCATGAATCCACCGAGTAACCTTCTGGTAATACAATTTCTCGCATCATCTTACGCCTACAGAGCCTTTTGAGCGGATCATCTCAATTTGTTGGTTGGTTGCGAAACTTTATTGTGATCCTGCAAGGCACGCGTCAGCGCACAGCGGGCGACTCCCACGTCGGGACCGTTAGGCCAAGCCTATCGGCCGCTCCGCAGGCCTGCTGGATGGCCCAAAGTTGGTCGGCCAGGAAAGAGCTGCGTAGGGCCGCCTCCCATCTGACCGAAGTAGTGTCGGGGTTAATGTACATTGTCTTGCAATCCGAGAGCATGTGCGCCAGCGTGGATACTCCCCCACAAGCTGGGCAAGCATCATTGGGGAACACGTCAGGATAAATAGCGTGAAGGGATCTCAGGTTAAGGTGCGTGTCGGTCTGCAGTAATCCGAGCGTAAGGGCCTGTGGCCTATTAAGTTTTGGATGAGGGAGAGGGTATAGTCTTCACGCGAGGTAAAATGTTTTGTTATATCGTTGTACGTGGCAGACGCGTCCCTGTTTTCCGCAACCCCATTGGCCGCGAATCGTTGCCCGGAACCGGCACGGTTGGTTGGCGCGCGCGTGGTCTCGTGGGCAGACTTGTGGAGGTTGGGGGGAGCGCCTTGGACTTGTCCAACATGTGCAGGAAACCAGATCAGTACGCGATGCTTGATACCGTCGCGGCCACCGCTCTGGAGCACGCGCAGGGCATTCTTGGAGATGACACCACGCCCGAAAGCGTGAATAGCTGACCTAGAGTCACTATACACTCCGTGCTGGACCTATAGGGGGCGCCTTGAAAGGCGTGCGCAGCGCCACTTGTGGTGTGGTGGGCGTGCAACGTGGAGAGTCGTAGCAGACAGCAGCACCTATTTGCTTTAAAAGCTATGGTGGCACAAGCGCCCGTGGCCGGCGGTTTAGTGCGTGTATTGAGCAGAATTTAAAGATATCGCAGGGGGACAATTTTCCGCGATGCCACCGTGAATAAGTGGGGAAACCTTCACGAAAGCGGCCACCTTTTTTTGCGTTAGTGAGCGCTTTGCTACCCGTCACCAGGAATGACGGCTAAACGCGTGTGTCAGCTGTGCATAGTGCATGAGGCTTGCTGCATAACTATCACTGCAATCTGTCATTCTTTCGAACTTAGATCATTGTCGATGGGCAACTTGCCCACTACTCGCGTACTTGCAAAATACTCGGAGAAAATAGAAATACCGATGGCTCCATGGCCACCAGCCGTGGACACTGCCATGCTCGTTTGTTGTGGCGCCGTGTTACGGCGATTATCAGCCACCGAGTCTCGTGAACTGCTTTGCTTCAGATTGTCGCGGCATCATTGTCCCTGATCATGATCATAGTCTTTACCACGCCGCTTGCGCAGTTCGTGCAAAGAGCTTGAGGCGCGGGCGAGAAAGAGAACGCGAGAAGATTTAGTCCAGAGAGGACGGTGCATGCCCCATTCCATATTTCGCTTTACTTTGTAGAGTGCTGCCGACAATGGCACGGTAACTTTGGCCACCGCCACGTGCCTCTGATTTATTATAACTTCTTATGTTGTTTATGTTGCTTTCCGAAACAAACATCGACATGTACATCCGTCGCTACAGCATTCGCAAAGCATCGTTCCTTACCAAGTATAGTTCTGCTATACTCCATGCCCTGCATCAATTCTTCCTAACATGCGAATTGTTTAACAGTCAAAGAAAAAGGCTTTTGAATGAACCAAATCCGAAAGATGGGATTCAATTCATTACTTCTGGCGGTTACTCGCTTTGGAGCTGCAGCACTTGGTTTTAGACACAGGAGCATTTGGGATGCCATTGCGAATTGCTAGGTGAGACGTAACAAATTGTAAAATAATATAAGTGAAACTTATTCTCCAACGACATTACGTTTTTTGTGAATTAAGCTAATAATTAATTAGAAAATATTCTATTGCTAATAATTTCGAGATGTATAAACAAAATCATTTATTTAACAAGGCACCGTTGATTTCATGGCCGATCCCCCATGGTGACTTACGCCAGTTCAATAAAGACCAACTAACCAACTGACGTACTAGCTTGATCCTATCGAGTGCGCATACGCTGCTGGGTGGCTACTTGTGTTTACAGTAAAATGCTATGTAACTCATTTCGCCCCTTCAATGATAAACCCATCAACTCAGGAAAGCACAAATTGACTTCGCAATGAAATCCTCAAAACTGCGAACGGTACACTGCGAGGTAGTAATTATTAAGGTCCATTAAAACGTCCCCCATCAGCCTTAATCTGAAATCAAATTTCTTGCATGCGTTTCATTTCTCACCAGCTCTATGGCAGCAAGAACATTCCGCAAGATCATCGCACCAGAAGAGGGTGTCTCAGGCCAATTCAAGCGCGCATCGGCAGAATTCGAGACGGCAGAGGAATTGGAAACTAAACACTTTTTACGTCCCACAGCAGTGATTCAAATATTTTGCTGCCCCATAAAGCTGGGACACGTCGAGAAACTCTGAAAGTTCGTTCCCGCAGGACACGGCGTGCACCTGTAGGTACAGTCGACAACGCAGCAGTTCATGATTCAGATAAACTACGTGCTAGCGAACGTTGGGGAAGTGTTTCGTTCTGCTCGGGCTCTCAACGTTTGTCTTCTCTGACGGCCTAGTGACGGCGCGCCAGTCTCAGTGCACAGAGTATATAGAAGATCTCCCTTGCACCATCCAGGATGGCAGGAGCGATGGCCACGTGCTCGACAATCATTCGATCGTCGGTGTGAACCGATGCGCAGTTGATTATTTGCTGTTTGGAGTCGACGACAACCGTGGAGAAGGCACGACACCCGTGGTAGGCTGTCGCGACGACATAGCTGACGCCGCGCTCCTTACTGTGGATCTGCTTGAGAATAGTGGCAGCTCTAGCCCGTCGCCAACTATGATTGTGCTCGGGATTGACATTCTTCGGTATCGGTGCCACGGTGATGATGTCGCAAATCTTACGGGGCACCTGTCTCATCTTCTCCTCCACTTCAGCCGGAGAGTGACCGAGCTCTTGGGATATATGTCTGCCGGTCTGGGAGCTCGAAAGACGCCCGAGCTGGGCCCACTCGTGTGCTTCAGCAATCTCCTCCAACGTATTGTGTACTCCGAGCTGGAGCAGGTGCTCGGTGCGCGTCCTGATCGGTATACCAAGGGCCCGCTTGGTAATCTTTCTGAGCAAGACATTGATGTTGTCACGCTCAGTACGCTGCAAATTGTGCATGGCATGTGCATGTGAAAAGTGGCAGAGCACAAAGGAATTGACCAGGAGGATTAGGTTGTCTCCCTTGAGGCTTTGGCAACGGTTGGCCACCCGCCGAACCAGCCGAAGCGCGTCATCGGTCTCGCGACGAGCTTCAGAATAGTCTTGTCGTTAAAATCATTGGACTCCATGGTCATGCCGAGGACCCGAATGGAGACGAATGTGAGCATTGCGCCGCCGTCTCCGGTGTAGAGCTTGATATCACTCTTCGAGATCGGCTGCCAGTTTTTTGTCTTGGGCCCTCGCCTAGTGTGTTGGTAGAAGAGGAGCTCGGATTTGTTTGGGGAACACCTGAGGCCTGTGGAACGAAGGTAATCGTCCGTGTTGTCTATAGCTTCCTGCAGAGAGCGCTCAACTTGCCCGTCACTGCCACCTGTGCACAAAATGGTAATATCGACCGCATAAATTGTGTGGTTAATGCCCTCGATACATGAGAGCCTCTTGGACATTTCGACCATGACAAGGTTGAACAGGGTGGGCGATATGATTGACCCCTGCGGCGTGCCGCACGAGCCCAGCTCAATCTCCTCTGAGACGAAGTCTCCCACTCTGAGGGTGGCTCTCCTACTTTGTCGAGAACAATTTGACATATTCGTAGAATCTTACTCCGGGGCCGAGCTTGGCAATCGACCGCAACACGAAAGAGTGAGTAACATTGTCGAAGGCTTTCTCTAAGTCGAGGCCGAGAATGGCCACCACGTCTCGAGTGTTGCAGTCAATTACTTGGTGCTTGAGCAGCTTCATAGCGTCTTGCGTTTAAAGCTTGGCCTGAAAACCAATCATGGGGTGCGGGTAAAGCCCATTGTCTTCCAGGTACCTAGTCAACCAATCGCGGACCACATGCTCGGCTACTTTGCCCACGCGGGACGTGAGTGAAGTGGGGCGCATGTTGTCCAAGTTGGGTGGCCTCCACAGCTTGGGAATGAGCAAGGTGCGCACGACCTTCCACGGGTCGGGGACCTCGCCGCCTTTCCAGGCCTCGTTGATGACTTCGGTGAAATAGTTGATTGACGGGTCGTCGAGGTTGCGCAAGATCATCTCAATGATTAAATTTAATTCGATCAGGTCATACTGCATTTATCAGCGCGTCATCTGCGGACAGCTTTTGGTTGCCTTATAGTCAGCATGTTATTTTCTTTTATGTGAAATAAATCAGAGACTTTCAATATTTATAAATGATCTTGTTACGGTGAGATGCCTTTATTTACGAGTGATGATCAATGCGAGAGTCCAGGGATCTGGTAGATCACCGCTTGTGCCCACCTCATTCTTCACTTCTTCCACCCGTCCCCTCAGTATCGTAGCAATTCCCCCGTTGCAGACGATGCCCACCGGGCGAGTTAGGCTTCGTTGCGAGGATGATAGCACTTTAAACGGGCGACATGAACGACGTTGGTCTTGCTTGAGCGGCGGCCAGTTGACAACAGCCGAGATGTCACGTATAGACGTTCCAGCACAACAAACGGACCAGTGTAGTTGGCCAGAAACTTTTGGCAGAGGCCTCGCTTGCAAAGCGGCGTCCAAAGCCACACCAAATCCCCTTTCACAAACAATACGTGCCAGTGACTTCTGTTGTAACGGTCCTTAGAGCGTTTCTGGGACACGAAAGTTCAAATACAGGCAATGCGCCGGGCCTCTTCTGCACGGCAAATGGTTTCGGCGAGAGTAGGTTTATCAGTCTCAGAAAAAGGAAGAATAGTGTCAAGAGCTGTGCGGGGTTGGCGTGCGTAGAGCAGATAAAATGGATTGTATCTCGTTGTTTCGTGCTGTGCAGTGTTGTAGGCGAAAGTTATAAAGGGCAAGATCACGTCCCATGTTTTGTGTCCGGAATCAACATACATGGAAATAATGTTGACGAGAGTCCTATTAGTTCGTTCCGTGAAACCATTAGCCTGCGGGTGATACGGGGTAGCGTGACGAAAAGGGCACGAAGCAAGACGAAGGAGGTCTTCAACTACATTGGCAACAAATTGCCGCCCGCGATCACTGATGATGACACGGGGGGATTCATGGCGTAATATAACGTGCGACAACATGAACTGTGAAACTTGAGTGGCCGTTGCTGCAGGAATCGCCGCAGTTTCGGCGTAGCGTGTGATGTGGTCAACGCCCACAATAATTCATTGGTTGCCGTTAGTTGATCGCGGAAAAGGGCCGAGCAGGTCAATACCGACGACGTCAAATGGTAAACCCGGGGGTGCTATGGGATGAAGTAGTCCAGCTGGCGGAGTTGTAGGACGCTTGTGGCGTTGACATTGCTCACAGCTCGCAACATATGCAGTGACACCTTTACACATCTTAGGCCAGAAGAAGAGCTCTTGCGTGTGATAAAATGTCCTAAAAACCCATATGGCCAGATGTAGGGTCATCGTGCATTGCTCGAAGTACGTGTTGTCGCAGACTGGTAGGCACAACTAGAAGTAGGCGAGAGCCTATGCCGGAATAATTCTTTTTGTAAAGAACGCCATTCTTTACAACGAAACCACGTTGACCATTCGTTCCGGAAATAAATAAAGAAGCGAGACTGTTGTCACTGCGTTGCTCTGCTTGAAACGTTGTTAGGTTATGTAATATTGGGTGGCGGAAGTGTGTATAATCACGCCAGGTGTCAATACATTTGAAATGAGCAATGTGCAGGTAGTTTCAAGGCCCGCGATTTGCAAAACACTCAGCAAAATTAATAAAAAACAGCAGCAATAACATCAACACAGTATGTAGCCACGCAGGTGCGCGTGTTAGCTTAAGGACGCTTAGTAGGTGCGTCGCGAATTTGTAAAATGACGAATTATGACACAGTGGGAACTTCGTAGCTGTACTTGCTCTGGCATGCACCTTACACTCTAAGCCAAAACGGAGCAACAGGGGTATAGGGGTTGCTCCTTTCAGGGAGCAATTGCATTGCCACTCCCATTACTCTCCTAAAAGGAGTAACTGCAGAGGGAGGAACCGTTGCTCTCCTTTCAGTTCCTCCTTCGGGGGATGAACAGTTACTCCCTCCAGTTCCTCCCTGCAGACCAACAGTTACTCCCACCAGTTGCTCCCTGCCGACCAACCATTACTCCCACCAGTTGCTCTTCTAAGAGCAACAGTTACTCTTTACCGTTCCTCCCACGTGTTCGCAGTTACTCTCTGAAAACCAACTCCACATGCTTCCAGTTACTCCTTGGGGAAATGAGTATTTATCTCGAGTATGCTTGTCACACGCTTAACACATGGCGAGAGCTCCTTGGAAGAGCACTGCTTGGGTGCTTCTAACACAAAAAGTGGACAATATTGAAAGGAAAATAAATGCTTTATTGTTCTTTTTATGAGGCGACGTGTGACCACACGTAAAAGTAGAATTCGCCACACCACAGCCAGCACTAAACAAACACCATAATACATCAAAGGTTTTCTGCGTCATCCGTGGAAAAACAATCTTGAATTTCTAGCATAGGGCAGTCTGTGTCATCATTGGTGAGAGAAGGGCAACTTCTCCAATTCTGAAGAACTCAAGTTTCGCGGCTGGTGTTTCCATCAGGCTAGCGCAGCAGAACGTCACCGCAGGCATATGTGAAGCATCTCATTGCTGCAAGAAAAAAAAAATAGAAGTGTGAGGTTAAACATGCCAGAATCAATTCATAACAATGAGTCACACACACTGCAGCAGCGCTTACATTCTAGGATGTCTACTGCAAAACGAAATGTGAAAAAAAGGAAGGTTCGGCCAAACGTTACTTGGCAAGCCATATAAATGCTGATGTGGTAGACGCTCTTCACATGATGTCTCAGACAGCAATATTCTGGAAGAAAATGTGCAGCACCTCAACAAGGCATATTTGTAGCAGTTAAAGATACCCTTAGGTACAGTTAACTTGTTTCCTATACACAGCTGAGTGACATTTCTATGAGCCCATTCACTAATGGGCATTCTAAATGAGGTCTTGTGTGTGGCAAATAACACGTACTGTCCGCTCATGTTAAAATACTTATTTAGCTCGTGCACATAGTTGCTCTCGATTCTACTGTTCTATCATACGCTGCTGCGTCTTGAATTGTGCAATACCTGTAGGCACAAGCCAAGCATGCAAAGCCTGCTTGAAAGCAACCATTTGCAGAGGCTACATGATAATCTTCAGTATATTTCTTTGTACCTGACGCAAATGGCTGGACAAAACTATAGACAAATAAATGTAGACCGTGCTACCTTTAAAAAATGCTTTAAATTTAGAAAACTAGGGTGCATTCGTTCACTCGGTTGACGAGTCACAGCCACGAGATATGTAAACAAAGCAATATATCTTAAGGCATGCACAGATATTCTGATTCTTTGTTTGACAGTGTCACAGATAGCTTGCCAATACATATATATTTGAGAGCAACAAGATGTGAAGCTTTCATTAGTTCAACGTCTCGTTGGTTCACAGCCAAACAGGTTACTGCTTGTTAGACAAATTGGAATAAGCACACCATGGTTTCCAAAAAAAAGCATTATTAGAAGTTAGCTCCTGGTGTGAATGTCTGCCTATTTATTTTGTACTGCCTTCTACATGTGCCACAAAGACATTTGTTGAGGATGTGCTACCAGTCAAGCCAAGATCGCATACTTGGTCAATGTGATGGAAATACAAACATTAGAAACACTGCCACCTCTAGTAAGAGCATAACACTTCAGTATCTTGGACTAGCAAAGAGGTGCACAAGAAAGTTAAGCCCACTCTTGCGGAACTTTGAACGCGAATATTTCAGAGTGTGGGAGGTCAACATGCTGTGGCACTTTTAAAACCACGAAACATCTGCAGAAAACAGGGTAAAGGCAAGTCAAGAAACGCTGTTATGAAGGCCTGCGCATGGACAGCTTTGTGAATCTAGGCCCAAGTGTTATGCTTTGTGCAAGCCAAAATCCATGTAAATAGGGAAAGCATACTTTTAGGAGTACCAGCATAAACAAATCTTGGCAGTTGGCTTTTTAGTACAAACAGCAATCCCTGCAATGAAAACATAAACATTTTATCTTAACGGTAACAGTGTCAGCACACACACGGGCCAGCGAAGCCATGTCGAATTGTCTGTGCCAGTGTAACCATGTGGCATAATGAACTATTCTCTGGCCAACACATGCACAGTTTGCCCCTAAAAAGCGATGTTTTCATATACGTAGTACAAAAAGTTTGCACTTACCAAAATTCACTTGCTTTCTGTACTTTAGCATCGTTGGGAACATCTTTATCTGCAGTATAACCAAATTTGTGTCATATCCCTGAAAAAAGTAAAAGACATGCATCAAATATTGTTTCATTTGGTAGCAGTGAAGTCAGGTTAAGAACAGCCAAGTGGGAATCAGCCTAATTATGTGCATGCGGCAAATCCCAAACGGCGTTATTGAGGTTGTCGAAATTTTCGTCGTTTGGTATTAACGTCGATATGTGACTTCAACGGCATGCCAAGTTTTCACAGCGCATAAAGATTTCATGATGCAGAATAATGACAGCACTAACAAGAACATACAGCATTTATGATTGTCTTTTACAATATTCAGTTTTGCTAAGGTTTTGTATCACTAAAGAAATCTGAAAGATTTGGGTCATTCCTCCTCCAATTGTTCTGTCAATATGTAAACTGCTCGCTTGATGGTGCGCTTATAAAATAGTACGTTCAGCGCAGAGGTGAAGCAAGTGACGCAGTGATGTGGGCAGATTTTTTTTTTTTTTTTGGCGTGCGGGGAGGGGGGGGGGGGGGGGGGGGTCCGCTTATCTGAATAGGCCGGGCAAGCGAATATGGTCGTCGATTTGGGCTCCCTACGCCCGGCCTAAAAAAATTCTGTGCGCAACCGCCTGGCTATGCCAGTGAAGTGATGCGACAATGATTTGTTCACTTACTGATTTACATACACTTTACATCTCTAAAAAATGTGGCCCAAGGCCCCAACACTCAGCCGTTAACATTACATAAAACCAATGGTAGAAAAGTGCCAGTATGAATGCAGCTACAACCCCGCCCCAATGTTTTTTTCAAGCGAGGTAGTGTTGCGGAAATGAACTTTTAACTGCAAAAGTACACTGGCACTGCAGTGGTGACAGGGGAAGCAAGAGGGTATGCAGGCGGTAATAGAGGTAATTTAGTGGGATACGGCTAGCAATGGATACGGTGAATAAAAGCAAATCATTTCTCTTTCAATAGCGCAACCACTCAACAATGTATTGTAAGAGCATTAAATGTTGCTGGAAATGCCACTCACCTGCACGCTGATGCATGCACAGTCCTTTGTCCGACGAGCGAACAGGCTTGCAGATAGCTGAAGACGTGTTTACGATGTGTTTGTTCCACCCAGCAGCAAAATCCACAACTACTTCGCGCTCCATAAAGATAAATATACACTAACCTTCATCACGAATAAGTAGAAACTCAAATCTGCGACACACACACACGATCAAAACATAGCTCACAAGTTCGCACGTCCATGTGCTCGCCAACCACAGACCATATGAAAATGAGTAAGTAGTGCGAACGCGAACCTAGTTGCGCCGAGAAAAAAAAACGTCGAGCAGTGACAGCTCAGGCGTCAGCGCAGTAATTTCAGTGTGTTTTCCTAATACAATTATAATAAGAAAACTGAGGTACACTAAAACTCATAAATAAATATAAAAAGTTGAGTGTAATTTTTATTTAGTGCTAGTCAACATAAACCGTGAATAAAAATTACTTTGTAATTTACATCGTTTGCTACGCTAGCGCCACACTTCTCGTGCGGGCGCAGATGGCGCAGATTTGTCATTCTGCCCTCAAACTACACGGTGAAGCGTGCTACTAAGCGTATGGCTGATGAGAAGCGCGTCTGGGTCCGCTTTTTTTTTTTTTCCTTCTCCGATATATCTGGGCGGGGGGCTCCTTATGCACGTGTTTCGGTGCTTGATCGACTTTGACGCCCTTACTTCGCGGACGAACGGCGTGTCTAGGCTTTTTTTATTGTTGTTTTGCACGTGTTTCGGCGTTCGGTCCGCTTTGACGTGTCAACTCTCCATTCTGCTGCTGCGTGTGTTAGGTATTTGCCGTACTGTATTCTCAGGCCTTCTGTGTTCAGCCAGCGCTGCTATCTTATTATCTACGGATGCTAAAATAAATCACTGTTTTGGTTTGGTGAAGCTTGGCACACAGAACAAACAATAACCTGGCCCATGAATATCAATGTGGGCGGCATGCATATTTGTGTGCGGTGTCCTGCCGGGGAGTAACCGTTGCGTGACGAGAGCATTTACAGCGGTTCCTCCTTCCGTTGCTCCCTTACAAACTTAAGATGAATACAGTTGCTCCCCCATTCTCGAACAAGTCGGCCATCTTGTTCCGCTTGGTCTTTTCGGAGAGTAACAGTCGGTCTGAAGGAGTAAAAACAGCCGTTGCTCCCATTTTGGCCATTTTTGGCTTAGAGTGTAGAAGAATTCAGAACGACCACTGTTACATGCACAGACGTTGCTTTCTTAGCGGCTTGCTTCAGTTGTTCAAGCAAAGCCTGGTTGGTTAATGAGAACTAAAGGGGCCCAGCAACACATTTTGAGCGCAGTCAGAAAACTCTGCCGATCGGTATATAGTCAAGGCGCCTTCCAAATACACGCGAGCCAAATAATAAAGCGCCGCATGCGGCCTGGAAATTGCAATAAATTCTCAAATTCAGCAAAACTGCTTTATCATCTCCCGGTAAACGACGCCACAAGCTCAAAAATCACTCGCCTCCGCCATTATATGAACCATTGGCTGAGCTGGCGTGCTTGGTCATTACTGGGGCCGCAGCGGAAGGCTGCCCCTTGCATGCACGCGCGTATTCTGAAAAAATAAAAAGAAGAGGTGCACAAGGTGACGAGACACGCGTGACGTATTTTCTTCCGCTATGCAATCCCTCTTTTTTTAGCTTTTAACGCTTTCAACTGGGCGAGTGAAGATAGAATGCAATTGTAGCGTGCGACGAATCTTTTATAACTCCACTCGATCGTACGGTACTAATTCAAAACAATTGCCGGTGGTCAATTCGTGAAGCAATAGGCTCATTTAGTGAAGCCACTGCATGACTACTTGAAAAAGTGTTGCAGGGCCCCTTTAATGCCATGCGAAGTGGGTCCGCTAAATGTTATGTCTCTTTCATTTTTCCTCTTGTGTGACTTGTCACGTTGTCCTAGGAATTCACGCTGGATATAAAAGTATGATTATTAGTATTATTATTCCACGCCACGAACCCTCCCACGTTACCCTATTGGGGCTTGAACTCACCCGCAGGGTCTCTCGGTGAAGACGATGTAGTGCTGGTGCTCCATTCCACGCTCCACGAACTTGATGCACGTATGGTTCTCCCAATGGCGCATCGCCTGCTTGAAAAGCGCTCGGTGGTCCCCTGCAGACACCAGCAGCACCCATCACGTCACGTGCCGTCACCGACAAATAAAACAGAGCGGAGCAACATTAACGCTGTGGCAGACAGCTGCTCATCACCTAAGCGTAAAAGCTCCCCAAGCACAGCAAAGGACTGCAGCCGAATAGCCTGTGACACACAGTTCAAATAGTGTAACGGGAGATGAGTGAAGTGTGATTGTTCTGGTTCACAATGTTGTTTCCTTCACCGCAACAAACTACATCAATGAAAACACATTATTTCGCTCATGCTCGACCCGTTGCCTTGAATGATTCTCACGCAATTCTGACGCTTATGACCTGTTCTAAAACATTCAAAATTATGCCTTCGCACTGATGCCATGTGGACATGCAGAGAAGCTAAGCAGCCGTGTTATGTCATCATAATCATCTTCTTCAGCCTGACTATGTCCCCTGCAGTACAAAGGCCTCTCCCATGATCCGCCAGTCAACTCGGTCCTGTGTTTGATGCTGCCATTTTATACCCGCAAATTTTCTCGTATCATCTGCCCACCTAACTTTCTGTCTCCCCCTAAACCGCTTGCCTTCTCTGGAAATCCAGTAAGCTATTCTTAATGATCAGATGTTATCATAACTACGCGCTATATGCCCGCCCATGTCTATTTCGTCTTGATTTCAACTATTTTCTCCTGAAGCCCGGTTTGTTCCCTGATCCACTCTGCGCTCTTCTTGTCTGTGAAGGTTACACCTATCATTTTCTTTTCCATCCCTCACTGCGTCGTCCTAATTTAAGTCTAACCCTGTTTGTAAGCATTCAGGTTTCTCCTCTGTAGGTATGTACTGGCAAGATGCAGCTCTCATATGCCTTTCTCTTGAGGGATAGTGACAATTTACCATTCACAATTTCAGAATGGTTTCCGAATGTACTCTAACCTATTCTTATTCTTCCAGTTGATCTCGCGGATCGGCTTCACGGTTATAACCTGTCCTAAGTAGACGTAGTGTTTTACGACTTCAAGTGTACTATTACCTATCTCAAACTGGTGTTCTCCTGCGAGGTTGTTGTACAGTACTTTCATTTTCTGCAGAACAATTTTGAGGCCTACTTTTCTGCTCTCTTTGTCCAATTAAGTAATCATAGGTTGCGATTTGTCCCCCGAGGTACTCAGTAATGCAATGTCATCCACGAAGCGCAGGCTACTAAGATACTCATTAAGTCTTATACCTAACCCTTCCTTTTCTAGGCCTCTGAAAACCTCCTGTAACCACGCGGTAAATTGCATTGGCAAGATTGCATCCCCTTATCTTACACCCTTCTAGGTATTCAGTCGCTTTTTTTATGCAGCCCTAGGGTGGCAGTTGATCCTTCTGTAGTGAAGAGGAATGCCCACTACTGCAGCGACATCGACACGTTGGCGCGAGGCACGAGCTAGGACTGCCTGGTTGCTGCTGCGACGCTGCACGTACATCCGGCTAGCTCTTGTTGCTTTTGCACCAACGCTGATACCACTTGCGACCTTGCATTTACATTATATTTTGGTGGAGAGTGCTGCGGTCTTCCCGAGTTCTAGAACTGCGTAGCCGAAAGCGGCCATCCGTCATGCCTGACGACGCTGTCTTCACACCCCCACCGGCTTCGCCCCGCAGGAGCTGTCCCGGTGCCCAGCTCATGCGAGAACCCGACATCTTGAGCGGCACCGACGAGAAAGACGTTGAGGATTGGCTGGAATCTTATGAACCAGCCAGCGCTACTAACAAATGGGACGATCCCACAAAGCTTGGTACCGTGATGTTTTATTTAACGGATGTTGCCAAGCTGTGGTACAGAAACCGTGAGGCAGATATACCCACTTGGACCACCTTCAAAACCTGCATCGCAGATGTTTTTGGACGCCCTGGTGTGCGCAAACTTCGCGCAGAACAACACCTACGTGGCCGGTCCCAACAAACTGGTGAGACATTCACCAGCTACATAGAGGACATCCTCGACCTCTGCCGGCGTGTCAACTCGTCGATGGCAGAAACTGACAAGGTGCGACATATCATGAAAGGCATTTCCGACGACGCCTTTCAAATGCTGCTCTCCAAGAACCCTGTCACTGTCTCTGAGGTCATCGAGTTGTGTCCAAGTGTCGACGAGCTGCGACGACAGCGTCTTCTCACGCGACGCCCTGACGTCCCGGATGACACCCTCTCAAGCCTGACCAACACATCTGAACTTCAGTCTCTGCTATCGCATATCAAGGAGTTTGTTCGTGCTGAGGTCGCTCGTCAGCTATCGCTGCTATCAACAGCCGGCCAACCACCGTCACCTCTGCCAGAAAACATTCACCAGGTCATCCAGGAGCAAGTTTGCGCGGCTCTGCCATTTGCGCGTGACACTTCATCATTGCCGAGCCCTGTTGCCTGTGCCGAGGTAAATGCACCTCTAAGCTATGCTGAAGTGGCGGCTCGACAACCTCTTCAGACTTTTACGACACTTCCCTCAGCCGTGCCGCTCCAACCCACTCCTCGGTTCGCTCAGCCAAGGTCCGTCCAAAGTAGTGGACAATGGCGTACACTCGACAATCGCCCAATATGCTTTGCCTGTGGGCTACCTGGCCACATAGCGCGATACTGCCGTCGGCGCGTCCCTGTCTACCGCCAGAGCTACGACCAGACCTTCGAACCTGCCCTTTATGTGCCACCGCGCCCTTCGTTCACAGGCTCTCAGCCCCCCGACCAGACGTCATCGTACGCCGACCACCGCCCTCCTGTTAACCGCCGCTCGCCATCACCTCGAGGCCGCTCGCTATCGCCGATGCGTCGTCGTCCTTCATCGCCGGAGCGGGAAAACTAATTGCCGCAGTTCCACAGGCAGGAACTGCGTCGCCAGCGAAAAAACCAAGACCTCTCACTTCACCAACGAATGTTCTGGACGTACATGTGGACGGCGTCGCTGCACTCGCTCTTGTCGACACTGGTGCCGCAGTTTCAGTGATAAGTGTTAGACTCTGCCGCTTGCTCAAAAAAGTTATGACGCCACTAGCAAGTATATCACTTCGTACAGCCAGCGCAGATAACGTCACACCGGCCGCTGCCTGTACTGCTCGCATCGCGATTGATGGCCTCATTTATGTCGTTTAATTGCTAGTGTTGGATTCCTGCTCCCATGACCTCATTTCGGGCTGGGATTTTCTCTCCGCTAATAAGGCCATCATCGACTGCTCTCGCGCTGAGGTGGCATTTGAAGTGTTTGACGACGCTCCATTATATGATGCTCATGAAACCGGGGACAAACTATTAGTTGCTGAAGACGTCATCATACCACCGCACTCTTTTGCCCTTACCATGATGTCTTGCAACTCTCTCGGCGAGTCTAGTGCCCTTTTCACGCCATCTGCTCTTTTCGTTCGTCGCAAGTGTTCGACGCTACCTTATGCCCTTCTAGAACTTCATGACGGCGTCAGCAGACTGCTCATCTCGAACCTGTTGTCATGTCCTGTAACACTACTTCGGGGTGAGTGCGTCGTGCGTGTTTACAGTCTCGACCCTTCTGCAATTATCGACATGCCGGCTGGTCCTTCCGCCGAACACGAAGTCACCGAAGTGACCTGTGCCTCTTCGCCGCAGACTACTAGGCCGGACGTACTGAGCAGCTCCATCGCCGACACGTTAACCGTTTCGCAACTTGCTCAGCTTCTACGACTGCTGAACAAGTTCCGTTATTCCTTCGACTGCCAGCATACTCCCCTCGGCCGCACGTTAGCCGTGTGTCACCGCATCAGCACGGGTACCAATGCGCCATTGCGTCAAGACCCTATCGCGTGTCCGCAGCCGAGTGCCAGGTTATTGCTGACCAAGTAGCTGACATGCTCAAGCGTGGCGTCATCCAGCCTTCGAACAGCCCCTGGGCATCTCTAGTCGTTCTCGTTAAGAAGAAGGACGTGGTCAATCCGCTTCTGTGTCGACTACCGTCGTCTTTAACTCAAAAGGACATTTACCCGTTACCGAGAATCGACGATGCCCTTGACTGCCTCCAAGGTGCGGAGTTCTTCTCTTCTATTGACTTACGGAGTGGCTACTGGCAAGTCCCTCTGGCACCTGAAGATCAGCCTAAGACGGCCTTTGTCACACCTGATGGCCTTTACGAATTCTGTGTCATGCCTTTTGGTCTTTGCAACGCACCCGCAACATTCGTGCGGATGATGGACAATCTTTTGCGTGGCCTGAAGTGGAAAACATGCCCGTGCTACTTGGATGACGTGATTATATTTTCACCGGATTTTCCAACGCATGTCCGCAGGCTAGATGAAGTGCTGCATTGCCTAACTGACGCCAGCCTTCAGCTCAACCTGAAGAAATGCCGCTTCGGCGCAAGTCAGCTCACCATCCTCGGTCATGTTGTATCTAAACAGGGTATTCTTCCTGACACCGCCAAGCTTCGGGCAGTTGCAGAGTTCCCTAAACCTGCGTCTCTGAAGGATCTGCACAACATTCTTGGCCTCTGCTCGTATTTCCGCCACTTTATTCGGAATTTCGCTATGATCACCGCCCCCTTGACTGAACTTCTACGTAGTGACTCGAAAAGTTACACTTGGTCACCCGCCTGTGACGATGCTTTCGAAACGTTGCGCCACCTGTTAACCTCACCCCGCCAATCTTGCGTCATGTCGACCCGACTGCCCCGACGGAGGTACACACCGATGCCAGCGGTGTTGGACTCGGCGCCGTGCTCGCGCAGCGCAAATAGGGATTCCAGGAGTACGTATTCGCATACGCAAGCCGTACCCTCAACAAAGCGGAGAAGAACTATTCTGTGACAGAGAATGAGTGTCTGGCAATTATATGGGCTCTAGGTAAATTTAGACCGTACCTATATGGTCGCCCTTTCGACGTAGTCACCGATCACCGTGCGCTTTGTTGGTTATCCACGTTGAAGGACCCCTCCGGCCGTTTAGCTCGCTGGGCTTTGCGGTTGCAAGAGTTCGACATGCGTGTTGTCTACAGGTCTGGCCGACGTCACACTGATGCCGACGCTCTATCACGCTCACCTATGTCCTCCGAAAGCTCTGCATGTTTATCTGCCGTGGACGAAATAGTTGCGTTCCCAGAAAACTGTGACATGGCATCTGAGCAACGCAAAAATGACTGGATCAGCTCTCTTCTGCAATTCCTTTCAGATCCGTCGACTTCTCCATCTACTCGAACGTTGCGCCGTCAAGCGGCTCACTTTGAGGTCCGCGATGGCCTCCTTTATCGCAGGAATTACAAGTCTGACGGCCGAAAGTGGTTACTGGTCATACCTCGCCATCTTCGTGCTGCAATATGTTCAACTTTCCACGCTGACCCTCAGTGCGCACATGCGGGCATCTTCAAAACATACGCTCGGCTTTCCTCCCGGTTTTATTGGCGAGGCATGTACATCTTTTTGCGCAAATGCATTCAGTCATGCCCGCCGTGCCAACGACGGAAAGCTCTGCCTCATCATACCTCTAATCCGATCCAGCCAATCCCTCGCCCAGCCAGGCCTTTTGACCACATCGGGATCGATCTGTACGGGCCTCTTCCATTCAGGGCTTCCGGAAACCGTTGGATTGTTGTCGCTGTCGACTATTTGACGCGATACGCAGAAACAGCCGCTTTGCCTGCTGCCACGGCACGCGACGTATCTTCTTTTTTCCTGCGGCACTTCATTCTCCGTCACGGCGCACCACGTGAACTTCTCAGCGACAGAGGACGTGTATTCCTCTCTGAAGTCGTCAACGCACTCCTTGCCGAATGCCGTATCATTCACCGGACTACCACCGCCTACCATCCGCAGACGAATGGATCGACGGTAAGATTCAACCGGACCCTAGGGGATATGATATCAAAGTATGTTGCCTCAGACCACTCCGACTGGGACCTCATTCTGCCTTTTGTGACATACGCCTACAATACTGCTTCACAGGCGACTACGGGCTTTTCACCATTTTTCCTGTTATATGGCCGAGACCTTTCGACCACACTAGATACCATTCTGCCCTATCACCCCGATTCCTCCGAGTCTACGCCCATCTCTGAAGCTGCCCGCCGCGCCGAGGAATGTCGTAAGCTCGCCCAGTCGTTCACAACCATCGACCAATGGAGACGAAAATCTCGGCGTGACGATAACCACCCGTACCCTAACTTTGTTCCGGACACTCTTGTGTGGCTTTGGGTTCCCGCTGTACCTACAGGCCTTTCCTCGAAGTTTTTTTTCAAAATACCAGGGACCCTACCGAATTGTCTCGCAGACTTCACCAGTTAACTACATCGTCGAACCCGTTACGCCATCCACAGACCAGCGCTTTCGGGGACGTGAAACTGTTCACGTACAGCGGCTTAAACCTTATTACGACCCGCTCGTACTCTGTTCACCGTGAGTCGCCAGGATGACTTCTTTTCCGACGAGGGACGAAGTGTAGTGAAGAGGAATGCCCACTACTGCAGCGACATTGACCCGTTGGCGCGAGGCACGAGCTAGGACTGCCTGGTTGCTGCTGCGATGCTGCCCCTACATCCGGCTAGCTCTTGCTGCTTTTGTACCAACGCTGATACCGCTTGTGACCTTGCATTTACATTATACTCCGCACATTTCTTTCATGATGTTTATATATGCTTTGTCGACACCATGATTCCGCAGTGGTTGCATGACTGCTGGTATTTTTACTGAGTCAAATGCCTTCTCGTAATCTGTGAATACTATGTATAGTGTTTGTCTATTCTGAGCATTTCTCTATTACCTGATTGATAATATGAATGTGGTCGATCGTTGAGTAGCCTGTTAGAAATCCTGCTTATTTCTTTGGAGGTATTTAATGCTAATGTTGTCTTAATTTTGTTAGCAATTACCCCTTTTGTAGATAGGTTGTATACGACGGAGAGCAAGCTAATCTGTCTGTATTTCATCAAGTTGTCAATTGCCAGCTTCTTTCTTAAGTATTAAGATGATGCTAGAATTTTTACATGATTTCGGCACCCTCTTCGTCAGGAGACAGTTTTTCTAACACAATCTGTCCTAAATCTTTCCGCAGATCTGATGTTACCTGATCGTCACCAGCAGCTTTGCCTCTTTGCATGCTCTCCAAGGCTTTTCCGACTTCTTCCGTCATTACTAATGGGGTGTCACCTAGGTTACTGCTAGTTCTTTCATTATGGTCGTGGTTGTTCCGGCCAATCTACAGATCTCTGTGAACTCAAACTCTTCTGCTATTTTACCTATCCTATCCATATTAGTAGTTACTCTGCCTTCCTTGTTCCTTAGTATATACATCTGGTTTTGCCTATCCCAAGTTTCTTCTTCACCGCTTGGACGCTTCCTCCGTTCTTTAGGGCGTGTTCAGTTCTCTCCCCATTATACCTTCTTACATGGGATACCTTACGCTTAGTAATCAACTTCGAAAGCTCTGCTAGTTCTATTTTGCCTGTTTTGTTTGAGGCTTCCATGTCTTGACGTGTCTTAATGAGATTTTTTGTCTCTTAGAACAGCTTAGCAGTGTCCTGTCTAACTACCGTATCTACAATTTATACTGCCTAATCCGTAATGATACACTTGAGATTATCATTCATTGTGTCAACGTTGAGGCCGGTTTCCTCAATAAAAACCAAGTATTTCTTCTGAAGCGAGACTCTGGATTCTTGTACTTTCCCTCTCAGTGCTAGCTCATTGATTGGCTTCTTGCATGTCAGTTTCGGTCGTTCTTTCTTCAAGTCTAGGTGTATTCGAGAGCTTACTGTTTTCTGGTTATGCATCGTATCTTGCCCAACATTTGCGTATCCTGCACAATGCCTGGGTGTGAACTCAGTATAAAGACTATTTCCGTCTTACTTTCACCATTAGAGCTCCTTCATGTTCACTTACGGCTTCTTTGTTTTTGGTAGAAGGTATTCAAGCTTTTGGTAGAAGGTGGTAAAAGTTTTTGGTAGAAGGTATTCAAGGTGTTCACGGGGAGCGGCCGCGTCAGCAGCACGTGTAAGTGAGCTCTGCACATATCTGCCTATAACTTTAGCAATTTTGATTCTAGGAGGGTCAGAGTGGTGTCTATTTGTTCGTGAAGATACAAGGAGTGCAACCGCTACAAATACTGCTATTAAAAACGAAAATGTTAAATTTTACGAGCGGAAAACAGTGTGAATCTGTGAAAACAACAACAGTCGGACCACGTGTTTTTTACGATCGCTTGTAGCTTCGTTAATATTCTACCGGGAAACTTCTTACTTATAAAGTTGAAAGTCCTTAGACTAGACCGGACGCTACTGATGTTTGATCAGGCTAGGTTTAATAGTTCCGCAGTTATTCCGCAATCAAAATTAAGCCTAATCACTGAAAAGATTAAATTGGTAATATCAAATCGCAAACGCATTCAAATTTTGTCCGCTTAATATAATAATAAACCGCACCCCATAGGCTACCAGGAGGCCCAATTCCGTACACTCTAGGCCCTTAATTAAGGTGGCAATCAGCAAAAAGCTCATTTCATTAAAACAAATTTTCAAAAGGAGCTACAAACACCACCGAAAAATAGCTAATATGTTTTTTTAGAACACAACAGTCCGGTTTTTTCTGTCCAAAAATAATTTTGATAGCTTGAGGTAACCGGAAGATACAGAGTTAGAAAGAATATAACGAAAACCGCTAACAAACGTGTGGCGCCCGCGTCTTCCGTCGCTCAGAGGAGGAGGGTGGCTCACTGCTCGGGAGAAAGGTACGCCCGTCAGATCAAAGTCGTGAACCACGTGTTTTTTTCCCCTTACGATCGCTTTTAACTTTGCTAATAACCTACCGGGAAACTTCTAACTCATACAGTGCAAAGCCCTAATTGTAGACCTGTCGCCGCTCAGGTTGCATCAGGACAGGAGTAATAGTACCGGAACTATTTCCTGATCAAAATTAAGCCTAATCACTAAGGAAATTAATTTGGTAACATCACCTCACAAACAAATTTAAATTTTGTCCGCTTAATATATTAATAAACAGCACCCCATAGGCTAATTGGAGGCCCAACTCCATACTCTCTAGACCCTTAATTAAGGGTGTAATCAGCAGAAATCTCATTTCATTAAAATATTTTTATAAAAATAACCACAAACTTCACTGATAAACCGCTGAAACCTACATTTAGAACATAACAATCCGGGTGCGGCGATGGCGTAGTGGTTAGAGCATCCGCCTCGCATGCAAGAGGTCCGTGGTTCAAATCCCGGTGCCGCGCAGTTCCCAACCGAAAAAAAAATCCGCGTGTTGATGGATCTGCATTAAGAGGCCTGGGGTGCGGCCTCACCGGTAACCACCGTCGGGAACGCACTCCCTCACCAGAGAAGGATTGGCCACCCTGGTGCAGTATCTGGCCACTACCTCCCACATGCATACGTCAAATAACTCACGGCCCTCAGTTCCCAGCAGCTGCGAAGCAACTGACCATGGCGGCGGTCAGATCTGCAACGCAGCAGAGGGTGCTAAGAATCTCTGGACTACAGGCCGCCTTTGGAACCTGAACTTGGCAATGTTTAACGCTAGAACCTTATCTAGTGAGGGAAGTCTAGCTGTACTATTCGAGGAGCTAGAGGGTGTTAAATGGGATATAATAGGGCTCAGTGAGGTTAGGAGGACAGATGAGGCCTATACTGTGCTACAGAATGGGCACGTCCTTTGCTATCGGGGCTTCGCAGACAGAAGAGAACTGGGAGTGGGGTTCCTAATTCACAGAAACATAGCTGGCAACATAGAGGAATACTATAGCATTAATGAAAGGGTAGTAGGAATTGTAATTAAACTGAATAAAGGATACAAGATGAAGGTAGTAAAGGCTTACGCGCCTACATCCAGCCATGATGACGCTTCAGTTGAAAGCTTCCATGAAGACGTGGAATCGGCAATGAGTAAGGTAAAAACACAGTATACTATAGTGATGGGCGACTTTAATGCAAAGGTAGGGAAGAAGCAGGCTGGAGACCAGGCAGTAGGAGATTATGGCATCGGCACTAGAAACGCCAGAGGAGAGCTACTAGTAGAATTCGCAGAACGCAATTATTTGCGGATTTTGAATATCTTCTACCGAAAACGAGAAAACCGCAAGTGGACATGGAGGAGCCCTAATGGCAAAAATAAGAACGAAATAGACTTTATAATGACCGCACACGCAGGAATCGTGCAGGATGTGGAAGTGGTTGGCAAGGTACGATGCAGTGACCATAGAATGGTACGGTCTCGAATTCGCCTAAACTTGAAGAAGGAACGACAGAAACTGATACGCAAGAAGCCAATCAATTAGCTAGCACTGAGAGGGAAAGTACAGGAATTCAGAGTGTCGCTGCAGAACAGGTACTCGGCTCTTAGTGAGGAAACCAACCTTAGCGTAGATACATTGAATGATAATCTGACGAGTATCATTGCGGAGTGGGCAGTGGAAGTTGGAGGCAGGGTAGTTAGACAGGACACTGGCAAGCTTTCCCAGGAAACGAAGAACCTACTTAAGAAGCGTCAAAGCATGAAAGTGTCAAGTACAACAGACAAAATAGAACTGGCAGAGCTTACGAAGTTGATTATTAGACGTAAAGTATGCGATGTAAGAAGGTATAACATGGAGAGAATTGAACACGCTCTGAAAAACGGAGGAAGCGTCAAAGCAGTGAAGAGGAAACTTGGGATAGGCAAAAGTCGTATGTATGCACTAAGGAACAAAGAAGGCAAAATAACTACCAATATGGATAGGATAATTAAAATAGCGGAGGAGTTTTACCGAGATCTGTACAGTAGCCGAGACAACCACGACCTTAATACTATAAGAACTAGCAGTAACCCAGATGACACCCCACCAGTAATGATAAAAGAAGTCAGAAAAGCTTTGGAGAGCATGCAAAGAGGCAAAGCTGCTGGTGAGAATCAGGTAACATCTGATCTGCTGAAAGATGGAGGACAGATCGTGTTAGAAAAACTAGCCACCCTGTTTAAGAGGTGTCTCCTGACGGGAAGGGTACCAGAGTCTTGGAAGAACGCTAACATCATCTTAATAAATATTAAAGGAGATGACAAGGACTTGAAGAATTACAGGCCGATCAGTTGCTCTCTGTAGTATACAAGCTATTTACTAAGGTAATTGCTAACAGAGTAAACAAAACATTGGAATTCAATCAACGAAAGAAACAAGCAGGATTTCGATCAGGCTACTCAACAATCGACCACATTTATACCATTAATCAGGTAATAAATAAATCCTCAGAATATAACCCACCACTATACAAAGCCTTCATAGATTACGAGAAGGCGTTTTATTCAGTAGAAATATCAGCCGTCATGCAGACACTGCGGAATCAAGGCGTAGATGAAGTATATATAAACATTCTGGAAGAAATCTACAGGGGATCAACTGCTACCATAGTGCTTTATAAAGAAAGCAACAGAATACCAATCAAGAAGGTTGTAAGGCAGGGGGACACAATCTCCCCAATGCTATTTACCGCGTGCTTAGAGGAGGTTTTCAGAAGCCTAGAGTGGGAACAGTTAGGGATAAGAGTTAATGGAGAATACTTAATGGAGAATTATTATGCTGACTCTAGAGGCAAAGCTGGGCCACAAAAGCGATAACCACGAAAGCTCTGACATTTTGGAACGTTGTCAATGTTGGCAATACTTTTTGAACGCGCTAAACTTTGACATTCAAAACACTTAAGGTTTCACAATAAAAATCGCAAAGAAGTGTGTACACGTAGTGTAAACGAACGTAAGTTCTATAATGTTATTATCAATTACATTTAGGAAATCAAAAACGGCTATTCATGCATTATACCGCGCACAGAATGGAGCATTTGCCGGTGTGTTTAGTATATGGCGCCTCCTCCTAGTAGCATCCAGAGCGTGGCGGTGCGGCGTGCGGCGCCGATTGCGCCGGCTTGCTTACATGCCGGGCCAGTTGTATACAGTGCCTCGACATCTGTGCTTGTCCCCCCCCCCACCCCTCCTTGATCAAAAAATTCAACTTCATGTGACAGTCTCTTAGTGTGATGTAACAGAGACCCACGAAACAATATAATGGCAATAAATATTTTATTTATTTATTTATTTACAACATACTGCAGGCCCACATGGGCCCAGGCAGGAGGGGTAAATTGCAAAACAAAAACACAGCATTTCAAAAGGCGAAAAACAAACAAAATAAACTCTTACATTTCAATTTGAATGTTAGGTTATGAGAAATTGATCAGGTCAATCGACTCAACTGAATCAATCATTGATAATCGTAGTGAGTTCCATTCGTTAATAGGGCGAGGAAAAAAAGAAAATTTGAAGGTGTTAGTTCTTGTATGACATGGAGTTGAAGATTGAGGATGATGATGGTTAGTCTAGTTGATAACAGGCGTAGATATGGTCCTGGATGAAAAGAGAGTTTGTTAGTCTTCAGAAGAAAAAGAAATTTGAGCCTGAGTATTTTACGTCTTAATTTCAATGTTTGTATTCCATGAGTTTGCATGAGCGCTGTTGGCGAATCGGTGGAACGGAATTTAGAAAAAATAAATCTAACAGCTTTGCGCTAAACCATTTCAAGTGCGTTGGTATTATTGCAGCATACAGTGGCAAGGCGAGTGAACGTCGCGCAGAAGCCGAGTGTCGTTCCATCATGGCTGCACCTGAGCGGTTATAGGATTTATTGCATGGGCCCTACGGGGAGCTTTTCCTCCAGAGTCTGTATATTAACTCCAATTCGGCGTCTCGAGCACACATTTTCGAATGTTTTTGAGAGCCACCCAGCCAGTGAACAGTCGAGAGGGAGACGCAGGAGCAAGAGAGAGCGAACAGCTAGAAAAAAAAGCAGTGAAGCACAGTACCTACACGATTTTTCCCCTTCTAATCACTACCACCACCACCACCACACTATCTCTCACCACATGTTGCGATTGCTAAGGGCGAGAATAAGCGCACGAACCTGCAGCTGTTGCTGCGGGAGAGGGAGTGAGAGGATAGAGGTAACACCAGCCGGCACGCAGGCACTGCCGCGGACAACGCCAGAGGCCTGACATAGCCCGACTAAAACATGCATTCGCACTTAAAAATTCGGAAGAAGACGCACAACTTCTCGCACTGGCCACACACGGAAACTGTGAGCGCGTGATGCAAGTAAAAGTTGAAAGCCTCTTTGTTAGCCAACGCAATGTAAGACGGAACTAGGATATCGCTGATGAGAGCAACCTCATATATTAAGAAGAGTAAAGGAGGGCACTTGCAATTGACACACGCGTTCTCGTGTGTCCATGCGAGTCACCATGAACTGGCACCGCCGATAATATCGGCATGGAAGCCGCTCCATCATACACCCAATTGCTTGTGTATACGTAATTTAACTCTTTCACAGGCTATGCACATATTTGTTAACATCGCCTGTCTGTTGCTATTCGCATCTGCTATAGGAATATGAAAGAGCGAAGTACACTAAAGATTGCAGTCTTATAAATACTAAGATTGCCTTATTTTTAACTATTATTTTTGGAGTGCTCCAGTATATCATTCTTTGCTGAAGGCACTACCATATTTGACATGCCGTTCTACAAGCCACTTCCCGCGAGCCACGTGAAAAGCAGTTTTCTTTGCTCAAGATGGACAACACCAATCACAAATTCGCACCATATTGCGAACCTGAAATTAATTATACATATGCTAATATAGAGCATAAATGACATCAGAAAAACGTACTATTATTGTGCATTTAATTAGAATTAGCTACTGTAGCACACATATATTAACGTAATACGACACTATTTTTGTAACAGTATGTAGAGTGGCTTGAACTAATGTATCGACATGACATATTTGCAGAGAGTTCGTTATAAATGACGTTTCACAGAGCTAATCTTAAGCCAACAAGAAAGAAAAGTCTGCGCGCACGACTGACAGGGATTTATTTTAGTAATAATAATGAGAAAACTGGTGGTTCTTGGCTGAAACGCGAGCTATATAACAGAACTCGTCACAGTGAGAAGAGACAAGCTACTAAGCTAAACAAGGCAGCCATGTCAGGAAGCAAAAAAGCAATCAACTGTGACCGAACAAAAAGGCCTAGCTTATGACACGTGAAATAATTGTGTTCCTCAGGGCAAATGTCTCAGCTTTTTCTGCGAAGAATGCGAGAAATTATTCTCGCTTCAGATCTACTCGTTGCATTCAGTCTTGATTTCATTCTGTTAGGCGTTGGTTATTGTGCAGAGATGGCAAAACGTTGAGTAGGGATACCTGAAATATGCTGGTTCTCTCATTCTCCTCAGTAGAATACAGTGACATTCGCTCACGTCCACCACCGGTGATTGTGCTTCCCCCATAAACGTGCCAATGTGTAAAAGCACGAGTGCTCCGAGGTGAACGTGCCCATCGCGTACAAATACTAACCGCGGGCCTGGAAACATGCGCGATGCAGGCATTCGTGTTTATCACAGACGACATCCCGCAATGTACTCTTGCAGGATGAAACTGGCGGAAGCTGAAGCGTTCACTAGCGCGAAGAAGTGGTTATGCTTACCGTTCCTCTGAAATAAAGACGATTCTCGGTCACATACGTGGGTACTGCAGTTCAAAGCCGCTATAAGAGGTGGTGGTAAAAAGGCCTTCAAGATTCAGTTTCTTGAATTTCAATCTTGCGACATTGTCAAAGACTAAACAGGCCTTGAAATTGCCCATGTTTCTTGTTGTTTTTCTTCTAGCACACTGGGAAAGAAAACACGGACTCAGTCTCAGAGTGTATGAGCTTCTGAGAATACGTTTTTGAGCTGTAAGGTTGCAGTGTACGTGGATCCGAGGAGCCGACGCCACAGGGTGTCGTCGGCATAGAGGCGGCTTGAAGGCGGTGACAGTTTCCCCGAATTATTGCTTTGAGAGTTTGTGCAGGAGGAGCGAACCCAACGCAGCCAATTTCAGTGCGGCCAGGCGAGAGCCGTAGTACAGGCCTTGTGGAGCAGAAGCGCGAGATCAGTTTAGTGTCCTTCGGTGATATTGGCCAATGCGAGAGGCACGCTAGAAAGAAAGCGTCTCGAGAATTCCTTTTCTCTTGACTGAGAGAAAGGAACAGGGGAAGCACATACACTGCTTTTGTTCATGATTGTTTTTCGACTGAGCGGGAATGCGCGGTTGGAAGACGGAACGGGGAGTTTGTTGGGCGTGGCCCAAGTGGACGGTCGTGCAATAAACGCTGCCTTCAACCAGACTCTGGCTCTTCCTTCGCGTTGCCAGCGTGCACTTGGAACACCATGTTACTGTTTATACCAACAAGATCACAACATCGGAACCTAACTGGCACAGTCTACAGAAACGACAGAGCTAAAAGCGAGGAAGACGCTGGAGCCTTTTTGAAAGTGAGCTACTACGTGATCACCACGACTCGGCCGACTTTGAAGGCGTTGGTGCGCCAGTGAAAGAGGCGCAAAACGTGGATGGCTTCCGAGGCAGTTGGAAGATGTTGAAAACTCTGGGAGTGAGCCTGAAGAAGTTTACGGCCAGAGTTGCGGTCGTACAAATTATTGAAGGAGTACGGAAAGAGAGCGCCCACAAGAGGCAGGTGCCGACAATCACGGGATCTGCGCTTCGGTGAGGGAGGCCTCGTCAAGACGAAAGCGGCAAGAGGAAAGTCTTTGGTGTGGATAGCGCTACGGCGTTGAGCGCCGAAGAAAGTGGAACGTTGCGGCGATGTTGCAATTGTGTGGTGCATTTTTTACCTCTGTTATTTTATTTCAATATCACATCGGGCTTCGGCATAATCGGAAGTATTGACAGTCATTGATCTAAGAAACTTCCAAGCACATCAATTCAAGCCGCGACAAGAGCAGCAGATGGAAACGCCACTTCGTATGGTGATATATGTATGGAGTTCTCTTGTGGCGGTTATGTTGTAAAGGCATTTGCGTTCTGACATTCTCTGGGAGTTAAGAAATATGAACGACGGACAACAGCTCAAATGCTGGTGTTGGCTCAAAGGATTTGAGTGGCACCATGGCGTTAAAACTACAGATCGAGGCTCTCAAGCTTGAGCTTGACATAGAGAAGTTAATGTCTTCACGTGCGTTACCAGGTGCTGCGCCGGTACAAAGACGGACGATAGCCATAGTGGAATACGCGAAGGAGTTGAGAGCCGTCCTCGCCCCCATGCCTACGAAGGACACCAGGATTCTGGCACGGTTTAAAAACGTCGACGTCTCCTTGAATATATACCCTTGGAATTCCCAAGGAAATGCAGGGCGGGCGCTCCAATACTTCATTTCCTAGATGACGCGATGAGGACGTTCTGGATTGGCCAGTTGGTCAGTGGCTCACTATCCTATGGAGTACTGAAGGAGAAGGTGCTTAAAGAGCTTAGTATTACCCCAGCTGAGTACCGCAGGAGGTTCCTAGATATAAAAAAGGAGGCAGGAGAGTCGTGGTGTCGATTGGCTTCAAGATTGGAAATTATGTTCAATTATTATTCAAGCAGCCTAGAAGCAAGTTCCTTCAATCAGTTGCAGGCTCTACTTATAGCGGATAGACTAAAACAACTCATGCCACCTGAAATTAGGTCAATCGTTACTCAGGGTTAAATTCGAGGGTGGCTGCAAACGAAAGAGGTGGCCGAGCTGGCGGCAAACTTTGAGGAGAGCACGTTGCACAGAGTGACAAGCTATCCCACTGCTATAGCAAAACAAGTGCGGCATATTCATTGCGTGGTCGGCTTACCCCTTGACGGCATGCTGTGTTTCGCTAGCGGAGAGCCGGGGCATTTGCAGCGAGATTGTAAGACGCAGCATCGCATTGGTGTGGCAGACGAAGAAAGTTTTTGTTTAGCCAAGAAAAATTGCCCTACAAGAAAAAAAACGAATGGTGGGCATGGTGTAAACCACAACTCACCATTATAGTGGATTAATGTAGTGGGTTAATGCTGGAAAACGTCCACCATGGTGTATGGTACGACATGGTGGATGCTGCTCTACCAGCAACGCTTGAGCGCAAAATGGCGCCAGAATCACCGTGACAAGCTGCCACAAAACATAAAAAATGAATTGTACAAAAAACAACGAAAAAACACCCGTCAAAAACAGGCCTCCACGGAGATTTGACCGTGCAACCTTCTAATTCTCATTCGAATATAACAACCACTGTGCCATACCAACATGGCGAAACTTGCGTGTTAACAGCTAGTTAGCATACGAACTGACGGTTCAACTTCAGTTTTGTTTGTCCCGTACACAACATAGACGATTTCTGCACCTGAAACTAAAATATACACATTTATTAAACACAAGCAACTGCTGCCTGTCTCTATTGCCACTGCGATAATGGCACCAGCGCTATGTTTTTGTTAGAATTCACAACAGCAAGAAAAAAACCAAATGATTTGGGGAGCAGGTAGAGTTTACCGGCAGGTTCTGCCAAGCTAGTTTATTATCCGTTTCTCGCTCGTTCCAAAGGGCGACATCTCCTCACGCTTTATGAGGCTTCTAGCCTTATTCCATAGATACGCACACCTAATTGATCGAGTATTGGGGTGCTTTTTGCGCAACGTAGAGCACAGTCGTGCCAGCGCACTGCTGTAGCTCTATCGTTAGCAACAACTACATAACGGCTTGGCCATAACGAATGCAGGGTGCCAGAAACATTATGCTATTATATTGGTTCAGCAAGCATACGAATTGCTAAGTCTGTGTTCTAGCAGAAGAGCCAGATAAGTGGCCGTGAGTGCGACCGGTGGCTGTCGGTGAGGGGAGACGTACGTTCTCTGGAAGTGCTGGAATTGCGTCTAATCGATGTTTGTTGCTTCTTGCGCGGACACCGTACACAATAAAAAAAGATTTATATAGGTTAATCGATGCCATAGCTGTGCTGTATTGTTATTCTTACTCGTCTAAATCGTGTATTCTGAAGCCCAGAAGAGCGGATAACACAACTATACGGGCTCAGTCGGTAGGCCTCACCTTTGGTGCAAATCGTGGTGGTAGAACATGTAGTGTACAGATCCTAACTTGATACACAGTATATATTGCCCGCCATTATAAGCACACTCATCATCTGCTTACTGATTCCCAGCATTATCTCAATGGTTGGGAGAGCTTCTCAGCTTGGTACACCATGTGGCCCGCCATAATAAGCACCACCCATCATGATCTGCTTAGTGCTCCCAGCATTATCGCAATGGTGAGAAGAGCTTCTCAGCTTCGTACACCATGTGGCCCGCCATAATAAGCACCACCCACCATCTGCTTAGTGCTTCCCAGCATTATCGCAATGGTGGGCAGAGCCTCCCATGATTGTCCACTATCTAGCCGCTACTTCTTACGATCGTTTCCACTTTACCCATCTTCCGTACACCATTCCACCCAGTATGTCCCGTTACATCTATAATAATTTCCTCTACGTCCTGCCATACCCACCACAATTTCCACTATACCCACAATTGTTCCCACTATGCCCACCATGTTTTCCAATATCCACCATGGTAGTTGTTACGTGTGCATACATACGGAAAAGAACATACTTTGAGAAGCACTCACATGGTCCTACGCATCTCGGGAACACAGGAGTGCATATATTTGTCAAGGAAAGTCTATGCAGAGCTCGCGTCGACACTGGTGCAGAAATTACCGTGATAAGGGCAAGTGAAGTATCAGCCAAAATCCGAAAACGGAGTCGCGGGCACGTCAGTCTCAGTTGCGTTTGGCCGAATGATTACTGCGGAAGTTATGTTTGTTCTACTCGGCCTATAGTGTGCTGTAAGAGGTGAAAATCAGCACATGCTGGTTCTCTGTGTAATGACTCCAGAATTGACTGCAAGCGCCGACCTGATACTGACTCCAGATGACTATCAAAATCTTTGTTTCGCCGTGAAGGAGGTGGGGCGTCACTCCACAGGTCGCGAGTTTGAAATAGTGAGGGAGCCGCCGAAACAAGGTGTGAGAGAAACTATACAGCCCGTGGGCAACAATAGCGCTGGTGAAGCAGCGCACGCTTCGATAGGGGAGGACAGGAACAAACGTACTAACGAGGACGCGTATTACGAGGTTGGCGCAGTTGTGGGGATCGGAACGGGGTTTTTCAAAGCAGCGACATAACTGAGCACCGGCAGGTTGAATCACAGTCAGATGATGAAAGAAAGGGTGTCAGAATGGTTTGCATCACCGAAGGCCCGCTACAGGTCGGGGGAAAGGAAGAACGTCGGTGCATAAAACTATCTTCTGAATGGTCTTTTGCGGAAGAGCAAATGGACACTTAATCGGTAGTGAATGCATGGCATCAGGTCAAGAACGGGCTGCGCAATTTGGTCCCTGAGAGTAAAATGCTTCGTAACAGGAAGTCACTGGGAGGCAAAGAACACCTGCAATATGTGATGCCCAAGCATCTTGTACTTTTCATTTCTTCACAGCTTGTATTTTCTTTTTTTCACTTGTCAGTTTTTTGATGACGCCTTGTTTACCAGCAATGGTCAAATAGGCCCATGACATCGTGTGTGGTGCGCATTCTCAAAAAAAAGGGCGAGGAAGTGCTTTAGAAGCCCATTCGATTGTTGCTGGCTTCTGAGGTAAGATGTCAGTGTGGTACACATAACGTCCGCCAGATGAGCTCCCGTTAATTGACGGCAGAGCGGGCGCACATAAACGCGTCCCAAGCACCCGCGAAAGCCGTTGTATATATTATTTATCTCGGCTGTATTTGAACTCGTCGACGTCAGCCAGCCGGGTGAGGGCAAAGTCTCACTGGTTAAGGTAGTTCATCAGTCGCAAGTAATCTTTTTTCTTTAAGAAACTGAGCGTGATGTTCAGACTGTTCTTCAATGCAGCGTATGTAATCAGCAGTGTTGTGAAGTAACAACGATGAGTGGCAATGTTCGCAAGTGTGGCGTATGTATCCTTGGTAGTGTGCTGAGTTTAGGGCATTTGTTTGAATGTTATACTGGTTTGATTTCAAATATGACTCTGGCACCACTGCTTACACTGTTTTTTTTTCGGTTTTTGTTCTTAACATTGCTATGTGCGTACGTTACCGAAGATGAACCAATTACAGAAATGTGCTGACATGGCATTGTAGTTTTTAGTAGGGCGCAGGATAAAGTGTGGTTAAACAGGGGCTGTTGACGCGTTGCAAACGGTTCAAACAGTATCGATGAGGGATGTTGACCTACAAGGCGTCGCTCCCAACGAGAGTGCTTGAAAAACCAGAGAGCTCGAGGCGTGTCTCAGATGCTTGGACAATTTTGTGACGAAAGATGCGTTTCGTTTCGGTGCAATTTTTGGTTGTAGGTTCAAGGGCCGCGATGCTGGGACCTTGCCGGCAATAGTGAATGAGCAGATCTTTGCAGTTGTAGAGTTAACTGTGCGCTATTCATTCTTGTTTTACTTCTTTGTGTTGAGTTGTATGTACTAGTTTTCTCCTTTTCTGTTGAAGAAAGGAAAGCACTTTTCTTTTTGTCATTTGCATAAACAACGAGTGTCCAGTAACATTCTTGAAGGGGAGGAGTCAGTCTCAAAGTTTGTGAGCTTCTGAGAATAGGTTTTCGAGCTGTAAGGTTGCAGTGGACGCGAACCAAGGAGCTTTCGATACCAACAACATCACAACATCGGAACCTAACTCACCGGTACTAAAGAATGGCACTAAATCATGCATTGTTATCACGAGGCACCTGCACGCTGCTGCCAGGTGCGCACGCATTAAGCTTTGACTCAGTATTTTGTATACGTATGCGTCAGGAAATGGTTCAATAATGACACGCGAGTAAGGTCGGTATTCTATTAGGTGAAGCCGGCATTACTTCCGCACAGACTGACCAGGTATTGCACCATCTCCGAGATTGACCACCATTATGAGCTGACGGACGACGAACCAAAGAACTCTAATCAATATACAACTAAAGAAGTTCGCTGCAAAAAAAAACACTTTCGGCAGAGGTCATCGGGGTGTAACGACTATTATAGCGAGGCCCACTCAAACTATATAACACAAAATTATAACGAATGAACGTCGCTCCACAAGACTAGTAGTGGGGCGTCTTTACCATCGCTTTTTGAGCTCAGCATCCCCCGGTCCACTGATAATTTATCTACTAAAACTTAGTCGCTTTTCTAGGAATACGCACGAGACCTTTGAAACAAGCGCCAGCGTTTCAGTCTGCACAGCGAATTGAGGCAACTGATGCCTGCAACGCTCATTTTAAGTTTACTTGCAATCTAAGGGAATTCAGCTATCATTAAAAAAACAAAGTAGTAAAGAAAGAGTGCAGTTAACTTATTCCAGTGCGAAATGTGCACAAGCTCTCTGCAAGGTCATAACTAAGAATTCACTGTTGAGTGACTCTCCATGTCGGCAGTGCCTAATTGCCAATTTTCCAATGGCGCTAAATCGAAGCAACGAGCGCATACGCAAGTACAAGGCAGCCATCCTAACAAAGGTGGTGTTTAAGGTAGCCTCAATTGTATAGTCTTCAATGATTACAGCACACAAAATAAAAAAATAGATTGTGCAACAAAGAACAAATAGCCGAATGGCGCAACACGAGGCAGCTTCGTCGAGCGTTATTGAGCACAGGGAAACAAAGCAAAGAAATAATTTCTAAAGAAGACACACTTCGTCAAATCTTTTTTGCAAAAAAGGAACACTGCCTCTAGCGACTGTATATTAAAGCAGCTGCCCTGAGCTTGTTATCCGGTTAACTGACAAGCCGCACGTGGCTTTAGCGCTCAAGCCGCACCGTTATCCCTCATTAATGCACCGACACTGCACCATCTATACACATTGAGTCAAGCGAACGTAGATGGTCTAACCCGTCTCGCCAGAGCGGATGGGTGCGCCAGGGACAATGAATGATGAAGTGCGGTACCAGGCAGGAGCGATAAAGCACCCGCCTCTATGTGAGCGGCCTCAGCAGAACGCGGGAGGCAGAAAACAAGAACGAAAACAAAAATCGCAAGACCCATAAAGTTGATCCTCCGCAGCGTGCAGTGTCGCGCAGACTTATATACGGTATGCCATGACTGCCACGAACGTCAGCCTGCGACGTAGCTTTGGAGAAAAGCCCCCCCCGCCTCCGTCCCCCCCCACACAAGTTCTCTAAAGCTATGCCGATCCCGGTGAATACACTTTACATGAGAACTCACGCATGCTCGGAAATTAGGGATAAAAGAAGGAACGGCGGCGAAGAAGCAAATAAAACAGGCGTCGTTACAGCAGATTTGGAGTGTATGGCAAAATTTTAGTTTTCCTCTTTTGAATAATACATTTTTTCGCGTAAGGAAGAAACGGAGGTTGGCTTAATGTGTACCCGAGCAGCGACACATGGTGGGCAAATCAATAAAGAGACAGGGATATAAAGGGGACCTATCATTCACCGTCGGGTGCTGAAGGAGGATCATGTATGCCCACTCCGGTGAGGCCCCTAAGCGTACACACGTATAAAGGGTGTTATGCCCGAGGCATCGTTCTCGTTCGGGAACGCTTCTTCCAACGAGAACGAGCGAAGTTCTGGCGAACTCTTCCCGCCCCCCTCCCTCACAGCGCCACCTTCCACGCAGACGCCGCCAAGCCACGTGCAGTTGGCACAGGCTTCGCCTCCTCCGCCGAGCCACCATGCAGTTCCGTGGAAGCTGCGCCTTCTCCGTGGAGCCTTGATAACTGGTCTTAAAGAAAATACCAAAACGTTATTTAAGGTCATGCTGGCCCGATGCTTGCGGATTTTTGCCCCAGCCGACATCGTCGTGCTGCTCGGCTCTGTACAAACGATAAGTTTCTACTAAGAACGTTGTTACCTGTTTTGTTTTACGAAACATTTGCCTCCTTATTACGCCTCTGGGCGAAGGCTTCAGAGAAGTAAGTTCAACTGCTCGCCGCCCTTGGCTACCGCTTCCATCGCAACACAGTGAATTCCTAACAGTGGTGGCAGTGGTGGGATACCATCAGACCCACATTCTTAACACGGGGCAAAGCAGTAAAGCGGTTTGTTCGATTACATCGCGCTCCTAAGGCTGCCCCATCTTTATACGTATAGCCTTAACTGATTTGTGTATGTATTGCATTCTTTCACAATTTCTGGAATTGAGAAGGCTTACAAACTTCTAGAAGCTTTTTGGCGACGTTAATCCAGAACACGCAGACTAATCGGAGCGGCACGTCGAGCCGCCATCGATATGCATTCCGTCCCTTCGCTCATCGATGAGATCCACGGCATGACCGAAAAATATGATGCACAAATTTGACTTCATATCTTTTATGGGTGAGAAGCGCAGCTGAGGGTGGCAGAAAGTTAAGTTTGGTGATTAAATTGAACACACAAACGCACAAGAGACTATCCACTCTGATTGTGAGTGACCAGCGGAGCTGACAGATGCAGGACCTTTCGTGGGAGTTATCGATGGGACGAGTGAGCATAAAGTTTTATTTTATGTTGGCGACTTTCCTTTTATAGAATGCTGTTTTCGGTCAGCATATAGGCATGGCGTCTTCTATCTATCCTTCAACAGCACATCAGTGGCCACTTTTAAATGCGCATTGGGCGACCACCCGAAGGCTCGTTTGGCGTGAAAGTTTCACAAAGCCGGAGTCTTCCCGTTGAATAGAATTTTCCATTTCAACTTTAAACTGTTGTCCTGCAGAGTGTCACGAAGTAGTGAGTGAGAAATAAGTGTCTTTTTGTTAATAGTTTTTTATTAACCAGACAATCCAGAATAACCCTCAACGGTGGTCATTTCGTGACCTGATTGTTCATAACATTTTCTTCGCTGGTGCGGTGCCGAAAAAAAATTGCACTTACAGATCCACCAGAGCCGGCGATAGCAAATCAATTAGCGCCAAGTTTGCAAAGTAGTTTGAAAAGTCGTTCTCCTTATAACCCGCTAAATTTTGTAGCAGGCTGGTGCAGTCTGTCATCGAGATGTGGCAATCTGCCACATTTTACGGGAACCGAGCAGTCTCCCTTCCCTTTCTGTTCCCTGTTTATGTACCGTAACATTAGTGTTCAAATACTAAATAGGTGCTGTGTCATTGTACAACCTTCTATTTTTTGTACTCCCTCCTGGTTGGGCTTTGGTGTAAGCCTACAGAAGCTGTAAATAAAATAAAACAAAACACCCTTCAAACTCTAACTGAAGAGCAGTGGGAACGAAGTTATACATAGTAATTGATGATTGAAATGTGAAGTCTAACTTCCGAAAACCATCATATGATTGTGAGAGACGCCGTAGTGGAAGGCTCCGGAAATTTCGACCGATTGGGGCTCTTTAACGGACACCTAAATCCAAGCACATGGGCCTCAGCATCCTCCATGAAAAATACAGCCACCGCATCCTGGATTCGATCACTTGACCTGCGGGTCAGTGGCCGAGCACCTTAGCCACTATACTACCATGGCGGGGCGAAGATATCTTATACCTGAACCATAACAGGCAACGTAGCTCAAGCAAACGGGATCAGGAGAGGAGATTGCTATGACCAGTGGCCACTTGCATTGAAAAGCTGGCCCAAACGCAGCGCACATATGCTTCTTGAAAATAACCATTTTCTCTCTGTATCTCTCTTTCCGTGGCGCATTATTCACACTGTCGAGTTAAATGTGTGAAAAGTTATTTATTATGCACCGGGTCAAGCCAGTTTTTTCTGTGTGTAGACGCTCAATGTGTATCAGCTTCGTAAACACTTTCCAGATAAATACCGTGGACTCTTTCTAAACAACCTATTCCTCTCTGTAGTCTCATATGTTTCCCATACCATAGGCTACAAAAAGTGGTATTCTAGGTTTATTTTTCATACACCAAACATAAAAGAAGAAATAGGAGCAAATATTAAGTGGATCGAACACACTGAGATTCGTGAAATGCAGCCTTTGCAGAGGAGCATCTCTCAACTAAGATGAAGTCACTTCGCCCAATACGCCTGCCCACTCAGTGACACCACTCACCACATTTCGGCTAAGATCATTCCTTTAAAGCATCCATCAGTACATTCTTTAGGTAATAGGAGAGCTGAGAAGCATTTCTTAACACGTTTTTGAAGTCTCTGAGAAGTGGTTTGAGAGGTTGGGAGCTGGAGAAAGCATGCGAGACAACAAACCATGGAAGTAACGTTTATTGGAGTTAAAAAGTAACATATCACGTGATTTACTCAGAATTATCAAATGTCCGTTCAGATTCTATATTGCCACGAACGAAATAACAGAGACAGCCACGAATCGACGCCTTGCCCGCACCCAGACCAGAAAACAATGTTTTCTTCTTTCTCAACTTCCAAGCGATTTCACGCTACAGTTGATGGCTGTTACGTTTGGCCCGGCAGTTCATCTCGGCAGACGTCATTGTGCGTAAGCCGGTCCGCTAGGAATGCTTCAACCCCATCGCCGCCTAGTTTGTAAGACGCTGTCGTGTATATGCTCCAGGAAGCAGTCAGGTCTCAACCTAAGCTTCGCGAGACAGGTGTTTTGTTGAACAGGCTCGAACAGCATGGGACTGTGGCTGGTATGATTAGGTCAACCTCTCGACTCGGCTTTTGTCATCTACGCCAGGCCATCGCAACGCACCGACAGCCCGGAAGCCTGGAAACGCGTCGAAAAAGCCCTTTTTAGGAATTGAGCGCTTCGACTGCCATGTTCGATAGAGTTCTGGAAGCCTGTAGCTGAAAGCAGCAATGGACCGCTGCTGACGTTCGGGTCAGCGGCCACCTCCCCGGAGGAGCTCAACCTCCTCTCCCTGGACTCTACCTCCTCGTCTTGCGGTGCCTTCAAGGCGGGTGCCGGGTGCGTCATTGTGTGGTGCGCTCGTGCTACCATTGGACCGTTTTGCCCAGCCGAGTAGTGCAATACCTGCACCATTTCTGGTGTGTGGACCATTGAGACTTCGTCATCTGATTTGTGGCGAGAGTGCTCACCGCCGTCTTCGGACCACCGTGCAAAGAGACGGTGGGCTATAAAAGCCGAAGCATTTTGTAAATAAGAGCTGAATTATGTGCGGAATCATAAACTGAATCTCTGTTGTACAAATGCGGGATCTTCTGCATTCCTGTACAGTTCCTATCTTTCATCTATCTGTAAATAAACCTTCGTTCAGTCTCTATTAACCCGTACCCTCACTGGCGAAGATCGGCTATGCGGACGACGGCGGGGAGCCAGCTACCCTAAAGAGAACCCGCCGTACCTGCTATAACCGCCATACCTGCCGAACCCTTAAAAATGATGGCAGTGGTGGGATGCCATCATCAACCTCTCACCCTTTACATGGCTCAAACCCATTTACCTGTGACATTATTGCCTGTCCTCAAAAAGCATCGTCTCGATGCTGGTGATCAACGTTGAAAAAAATGAGAAAGAAAAGATGCTACTATTGGATCTAACAACTGCATCGTCAGGCGAAAAAAATGGGCTGGTGTCACAGAAGTACTCAATAAAGAAAGGAGTTAGGACACAAGACACATCGAAAAGAAACAAAAGTGACAAAAAATAAATAGTCATTGCATGATAAGTCAGTCAACGTTCGATTGACGACGCGAGAAATATGGCTTGAGCCTTGACACATGCACCACATCAATTTGTGGAAACCGACGGGAACGTCTTGAGGTGCCCTCTGTGAGAACTTCGTATGTAACGTCGCTGAGTCGGCGTAGAACTTTGTACGGGCCGAAGTAGCGCCATAGCAACTTTTCAAAGTGACCACACTGTCTGATGGGGGTCCACACTCAAACTTCATCGCCTGGTTGGACGGTAATCTTTCGGCGTGTAAGGTTGTAGCGGCGTGCGTCGGCAGTTTGGAGAGCCTAAATACGGCGTCGGGCGAGTTGACGGGCTTCGTCGGCGCGTTGAGAGAATAAGGCAGCGTCCGCGTTGAACATGCCCAGGTTGTTGGGAAGGAGCATCGCGTTGAGCAATGTAGTGACCTCTGGACCATGAACAATGCGAAATGGAGTGAAACCCGCACTCTCTTGGATTGCTGCATTGTAAGCAAAAGGTACGTAAAGGAGTATATCGTCCCAGTCCTTGTGATCAACGGCCACATACATTGACAGCATATCTACAATCGTCTTGTTCAACCGTTCAGTGAGTCTGTTTGTTTGGAGGTGATAGCCCGTGGTTTTTCGATGTTCTGTACCATTTAGTCTCAGCATTTCTTAAAGGTTCTCTGCGTTTAAAGCTGTCCCATGATCAGTAATTATCACAGCTGGCGCTCCGTTACGAATGACGATGCTGGTGACGAAAAACTGGGTGATTTCAGTTGCGGTACCTTTGGGCAGGGCCTTCTTTTCGCTTTAACGTGTAAATAATAAGTGGCAACCACAATCTACCGATTTCCAGACGAAGACGTGGGAAACAATCCGAGCAAGCCAATGCCAATTTGATAGAATGGTGTTTTTGATATGGCGATAGGCTGTAGTAGTCCTGCTGGCCGGACAGGTAGAGTCCTCCGTCGTTGGCAGTCGCGGCATGTGCGGACGTACTGCTTGACTGTCTTCGCGAGGCGTGACCAGTAGTAGCAGCGGCGAATTCTTTCCAAGATGCGCATGTAGCCAAGGTGTACGGATGATGGTTCGTCGTGACAAGCATGTAAAATATCCTCATGAAGCGAGGTTGGCGCAACCAGTAGGTAAGTAGCCTGGGTATGGTCGAAATTCTTCTTCTAGAGGACTCCATCTCGGATGCAGAACGAGGCCAGCGAGCGTGAGAAGTTTTGAGGAACACTGCTTTTTCGGCCTTGGAGGCAGTCAATCAGCGGGTTTACCTCCATGTCGTCACATTGTTGTTGAGCCAAGTCGGTTGCTGATACAGAGGAAATGAATGTATTGTCCTCTTCAACGTCTGCGTTCGTTCTTCCGATTGGCGCAAGTGAGAGACAGTAAGCATCGGTGTGTTTGCGTCCTGACTTGTGAATGACAGTAACGTGAAATTCTTGCAGCTGAAGGCTTCACCGTGCTAGACGACCGGAAGTATCTTTGAGGTTGGTGAGCCAGCATAAGAAATGGTGGTAGCTAACTCCCCTGAATGTGCGACCGTACAAATAAGGCCGAAACTTCGTTGTAGCCCAAATAACGACTAAGTATTCTTTTTCTGTTGCAGAGTAGTTTTTCTCTGCGGATGATAATGTTCAACTTGTACAGGCAACCACACGCTTTATGCCATTTTGCCATTGAACCAATACAGCTCCAAGTCCGACGTTGCTAGCATCCGTGTGTAGCTCAGTGGCAGCGTTGTCGTCAGAGTGACCGAATACAGCTTGGGCTTGGAGATGGTTTCGTAGCTTGTCAAAGGGGTGACGCTGATCCTGACCCCAAACAAATGGTATGCCGTCTTTTGTAAGTTCAATTAGAGGTTCAGCGATTTTAGAAAAACCTTTGACAAAGCATCTGTAATATATGCACAGTCCCAGAAATTGGCGGAGATCGCGCTTGGCGGAGATCGCGTTGGACAGGAAATGCAGCAACAGCTTTCAGTTCCTCAGGGTCTGGGTGTTGTTACGACCGCCATCGGTAGGCGCCATGCTGTCGCTGAGAAGCGTAGCCGGGCCGCGTTCCCACGCCTGGAACCCAGGTTTTCTTGGAACCAGCGTCGAGATCTGACGGGGGAGCGGCGCTCTTTTGACCCTCAAACAAGTAGCCGACTCGCCGAATGCTTATGCCCGCCAGGTATTGTCACTGTTAGCCGGCGGATGAGACGTCACGTCGCCACGAAGCGGTAAGCCGTTCCAGAGGGGACAACAAAGACAGCGTCTTCCTTTGTAGAAACGGCGACCGCCGCCACAAAATGCCCTGCTAATTGAGCAGAGAGGTTGGCGGACCGTTTGATCTCTGCTGTCCGAAGCTTGGGATCCCTCGACCAGTGACACACACGACGAGCAAGAGCCCCTCTGGCGCCACCTTTAAGTGCAGTGATCTTGACTCGAAATTGGCTGTTCACGTGCGCCGTGCCTGCTCGTACCCCTCACCTGTTGTGTGTATGTGATTGGTGTTCGACTGAAGAAGGAGGAGCCCGACAGGGCTTATAACGGCGCCGCAGAGTGCAGGACGTCGCTCTGAACCAAGGAAAGGTTCAACCACCACGTTCGTAGTTTTGTGAAGGCTCTGAACCAAGAAAAGGTTTAACCACCACGCTCGTGGTTTGTGAACTCTTAACCTCATGCTGTAAATATTTGTAAATAGTGCCATAAACCTTGTTTGTTTTTCGAATCCCCATCTTGTAAGCGGTCGTTTCCTCAACCCGAAGCTACACCACGCTACCACAGCACCCCGGGATCACAACAACTGGTGATCAGCGGTGGGATACACCCCCCCAACCCGAGCCGCAACAACTGGTTGGCAGCGGTTGGATTCGAAGCTACAAGTGACAACAACAGTCGGCCCAGGAGAAGCAGCTGGCTCGAGACATGGATCACGTATGGGTGAGTGCTTGGCTTTTCCTTTGAGTGAACCAGGTTCTAAAAGAGGGTAAATTTTAGAACTGGTAGTTAACTTTGCCGAAAGACTCAGTTTCGCCGTTTCGGAAAGTTATTTTGGAAGTAGCGAGCACTCAGTACGATCATGGACTTACGGGAGCTGCAGAAGTCAGACTTGTTGCTGTTGTGTGAGGAATTGGGGATCGATACAAAGGGTTTGGCACGAAAACCCATAATCATTCAAGCGATTAATGATTTGGGGGCTGATGATGAGGAACTAAGTGAAGAATGGGACCTCATCATCGAAAGAAAACTAAGAGCAGCTCAGATGGAAGGAAAAAGTGGAGACGAGAGAGAAAGCCTCAAGAGAAAGTTTTCCAAACAAGACTATGAGTTGAGTATGAGGTTGGGACCCCAGCGAGGAGTACTTCTCGAAAAGGAGGCAGAGTTCGAGATGTCTAGGTACATGCAGCCATATGAGGTATCATGGGATATGGGCCTGTATCTTAGACTCTTTGAACGAAAGTGTAGTCTACTGAAGTGTGAGCGAGACACGTGGTCTCAGAGGCTACGCACGGTTCTGCCCTGCGAGGCAGCGGATGTTGTTGCGCGACTCAGTGAGCAGCACGCGAACAATTACGAAGTTGTTAAATCAGAGCTAATCAGAAGATTCGGAACTTCTGTTAGAAAAAGGAAAGAAAGACTCGCACAGGAGTCTGAAAGCGAGGTGAGTCGCAAAGAGCCGGAAGTTCAGGCGCGTCGGAAAGCGCTGGACGTTGAAGCGCGTCATGAAAGGCCAGAACCAGAAGTCGCGCTAGAAAAGGGCCCGCATATTCTCGAATGCATCAATGTAAATGATGTAGAGAACGAGGCCTTGGCCGGTCTCGAGGTAGAGACAGTATCAAAAGACGGTCCTTGCGAGGATGAGGTGTGTGCCAGCAGCCCTAATGGGCTCAGTAAGGAGCTGGAAACCATCCTCATGCCTCGAGAGGACGTCTCGAGATCGTCACATGCAGATAGGATTAGCACAGTGGCTAAACACAGCGAGAACGCGACGCTTCAGGAGTGCAGCGATGCCATTGGAGAGGGCCCAGTTAATGGTTTCATCAGCATTAACAAAGATAATTTGGCCCGGCAGTCCGTCGTGACACCGAGTACAAAATGTTTGAGCGTCGGGGAAAATGTAGCAAAAGCTCCAACGAGCTTCCCGACCCCTCAGTTCCCGACGCGACATGATGATGGCATCGAGAGAAAGGAGGCAAGAAAACATCGCCGAAAAAGAAAGAAGCAGAAGCGTTTGTCACTGTGTAAGCCTAGGACAGGTCCCACTCAGTCGCAAGAAAGACGAGAGGGTAGGCCGTTAATCCGTTCCAGGAAACTTCCATGGTGGCGTTCCGAGAGGTACAAGCGGCAAGCCAGGTGTAGAGGGGGGAAACGAGGTGCGTTACCCCAACGAAAAGCGCGGTTGCGTTCGACAACTTCGGGAAAGCGGCCTTGCCTGAAGCATCAAAGTCGAAAGCGCAGAGTGGCTAAAAACCGCGTCGGGGCGAGCACAAAGAGACAATGTCCCCGGTCTCAACCCTGTTTCTGGCGTCCCTTGCACATTCCTGAGTGGAGACAGCCGAAGTGCAGAATGAGGCGTGACGGCAGGACACCGCCTAACGTTCGTGTGTTTTGTAGCCTCTGGCGTGCTGGAAAACAGCCGGGACCGCGACCCCATCGTGTGCGATTAAAAGCACCATGAGAAGGGGGTTCACGTTCAATATGAGTAACTTTTGCACAGGCGGATTAATTATGACTACTCAGTATTGCATTGGAGATGCAGATTTCAACTAGTTTAAATTTGGTAAGTTACGTAATGCGGTGTAAAGTTTGCAGAAAGAAAACCGCCGAACTAGAAGTGCTTTAATCACTAGTGCGAAAATTTGCGTAAGGTAAAAACAGAGAAAATGGGTCATTTTTCTCGTTTTATTAAAAGGTTTAGTGTTATATCGTATGCCTTCACTGTCATGTGGATTTGGAGTGAATGAGCATTTGAGGGAGATGTTAACATGGACCAAGTGATTTCGGAAAATGATTAAGTTTGGCGCGACACGGTAGAAATGCCGTTGCGCGCATTGAAAATCTTGGTGTACTGTTTTAGCATAAAACCTATGCAATTGTTGGGCGGTGCTTTAAGGAGTATTGCACCTAGGATTACTTTTGTTGCACACGGTGTGTTACAACGTAACGTTCGAATGAAGGGTGCACGTTAAAGAACCCCAGGTGGTCTAAATTTCCGGAGCCCTCCACTACGGCGTCTCTCATAATCATGTAGTGGTTTTGGGACGTTAAACCCCACATAGCAATCAATCAACGTTCGAATGAACATTAAGACAAACTGTGAGGGATTATGCGTTTGGTTAATAGTACCATGTAATTTGCAACGCTGTAAGAATGATAATAATTGTAAGCGCTCGTTTCCTCAACCCGAAGCTACACCACGCTACCACAGCACCCCGGGATCACAACAACTGGTGATAAGCGCCGGGATCACGACAGTGTGTACCAGCGTGGCTGACAACGGCACCAAGAAACTTCAGTTTCTCAAAAGCAAAGTGGCATTCCTCAGGTTTGAGAGAAAGTCCAGCTGTTCGAATCGCCTGAGGAACTGTCTGTAAGCGCTGGACGTGCTGCTCAAATGTGTCTGAGAAGACGACCACATCGTCAAGGTAGACAGCACACGATTGTCATTTTAGCTCAGAAAGAACCGTGTCCATTATTCTTTGAAAAGTAGCTGGCGCCGAGCATAAGCCGAAGGGAAGGACCTTGAACTCGTAGTGTCCGCCAGGAGTAATGAAGGTGGTCTTTTTGCGGCCGCGCTCATCAACATAAGTTTGCCAATAGCCGCTGCGTAGATTCATGGAAGAAAAGTAACGAGCGCTGCGAATGCAGTCCAGCGAGTTATCTATTCATGGTAAAGGATACACATCTTTCTTCGCGATCGTATTCAACTTTCGGTAGTTGACGCAAAATCGCAAAGTACCATCTTTTTTTTTACTAGCACAACAGGGGACGCCCAAAAACTGGTCGATGGCTGGATGACATCGTCCTTGAGCATCTGCTGGACCTGTCGGCGTATAGCGTCTTGTTCTTTTTGCAAGACTCTGTAGAGGTGTTGTCGAATGGGTCTCTCGGTAGGCTCGGTGATGATACGATGATTTGCAAGCGGTGTTTGGTTCACTTTTGAAGTCGTAGCGAAGCAGTCCCGAAATGAGTCGAGTAGCTTCAATAGACGTTCCGTTGTGCGGACAGTAGACCTTGGTTTACGTGGAGAGTGCTTGCGAATGTCATGGCGGAATGATCACACGACGAAAGGGCAGATATTGTTGAGGGACCAGGGAGGTCGGCAACATCCTCAAGGTATGCGATCGCAGTGTGTTTGGTAAGATGGCGATACTCCTCGCTGAAATTTGTGACTAATAGGCAAGCCTGCTTCTTCCTGGGCTGAACAATACCTCGGGCAACGCAGATTTGTTGTGCAAAAAGTAGGGACAAATTTCCTTCCGCATCTACAGCATCGGGGACGTTTTGATCGCATTCAACACTGATAAAAAGGCTGCTGCGGGGAGGCAGAGTAACCGATTCGGAGGATACACGTAGGGCACCCTTCGATAAGTGGGTGTTCTCAGTTTCAGGATGAAAGGGTCCTCGAACGACACCTGCAAGTCTCGTAGGTCAATAATTGCGCCGTATTCGCGAAGAAAGTCCAGTCCCAGAATAAGTGAGCGGGAGAACAAAGGTAATACGAGGAAAAACCCTGTGAACATCGAAGCACGGACTCGAACATGGGCTGTGCACATTCCAGTCGGCGTGACGAGGTGGTCTCCTGTTGTGTGCAACGGGACCCCTTGCCAATGGGTAGTTACATTCCCCAGTTTCGATGCCAGGGTGCTGCTCATAACCGAATAATCGGCGCCGGTGTCGACGAGGCCAGTGACGACTTGATTATCGACGTGTACGGTGATGTCGGCGGAAACAGTTTTATGACTTTCGAAAACGACTGAAAAATCAGAACGGTCTCCGTCGGGTCTGCGTAGAGGGAGGCTCTTTGACAGTTCGTTGGGACGTGGCTTCACCCCCAGGAGCACCAGTTTCTAGCTTCCCCTGTGGGGACTCGGTGACCAGCCTCTGAAAACAACATAACATGATGAGGGAAAGCTAGGTGACGTGGGGTGGCAAGGTGATGGTGATCGTGATTGGTGGCGCCGACCAAGGCAAGGAGCTTGCTGGTCCGTAAGGTACGCTCCGATGTCGCGGGGACGCTCACCGTAACGCGGGAACCGAGCATCAGGGTGGAAGCCACGGAGACCAAGTTGGCGGTACTGGCAATTGCTGTAGACGTGACCCGCTTCGCCATGGTGGTAGCAGAGTGGACGGTTATTCTACGTACTCCACACGCTGGCCTTTGTGGCGTTCTGTCGCGATCCAGACGGATGATAAGTGAGTGCACTCTGAAACCTTGAGGCGGGTGGCGGAGTCGAGGAGGTGCCCTAAAATCGTTGGCTATCCTGATTCATTGTCCGCATAGTGGGATCAGGAGCATGTGGTGCAGGAGATGGCAGGGCCGCTGCATAAGTCAGCACAGGGGCCTCAGGCCTTGCTGGTGCGAGTGTGGTGACCACCTGTCTGATCTAATTTCGGATTAAGTCTGCTAGAGCATTTAGGGGTGATTGGGGTCCCGCTGCTTGGAGTTGGCGCAGCTTGTCTGGCACGACGCTTCTTATGAACTATGTGAGCACATGTCTCTCGCTGTCAGCCCCGATGGAGCATGCAGCAGTGGTGACGTCGTGCCATTCATACTGTGACGACCGATACTGAAGAGTACGCTCCATTGTGATTGCCTCATTTATGAACTAAGCCACAGTCGTCGGCAGATTGCGCACGAGTCCGGCGAAGAGCTGCTCTTCTACCCCACGCATTAAATGCCGCACAATCTTTTCCTCGGACATTGCAGGGTCAGCACGTTTGAAGAATTGAAGCATGTCCTCGACAAACATCAACGCTATCTTGCTTGTTAGGTCGTTGGTTCCAAGACGAGATGGCCTGCTACACTCTCTCCTTCCTTTCGGCGCTGCAGTACGCCTCGCGAAACTGTCGGCTGAACTCTTGCCACATCGCAAAGGAACCCTCCTGATTCTCATACCACGTTTTGGCAGAGTCTTCCAATGCAATGTAAACTCTCCGCAGCTTGCGAGTTCCATCCGATTCGTTGATGCTGGCAACTCGATCGAAGTGGTCAAGCCAGTCATCAACATCGCCATAAATGTCTCCATGAAATCAGCGTGGTGTTTGCGGCGCATGAAAAACATGCGGGAGAAAAGAATGGGCTTCGTTGGTTTGAGTCGCCTGGTTGGTAGTCGGGTTGCCATCTCGTATTGAGAGAGAGGACCATATTCGGGAGATAGTCCTCGCAGGCGGCAACTTCTTGCCGTGGGAGCTATAGCAGTCTCAAAGTAGCTCGGTGTGTCGACTGAAAATCAGGATCCGAGGCGCATTTATCCCGCACCTCCGCCAGTGCCACGAACGAAATAACAGAGACAGCCACGAATCGACGGCTTGCCCGCACCCAGACCAAGAAGCAATGTTCTGTTATTTCTCCACTCTCAAGCGATTTCATGCTGGAGTTTATGGCTCATACCCATTTACCTGTGACAATATTCCATATACATGATTGCTCTAAAGGCGTCCGCGAATTGAAGTGCTGAGAAACAAGCGGACCAAACGCTGTCAACGTACAATCATGCTCGACGCATATGGACACTTGCATTCACTAAACTCTTCTCCTTTTTCACACTGCCTGTCTCAGTTGCTTCGAGAGTCGACCGTATCGGGCCTTATTTGATTGCCAGTCATAAATGGCGCTCCCACTGATCTCAGGGGAGATGGCTCGGCTGGCGCTAACGGCGTGATTAAAACGTCCATCACACTTCGTTCAAAACACGTGGCACCCGTTTCAGCACACGGCGCCATGCGGTGTTGCTGCACCATCATCGACAGCGAGGAGCAGCATATGACACACATACATAAAGGGTCTAACTACCACAAGTGCCGCTATTCACTCTTTATTGCCCTGGCCTCACGATTGGCGCCGATAACAAGTATGTCATAACGTCAACGAATATAATTTACGGTTCGATGTCATGTGCTGCTGTCTGTGCAATAGTTGAAAGCTAACACGACGTAATCGGCATGTAATACGCATGCAACAAACGATCACTATGGTTATATGTACAGATACAATAATAGTATCATGTAGCCGTGCATAAAAGAAAAGAACAAGAAAAGATGAACGATGCAATTAATGCGTAAAATATAGAAAGATGGAAAAGTCGCACATCGCGGATTATTTAGGGTAAATTAGAGGCTCCTCTCCATGATCCTAAATCGTAGAACACTATGATTTTCATAGGTACGCATTGACAATTTGTATGTCACGATATACGCCAACCTACACCAGGGATAGGGCTGCTAACATGGATTGAAAAATTAAAAAAAAACTGTAGTGAAAACTGTTAGATAGAGGATGTTAGTGCTTGCGCGCATGCCCCAATTTTCACAAAAATCTGAATGTGAATGTGTAACATTTACTTGTTTACCTTCGGAGCTTGAAGGTGTTTCCGAAGAAAGTGGGTAAGAGTATACATATTACGAAAAATAAGAGAGAACGAAAAAAAATGCTGCTATGAGTAAACATCGCATTCAACAGCAGCCTTAAAAGCAGTGACATTGGTCAATTGGGCAATAGAGGAGGGTAGGTGGTTCCATTCATTCGAGATAGTGGAAATGAAAGAATCGTGAAAGCACTTGGTATCTGAAAAAAGAATGTGTACTTTGTGGGGATGGTCGCATCTATATGACATGTAGCATTGTTTGGAAAGATCTTGTTTTAGTTGCGTATTGTGGTAAATTTTATAAAGGAGAACAAGACGGGACACTCTCTTGTGCAAAAAAAGAATTGGAAGGCCCAAAATATTTTTATAGACGATACACTGGATGTGCGTGCATAGTCTGAGAGGATTAAATGTGCACTCCGATTTTGGACGGATTCTAAGGTTTAAACTTGTGTGTTAGTGCCGAGATTCCGTACAGCGCTTGCATACTCGAGCTTAGGACGGAGAAGGGTTTTATATAGAATGAGTTTAAGAGCTGAATTAAACCTTGAAAAGTGTCTTCGTAGGGTAGCCAAGAGTGCGATTAGCATTGTTCTTTACTTAGGTGACATGAGTGTGTCATGACAAATTAGAGGTAAATTTTACACCAAGGTACTTGTAGCATGAAACACTTTCTAAGACACTATCGTGAATCAGATATTCGTGAACATCAATAGAAGTAGAGGTGCGAGAAACTCGCATTGCCTTGCATTTATTAGCGCTAAGTCGCATGTTCCATCTAGTGCACTAGGAAAAATCTTCATCAAGATCTTGTTGCAGAAAATGAGCATCAGTATTAGTGCAGGCAATTCTGTAAATAACACAGTCATAAGAAAATATAATGATTGATGATGGAATATTATTAGGCAGGTCAATGATGTAAACAAGAAAGATATTATTATCTAAAGTTTTATGCCGCTCAGCAGAGGGCTTTGGAAATTTCGACCATCTGGTGTTCTATAACACACACTGACATTGTATACAGTACACGGGCATCAACGATTACGCGTCCACTCAAAATGTGACCGCTGTGGCCGGAATGAAACCCGCCACCTTCAGGCCACCAGTCGAGCACAGTGACCACTGATCCAAGATGGTGTACATTCTAGTGGCGCCCTTCATTTTGTGTAGAACCCCGCCCAACTAAATTAATATAGTAATCAGGAAACAAGAATTCTAGCGTAAGACAACTGTAAGGGTTAGCGTTTGAATACACGTAATCGCGAGACACCGATAGACAGAAAAGCGAGTTCATACTGCAGTTAAGAAAGGCAGCTTGCGTGGGCTAGTGAAGAAGAACAAAGCGTGCGCCCAAGCATGACGAACCTTATAGAAATATCCTTCTTGAGGAAAGCATAAATACCCGTCGAGACACAGAATGTTCCAGGGACGTGAGCGCGCGAAATAGGACAAGATAATGACATGGTGGCTCGAGCAGCGAGAACGCCTAGGCATTTTTTTTTATTTAACCCTTTTCGAGGAAGCAGCAGGCATCCGATACGTCTATTTGTTCGCCATATGTTTTACTTTTCTTTGAAGTCGTGGGGAGGGGGGATGACGCCGTAAGCCTGCAGGTTTTTTTTATTTTGTGAGATTCCGCAATTAAATTTATTATGTTTCAGAAAAATGCGCAAAATAGAAAAAAACATTTCACTCAACAAAAAGAGCTGTCACTGAATACGTGCAGAAGTGGTTTTCGCGGCTCAACTAAACGCCCCTCTACAGGAATTAAAAAAAAAAACTTGGACATCCTTTACTCTGCTTCCGAGAGACGACGCCATAGCAGAGAAAAATAAAATGCAGAAGCTTTCCTCCGGTAATCGTTCCGCATATGGCTACAAACCGCTCGACTGGCACATCTTCCTTGCATAACATGGTCATGACGCAATCAATCACTCATCGTTGTCGTCGATCATATATTCCGCGATGTTTCGCGTTGCTGCTGCGTAAGCGCATATTTCATAGCAGTTGCGCGTGCGTAGTATTACACAAACTGTCATGATCTCTACAATATGTGGGTGTTTAGAGCTTTCATGTTACCTACCAATCACAAAAGACCGTACTAGAGCTTATGAGTGAAGTCGTTGGTCACCCACTGTGAGAGGAGTTACCTGTGTAGCTAGGCAGATGCAAATGTTGCGCTGCACTTGTGTACCATTGCAAGAGGTACCACACCATGTGAACTGCGTAACAGGTGCTCGCTTAGAGATGTCCATCCCCTACAAATGGTTCAGTCGTAATTTATCATCATGAGAAACTCGCTCATGGCTTTCATTATGCGCCACCTAGCTATGATGTTTTGGTAGCCGGGAAAGCAAGCCACAGACAACCAGTGACTATTTTTTGCCAAGATATGTCAAGATATACTGCGTGGGTTTTGAGTTTTTAAATAAATAACTGCATATGCACAGTGTCAAACAGCATATGCTTACGCAGTAGTTCAATAAAGTTGCTTCTCATGCTCTTTGATCACAAAGCACAGCTGATCGCATTTTGGCAAACGTACGCACATTTTTCAGGAAACGTGCTCAAACAGTATACAAGGGGGTAAAGGCGGCTGCTTCAGTTTACGTTGTGACCGCGCTGCTTATTCCGCGCAAGCCAGGTCTTTTTGCACATCACTTACTTCTTGGCGCCGGTCTGTTTCTTTTCTCAGCTCTTTTTTTTTTTTCATTTTTCCGTGTTGTCTGTGCCGAAAACGTTCTCTTTTTTTATTTTACTTACCCCATACGTCATACGCGGATGCGTACCGTATGACAGTGGCATACGTATATATAGGCTACTATACGTACGACTCTTTCGCACATGACAGCCCTGTAAACAGAAGCCCCTACTCACCGTCGACGCCTGAAGGCAGGAGAAAATAAGCGCAAGAACAGGAAGGTTAACAAGTTCTTAGACGCCTGGGGCGTGTCGCATCTGTTATTTGGGGCGCGAAATTAAGGGCGCTCCATTCACTTGAAGGCAATCAATGTCATCCACAGGCCTCCGTTTCCAATGATAACATAATTCCGCTCGCACAGCAAAAAGCTCCGCGATTGAAACAAAAGCTAAAAGGCAACGCACTGCAGCGTACGCGGACAAAGAGAGATACGTGTTTCCGGAGGAAGATACCGGGAGAGGAGGGTAGTGGGATATGCGATAGCCAGCCATAAATGTTACAGGACCCAGGAGAGCATACAGACAAACGATGTTTTGCCCCTCGCAGGCTTCCCCTTCGGGCAGATGCCACAGCAGCGGATAAAAATCACGTCATCAAGGAAACGATGCAATACACGCGCTCTACGTCGTGTACACAGCATCCTGTTCCAGTTTGGCGCTCTAGAATTGCCGGGAGAAGGGACGGCTGGTGTGCTCATGAAGCGCCTTTCTTCCTTTTTTTTTTCGTTGGTTGATTCACTTCGCCTTTCTGGTCTCATTTACGTGCACTCCACTTTGAAGATAGTGTGTTCTAACAGAATAAAAAGAGACCGAAGGAAAGTGGTTCACTATTTTTCAATTTGATTTCATCAGCCAATGAGCGGTATTTTTCTTTCTTTCGCAGTCGAGAAAAAGCGCACCTTCCGAAGTGATAAAATGTAACCTTGTTGAAGGTGTATTCTCTTGAGGAATGACACTCAAGCAAGAGATCTTGTTATCCGTAGTTTTGTTGTACTCAAGAACTTAGGGTCAGTTCTACTCAACAGCCATTTTCTACTCCATTAGATAATCGATACCACTTGGCGGAAGCAGTAATGAACGAGGCGCATATCAAACCACACTTTTACAGATCTCTTCATTCTGCTACCAACGCTGTAAAATGAACAAAGTTGGTACCTCTGAAAAGAAATATTTAACTTCTTGATTTTCCTTGATTGAAGAGTCATAAATTACCCGAGAAGATATATACATCAGATAACACCCCTTACCGCCATCGACACCTTCAGCTTTCCTTTCAATGACTCTTTCCGTTGTGTTTATTGCTGGACATTTTTATACTACCGGGCGAATTCTGGTAGATGGTGATAGCCCTTCACCCGACATGATGGCTCACCCAGCGAGCGTCGGCTGCCCTATCTCAGTTTAATATTTTATGTTTTCTTGGAGGAGCAGTACAATCAGGCCACTATCAGTGACTCTGCACTCGAGCACGTAGCAGCGGTCATCTGTTACCCTTCGTTCCGCCCCTTAGACTACGACTGTCGTGTTTCTTGTCATCCTGAGTCCCACGAGGATTCCCGTTTATGGTTTGCTAGAGTCACTAACGCCCACTGGAGCAAAGCCGGGAAGAGCGCTCGATTTGTCGGGGCACTCAATCTTTGGCCTGTGAAGCGTGGACTGCGACATCCACCAGATAGACTCTTCGGATACTGCGTTACACGCTGGTGGAAGGCTCAGGTCTGATTTGCGACTGAATCTGCGTACCGTGACAATCGCTCGCATTCGCCCTTGACTATACCGGCAGAGAATCCTCAGTCACAATAAAATACGTGTTCTTGCGCAAGTCCCTGGTCTCGGCGAACACTTGCACTTCAGGCTTTTGTCTGCTTTTGGAGCTTTGTCTAAGTCAACGGGATTGAGCTGGAACATAGCATAAAATTGGGAAAAGCCAGTGGCTGCGCTGCATCCACCCATAGCAGTCAAGCAAAGAGAGGACACGCGAGAGGGTAATAACCTGACGCCACCACACGGTCACTTGGAGAAATAGAGCGCCAGACGTAGAGCAATGGGAACGGGCGCGACGCAACAGGCACAGAAAAAATAGAGGAGGCGCTGATGAGCTCATGCATGCGGCCGTTCGCGCGCCCCATTCATGCTTTCAATTGCGCAGTGCTGGCCAGCTGCGTGTGCGCGTCTCTCGATCACGCAGACCGGACGGCACACACATGGCCGTTAGTCTTCTATTCATTGCCGATTCTACAGTTTAATAAAAAGTTGAACAGCTCTGCGAAAGGGGCCAGGAAAAAGAAAAAGAGCGCTCCTTTCCGCCCTCATTTCCGTCCCTTCGATTGTTTAGTCCTATCTATTACATCGCTGTAAATTGATTGAATATTAGTTCGTACCAGGTTCTATACAATTTCGAAGTGATTGTGGTAAAAATAATTTAATTTAAATGAATTTCATAGGTACTTTTTGGTACAACATTTTTGCATTTATTTACTTTTGAATCATTAAACAATAGTTGTTAGCGTCCTTTCAAAAGAGTGTGAACGAGTAAAAATTGTCAATTTATTAACTCAGGCGTTAATATATGCTGCATAAAAAAAGTCCACAGGACATGTCAGTGTTTGATATCACTGTCGTGCATGAGCTTTTTTCCCTGGCTCACATTAACCTTTTTTCGCCTAGTTTAAATGTTAGGTACTAACACGCTTGCACAGGAGCTGCTGAAAACTTGTACTTAGTTAAAAGGTGTTGCTCTTATTTGAAAAGACACCTAATTTATTTGAATGAGGTCATACGTCATTCGTCATGAGTTCAAAATACCGAACAATAGAGTTCAAAAGACTGAGCAGACTTGGCTTACGAGCAGACGCAGCACGCTGCATACGTACGCAAATCGCGCTAGAATGCGGCCACAAAGGCGAAGTCAAAACGCTGAAGCGCGCGATAAAGAAAACGGGCCGACAAGTCTTTTTGAGTGCACCATGGTACACAGAACAGTCGGAAAAAGATATTCGCTCCATACATGCAGCTGTAAAAATTGATGGCTTACAGGCGACACAAGCAATCGACACTGAAAGTGCTACCGAGCACGCCAATCACAGAAACGTCTCTCAAATCGTTCCGATGTCACATACATGCACGCCTCGCGACACCCACATCGATCGACAATGTTGGCTGACGCCCTGGCCCCACACCGTGGGTGGAGCACGGCATGTAGTGTAATTCACTCCACCGATATAAGAGTTGCCGCAGAGGCTGCCATTGCTTTGGCAATGACCGACCCAATAACCAAGGTGATCGTAAGTGATTTCCAACTCGCTATCCGAAATTTTGACGCGGGCCGTATATCTCCTCAGGCATACTCAATCATAAAGCATCACACCCCGCCTGCCTCACCTCGTTTTCTTATCTGGGCCCCAGCTCGTGAATCGCTCAGTGGAAATGCGCAGGCACACACTGTCGCCCGAGATCTCAACTGCCGGGCGGAGTTCCTTACGCCTTACACTTCTCATTCTTCACCCTCCCAGGCCTGCGGAAAACTAACTCCTTTGGTCACTTACATAGACATTCTACAGCACTACAGACTAGGCCGTCTTCGCTATCCTCCAGCTCATAAAAACCTCCCTCGACGTGATGCCGTCCTGTGGCGCTAGCTTCAGACAGATGTCTTTTTCAACCCATGGCTTTATAGCAAGGCATATCCACACTTTGTGACACCACACTGGAAATACTGCTCACAATCGGACACCCTCATACACATGGCATGGACGTGCCCACAGTACGCTGACGCTTCTCACGCAGAAGATACATGGGAGTCCCTTCTGCATATTACTGACAGCAACGCCGGGTAATCTCACGCGCATTGGAGGCCGCGGCGTCCCGAGGGATCCCCGCTGACCTCCTCTAAGCACCGTAACCGACCTCTCGACCGGAACTCTTTTTTTGGGAGTAATAAAGTTTTGATCGTCATCATCTGGTGGCAACTCCGATCGATTTTGCCGAGCATTTTCCTTGTTGACTCAGTGCAAATGTTTTTATAAACTTGACCACTTATATTTCAATATGTGGAACAGGGCAGACTGGCTGGCAGCGTCGAGCAGCTTCCAAGTAGCAAGCGTTGCCATGACGTGCGAAATCCAGCCCAGAGTGTCCACATATTTCCTATCGCAATAAAAACCATCAAACCTCACTTATCGCATGCTGTCGCTTATCAGCCGTGCCCACCAACCACCGACGGAGACAGCCCACGCAGCTGCTGCGCCAAGTCTGCGCACCGCGTGAGCCGAGCTCATACAACGAAACTTGCCGGGTGCAGTCCGCTTTTTGTTATCAGTCCATCAATGAATCAATTTTAATTTGAATTTATTGGAGCAGTATAATGAACAAAAGGACAACATCACAAAGCTGCCACTTAACAGCTTGACAAAGGTGCTCGCCCATATTCCAGACAGCCAAGTATATTGCTAGATCCCACGTACTGTGCGAATTGTTGTGCAAAGCACGAATGAGGAAAGTTCCACTGCCAAATTCAGATCGGCACAATTTTACGACACAGACGTAAATTATGCCGTTCATGAGTTCCATGTCATGGTGATCACGTTCACGCCTGTCATTTGTGCTCGTTGTCCATTCACGTCACGTAATACCAATTTGGTATATGTGAAGCTAGCAAAACGGCCACGAGCACGCTATGAAAGAAGCATGTCGTCATGTTTCACAAGACACACATGTAATGATCATCATGCTTGGACGTGTCAAATACTTTTCTAGTCAATTTACGCCACGTAATAACAAATTTGGTATATGTGAAGCTAGTGAAATGGCCGGGAGAGCCCTGTGAGCGTAGCACGTAGTCATGCTTTGCATGACACGCGTGTCATGAATATAGTGTCTAGACGTGTCATTTATTTTCGTCGTCCATTCGCGTCACGTAATACTGAATTTGGGGCGTGTGAAGCTAGCGAAACAACCGCGAGCGCATCATGAGCAAGGCATGTAGTCATGTTTTTACATGACACGCATGTCATGATTTCCACGTGAGGGCCCATCACTTATGTCGCCATGCCGTCATCTCATGCCGTACCAGTTTTGCGATATGTCATGTGAAAAACCACCGCAGGAACAGCAACACCTTGACATGTAACTCATGACATTCATGACATACATGTGATGCTTTTCATGTTATAACTAGTCGCTTATGCTCGTCCTACAGTCATGATATGCCACACCAATTTCGGTACAGATCTCATTATTCAAACGGCCAGGAGAGCTTAAAGTGTTAGATAGATAGATAGATAGATAGATAGATAGATAGATAGATAGATAGATAGATAGATAGATGAATAGATAGATAGATAGATAGATAGATAGATAGATAGATAGATAGATAGATAGATAGATAGATAGATAGATAGATGAATAGATAGATAGATAGATAGATGAATAGATAGATAGATAGATAGATGAATAGATAGATGAATAGATAGATAGATAGATAGATAGATAGATAGATAGATAGATAGATAGATAGATAGATAGATAGATAGATAGATAGATAGATAGATAGATAGATAGATAGATAGATAGATAGATAGATAGATAGATAGATAGATAGATAGATAGATAGATACGGTTAAACTTGCCGAATTTTGCTAAGTAAAGCTTCGCATTGAAAGACAACGTGCACGTCGCTACACATAATTTACACATCTCTTAGTTCTACACTTCTACTAAACATTTCTCGTTCTCATATATGGCCGAGTAGTGAACGAAAGTACAGATATGAAGAAGAATATACACACGACAATTAAGAAGCACACGGTTTTTTTGAGCAAACAAAATGTGTCAGAATGTAAAACTGTGCATCACGCACGCTGCGAATTTTATTTTTCCACTGCACCTAAAAAAAAGCGTTGGAAACACTCGCCTTTTCGCGCAAGCATTGCATGGTCAGCGCAGCCTGATAAGTGCTATGGTCCTTAAAATTACTTATGTATGCCTTTTCTAGTAAAAGACGCACATGCAGAATATATACGTGTTGTTAGGGTGCCCTACACATGCGCAATAATTACTTTTTTTTTGGCAATAGCTCAAGTTGGAACGCTGAATCTTTAGCAACATCGGTGGGTGCTGCGGATGGGGTCGGCCGTTTCAAGCAACCGATGCCGTTAAGAGTGAACAAACAGACAAATGTACATACAGACAGACCAAAGTTTTTGCGTCGACGGTCCCCAAGAAAAGCTATCGTCTTTAAAATATCCCACCAGCAGTAAAATGCAGGCAAAGATCCAGGGCCTATAAATACAGGGTGGCCGGTGAACGGTTCTGCTGCGCGGAGTCTCTTGCGTGATAGGAAGAGTTTCCATAGTCCACGCGCACTGTACACTCTCTCCCTCTCTTGCCAAGCGGCGAGCACTGAGGCAGTGGCGAGAAAGAGCACTCTCTTGGTGACAAAAGGTGGTCTTTTTTTTTCGCTCAAGCCATTCAGCTGTTATGGTACCAGTAGACGACGAACGATGCACACTGACACGCCTATATAAGGTGCCTTGGCCTCTCAAGTGGAGTGCGAGAAAACTAGCGCGAGCATATTAGAGCTCAACATTAAAAGCGCTGCAGCCGAATTGGAAAACTTGGCTTCGAATAAACGTACGCACCACATTTGGCGATACCCAAGCGTTCGCACAACGTGCTGACTTGCACCTAATGACTTTGCGATTTCCGAGATATATCTATAACATGGTCGAAAACATGCTCCTGGTCAGTTGCTTGTTTTCTATTATAAGCTAACGAAAAAAATGTTAAGGACTATCCCTAAGCATGCTCTATTGATATGAGAACCGGAAAGCGTTTCTTTTAATTAGGTTTGATGTTACGGACGGGTAACGCAAGGCCTGCTGCGGAGATTCCCCTTTTCTACGTCTCGGCTGAACATGGTTGCCGTGGAGCGCACGCGGAGCGTTGCTGTGGCTTCGGCAGTTGAATGCGCGCTTTCGCCATTCTATATAGGTTAATAAAAATAAAATGAAAAATCACCACCTAACGACTTTGTGCACAACATGGTTCGCTAGCGAAGCTTAAGCGTGCCAACATATAAAGGCTGTTCCAAATGTCACAGCCAAAGCCAAAGTGCCGCTCGAGAAACTCTCGCCGAAAGCAGGCGTGGGCTTGGGGAACGTATTTCCGCCATTGCCACGCTGACGCTGCTCTACCTGCGACGCTACAGGCTCAGCTCACAAGTGTCGCTTGCAATCTGCACGGAAGAATGCCGGATCATAGGTGCGCAGTTGCTGCTAGCACTTCACCACCCGGACCTATTCTTGTGCCCGGACTGCTGCATCGGCCCGGCGAACATCAATTGGGGTGTTCGTACAATCTGTGCCCTCTCCATGTGAAAGTTGTAAGATCGAACTGCTGCGCCTGGGCTCAGCGGCACGGATGCGAAGAGATGAACGACGTCACTGACGATCTTTTCAACGGCGCGTGCACTTGGATGCGACGTAGCAAATGACGTAACTGACGGAGCACCCAATAGAGACCGTTGTTGTTTCTGGTGGCGAACGGGTTTTCGTATGACCTAGTCATATACAGCTATAGCTGTGAAACGCGGTCGTCGCTGCATGTCTTTGGTGCGGCAGTTATTGGCACTGGAGTCGCTTCCGGTGTTTGACATCAAGTGCTTTCCGGAGCCGCCTTTTGCGGCCGCCGCCAGCTGAGCGTGCGTTTTTGCAAATCTAGCCATAAAACGCGGCCGCAGCATTAAAGCGTCACTGCGGCAATCCTCGTTTTACATTTTCCTGTACTGTCTTCTGCCATGTTGGTAGGGGCCGGGACAACCCGTGTCGCCAGAACAAAAGACTCCGAGATCAAGAGGCGTTTCACGACTTTTCTGCTACGGGAAGGACGCAAAAGCCATGGCATCGTAAAACAAGCGGCTTGTTATCGCCGGCCTCAGTTTCAGAGGGAGAGGTTGCGTGCATTCTGGACATGGCTTTTGCGAATGACCGCTGGCTGCGCGCTTTCCAAGAAACCATTTAACATCGTTTGCACCAATTTGAGATCACTTATTTAGTTTATTATGAAAACGTGGTTACGTCTGGCTAAGAAAGGTCCTGCTGGAAAATGCATTTCAAATGTTTATTATTTTCTTCTTCTTTCTTATAACCATCTCTGATGACATTAGGCTGCACGCTACAGACACAGGGCATACCGAAATTCTCTGCCAAACAAACAGATAGGTGCTTTTACATGTCACCGTACTTTGTCGCATTTCAAAGCTTTCCCTGCTTCTCTTCATCCCATGGTTCTTACAATGGCGAACGTTTCACAAGCAAACAAAATGAACAAAGCGGAAATACTAACCAGGTTAAGAAAAGACGTAAGCACCCCGAAACAGCGGAGACTATGCTATTTCAATGAGCCCATCATTCGAGAAAACGCCTTTCGTCCTATGACGGCGCATTCCGCCCAGCAGCAGTGATAAAGTGGGCAGAGCTAGGTATACCTAGTGATGACCAAATACAGACTGACCTCCGCACCCTTCGCTTCCCTATCTTGTTTGCTGTGTGAGACGAGTAAATAGTAAATAATTTAGAACGGTGTATGTTGCAATACACTACCGATGTAAATAAATAAATAAATAAATAAATAAATAAATAAATAAATAAAAGTACTAGACAGAGCATACATCACGCGGTGCACACTTGGCCTCATTCCCGACCGCCAGATTATGCGAACAAAATAACATCTCTGAGAGCTGCAAATGGTGGGAAAGGGAGGCGAGAGGAGTCGGAAATGGAGGTCAGAGAAAGGAGGCGTAAGGCGTTTGAGGCATGCCCAGCCTTGTACAGCATATACAGCACAGCAAGAGAGGGAGAGAAAGAAAGTCAGGGTGAGAAGGGGGAAAGGAGGACAGTAAGGCCACCAGTCTTGCTTTTTTCACGGTCTTTGCACCCCTAGTGTGTGTAGCTCAGAAGTGCTTGCTAATGCTGTAAGCCCGTGTGCTCAGATTCAGGCGCACGTTACAGATCCCCAGGTGGCCGAAATTTTCGGAGGCCTTCAGGATGGCGTTTCTCATAATTATGTGGCGGATTCGAGACGTGAAATCTCTTATATTATTATTATTATTATTATTATTATTATTATTATTATTATTATTATTATTATTATTATTACTGTTGGGCTATTCTGTTCATACTTGTTTTGTTATGCATGAAAATATTTCGTTTGGCACTTCACGCAGAAACATTGCCTCTGTACCATGTTGCAATAAATCGCTCAAAATTTAACGCATTCAATGCTCCTACTCGCTTGATTGTTTCGTGATTTTGCACTTAGTGACTGTTGTCCTTTTTTAAGGCGCGAAGCTCCTTAAGCCCTCACCTATTCGTCTCCGTTGTCGTATGTAACCACCGGTGGCACATATCCGCTCTCTCGGGCACATATCTGCATGTCCACATGTTACGGAAAACGTAGCACGGCGTCATTATCAAGCACTCGGTGTTAACAAAGCGGTGACAGCAGAAATGTGGTACATACTCACGTTTAGTCCTCAATTGGCGCTGGATGGCAGTACTTGTATATGATGAATATATGATGAAATGAAGCAAGATGGCGGTACTTGAAGTGTTCAATAGATGGACGGACGGACGCAGGGATGAACAGACAGAAAAGCAGACGGACAGATGAACGGACAGACAGGCAGACAGACAGACAGACAGACAGACACCTGGAAGGATGGATGGAAGAATGAACGGACGCACGCATGGACGGACGCATGAACGGAGGCACGTACGGATGGACTGACGTACGGACGCACGGACGGGTGCACGCGCGGACGGAAGAACGGATGCATTGACGAACGCTTCACCCCACTCATGATCATTCATTCCTTGGATATGCTGTGATTTTTTTTGTTTTTGGTCAAAAGAAAGTCTAGTGCATAGCTGTTCCATTTTTTTCGCATAAGTAAGTTTCTAACGGCCGTCGTATTTTCATCAAAGCGATATTTAGATAGAGCGGAAGATTCACGTCGCTATGTTGCGATTGGCTGTAGCGGTGCATGTGCATTTACGATCATATGAGGTTTTTTTGAAGACGCGATTTTCTTCACGCACACCTACAAAAACTACGGTGTTCATATATATATATATATATATATATATATATATATATATATATATATATATACATATTTGCCAATCTATGGAGCCCCCCCTCTTCCTCAGCATTGGAAAAATGCTCATGTAATTGCCTCGTAGGATGACCGAATAGGAAAAAACTGCAAAACTGGCTGGCGGTATTGTTTCCGGTGCGGAGTAAACATACACTGCCGACAACAAAATTTCTTCGGACAAACTACAGCGTATACCAGGAAAACGCACCCAGCTGCTCTTACTGTACAGCAATCTGTAAAATGTCAAAATTGTAAAGTGGCTGTAATCAGGATTGGAAATGCAGTGCGCTATATTTACTGCCGGCTCTCATCGTTCCTCCTAGCCCGAGATGTCCACCCTATAGAGCTTATATAGATAAACACGTAAGAATGCTTTCGCATCAAGTTTCAGCGGATGGCCATTGTTTGTTACTCGCCCAGAGCTATCAAAGAAACAAGAGTAGCCATGCGAGAAACGTTAGCGAATATCGTGTTTTGCACTGTGTATACGACACTTGTTCAGCCTGCAGGAATCCAGACATAAAGCTTCAATGCCTTCGATGCAAAGCAACTTCGCGTCATACACCGCGGTTGCTTGGCCCGCGTTGTTCGAGTATTGTGCGCTGATTGTCTCAATATAAAGTCGAAACCTGTGCATCTCTATAAAATTACGTTCTCGATGGTGACTCTAACAGGGCCATCTCTGTGCAAAGTTTTCATGTGGGTTGGAACATTGTCAGCTCGATGGCCTCGCGTTAAAACAACGCGAGGCTATCACCCTGACAACGTTTCGTTAGAACGCTTTACCGTGTTACTCAATCCGGGTCGACGTCGTTTGTAACGTTGCGAATAGACTCAGCACGCAAATGCAGACTTGGGGAGAACTTGCATTGACAGCTTTAAGAAGTGGCGCGTGGAGATTTTGATAACAGCGCGCCATCTAGTTTTTGTTTAAATAGTGTGAAACTACAGGAGTTTTAGGGCACATAAATAAGGGTAGAAATTCAAAAGAGCTGCGTAAATTTTAAGAAACAGAAAACTGGTTGATCTGAGGCGCTTAATTAACGTGTCCTTTTTGGGCGACGCTAGGTCCTTCCTTAGTGTATGCAAAGCATAGTGGAACCACAGTCTGTCCGAGATCATGCGAGAATGTCAAAACTCGAGCGCCACAAATGACGTGCAAAGCTGGCCTTGAGGCCACCGGTAGAAGCGCAGGACCTTTCGTCGCTCGTAATCGGTTCGCGCCACGCCGGGAAACTCGGCGTCACGGCTGTGCCGGCTGTCTCCGTCTGCGGGCGTGGCTAATATAAACTGCGCCATGGGTTTTTTTTTTTTTTGCGGTTACGCTCAGACTACTGCAGACCGACACGTACACTAACGTGAGATCCTTTCACGCTATTTATCCTGACGTGGTCCCCAAGAACGCCTGCCGCGCATGTGGGGTGCATCCACGCTGGCGCACATGCTCTGGGAGTGCAAGGCAATTTACACTAACCCCGACACTACATCGGTCAGGTGGGAGGCGGCCCTACGCAGCTCCCTCCTGGCCGACCAACTTTGGGCTGTCCAGCAAGCCCGTGGAGTGGCCGATAGGCTTGGCCTAACGGTCCCGACGTGGGAGTCGCCCGTTGCGCGCTGACGCGTGCCTTGCAGGACCAGAATAAGGTTTTGCAACCAACCCGATGTTTTACCTCGAGCTTTAAGATCCTCGTTTTTAATAGATGCGGCTGTATTTCAATGCCTGTATCATTGCACTGCTGAGTAAGAGGCCGCGGGTTTGATCAACAGCCCCATGGCTGAACTGCAAAAAAAATAAATAAGTGAAAAAAAATCTATTGCTAATACGCGTTGAGCGTTGAGTACATTGGACGCATTTATTAAAAAGCTAACACAATCTAAGCCATTAAAGATCTGAACCAGAGCAATCACAAGCACCAACAACGGTCCTCGTCTTCGTCTTTTGCTGGCACTGATGTTTGCACCCAATCCATTGTAAATATCACTCCTACGCAGAACAGGAACCATCGTGGCGCCCCCAGGAAGAGGTACGACTAAAGGACTATAGTGCGGCTTAAGTCGGTCGACATGAACAGTCTCACGGCCACGACGGTGCTGGCCTGTGGATGACTGAACGGGCTCGACACTATAGTTTACCGGGGATGCATGACGCACGAGGAGGCAGATTTGAAGAAAGACCAGAAGCTGAGGAGACAACGCGGAGCCACAGCAATGTTCCAGGTGAATATGCAGGTTGGCGTCATGGCGGTCCTTTTGGTGTTGTTGGTCTTGTGTGGTTAACGAACATGCTACCTGCCTGCATTCTTCCGCATAGGTGACGACTTACGAGAGAGTTGCAGACTCTGAAGTGTCCGCGCGATACAACAGAATGGTATCCATAAATGAGGAGGGTTCACGTCCAAAGAGAAGAAAGAAGAGAGAAACTCCTGTCGTAGATTGAGTGGCAATGTTGTAAGCACACGTAACAAAAGGTAGTATGCGGTCCCAGTTGTTGTGGTCAGCAAAGACATACATAGACAGCATGTTGCCTAATGTGCAATTAAAGTGTTCAGCCATGTCATTGGTTTGGGGATGGTACGGACTGGTCGTTCGATGAACAACAATGCATTCACGCAGAAGTGCTTGTATGGTATTGAGGCCGGGGGTTTGACCAGTATCCCACCCGCTTCTATCCGTTGTTGAGGTGTTGGGACTTCACCGTGGCTGACACCAAGGGACTCGAGAGGAACACGCCGAGCATGAAGAGACTGATGATGAAAACTGAACAGAAGTTTATTCTACACATTTACAAGCCAGCATTTCTCGCCACGATAAGAACACCTAGACGAAGATTACGTCCTACATTGTAACAATCTCGTCGGAGGCCTTCTCAGAAGCACACTGCTCCTCTTTGTCTCTTCTCAGTCTTTAGATGTCAGGCCAAGAAAAACGGGGATATACGTTTTTACCCGATCAGGTCACCACTGTTGAGGGTCATTTTGCCGGCACCACCCCCACACACGCACGCACGCACGCACGCACGCACACACACACACACACACAAACACACACACACACACACACACAACCAAAACAGGCAGTGTTCCGGCCACGCTGTCGCAACCGGGGAATTGTGTGCAGCAAACAGAATGTAATGAGTACGTCCTGTCGCTGCTCGGGCCAACCACCGATACTGTCGGACTGTGGTCGCAGGCCAGGCAACTTCAACGACACGTACTTGGTCACCTGGCGTTGATTTTAGCGTTGGTGACCTCTCAGCCAGATACGCACAGCGTGGTGGTCCGAGTTCGTTCCGTCTTCGGCGAAAACTTATCGTCGTGGCCTCGGTTGACGAGGGCGCCACGTGTCGCATTTCCACGCCGGCACAAGCTACAGCAATGCTGCATGCAGTATTTACAACAACGCACCTCCGAAATCATGAAAAACAGCCGGGAGTCTTCGCGTTCTTCATTACCGGCAGCTGCCTTTCTTGCGTCTCGGAGCTCGCGGCAAAGGCAGGCTCGGCGATCGCAACAGCTCCTCCGGGGTCAGGAAACTCTCGAATGGCCAGGAATCCGAATGCTGGCCATGAAGAAGGGGTCTTGGAGTCGACGATGACTGCGAGCATGCAGCTCGAAGTACCTCACAAAAACAAAGGCAAACAGCAGAAAAAACGACTCAGGCACCACAACACAGCACCGTACACAAGCACCCGGAATTTGCGATTTGCAGGCTCAGTGATCGCAACAATGGCTTCAGAAAGGAATGTGCGCCCACGGTCGCTGAGTAGCTGGCCAGGCGCGCCATAGCGAAGAACGAATTTGTGAAGTGTAAATAAGCTGACTTCACGTTATGAGGCCTCTGGCAGCGTGGCAGTCTCAGCATACCGTGTCAAATGATCAATAGTGACAATCACTCAGCAATTACCGTCAGGTGTGTACGGAAGGGGACTATGCAAGTTAATTCTAATGCAATGGGAAGGTCATGAGCAATGGGGCAACGGCTGGAGCGGCCCAGTGACTGTACACGGTGAATCTTCCGGGGGGGGGGGGGCGAAGAGATTTTAAATGAAAGGAAGAGAAAAGTGAGCCCCGTTACTATTTCTCAGGGGGAGGACACCTCAACAGTAGCTCACGAGGGATGGGGGGTAGAGAAGGGATTAAAAGGATAGGATTAAAAGGTAGCGAGATAGATAAAGAGGAAGGAGAGAGCGAGGCACAGAGACAGCGAACGATGGAAGTAAGGAGAAGACAAGAAAGATGGATACGGTTGCAGGGGTCCGAGGACGGGGCACCACTGGCGAGAGCTCTTGTCGGCGACAGGAGATGGCGGAGGGCTGATCCAGTCGTCCAGAGCTACGCTGTCGTCGTCGTCGTCGGGGGCCGGCGTCAAGAGACGGCGTAGGACCAACCCAGTCAGTCAGAGTTGCACTGTCGTTGAAGATCGCGAGTGCACAACCAGTCGTTGACACTTTGAGCATGAATGCACATACGTATTGGCGAACAAATCGGTACATTCAGCGCCAGTAGTGCAGCAGGCATTTACGTCTTTATTACACTAGTGTGGCCACATTGGGGGTCTGCATGGAACTAATCGCAGATATCAGCACGTAGATGGCGAGGAATCACGAACAACCACTTAAGAACGTCAGTGAGGTAATTGCGGCGGTAAAGTATACCGTCACGCGGAGTGAAATGGCGAGCTGTGCGCCGCAGCGAACGACTTGTACTCTGTGATGGCTTGCATAGGAACTCCATTAAAGATACAATCCAAGAGTCTTGACGCTGCTCAGATGGCATCTCAGCGTGCGTGAGGGACGTTGATTCGTAAGTTCAAGCAGGTGCATTTGCACACTCACGCGGAAGCAGAGACCGAGAGAGAGCGCCGGCGTCTTTTAGTGTCTACGCCTTGACCTCTAGACGACATGAATGTCGTAGTTTTGGAGACGTCATGCCCAACAGATAGGATGGCTCTTTTAGGGACAACCAGCAGAAAACGTGTTGATCAGGCACAACATCAAATGGGTGGCTATACACTTAAGGTATAAATGGAGTATTTGCCCAACGATGGCTAGACATTCTTTCGCCGTGACCGAAAAATTCTCTTCAGCTCTGGTCAGAGTGCGACTCGCGTAAGCAACGACGTACTCGTCGAAGCCAGACACTCGCTTAGCACGGATAGCGCCAAGGCTGACTCCGCTAGCGTCCGTGTGGATTTCGGTAGGGGCATCTGAGTCAAAGTGATGGAGAATTGGTAGCGATGTCAGAAGATTATGTAATTTCGCGAACGTGCCATTACAAGTGGATGACCATGCCAAGGTACCTTGGCTGTCAGCAAGTAGACGGGGTAAAGGGGCAATTATGGATGCAAAATTACGAGTGAATCGTCGAAAATACGAGCATAGCCCTATAACGCTACGGAGTTCTTTGAGTGTCGATGGCTTCGAAAACTCGGTGACGGCGCAGAGCTATGGGTGAGGTAGAACGCCGTCCTTGCTGACAACGTGCCCTAAAAGGGTGAGCTTCCGAGCGGCGAATTGACATTTCTTCAAATTTAGATGTAGCTCAGCCTGTGTGAGGCATTCCAGCACACTTGCATTTCAGAGATGGGTACCGAAGTCTTTCGAAAGAACCACGACGTGGTCCAGATAGCAACGGCACGTGTGCCACTTGAGAGATCAAAGTTTGTTGTTAATTAGACGCTCGAAGGTGGCCCAGGCATTGCAAAGGCTGTACGGCATCACGCTAAACTCGTACAAGTCGTCAGAAGTTACGAACACAGCTTTGGCATGGTTGGCTTCACCTATAGGTGCCTGCCGGTACCCAGACCGAAGATCTAGCGAAGAGAAGAACTCCGCTCTTTGCAAACAGTCAAGCGCGTCATCAATTTTGGGAAACGGATAAACATGTTTGCGCGTGATCTTGCTAAGGCGCCTATAATCAACACAGAAGCGGATGCTACCGCCCTTCTTTTTCACAAGCACCACCGGAGATGCCCAAGGACTGTGGGACGGCTGTATCTCTCCCCGACTAAACATGTCAGTCACCTGGTCATCAATAACTAGGCGTTCAGTTCGAGAGACGTAGTATGGACGCTGTCACAGGGGTGCATGGCTACCGGTGTCTATATGATGAGCGTTTGAAGTTGTTCTACCCAAATTGGTTTGCTTGTGATATAAAGATATTTGAAAGTGGCCGAGAAGCTTCAAAAGTTGGGTCCTCTGAGCACTTGGAAGGTCCGAAGCAATCAATTGAAGGAAGGCGTCTGGGGTAGAAGTGTTGGCCGTTGTATCTAGATTAACGCTGGCGACATGAAGGTTGTGTTGCGACAAGGTTGTGAGTCAGGGCAGACTAAATCAATGTCCTCAAGTCACCTTATACATTCTCTACGGAATACATTCTCTACGGAACATAGTGGTTAAGACCGAAAGCAGGTTTATGACATAAATGGTTGCGGAAGAGTTTTTGATCATTATAAGAGCGAATGGGCGTAGAAAGTGTTTACGGAAAGTAAATTTTGCTGAAGGCGTAAACAGGGTGATAGATAAAGCATACTCGCTGGAGATTGACCCAAGAACAGACTAAATAGGTGGGATGTATGTGTCCTCGGCAATGACGACACGAGAAAAAGATGACTTGGCAGGATCGATGTCAGAGATTGCTTATAATTCTAGCTCGGCATGGGCATGAAAGTGCCTTTGTATACGCCAAATACGAGATGCTAAGTATTAAGGCCGCGATTCCGGCCCAGAAAAAAGCTACGGTTGTTTCTTTTTTGCCTGCTGTAGAAACGACAACTTGAAAGCAGTGGTGCAAGCTGCTATACGGTAAGCAGGACCACAGTAGAAATTACAAGTGGGCGCTGCAGCTGCTGACAAGTAAAGTTACTCCAATGTGCGTGCAAATGCTCAGAAAATGAGGAATAGAAGAAAATGAACTAAAATGAGGCGCGTGAGAGGCATGACGCTCTCGAATTCAAGTATGGTCAGCACTCGAACCTCATTCGTGCCACCCTTAACACGAACGGTAACGACAGTCCGCAGAAGGCCGTGGGAGAAGAAGCAGGTGAGTGAGAACGAGTCGAGAAAGCGGTAGGGAGTTCAAGAAGCCCGACGAAAAAGGCCACGCCGCGTGCTCTTGGTAAAGCGTTCGCTGCCCTGAAACTTGTTACTGCGGAGCTCGATTCGCCTCGGAGCACGAAGCGACGCAGAGCCCTGTTTGGCACGGCTGACTTCAACTCGAAGACTCGCGTGGAGGGGCGGTGCGCCTCGTCCGTCGTCGACGACGTGCTCTCGTCCGAGCGCTCGCGCTCTGCCGCACTAATTGTGCGCAGTGCCGCAAAAGAACAAATCGAACGTGAGACGACGGAGTTCTCGTTGGAGCAAAGAACTATCAGACACGCGTACGAAAACGGACCGCGCGACGATGGCAGTGATTTACGGCGTTTAATGGCGCAAGCGCCTTGTCTGGCCAAAGAGCACCCGAGCGGAATTTTCAATGGCGAAATTTCTTCCGGTGGTTCACGCTGTATAGAGTCCAAAAACTCAGTCACTGTGACATATTAAAAACCTACACGTAATCATTAAATATGAAATTTTCTACGCTGAGCCCGCCTCAGTACAGTGGAACATGGACCGGTGGGCACACGGTGCGTGTACGTCAAGTGAAATCTCACAAAAGACGTCGCGCATTGGCCATGGAGCGCAATCTTCTATACTGTGAACTTCTTCAGAATATCAGAAAGCACTGCATGATCGCAGAATTGCCAGAACACAACAGCATGTTACCGGAGAAGTGGGTGCAACGCATATAAGCGTTCGTTCCGGTTAGCTTTTACTTTTTCCGCGTATCACGGTCATTTAGGCTGTTCTTAGTGAGCAAAGCTGATATATATAAAACAACAGAATATTTGTGAAGGTGTATTTTCGTATAGGAGTATTTTCGTATTCCATAGGAGAAACCCACAGGTAAACGTTGCCAGGTGTTATAGCTGGAGGTTCAAGTTCTAGGTGGTGCAAATTTGCAACTCGTTTCTTTGATGCGGTTTTGTTGAGACAAATAAAAAGAGGCAAACGTGTAGTTCACCCGCGGTTTGGCAGTCATGTGTCTTTGTCATTTGTTTTTAAACACAGAGCGATACATTTGAATGAGACGGGAAACCACCCTCTCTGACACACATAATCTACGCTGGTTAGGTTAGCGCTGTAATGCATTACATTTCCTCTTTTTCACGTTTTGGATACCGCTAAGCTTAAACCGCTTTGTTCGACGTCATTGTTTTGATTTCAATAAATAATTTTCGGCGTGCTACGAAATATGCGCATGCGAAATAAACTCCCATGGGTACATCTCCAGGATTGCAGTAAAACAGAAAGTTTTAAGAAAGCTTGAGTGCAAGTGTGAAAATCTTTTGAGAGCTTGAAATTTCTTGGCTTCAACACTGTTGCCGAATCAGATCACCAAGATTGTACAGACGCGCAGCGAACAAGCGTTTCGGTTTCACGCAGAATATGGCGGGACTGTCGGGCGTCGCTTATTAAATTGCGCCGTGGCCATTCTACTTTCTTCGTTAGTGGAGTGAAGTCAGAGCTTTTCATCGCCATTTTCTTTTTTACGCTCCCAGCCGCTAAATGTCTAGTTACCACGCTCGTCTCGCTTCTGCAGTCGCATCGATCCGAATCAAACGACAAGAAATAAAGTGGTAATAAAAAAGACCAAAGAGCACTAGAAAAATCTTCCGAGGTCCTAATCTTGTGACTCTCGAAACCACGAGCGCGCGCTTGACACTACGTACTCTGGCGGGTGTAAATTCTTTCGGCCACCGCAGAACCGCGGGCGCACTGCGGGCTAGCGCTCTCATTACCGACACGTCGTTGTATACAAACCCTTCTCCCGCGACATTCTCCCTGCACGCTGCTCCGTATCTGCGACGACCGGCAGCAACTGCAGAGAACGGTGGCGTTCCTTTTCATTCACTAGCTCTCTGTGGTGGACGACGGACAGTTCAAGTAGTGATGGCGACCTAACCCTTCCTTCACTGTATTCGGACAGCCCCTTTCCCTCCCGGCGAAGACTGTACACGCCGTCTGAGCCACCCAACTCCCCAACGACCCTCCTGCAGCAGCCTCTTGCTTCCTTTTAGATGCGGAAGCATCTTATACTCGCGCCTTGTAGTGCGCCGTCCGCGCCGTCCGCGCCGTCCGCACCGCTTCTCGAACATTCGACAGCTGACGCGCGCGCATGCGCCGTCGCGCCGTCGCCCACCATCTGTGCCGCGCGCGCTTCTCCTTCGAGAACATTCGACAGCTGACAGCGCATGCGCCGTCGCGCCGTCGCCATCTGTGCCGCGCGCGCGCTTCTCGTTCGAGAACATTCAACAGCTGACAGTGCATGCGCCGTCGCGCTGTATATATACTCAAGGTCGGCGCTCGCTCACTCAGTTGCCGCTCGTCGGTTGGTTTGTACGGCGCGTCGACGTCCAAGGTCGCGGTGAAATAAATTCCAACGAATCCACAAACACAATGATCGACGTCCCTTCGACCAGCGCCGTCCTTTCGCATACGTGTGTACGTGTTCACTCATTTAACACCCCCTCCTACAACCACGTTAACCAATTTAGCCATCGACCCAAGTAAGTCGCAATTTAACACCCCATTTCACAACCACGTTAACCAATTTAGCCATCGACCCGAGTAAGTCGCACTTTAACACCCCGTTAACCAATTATATGCTCCGCATCCTCCTCAGTGTTCCCCCGAGGGAAGCTGCGGGCAATTTTTTTTATCTTCACCTTCTTGGCGACATTGCTGCAGACAGCCTCACCTACTTTTCATCTGTGCGTCATTTGTCACGCGCTCTGCCTCGTCATCCGCTTATCTCCCGAGAACAGGGTGGGTCACCGTGCACCGCAATATTTTTCGTCTCTCGTAACAGTCCCCCTTGCCTAATTTTCTTGCATTGCAAGCCTTTTGGGTCGTCGACCGGGGGGCCAGTTTTGTGCAGCATTGTTGCCTTCGCCGCAACGCCGCCACAACGCCGTTTGTAAGCGCAGCGGGTGAAGTTGTTCGAGCTCCGTGTGTCGCTCCATGTTGTGAATTTACATATACTTCTTCCGAGTTTGTCGTCTGCGCGCGCTCGTCTTTACTTACCCGAGTAAAGTGAGCTAGCTACACTTGACCGTCTGTAATGACGGCCCCAGAAGAACACCCAAAAGAACAGAAGAACGAGCAATAAATGTAAATTTAGGAGGCAAAAAAGTGGCCCGTACAAACGTATGTGCGTGTACATTGTGAGTAGACCGTGCACTATGCTCGGGGCGCGTGGCTTTGTATTTGTTATCCGTAAGAAACAAGTCAAAGAAAGCCAGGCAAGAAGCCCTTGCGTCGCATGCACAGCGCCGACACGCGAGAACAGAAACTCGAAAGGGGAACGTGGTAGCATCTCTTTCTGGCCCTCAGCTTCTGTTGTGGAAATTGTCCATGCAATACTCAATAACGCAAGGCGTACCCTCCGAACAAGAAAATTGAACTCCACTGCCACGCAAGGCTCCAGAATGCGCAAAAACTCGTTATGTATACTACATCGGTGCACGCAACTATATAGCGCAGTGGGAATGGAGTGTGCGCGAGTGGCTTCGGGCTATGCCGGTCGCAGCTATACGGCCTTCTCTGTTCGGCAGCTGGGCCTCCACTCCACTGCGTATAGCGAATTAAGAATCGACGTCTGCAAGGAGCATGCTCCTTCGGGCCGGCGCATCAATGGTGGCTGAGACGCCCCGGCAATCGCACGAGGCGCGATCATTGTGCCGAGGGTGCGACGACGCGATCAATTTTAATTAATGGCCTGCCCAGCCAGCCGGCCCTGTGGCCGTCATTCCATGCGGAGACGGGTATATAGCTCGCCCCGCCGGGCGTCGCAAAGTTCCGATTGCGCACGAGTGCATTACTCTTCTCTTATGCATGCATTTATATGCAGCATGTGGGCTCATGTATCTCTGTACCGGAGAAGAACGCAATGGCCAATTCAACTTTCTTTGAAAATACTGCAAATAGCAACTACATTCGTAGAAAGACAATCTGCTGAATATGTTGACACACTATTCAAGGTAATATCGTCTATTGTATTGATAATAGCCCATATATTTAGCGTGGTTGTTTCTCAACACGGCGTGAATACGCTCTTCTTTATCAATATAGCCTGCCAATACTCCTTTTGTGACAGCTCTAACTTTAGTAAGCCTATGCAAAGCTCGAGTGCAAAAAAAACGTCTGGGTACAGCGTGTCAAGTAAAGCTAATGCCCTCCATGCTGTTAGCCGCCTTTGCAAATAGTCCGCCAATCATCAAGATTCTCTAAACTGTAAGAGTGCAAAACAAGGCAGAAAGAAATACTTGAAGAAAAAAATGACCAAACATTCAGATCTGAGAAATTTGCATATAAATTACACTTTATCTTGAACGAAGTTTACTGAACTCACTCAATTTCTCCTTAAAAGTGCAAAAGCCGTGTAGCCAAGTTCAATACAGGGTGAATACTTCTGCCAGCAATAACGGACAATAATGACTCAATAATTGCTGTAATTTTTCAAACTTTATTGCATCAACGTTTCTAGCGTTGCCTTTGGAGTTGGTAAATATTGTGGGTAAACAAGACGGGAAACACACAGTACAAGCGTTGTAAAACGATGGAAACAATGCATATTCTAATTATAGATTGTTTGATACTACCAACCTCTCCAACTTACTGCAAGCACAACAACTGCTCCCAAGCGCCATGCAAGTCCGTAAAACTCACGGAGTCGGTCATACATTCCGCAAGTCTTTATTATCGGAACAACGCGTTTAATTAAAACGCATAGTGTTGAAAGTGACTTCGGATGTTTTTCATGCCTGCAAGGAGCAATCATTCTATATGTCGATGACGGTCATGAACGTTTTGATATAGCTGCGCAAGCACACCCGGAGAAGCCTTGCCCGGCCGTTTCCTCACAGTCGTCATGGTTGTCGCAAGATGTTTATTGTAGGTCATGTGGCATGAATATAGAATTCTGAATGCCACACCCCCCCTCAAACAGTCTTTCAAGTCCATAAGCGTCTGCTGGACCCGGAAGGATTGAAACTCTCGCCATGCGTCCCGTTTTGTTCCCTTTGGCAATTGCCTCTGCACAGTGCAGTCAGCCGCTGTTTAAACTTTTAAACTCTGTCTCCCGTTCTCAATACCCGTGTCACAAAACGAGCGCTCAAAAAGGGCGCGCCGCCAAATTCTCGCGATGAAACGCCGGAGTGACGCCGCGAGGTCAACGATAAAAAAAAAGAAAACAAACATCCAAAGACTCCCCGGGCGCGCGACTCTCTCCCTCGGAAGCGTAGGTTCGCCGACGAAACCTCCTCGCGTCAGCGGCCGAGCAAGCCCTGGAATTTTCTCGATGGAAAGGGGCGTAGTGATGCGGGGTTGAGTCATCCGTCGCAAACGGCCCCCGCATCGTCTCGCCCTTTCCCCCAGCCTTCGCTGCGTATCGCGCCGACGAAATGATGAGAATTTTCTGGAATCTCGCGTTGAAGGTATTTAACCGAGCAGCAGAGATGGGAGATAAGCGGAAGAAGGAAGTTAACGCCGGAGTGCGTAGGTTATCCCGCCGCGTCAGTCGGTGAAGGTTTTGTCCTTAGTGACAAAGCAGGAGAAGAAGAAAGTATGCGCCAGAGTGTGTAGGGTGTTCCGCCTTGTGGGTGAAGCCTTTTGTCTTCCGTGACAAAGGAGAAGAAGAAGAGGATTTCCACCTGATGGGTGAAGGCTCGAGCTACAGGCAAGAGCGTGTGTCTACCACTATCGAGCGAAGACGCGTGGCAACAGCTGCGTGTGTGAAGCCGACGTGTTTCCGGCGAAGAAGTTTGAAGCTTGGAGAGTGGCCAATTGAAGACGCGAGGTTTCCTGGAAGAGAAACTTCGGGGGCAGCGGAACGACAACAACGCTGGACTTTGAGTGAGTGATTCTCGGAAGAGTATCATTCAGACTTTTGTTCCAAGTACTTTGGACTGAATAAGTTTACTAACTCTTTAGTCTTTAAGTGTCTTGGTTGTTCGATGCATGCGACTGCATTGTAGTGCGTATTGTTGTCTGCGTCCATTGTTTCGAGTGTGGTTGATTGTACTGCGTAGTACGTTGTTTGATTGGTGACATATTGTATTCAACGATTGTTGAGTGTGCATATTTGTGTATCGTTTTTATCTGCCATTATTGAGAATATTTTTTGTTTTGTTTATCAACTCTCGGCTCTGACTTGTTCTTTGGGCCACAGCCGGCGTCCGCTGGCGCGCCAAAAAGGACCACTTCTAAATTTTCCAGGCTTTCGTGGTGTGGTTCGGAAGCCGATACTTCGGGCCTTGGAATTAGCCCGGCGATCGCCTCCCGAATTAACGGGACCAGTGACAACCCGAGACCCGTTTTTTTTCGAAGTTTTAGAGCAAGTGACTTTCAGATACAAAGAAAAATGCGTCTTCGCCAAATCAGTATTTAACGCCCGTTTCGAACCGAATCGGTCACTGTTTTTGCGCCACTTGCACCGTTGACGGAAACTGACATTACAGAGTAGAATACGTTCTTTCTCGCCTCACTTAGATACGCCACTGCCGGCGTGACAGTTCAAATAAAAGAGGTTGTGAGCCTTCTGTACTTCGTTTTAAATTCACTAGCTGTCAGTTGCTTGACGTAGATTTATCAGCGCAAAAGGAATGAAACGTTCAGGAAGAACACACACAGCGCTGAACTCATAACTAATTTATTATTTGAACGCAGGACCTTGTTGTAGGCACGTGTCTAAACAACCGAAAGATAACACGAAGAAAAGAAACGGTGAAAGCCACGTGAGAATTTTTTGCCAAAAAGACATTCAACCGAAGCTAACCACGCGGTCTGAAATTCCTACGCCACAAAGGTACGCCCTCGATATGAAAGAAGTGAAAATATATAAGATTCTAAACCCAACTGAGGCAAACGCAGTAAAGCCAGAGAAGTCAAGGGGGCACACACAGAAAAGATAAAAAAGATATAATACTTTAAAAACTAAAATTAAATTAAAGAACAGTGTAAAGCATGGACTTAACTACTGAAAAGGTATGTGCCATAGGTAGCTCATTTACATATTAGAGAGGCAATTGGAAGACCTGCTTACACTTTTTTCACTCAGACTCTGAATTTCGGCTGCCTCTAAAATCTATCAGTTTGTTCCCTTTGCCTGGCTAAGGCAATGCTACCCTCAGAATTCACTGTATTAGCTTGGCATGGCAAACAAATTGTTAGAAAGATCGTTGTAGCACATGCCATGAGTGCGGCACGGCATAAATCCTTCCCACGTTAAGAATAATTACGGAACTTGCCGCAATAGAATATCCAGCATCACCTTAAGGCTATAGTTTCTAGGTGTAGAGCATTCAGCAATGCGTTTTTATGCATACTTTGTAGAAGCCCTCGCAAGTTAGTTCTAGGCAAGTTTGAGGCACAACTTGGTGGCTCATAGGTATTTTCAAAGGGGTCCTCTAACACTTTTCATGACTTCATTATTTTACATGCTTTTTGTAGTTGCTTGTGTACACTGAAGGCTTGATAGATCAGTGCCACAAGAAAGGCAGCGATAGAGTCAAGCAGTGGAAAGTTATTCAGCGTAGAGATACCAAAATACAGTGAAATAAATGCCTACCTAATACTCGATTTCCACGAGCTAACCTTATACTGTGTTTCCTTCGACCTCTGACGTAGGAAGGCTGCCCAATGAAATCAGCTGAAAGCTCTAACACACAGGGAGCTCGCATGACATATTGCCTGTTACGTCCAGCGTATTAAGGACGGTGTTGCGATGGTAACACACAATGTGGTACTTGAAGAGGAACGACACGTGCGAAACTAGCCAGCTCACGAACGCTTCTTTAATGTTTTGTAGCTTTACTTATCTTTATTTTTGCAATGACGCAAATTTATCAACACTCTTACACATTTTTCTTTTTGTTTCTTCAAGTAACAGTGCCCGGAGTGTCGCCAGCGCGCTTACTTCAGCACATGAGATTCGGAACATTCTTTGACCGCCTTTGCAGTTTTCAAGCTAGAAAAGTCGAAGAGCTTTATTTCCTATGGCTTTGAGTGACACATGAGGCTAATAAAAAATAAATCCAATAGTAATCCCTATTTTGATCCAATGCCACGATCACATTTGATTGATATGGGGGGTTTAACGTCCCAAAACCACCATTAGATTATGAGAGACGCCGTAGTGGAAGGCTCCGGAAATTTCTACCACCTGGGGTTCTTTACATGCACCCAAATCTGAGCACACAGACCTACAACATTTCCGCCTCTATCAGAAATGCAGCTGCCGCAGCCGGGATTCAATCCCGCTACCTGCGGGTTAGCAGCCGAGTACCTTCGTCACTAGACCACCGTGGTGGGGCCCAGTTATGCAGTCGGCACCGATGTTTTCAAGCGTTAGAGGGCCCCTTTAGGTTCTTAAAAATGATCGTTAATGCAGGGGCATCACGGCCGCGGTCTATAAGGTCAATCGTTGTGTCGAGGAACAAAAAAAACGCCGAAAAACTCACCGCTGAAGTTGGACTCAATTTCATATGGGATGACGGCGTGGTCTCAGAGCCTCTCGGGCCTCGCAGGGGCGGCGCGGACTCGTCGGCGGTTCTTGCCCGCGCGCTCCCGGTGCCGATGTCGCCGCCTGCACGTGCGATGAAAGCTCTTTCATATAAAATCGTTTGAATCAGCCCAAACAAAATTAGCGAAACTCAAAACAGGATTGTAACGGCCCGAATCTGGCCAAGTGGATAAAGCAAACCAGACGACACCTTGGCCGACTCAGCGCGCCCCATAATTCCTGCGGCCCGGTCTGCAGCGCCTACTTTCTTGTGAAGCCAGTCACCGGGAACCGAATCCCCAAAACATCACTTTCTTGAGTGCGCTTTTCTTTTAGTTAGCTGGCTTCGCTATAGCGACGTGTCGCTCATTGTTATTGGGGAAAATATTCACCTTCAATATTATTTAGCGCAGGTCACGTTTGTGAATTCGGGCTCAAAACTTCATCACAAAAGTCGAACTTGTTGTCAATGGATTCACGGAAGCGTAGTTGTAGAGTGTACGGCATACTACTGCTGCATCAATTTCGACTGACCCAATCATTCGATACGCTCCCTATTAATAGTACCTTGATTGAGGTGTATGTAAACGGTCTTTCTTCGACGGGGTTAGTCGATACTATACAGTTCAAGTGTCCATAATGAGTGTTCATCTGTGTCGCCCACTCAAAAAAGTCCTCACGCCTGCTGCTACTAAAGACATCTGTATGCCTGATGGTGGAGCTGTGGTCGTCTATTGAATGTGTACCGATAGTGTTAGCATTGCCGGCTCCCGTGTTCCCGTTTAATTTGCGGTGCTCGAAAAATGCCCTCATGACCTGATATGCGGGATAGGCTTCCTATCGAGTCATTCTGCCCTGATAGACTGTCCCGCCGGTGCTCTCTGTCTATAGAACTTCCTTTTATTCCAGATTCTCGCCTCAAACTTGCGCATTGGCTCTATACCACTGACTTCCTCCGGATACCACCTAAAAATCTCACATTTGTGGAATTCGCAGCAACCTTTCCCATGCTTGATGGTGATTATATCGTGACGTACATACGTGATGTTCTCCTGACGCGTGACATCACAGGGCCACACTCCGTCGTAACCATCGCTTCTAACCAAACATATTTTCCTCTTATAAATTTCGGTCTTAAGAAGCAAGGGGTACCTCAATGAATTTTGATGGCCACGTTGAGACCCTTAGTAGACGATCACATCACCAGTTTTGCGATAGACGTATGTCCCGATGACCCATGTAACCCGCACGATGCCACGTGCCTCGATGCGACCTTGCGCTCCATGATCGCCCCGGACCTCAAACCTTAGCAGTCAGCCGCGCTATGCCGCCGTCTGGCTTCATACCGCAGCTTACTCGACATCGACAGCCGTCCACTCAGCCAGACTTCACTCGTAAGCCGCCGCATTAAGACAGGTGATCCTTTTTCCATTCACCGTCGACCATACCGGGTGTAATATTGCACGGTATTGAACCCTTCTCGAGCCCTTTGACATCCCCCGTTGTACTCGTTAAATAGAAAGATGTTACGCGGCGCTTCTGCATTGATTACTGCCATCTGAATAAAATCAAGAAAAAGCACGTTGACCCTTGGCCCCGCATTGATGACGCTCTCGATTGTCTCCACGATGCGCAATACTTTTCTTCAATAGAGCTACGTTCTGGCTATTCGCAGATTGCTGTCGACGAGAAAGGCCAAGAGAATACGGCGTTTGTAACTCCCGGCGGCCCATATTAGTTCAAGGTTATGAAGTTTGGGCTATGCTGCGCCCCGGCACGTTCGAGCGCATGATGGACTCTCCGCTACAAGGGTTCAAATGGTGAACGTGTCTTTGTTATCTCAACGATATCGTTGTATATTCCCCAACATTTCAGACCCACCTTCAGCGTTCGTCAGATATTTTTATACTTCAATCCCCCCTCCCCTTTCCCCAGTGCAGGGTAGCAAACCGGACGTGCTTCTGGTTGACCTCCCTACCTTTCATTTCTTCCCTGCGTCCTCCTCCTCCTCCTGGACTTAATCTGCACTGCAGGCTTTCAATTAAACTTGTCGAAGTACCACTTCAGACGCCGGCAAATTACGTTGTTGGGCCACCTTGTCGACGCATGAGGTGTGCTGCCGGACCAGGAAACATTCGTGCAGTCACGAGTTTTCGCGTACCTCAGTCATTCAAAGACGTCCAGAGTTTCGTAGGACTTTGTTCCTATTTCAGATGATTCGTGAAATATTTCGCAACCCTACCTAGAGCGCTCACTGACCTTCTGAACAAAGACTTTACATTTACGTGTGGTAGCGCTCAAGTTGCCGCTTTTTCTAACCTCATCACACTCCTGACAACTCCACCTATATTGGCCCACTTTGACCCATCCGATCCGACAGAAGTCCTAACCGATGCTAGTGGGCATGGGATCGGAGCCGTCCTAGCCAGAGTGGCCACTGACTTTCGAGAGAAATTTGCAAAACGTTGAACAAAATGCCGCCAAAAGGCGCTATTTTTTTCAAATTTTGTCAAAAAAGTCGATAATCTATATATACGTGGAGTGGTAATAAATATTTCTAATTATATATAGCACCATCTAGTGGGGTACCATCTATGAACCCTAAATTATACTGACGTTTTTCAATACTAGTCACATCACCCACTTCACCATGGGAGCACTGCTGAGAAGGGGCATGCATGCACAAGCAGCGCCCTTGAATGCTAGCGCAGAAGTTCGTGATGGTTTCAGTTGTAGCGAATACCGGATGAAGCAGTCGCGGCAACAAGAGAGGGACACCGCGCATAGCCCTTCAGCAAATTTAGAGAATTTCACTGTAGTGGAATCGTGAGTCCGATAATCGAAAGGACTTGACTAAAAAACAACGGAAATAAATGCGAAAGTACTGCGTAACTGCCGCAATGCCCGCACCAAGCTTTCTGTGTAATCATGCTGACGCTATACGTTCGCCTCACCACAGTTTCGGAAGGCTGCCCAAAGAAGCCCGACTTTTTGCCCCCCCCCCCAAAAAAAAAGTATGTTATTAGGGACTTTTAGCTGACCGATTTTGCGTGCTCCGTTCCCCTTTCCGCTCAAATGCTCAACGTTGCCGGAGCGCAAGGACGTTTTTAGCTTAAGCCGAGCGTCGTTCAGTAAACGCTATTGCGACGCCACCGGCATGAAAGTTGTTTAAAAGAAAATAAGCATAGTTGTTGTCTTGCAGCAAGATAAAAAATTTTGTTGTAAAAGAGTGTGAATTCATTTACTGCTTGACGCATAAGCATTTTTAAAATTTTTGTCATCTTCACTTGGAGCTGCACTACAATCGATGCCTTAAAGGCGGCCGAAACGCGTTTCAAATGCCCTGACATGATGCAGCGCGTTCACCACGTTGTCTTGTAGCAAATCAAACTAAAAAGCTCTTATGAATAAGTGGAATGGTGGCTGCTGTTAAATAATAAATTGTTTCTATTGTTATTTAAAGTCGCTTACTATCGAAGATTCGTGAAGTCTCTTTGACGGAAATACGAAAGAAACACGCTCCTTGATGGTCCCAAGTGTCATCTCTACATCATTTCAAGAAACACCACCTCACAGGCGCGAATTCTCAAAGGGATTGGCTGCGACGGCTTCTCGGAAGAAACACAGATCCTTGTGTGTCTTGAACTGCCGTCGATGCTTGCGTGTTTGCCGAACAACCACCGTGTTTCCCGAACAGCGCGGAGTTGCGGCACAGGGGGCTGCCGTTTTAGTCGTTTCTCTTTGCGTCACGTGATCATTCGCTCACTTCGACGGTCTACTCAGACGCTCAGCGCCTCAGTGTATAGCGCATGCGCAGTGGCGTGACCACCGACTGGCTGCGCAAAGCGAGAAGCAAGATGCGGTCAGCTAAAAGTCCCTAATAACAAATTTGAACTCTACGCACCAAATTAAGGGGTACTACAGCAGTGAAGTAGCCGACAAGCTATTCAGGACAGCTGGAGATGTGGTTGGAACACGCATCATTACCTAGTCACTTCAGAAGCGGAACTCTCAAAAAACTGAAAGCTCTTAAAGGCTCGAAGAAACGCAGTATAATACCACCGCTTCGCGAAGCAGTACACTGCATAAATGTTTCTGGAGGTTTGCTGACGCACGCACCAGAACCTCCAAGACCCTGGCGAATTAGGAGATAAACACGATACACACGAGAAACAGGAGAAACGTACTAAATTGTGCCTTCTACAGGAGGGTCTAAAATTACCAAAAAAGAATAAATCGTGTCACCCATCCTTTTAAAGACACTGAGTATACAATGCATTGCTCGGTCGAGACCGAAGCCGAAAATCGCCAAATCTTCACCATGTGTAAGTTCAGGTCGCCACGGGCCTCTCAAATTCGCCAATTTGACGAAAAGTGGCCACCAGTGGCAACCCCGTTTACGGAGCGAACCACTCATCCGCTCATTTCATTCCCTCAGCGGAGGGTGCACAGCGGACCAGCGTGCGAGCATTCTCCAGACAAAGCCTCCAGTCAAACAACAATAGTCTCAACCGCATTCAACAGGCGGCGCAGCAATGCGCTCCGCTGTCTTCAATCATTCTTAATTTTGTCTTGCACTCCGCTCGCCACTCCGCTCTTCCGCTGGGCCTGCTGGTCCGCTCAGCCTCTCAACTTACTGTGTACTCTTGAAGGGTGAGCGAGGAGAACGTGTGACACTCACCGTTTGCTGTGGAACCTGGGGCCCCTGTCCATAAAGTTGAAGCCGACCCCGAGCTTGGCCTGCCGGCTTCGCCGTCGGTACGTCTCCCGCGACATGGCTATGTCGCCCATCACGAGCTCTGCAAAGGGTCAGACAACACAGGGAAGAGATGAGTATCGGACACGCCGCTTGGAAAGGAAGACGGCACGCCGGTGGTTTTATTTCTGGCCCAGAAACAAAGGCACATGGACAAATCAGAAAATGGGTGCCTATTGACAAAATTTTGTTTTCTTAAGTGTATTTTGCCATTAGCCGAAAAGCTCGGCTAGTGAAACGTCCGGCATTGGTATTGACGGAGACCTTGTTCTTACGAATATTACTATCGCAGTCATCATCATCATCAGCCTGACTACGTCCACTGCAGGACAAAGGCCTCTCCCATGTTTTCTTGAATACAGGCACAACATGACACGTTATGTTTGATTGATTGTGATGTTCCCAAAACACATACAAGTTAGCTACTGACGTCCTTATCATTCGGACAGTAAACACAATGGGAAGAGAAACCATACCACAGTAACGAGTGAAGTGGTATGTGGCCTTCAGAATATACCGTTGCGAATGATCAGCATTCAGGAAGCCTTTGTTGGTCACGCGTGCAGCCATGACGTAACCGTCGAAAGTTAATACCATGAATCTGTCAGCAGTATTTGAAGAGAGAGAGAAGGTTTTGACAGAAGAGTAATAATGAAGAGGCAAGCTGAACAAGGCTGATCTAATTCATTTCAGCTGACCATATCATGTCATCTTTCATCGTAGCCCTAAAGTGTGCATATACTATGCTAGGTGTGTCCCATGAGCACACCCCCCCCCCCCTGTCACTCTCTTACCCTCTGCCACGACCGAATGACAGGTTATGCAAAGCTTTACGATATAGAAGTTGTACGCCCAACATGCCCTCGAAGTTTGTCGAACAATTCACATTCGTAACAAGTAAACACGAAAGAAGAAGACAAAAAGGTTCCTTGCATCGAGGTGCTTTGGTACAAAAACGTCAGAATGCGTGGTAAATTCGTATGGGTAGTGTTGCTAGCTTACCAAGTAAGAGTGAGTAATCGTTAAATCAGTTAGAACGCATGAAGTCTATGGCAACCCTTGTTACGCAATATTAATGTCATTGTTCTACATGGCATGTCAAGAAGTTAATTCTTCTCCATGATGTCCCGTTTTGCGTTAGCGCATTATCAACAAAGAGATCTTAGCATCTTGAAACAGGGAGAGGCAACGTTAGGCGGAGATACCCGAATTAGCCACCTTACTTAGATAATAGCTACTTTCAAAATAAAGCTGAAACTGGTGGTAAAAACAAAGTAAATGTAGAAACGCATGTCTACGTTTTGCAGCCGGTACTCTTGTAGTGACCAATAGGCACTCATACGTATGCTTACTGTAATTAAGACACATATTTTCTTCCTTAATTGAAAGTTTTTGTAACGCGACATCGAGCTAGAATAAAGTTGTCTCATGGGTCTTCCGTTTTGATTACCTTTTTTTTGCATGTGAATGCTTCTCCACAAAAGCTGAAGGTAGGAGAATACTGCTTCAAAGTAATCCACGCAAAACTCCGTTAATTAAGCGTGCAAGTGATCATGATATGCACGATAAACAAACGCTTTAGCACATCACGTTTGACACTTTCACCAGCTCTTGACTTGTTCACTGAGGTACTTAGACAAATATACATCTGTACCGTTTTTCATTATATCCCAGACGCCATGAAATAAATTTTCAGAGTGCACTGCCCTGAGAACTAATTTAAGTGGACGCTTGCTGATATTGAAGAACTGGGCCACTAGGTATGCGAGTTTTTGTCCATTTGCACATGTCTACAGTACTTATCCAGATACCTTGTGGTGGGAACTATAGCATACACGGCTAGAAAAGCCTCCGGTGCCATTCACTAGCACAACCTCTCCGTATACACATTTCATTGTAAAGTGAACGGTAAAGATGGCGACGTGACCCGCATATACCACTGCTTGCCAAGTAAGGTAATGAAAACAAAAACAAGAAAACAACGTCCTTGTGCAAGAGTCATTGCACGACACAGTTCTCGTGCCTGGTATCTTGACTGATCTCCGATTGTCTGCAAATATTACCGGTCAACGGCTTCTTACACCACGTGTTGCAGAAATGAGGGTACGCAAGGACAAGTCAGCAGTCAGCGCATGCAATATCGGAAGCATGCGAGTAGCTCAATGCATACACTAAGCCGTTCTCATTTACGCCAGTGAGCGTCGCCACATGAACCCCCGAAAGCCCATTCTTGGAGCATTCTTCCGGAGAAGCTTGCCCGCGGGTTTCAGACTGATTCACGCTCACGCAATTCGCGCACATGAAGAGGCGCCTCGCTTCTGGTGGGTGACTGCATCCCTTTCCAAGTACATCAGCCGTGCGCTCGGCAGCTCATCGAGACCGGACGGCCCGGGTTAATGCCGCCCGTTCGAGGACACCTGATGAGATCAGGCAGTTTCGCACAGAACATGCGCCACGCTCAGCGCCATATGCGCAGGGACATGTTTCAACAGGCCGAACACTATGTGCCTTAATTTAGCATCATGCATCATAACGAGAGTGATAGTAGCCTTCCCAGCTTACATTTTATATATATATATATATATATATATATATATATATATATATATATATATATATATTGTCGCGTAGATATAGATGTAGCTATTTTCTTTCAACTTTTGGCTCGTTTCAATGTCGCGGGTCTGCCTAGGAGCAGGGTTTGCGGTGGTGTCCTTGAGTGGCTCACCGGCTTTGTTGTACGAGCGCGTTCTCTTCCTTTCTGCGAGGGTCTGTTTCCCATTTAGGGGACCGCAGACGGCTTTGTATCCGCGGCGCCGGAAGGTATGCGGGGTGAGCTGTTCGGTATAAGCCTAACGGATGTCGCGTTAGCTTGTTGTAGGTTTTTACTTTAGTTTAGGTCATTTGCGTTTAGGCGGACGGTGGTCATCGAGTGCAAACTCGGTGGAGACCGCCCGCTATTGGGTGTACCTGATTGAATTCGTCACACCCGATTGGGTGTGGTGAACGGATAATTCTGAGTGGTCCTTTTTTGTTTGTCTCGGGGGTCGCTTCGGGACGCTTCGAGGGGAGCCGAAAAAGAGTCGCAGCGGAGACGCCACGAGAGCAGGTTGCAGCGGGTGCTGCTCCGAGTTCTTAGAGTTATGCAGCGTACAAGTGTGTACGACGTCTATTATGAACACCAAGCCAAATAAATCGGTTTAGGAGCCACTCTATGGATCTGCTGTGTGTACGTGTGATCTCTCCGGCGGCGACCAAGTAGCGACCAGAACACTACGCTACAATATATATATATATAAAGTCAATTAGCAGCCTTCTTTTGTTTCTTAATTTGCGGACTTCCCTAAACGCTCGAACCAATCATTCCACTGAATGTTGTACGTTGCTACAAAATCTTGAATCAGGTGGTTTGAAATGCCCTATACAATGTCAGGAAACTCACTTAGCCTAAAGTGAATAATAAAGGTTTTATGTAAGTGAGCTTAGCTATGTAACAAGACAGACACAATATAACAAAATATCGACGTGAGCGCCTATGGCACGTCAATACATATATAGTTGGTTTCATACAGTTGCGGTAAAGCACCTCCTCATAGTTCGTTCTATCTACGTAAAACACCCTTCATACAGCTTCGTGTGTGATGCCTTCCGTGCGTCAAACGTGCCTCTTAAGCACTTAATAAAGTAAAATATTTTATTACTAATAGCGCGCGTTACGTTTGCACTCGTCAGTGTCGCTTGTCGCCATCGTGTGTGATGCATCAAAACAGTAAAAAGAAAAGAAAAGGCAATATACCCATGAGATATGCACTTTGATTTCGGAAGTCAAAGTCGTCAACGATCAAGTGCAGGTCTGATACCGGAACAAGCTAAAACGAAAGCGGTTCCTTCATCGAAATCATGCCACAGATGTCACTTTCAACTTCTTGCATGTTGGCAACTTCTAGACTCGCCCCGTATGTTGCTGCCCGAAACTGCAACATACGAGACGAATTGAATGAAAAAGAAGATAATGAAAAAAAAACGGAATGGTGTTGATAAGTTTTCCTGTGTGGGCCAGACACCTTGAGATTGACTAAAAACATCAATTTCCTACAGGTGTCGGGCGATACCGAGGCGCAACTTGCACACAGGCCAATTGTTAGTACTTAGTATGCCCTCCACTAGGCTTTAACCACCGCAAGCTTGCAGAGAGCACCACACATAATCACTCAGCTTTGGCATCGCGTTACGTATTTTCATCTTCGATGAATACCTGTGTAATGTGACAGCTGCCACGTGGCTACGGGTGTTCAGTAACAGATTTTATGGCCACGCAAAGAGAGATGGTTATGACACCTGTAAAGACGAGTTAGAGCATTTTTCTGGTGCTGTCGTTTTTGACATGCGTCACATCATTTAAGCTGCCATGATGGCCTTCTACGAATTAAATGGGTCGGCATGTCAAGGCTGGTTGTTTAGCCATGTACTCTGCGCAATAGTCAAAAGGTCACAGAGAAGGATTTAGCTAGCCTAAGGCTTGAAACAGGTGAATTTTCATACGTCGTGGTTGAAGCACGACATCACGAAGGAAAGTAAAGAGTGAAGGAGTCAATGCTACTGGTATACAGTTTTATTGGTTTCCGTCATGACTACTGCACAACAGGTACGAGCATTGCTACATAAACATACGCGCACGTGATTACACCGAAAACGCCCACAGAGTTCAAACAACGAAACGGTAACTAGTGGATTCATGTGGTATATAGCACAACTGACCGATAAACAAGGGGTAACGAGGTCCTTGTCGGTCCTCAACTTTGTTTCTATGCTTCCTTTTACCGCTACCGTTCAGCACTATCAAGGCTACAAGGCGTAAGCAAGCCCCACGCTTGCGCAGCAAAACTTAGTGTTATACTCGGCGACAACTTAGCACTGAATGGAAAGCTACAGAGCTAAATCACGTGTATCCTATTCGGAGTATCCTAAATCACGTGTATCCTATTGTTTCGTTCGGAGAGCAAAACCTGCGAACGAAACAAGTTGATTGACAAACTGAAGACCACCATTTTCAGCTTCCGCACAGCGCAGTTGCAGTAGCAGGCGAATGCGAAAGAAGTACGCTAAACAGTAGACCGAAAGGAGGAATCTGACGAGATCCGCGTTTATCAGAGCGTGAATCGACACACAGTTGGCACAGGCCTCCGGTCGGTCACTTGAAACAGGAAGCGAACGTCTCCGGACGCCGCCGACCACACCCGACCTCGCTTCTGGCCTCACTGTCAAGCCGGCTGAACGTGGCGCAAGAAAGCGGCGGTCGCTCGGCGGCGGCGAGATTGAGACTCGCCGCTGAAGCCGCTAAATAAACACCGGCCTCAGGGGGAAGACGCCCCGATGACAGATTGCGCGTCCTTCCAACGACGACGCCCGCTGCCCCGTGGGATCTGCCACTGACTGGCAGGCGATCACACGGCAACTTTGGGCTGCATTCGGTCGCCCAGGGCTCTGTTCCCTCGCCCGCACAAGGGTTAGCGCTTAGCGGTCTGACGATCGAGCCCACTGTTTGCGCGCAAAGGCGTCCTTGGTTAGATTCCGTACAAGACACACACACGCACCGAAAATACTGAATGTTGCCAGCACACTCGTTTCGCGACTTTTGCTCAGTGGAGTTGGTTGCTGCTCCTCAGAGGTTTCCAATAACTGTAGCTGATCTGTAGCCTCGAAGGCAAAATCAAGAGACGAGATTGAGCAGGAAATGAGGTTTAAGGGGGGGGGGGGATTAAAGAAGGTAATAAACTTCAAAAGTGGGGGTCTCTTTTGGCGCGGCGCCGTCCGGAGAATCCGTTGCGTTTACAAAGTCAGTCTAATTTCACTCGTCTCACGTTCCGCGGATCTCTTCAAGTTACCAGTCTGCTAGCGACCTAAAGTTGGGTCTTTCGCAAGCGACCAGTACATAGCTGCCAAGACGCTCCGGAGCGTTCGAAGGGCGTGAGACTAGCTTTCGAGTAGCGTTTTTACCAGTGATCTGCACGTCAGTGACATGCTGGAGAATAGAGCGAGAATGCAATCACATCCAGAACACGTAGAGCGTAAATTTTGACCAGTACGGTTATTGTGAACGCGCTATGACGTCATAAGCACTGCCCCTTCATATTCAATACAGTTGCTGTTTTTTTCTCGATTTCCTCAATTTCAACTATTTATCTATTTATTGTCACTCCAGGGAAGCAGTACGGAAGCGTTGCCACATAGTCAAAAAATAACAAGGACGAGAACTACACGATAAATAAATAAACAAACAAATAAATACCTAAATAAATAAATAAAAATAAATCTGTCGGAATACTGAAGTGTTTTACACAAACTTGCTCATTGCACTCTGGAAAACAAGTACACGAAAGAATATCTGATGTTTTTGCCCGAAAGCGGCTCATGGCCATGTCCACACGGAGACACTGACGGAATAAAAACAAATGGCCAACGAAAAGGAAAATATGAGACTGGCCTTTTAACTCTGGAAACCGCTCATGCATGCCGCTCATGCACAGGGAGAACCTTTCGATCTAGATCGGTGGTGACCGACATGAATGATGCAGTTTGGACCTCTAGTACTGAAAATGTCCTCATTAGAAAGCACCACGCTCCCACCACTGTTATAAAAAACAGACACCCGTTTAACCTCCTCTCAGCGCTCTCTCGATCAGTGAAACCAAAAGCCCGTTCACCTTTAGGAACTCCCATTGCGCCACGCCTCTGGAGAAGGAAAAAGGGTGAGCGTCAACAAATGTCTCTATCGCAAACATTACGAAATTCCCAGTATAGCACAAACGAAACGCGCGTGCTTCGGAGCAAAGCCTACTACGGACGCCAGGGGCAAAACTAATAGGTCTGCGCAACGCGCATCGTGAGATCGATGGTCGAGGCATATATATGTACCGTACAGCGGGTGACAAATGAACGCGAGGTCACCGTAAAACGAATTCACCCTCCGGGCTCCTTTCCGTATTGCAGATTCCTCTCTTACCATGCTGGATACCGCAGCCTTCTATGGCATTTCGTGCTTCTGTATTCGAATCAACGCTCGCGCATGCCGGAAAGGGCACCGTGCCCATCACACGAATCCGGATCGTTCGTGTGAGAACGCCTTTCCCCAGCCTCGGCCGGTCGCTGTAGAGAAGAAAAGTGCCACCTCGCCTTGACGTCACCCGCTAGGAGGAAGAGGCGCCGCAACAACACATATAGTTCCCCTGCACTCCACTTTCCATTCATTTTATATTTCATTTTAACAGCGGCGCTGCAAATTGGCCAGCAGCTGCTACCGTAATAGCGGTGTATCCTTTTGATCACACGACTGATGCCGCTCGGCGGACCTTGTGCGGCATAATAGAGTAGTCGCATTTGCAACACGTATGCACCTCGGCGGGAGCTTCAAGTATTAAAGGCAGCCTCGGTGAGCTACGAGTACATCAAAGCGCGCGCTCTATGCAGCCGAAGGTGACTTAGGGTCAGTGACTTAGGGTCAGTGATCCATACTTAGACGACGACGGGAGTGTTACGGCCAATAATGGCATCAGTACGATTGCAAACTTTGGGAGCACACGCGTAAATATGGCATAGAGCCGCCTGTACGTGTGGTGCTTTTGGAATCGGTAGTCGGCTGCGTAGGATTCTGTACAGAAGGGTTGGCATGTATAAAAAATGAAGACTGGTCGCGGCGAGGTCTACATTTTCGGCCGTGAAAGATCTAAGGCGCATCGGCGAGAGTGAAAAAAAAACAGCTCATAATAAAGTTTGCGAGCACAGAGCACGGCTACCGAAAAAGAAAGGGCGTGAGGTGTTCAACCAAATGCGTTCCTTGGTGCGATTGATGAACGAAGGCTTTACCACCCTACCTTACCTGTAAATTATGTAGCACGTTATCATTAGAGCTGTAGAAAAAGGTAACACTCGTTACTTTGTCATTGTACTCTATATGAAAGCAGACATTTGTGGGCAGATGTGGGCAGACACATGTGCGCGCGTTCCATCTGAGCCAAAAAAAGCCGTCAAGCAGGTCGACACGTGACGGAGGGACGTAAACAAACGTCACGTGACAGGCTCACGGGCGCACGAGGAGTTCGGTGCCGTGGGAAAATTCAGCTTACAGCTTTCACATGGGGAGGGCACGGATCGTAAGAACGCCCGAACAGCAAAGAACTTTCCAAGAACACTGCCGATAGCTGATGCGTGAGATGATTCATGTTCGCCGGGCCGATGCAGCAGTACGGGCACAAGAACGGGCTCAGGTGGCGAAGCACAGGCAGCAACTGTGCACCGAGGATCCGGCACCCTTTCGAGCCAAACAAGAGACAATGGCAAGCCGAGGAATCGCCGAACAGATCCTAATGAGGCCATGACTTAAATGCGTTCACCGGGGCCGACGCCCACTTTCAGTGGGAGTTTCCCGAGTGGCTTGGCTGCGACATCTGCAACTGTCTGTGGCTGCAAGTTTCAACTTCACTGGTGAACCATCTGTACGGAGTGCTCAGGCAGTGATTTTTTTAAAGAAATTCGCATAAATACCGTAAAAATTACGTCCACACCAATTCTAAGTGGGGGATATACTGACGCATTGAATTGGGCCCTTGCGTTTACTTATACGCAGCTTTGGTGAAATCACGGAAAGTTTTTTTTAGGGGCTAAACACCTTAACTCGTGGGTCGGGCCTCCTCAATGTATGTAGTTGTAGGTAGCAAACTCTCGTTTAGTTCATGGAATGTCTGCAATTGGTGGAACTTTTATATAATGAATATGTGATAAAAAGATGTCAATGGCAGCAATTGGGATGTTTACTAGATGGACGGAAGGAAACACATACATACATACGGACGGACGGACGGATGGACAGACAGACAGACAGACAGACAGACAGACAGACAGATGACGGACGGGCGTATGGACAAATGGACAGACGCGACCAGTGGTCGGACAATTGACGGTTTACCGATAAAACCATCCGAAGCTTCGCCCCACTCATCTTCATTCACTCCGTGGATACGCTGTGATTTTTTTATTTATTTATTTATACATACTGCCAGTCCCAATGGGGACTATTGCAGGAGGGCAACCAAAAGATACTATAGATACACTTACATTGAAAAAGTGAAAATGTATGAGTACAGATCTTATACGATAATACATGGATTATATGGGAGCATAAACAATGTGGTGAAAAACATTTGGAACACAGATTTGGTACATAATAGACGGTTAATAATAACATGCAAGAAATATCACTAATAAACATGAAAGACTTTTCCATGCGTACGACACTGAAATACATATGATCAAAAGGCACTCAAGAATTGAAAAAAAAAATCAATTTAACTATGGGTGGCACGAATATGATTATTAGCAACATCAAAAATGTATTCAAATCTTTACTATTAATTATACAGCCGGGTAATCTATTCCATTCTCTAATTCACTGTGGGAAGAAAGAATACCTCAAGCAGGTGCTGTTGAAACGGTATTCCTGTAAAGTTAATGGATGTTTATGACGTGACTGTCTAGTTTCCGAAATTGATATGAACCTAGAGCTGTCGATGTTTAGCTGTTTATGAATGAGTTGGAAGAGCATTTTTAAACGTGAGAGTTGAGCGCGATTTCGCAATGTTAGTAACCCAGCTTTTGCGATTAATTCAGTAGGTGAATCGAGCAGACTGTATTTGTTGTAAATAAATCTAACCGCCTTTCTTTGTACACTTTCTAGCTTTTTAATTAAGTTATTTGTGGCCGGGAACCAGACTAAGTTAGCGTATTCTATTGTAGGTCGAATGAAGGTTTTATAGGCTAAGAGTTTTGTTTGAGGTGGTGCGGATTGTAGTCGTCTTTTAAGAAAAAATCTTTTTAAGGCTGAGGATGTAACGTAATTAACATGTGCCTCCCATCTAAGGTCACTAGAAATGACTAGTCCAAGATACTTATGCTGTTTCAGGGAAGTTAGTTGCGTGCCGCCAATAGTGTAGGCAAAATTTGAATTGTTTTGTCTACGGGTTATTCTTAACAAGGCTGATTTTTTTACGTTTAATGTCATCTGCCATTTCGTGCACCAATCTGACACTGATAATAGAGCATTGCTGAGGACCATATGATCTGAAGGTGAGTAAATTTCTTTGTAAATAATACAATCGTCTGCGAAAAGCTTTATGTTCGTCCCGATAGATTGAGGCAAATCGTTGATAAAAATCAGAAATAGAATAGGAGCTAGGACGCCGCCCTGTGGTACACCTGAGGTAACTTCCGTTAGTTCCGATGTTTGCTGGTCTATTTTCACAGACTGTGTCCGCTTGGTTAGATATGCTCTAATCCAGTTTGTGATTGGTCCTTTACCTATTGTCACCTGCAATTTCTCCATGGGCTTTTGATGCGAAACCCGGTCAAATGCTTTAGAAAAGTCTAGTGAGATGAGGTCGATCTGCTTTTGATGGTCAATGGCCGATGACAATTCATGTATTAATTCGGTAAGCTGCGTAACGGTGGAAAGACCTTTACGAAACCCGTGCTGAGATGGTGTCAAAATGTTCTCGTTTTCAAGGTAAGTAGTTATACCGGGTGTTCAAAATTAAGCTTTATGATTTTTTTAAAATTAGGCGCTCGAAGGCACGTGAGAACCACTTGTGCAAATAAGTTAAGCGGCCAGGGGGACAGAAAGTTAGATGATAATTATCGCTGTCAGCAGCCCAATTAACTAAAATTTAATAATTAACTTTTTACTGGCTGCGGTAAGTTGGCATGTTTATATTGAAAAAATGTAGGCAGTGGTGTTTGTACACAGTTTCAGTTGGAAGATTTTTTCTAGCACGCCTGTGTTCCGAGATATCCGGCTCCAAAGTTTAATTGTCTTTCGCACGATTACGCATGCAAGAGGGTGAGGGTCCGCGCAAAGCTCCTCCCTAAAGTGACGCATCTGTTGCGTGTGGTGTTTAGTGTGTGAAGAGGGTGGAAGCGTAGGCATAGGTGATAGCAATTACCCTTGCCCTCTTCGGCCGTCGAAATCAAAAATCGAAGAACGCTTGCAACCAGTGTCGTAACACGCAACTGCAGAGCCTCTAACGATAGTGGCAGATACCATGCCGAGATAATGGTGCGAGCGGAGAATCTGGATGCCAGTGCGCGTGCGTAATAATCACTAGAGAAGCATGCGTGGTCGTTGCCTGGGCTACGCGAATAGCGTGACTGCTGATGTCCGAGTACTGTAACTTTTATTGAAACAAGAGCAACAACTCCACCAATAATAACTGAAACAGTTTTATCCTTGCTAACGCATATTTTCTGCTGCTACATAAGCATATTTCGGTCATGCACAAATCTCATCGAAACTCTTCACCTCTCAAGACGTCAATGCCCCAAAAAGTGTTCAAAATGCCTGCCTTCGGCAGCAACGCAAAGCATGAACCGCTGTCGCGTCGACTCGATGACTCGGCGCAGTACTTCTGCAGGAATACTCGCACAGGCAGATGTTATCCTGTCCTTCATGTCATTAACATCGCTGGGCTCTGTTACGTAAACTCGATCTTTAACGTAGCCCCAAAGGAAAAAGTCGAGCGGAGAAAGGTCAGGTGATCTTGGTGGCCAAAACATCGCTCCTGCGCGCCCAATCCACTGTTGTGGAAAACGTCTGTCCAACCAGTTCTTCGCCCTGGTAGAAAAATGTGGTGGTGCTCCATCGTGCTGAAACCATACTTGGCGCAGGTCATTCAGGGAAAGACTGCAGACAAGATCATCAATGACAACACCTAATATTTCTTCTGTGTACATCTTTCCGTTCAAGTTGTCCTCAAAAAAGTGAGGTCCGATGATCCTGTCCCCGAGTATGCCGCACCACACATTCACACTCCAGCGAACTTGATGCTTGTGCTGCCTCAGCCAGTGTGGGTTTTCTTGTGCCCAATAATGGGCGTTGTGAAGATTAACACTTCCATTTCGGCAAAACCGAGCTTCATCAGTCCAAATTATTCTGTGCAAAAAGTCATTTTCTTGATCAGTTTTGATGAGGCCCCAATTGCAGAAGTCAACTCGCCTTTCAAAGTCCGCCTCATTTAGGTCCTGATGAAGGTAAACGTGATATGGATGGAACTTGTGCTTTCTTAAAACATTTGTGACTGTTCCGATGCTGCGACCGCACTGATCGGCAATCTGTCGGATGCTGAGCTCTGGCATCGAGGTTACGCACGCGACAACGTCGATTTCAAAGTCTTCATCGACGATTGCCTTCGTGGTCCGTCTCGGAAGGTGGACAGAGCCTGTTGTGCAGAAGCGTCGAAACAGGTTTGTGAAAGTGGGCCTTGTTGGAAGGGGACGGTGTGGGTGGCGAGACGCGTAAAGCTCCATTGCTAACGAAGCGTTGCCATTCATTTCAGCCATTGCAAGCACCACGTCTACTTTTACTTTGGTAGAATACCTCACGCCAGAAGCAGCCATATTAGCTCGAAAGGACTCCACGTGGATTTCCTTGGTAGACCTTCAATGCAGAGACGCTGTGCTCTAACCGGAGGCACCCTAGTGCAGGACGGTCCTGCTAACGCGTTCACAAGAAGATGTCTCAGTGTGATCTAAAGTCACGAAAAAACGTCGCGAAAAATGGTCTCCTGTTATCGCGTTCATCAGGATCATGCGTAAGGCTCATGGCGCACCGCGCTGTCACATTTTGATTTCGCCGGCCGAAGAGGGCAAGGGTAATTGCTATCACCTATGCCTACGCTTCCACCCTCTTCACACACTAAACACCACACGCAACAGATGCGTCACTTTAGGGAGGAGCTTTGCGCGGACCCTCACCCTCTTGCATGCGTAATCGTGCGAAAGACAATTAAACTTTGGAGCCGGATATCTCGGAACACAGGCGTGCTAGAAAAAATCTTCCAACTGAAACTGTGTACAAACACCACTGCCTACATTTTTTCAATATAAACATGCCAACTTACCGCAGCCAGTAAAAAGTTAATTATTAAATTTTAGTTAATTGGGCTGCTGACAGCGATAATTATCATCTAACTTTCTGTCCCCCTGGCCGCTTAACTTATTTGCACAAGTGGTTCTCACGTGCCTTCGAGCGCCTAATTTTAAAAAAATCATAAAGCTTAATTTTGAACACCCGGTATGTTTAAGAATAATATGCTCAAATATTTTACAGATTGTGCTTGTTAAGGATATCGGGCGATAATTAGCGACGTCAGCTTCACTACCCGATTTGTGAATTGGTATGACCTGTGCTATTTTCCAGTCATTGGGCAGTGAAGATTTTGTTAGGGACATGTTAATTATAATAAACAGATATTTAGTTACCCATTCGGCGTAACGTGTGAGAAACTCGTTAGGTATATTATCAGGGCCTGGTTGTTTCTTGATCTTCGTTTTTAGCAAAAGGTCAAATATACCTGCTTCGTTTATACGGAGAGGTTCAATGGGGTTTACTCCATGAATTTCGAGAGGCGGTGGGATATCGTTATCTGTAGTGAAAACTGAGTGGAAGTAGTTATTGAACAGATTAGCTCGGTCTCTACTTTCTTCTGGAGACATTGTGCTATATTTTTTATTTTTTGGATTTAGGTAGTTCCAGAATTTTTGAGGTGCATCATTAAGAAAATTAGGTAGAGTATAAGAAAAGTAGTGATTCTTAGCTGCTTTAATTTGAGACTTCATTGAACTGATGGCTTCCGCAAGGTTTTTACCAGTTATGGGATTCGATGTTTGTTTGAAAGACTTTCTTAGGCGCTTTACTTTACGTTTAGCATGAATAATGTCGCGGTTTATCAATGGATTGAATTGTCTTTCTTTCTTTGTTTTGGAAGGTATATAGTGAGAGACGCAATACGAAACAATTTCTTTAAATTTCTGCCACAACGTTTCGATATCAACATCCAGATTATCGGCAAGCAGCTCGAATGAGCTAAATTCGTATGATAAGTGGTCCAGTACACTAGTGTCATCAGCGTTGCTGAAATCAAGAAATCACAAAACTGAATTTGAATTCTTGATACGTTCATGCAAGGGAATCGAACACAATACTATTTTGTGATCTGATATACCATCAGTTAGCTCAATGATGGCCTCATCTGCAGGAAAGTGGTCACTAATAAAAACTAGGTCAAGTATATTTGAGGAACACCCTTGTACACGAGTGGGCTCTTTAACAATTTGGGAGAGGTTGAATGTCAGCATAGTATCAATAATAATGTCAGACGAAGATGATTGATGGTTCATGGTGAGCCAGTCGATATCAGGGAGGTTAAAATCGCCAACAAGTATAAGCCTACATGCAAGAGCGTGAATGTGCAGGTATTTATACCGGGAATGCATTGCTTCCGAGTGTGACGAGGGGCTCCGATAAACGCAACCAATTACCATTGGACAGGCAGTCAAGTGCATTTTACAAAAAACTGCTTCCACCCCATCGACATCAGGGAGGGCAGTGAAGGCGATATCTTTTCTTATTAGAATGGCCACACCTCCCCCCCCGTGTAGCTTTGTCTTTACGTAAGATTACATAGTTGGGTGGCGTTATTTCGAAGTCCCTGACGTCACTTCACAGCCACGTTTCGGTGAGTGCGACAAAGTCGGGATCTGTTCTGAGTAAAAATGATTCTAGGCAGGTTGTCTTTAGAAGAATGCTGCGAACGTTTATGTTTGCGAACTTTACTTGGTGCGTGACTGAGTGTTGCGTGGTCGCAACGCGCGCACATGGGATTCTTCGTTTTTTTTTTGCTGAGGGTTGCGCTTAACAGGCCGAATGCAGTTTACATCATCGTCCCATTCAAACACTTCGTTGTTGATTTTTAATTTGTCAAACACAAGATTTATCTTGTCACCTTCTAGTTTCCTTGCCTTAGCTGCTTGCCACAGTTTCTTTCTGATGTCGCGTACACGGGGAGTGAAATCTTCCCCCACCGCAATCTTTAATCCCTTTAATTTATAGCAATTCTTCAGTATGGTAGTCTTTTCCCGGAAATCTAAAAGCTTTAGTATTATCGGCCGTGCTTTGTTGGCAGAAGGTCTTCCTAGTCTATGTATCCGTTCGATAGCCACGGGTTCTAATTCGAGTACCTTCTTTATTACATCTTCATTAACCATTTCAGCAAGGTCCCTGTCATTTTCTTTGCCGTTCTCTGGAATTCCATACAGTATTAGATTAGACCGTCGCGAACGGTTTTCAAGGTCATCTAGCCTGTTTTCCACAGCAGAAAATGATTGCTGTAATTTGTTTACCGCGGTTACACATGAGGAAACCTTCTCATCAAGAGCTGCTACTTTTTCCAGTTTGGATTCTATGGCAGTGAGCCGGTCATTCTTAATTTCCTTGACATCATCAGTAATTTGTTGAATCTGTTTAAGGAGGAGGGTTAGGTCTGGTCCAGGTCCAGGGTTAGTTTCAGCGTCTTCACAATGTAACAGTAATTTCTTAATATGAGACAGCATTTCAGTCAATATTAAGCAGAGCAGCCCTGGGCACGGCAGCACAACTAGACAAAGGTTATTTGAGCGAAAGCATTTGCCGTAATGTTTTCTCACCTGGACGATGAAAACAAACGGATTAGACGTCATGCCAGTGATGCTGCCGTGCCCTATGGCGTCTGGATGGTTGCGATCCGGCTTTATACTCCAGTGAATTGCTTGTAGCGCCGTCGCTCCTCCGTCGAGGCCCGCCAAAGCACCAACTGCTGTCGATGAAGGGGGCGAAGTCCAGATATCGCTCAGGTGCGCATGTGCGGTTTACACGTTGACAGGCAGGAGGATAGCCGGTTGCAAGGCGTTGATGGCAGCTTGCCAGCCCAGTACATCGCACTCTGCCGGTATTAGCAGAAGGGTAGCGACGAGCTGGACGATGAAAACAAACGGATTAGACGTCATGCCAGTGATGCTGCCGTGCCCTATGGCGTCTGGATGGTTGCGATCCGGCTTTATACTCCAGTGAATTGCTTGTAGCGCCGTCGCTCCTCCGTCGAGGCCCGCAAAAGCACCAACTGCTGTCCATGAAGAGGGCGAAGTCCAGATATCGCTCAGGTGCGCATGTGCGGTTGACACGTTGACAGGCAGGAGGATAGCCGGTTGCAAGGCGTTGATCGCAGCTTGCCAGCCCAGTACATCGCACTCTGCCGGTATTAGCAGAAGGGTAGCGACGAGCTGGACGATGAAAACAAACGGATTAGACGTCATGCCAGTGATGCTGCCGTGCCCTATTCTTATTCTGCTTCTTATTTTCTGCTCTTGGGCATATTCAGTGCAACATTACGTGTCACAGAACTGTAGCGAGTACCAAAACTCCGTACATTTAGTTTGTTTCCCACGTTATTTCAGGGGCTCAGAACTCCTGTTTTTCTAGTAAGGTCGTGGGGGTAAATGGGAATAAAAGGCATGATTAAGAACGTCACTATTCAGGTTACCGAAAAACGTCAAAGCAGGCAGGTTGTATGTTAGAGTTTCGAACAAGCTCTTTACTAAGAAAAAAAAGTAGCGCGTTGCCATTTCTGCCATTAGTTGTAGCCTCTCACAGCTAAATGCTGACCTCTTCATTTTTACTGCAAATGAGACTTTGTATTGTCTTCCGACTGTACTTATTTCCTCTATTTTCCTTCCAGAGGGCGCGCGCGCGAAAGAGAGTTGACTGTTGTCAGACTGCTCCCCCTCATATTTTACACGTAGTCCTTCTGCGTTTGTGCATACATAAACAATAATATTAGTTAAACGGGAACGAATGAGAACGCGCTTAGCGCTACCGGGAAAAGGCCGAGAAGTTGGAAATCCGTAAAAGTGGCTGTTGACCTCTTCTCTTGTGTTGTTTCACTCTCGGCATGCACACACTTCTTCAATTTCCAGCACACCCTGAATGAGTGCGCTCAGCCACCTGCCGCTGTGTTCGCGTTCCCCAAGTATAGCACACGCCTAAGTTAGGTTCATCACTATTTAAGTGTCTAAACTGCGGTAAGAGTATGAGGAACGCCGTATTGTGGAGAACTTCCGAGTGTTGTCGTGGTCAGATCCCGTCCTAAACGGTGCAAGCTGGCAAGAAAAGATACATATGAATGTATTCAACTATGCCTACAATAGGCGCTCACTGCTGAAATTACACACACACAAATGCACGATGGAGCTAAAAGGGCAACGATCGACCACTGTCATAGCCCAGTTCGCGAAGTTTCATATGTATTATGAAACTTCGCTACCAAGACGGATTTATTAGGAGGGGTATCTGACCCCTACTCTCAAGTTGCTTAGATATAACACGCCACCCATCGCAAACGCCCCACACTAGAAGAAGAGCCGATAAAGAAAGCTTCGCATGTACACATTTATCAACGCATTCTCCATTAAAATGGGTTGTACATAGCACAGTATACAGCGAAGGCAAGCGTATGAACGTACTCAATGTAAAAAAAAAATAACTATTGCTGCCTTCATCCGAGTTTACATGGTAACGCATTCGATGTGCTACTGTTGGACCTCCTAGCTTCTCACTTTTTGTCACTCGCTCCTTCGTAGGAGTGAACAAAGGCTAGTGTTCAGTGTTATTTTTAAAAGTGTAAAAAATGCATACCTGATAATATCGGTATCAAGCTATAAACCATAGGCGAACAGTGAGCACTGATCTGGTGAGAACAATGAGTGATGTTATATAGGCCTGATAGTGTTGTGCAAGTGACTTAACCTCAAATGTCAGTTTTCTTTTTTCATAAGAAATATATTCCCTTTTTGCCCGTTTGCTTACATCAGCGCGCGAACGCCACCGCGGAATATCGCAGTTAAGGACTTCAAACTACAAAATAACAAAATAAGTGAACGACTCGTGTTTAACGCGATAGGATTCACTCGAGCCGCATGTCCTTTTTCTTTGTTATATGAGAGGAACACATATTTCATAGAATGCGGTAAAAGCCTCTGTGACGGTCGCTGCCCCCGCATTTACTCACCGAACCACGGACTTGTTTACACCATAAGGCACGAAAGCGCTGCTGCGCGTATTTAGGGCGAAAGCTCTCATGGCTCCGAAAGCAGAGCAGCGCGAAGATTGCAAGCGATAAGCGAAGTGCAGCGGCAGGAGGAGAGCATGGCCTTCCCACCTGACGATAAAACAGCGAGCTTCCTCCCTAGGGCGCATGTCAGCTTCACCCTCCCCCCCCCCCCCCCATCTTTTTTCCTTGTCTTCCACGTTTCGTTCCCTGAGCTTTCCTTTAATCTTTTATTGAATCGCTGTATGGCTCTCTGGCCGCACTTTGGAGAGTGTCTGTTGGCCAAATTCAAAAAGCCCCCCCGCCCTCTTAGCCCTTTTGTTCCGCCACCACTACTGTAACCCCCCCCCCCCCTTCCTTTGCTTTTCTCTTCACAGGAACAGAGAGTGTCTGAGCGAACGATTATTGACGCCAAAGGCGCCTGTGGAGAGCCAGCTGTGGCTGATGGACGCGTTTCCGCGCCTTCGACGCGACTCCGCGGAAGTTTGGCCGCTGTGTGCTTTAGAACCTAAGTGGCTTTGAAATATTGTCAGTTTCTTTCTTGTTATCTTCCGTTATCTTTCTTGTTACCTTCCGTCGTTGTTACCTTGTTATCTTTCTTGTTACCTTCCGTCGGCACGTGATAAGCGTGACTAAAACAAGCCTATTCGCCGCCATCATTTACTCTCTTTTCCCTTTGATTTTTTTTAAGTATATGATATCATGAAGGAGAACCGCGCCTGCGAGAAGCCAAATTGGCTCTGTATACCTCTTGTGCCTCATTATTTTCCCCGCTCTTAAAGGCGGTGCTTCTGAAACGTTAGAAACAATGCGCACTGCCGTCGAATGCATTAACATATCGCAGCACTGTCGCACATAACGTACTGACTTGATCAACGCACACGAAGCAAAAAAAAAAAAAAACGATTCGTGTAAGGGTAGGAGGTTAATCGGAAATGAGTATTAACTTCTCAGTATGCTACTCTACACGGGGGAAAGGTAAGAGCGGGCAGTAAGTTAAGGACGCAAGCAATGCCGGGACAAAGTGAGAGGTAAAACACACAGACACAACCACAGTAGCGTCATAGTCTTTCAGCGAGGTTGGTTGTGTAGTTGGACACTTCAGCCACGCCTTCGGCGCTCTCTCGTGGGAACGGCAGAACGTTCCGGGATAGATTACGCGCATACAGCTGAAAGGCCTGCTAACAGCGCTGATTGAGAATATCTGCAGTAACTGTAGCGAAACCGTAAGAAATTTTGCTTTCATTTTACGCATGAAAATGAAGATATGACGTCGAGGCACGCCTTGAATGGCGGACTCCAGATATAGTTAGAACAAGTAATGATCGTCCAAGGGGCCACGGCACCAATTTTTCGCTCTCAATCTGTGCCATGCGTGGTAATACGTGGGTGTCCACAATCAAGCGAGAGAAACTTTAGCGCATTTGGACACGGACCTAATATATAGTGGATATTTTTATAAGCGCGCGAGTAGGCCAAAAGCCTGACAACACTGGCGCACTCGCCCTCCGGGCCGCTTGCTTTCCGAGCGTCTGTATTCTGCAAAGCGATCTTGTTTTGTGGTCAGCTACGCGTACGATGGAATTATTTAAGTTCTCTTTGTTTGGAATTAAAAATTTAATTTGTAGCAGGTTATACTCTGGTAGTAGATGAGGGCTCCACTCCATGAAGGACATTGTATACGTCACGCACACCATGGCGGTCGCCAGCGGTGGGTTGGATTTTCAAAGAGCCGCTGACTTCATGGGCTCATTTTGCAAATATTTTCTGCAGGCCATTTGTCAGATATATACAAGGAACACAGAACCTTCCATTCCAATTCTAGCCTGAAAAACGCAATTATGTAGGTAACCGTGTCAAGGCCGCACCTAAATCGGTGTACCTTCCATTTTGCCCCGCATCAAAATTCGGCCGATGTAGCTCTACCGAATACCATAGCAATACGTGGTCGATGCGTAGTCGATGGCTTCTTCACTGCTGCAGTATTCGCAGCCAGTGCCGTCAAATATTTTGTTGTGGCAAGCGAATTTGTTTGTGAAAGGCATGTAGTGGAAGGTAAAACAAGAAATATACTGCTACATCGAAACACGAAAACTAACTGCTTTATTTCAGTGCCCAAGCCCTCGTCCTGCTCGCCCCACTGCTGTACTTGTGGGAATGTCACACCGAATTGGCTTTTCTCCAAAGTAATTTTAAGACGGTGCTCGTGAAGCTGACTAAAAAACTAACGGAGACGTTCGTGACGAATTCATATTTTGAGAAGCTGGCTGCCAAAATGCCACTATGTGAGAAAATACAAACGTTAACCTATGGACGACTATGTCAATAAAAATTTGTAATGTGTGCGCAGCGTTCCTGAGGTCATAGGGCATTGGCAAAAATTCAAACAATCCAAAGAGAGTTGTGATTGTTGTTTTGGGAATATCTCCCAAAGCCACTTGATTCTGATGATATATCGTTGCCAGAGCAATCTTTGAAAATATTTTCGGAAAATTGAAAAATATTTTCATGATGAGTGACCATAAAATACTGAACGTTTGGCTGGGACCCTCTGTGAGAAATGGTGGCTTCGTTCAGCGCACTATAGCCTGCACATGCACTCCAATAACTGCTTTTGTTGGGTACCCTATGTAGACATGACCCCCATATACTACTTGAAGAACGAGCAGTACCAATCTCTAGTCTATGTTCCAATTCACTTTTGGCTGTGGTTAATTTCTCTGGTGCCGAGCGACGAGGTAACGCGTGGCATGGTGCGGATCAAGTGATAATGTAATGTTCGGCGTTATAGCATACAGCTTTAATACTGGCAGGTGAAACAGTGATGGATGTAAACTCGTCAAGCAATGCGGCATAGGGCTGTCGAACATCGTGACCTATTGTGAACGTGATTGGCTCGATGGAGGAAATTACGCCTGACAGCTTGGTCATAGCATGTCCTGTCCGAACTTGCGAAGTTATACCAGCCAGCCAAAAAAAAATCACAGCATATCCACGGAGGGAATGATGATGAGTGTGGCGAAGCTTCGGAGAGTTTTATTGGTAAACCGTAAATCGTCCGTCCATTTATCGGTCCGTCTGCTGTTTGTCTGTTTGTCCATACTTGTCTGTTTGTCCATCCGTCCGTTTACACCTGCCGAGTCAGTCATCGAACTAGGCGGTCACGTACAACGAGCTAAGAAGGGCAGAACCACGGCTTTAGGGGCTTCGCCCCTCTAGCTATGCAGCCGGCCGCACGTGCTCAGGTTCTAGCGGGCTACGACGACAAAGATGACGCGTACCGGCCGAGCAGCGCGCTAACATGTGCACGCTGACCATGTTGATTAATACGTGGTCTCGGATTCAGCTGCGGTCGCGATGTTGTAAGACTCTCGGATGGTACTTATCTCAGAGGCCACCATGCTGATTATTCTAAAACAGACTTAGTGCAGGCATTAAAAGCTTCAAAATAAATTTAAACGCCCCGTGCCTCTACAAATATTGTCACGATACGTTTCTGATATTTTATTGCATGGGTGCACTTCTGCACTCAGTGGATCGACAAACGAATGAAAGAACATGACTCTGGCTTGAAAACACCACCCAAATTATTTTACCATCCTTGACGCGATGAATGGTTTCATCATAACCAATGAAACGCAGCGCGCTGTGGGGTGGATTTGAATTTTTCGTACAGTTGGCTCGTTTCTAAGGGGGTATCGCCAGAGCTCGGGACGATCCCGAGTTTCGCGAACTCGGACGAAACTCGGCCAGTCCTGCAAAGAGCCCCAGTAATCCCTGCAGCCACACGTGCATTTGACAGAAAAAAAAGAATATAAATTGCACTCAACACAGTATGTATTTGGCCTCGCTCTATTGTCCTCGTTTCTGAATATCAACACTTTCATCAAACGTGGTGCGACACAACCTTAAGCGATTAACAAATTAACACGAGATTAACATACAGATTCTAGAAAAATATGAACTGCAGTGAACTGGTCAACAAAAGAAGAAGCACACAGGAGGAATCACTTTGTCAGTGTGCCTGTTTTTTGTTGTCCAGTTCATTGCGTTTCTTTTCTTCAACTGTATGCATCAGCAACTGGCGTAAACCTCTAATCTTCTAAAGAGCATACACATGTTCAATCTCACTGATGACGAAAATTTCCATAAAGGTTTAGAGCTTACATAACAGTTGTATAAAATATAACTCTTGGGCACATTGAAAAACATCCTTATACCTGGAAAAGTGCACAATATTGCCTTACAAATGCGCATCATAAGGCACGAGATTCGGCTTGTGTGTCGTTATTATGACTACAAACAAACGTAAACATTCATGGCATAGTGAGAACAATAAAAGTAGTTCAAGTATACAAAACCAGAATAATAATGTGAAGATATATAGATATGTAAAAATAAACTCAAGATAAACTCAACCTATAATGGTCATTGGTTTTTCATATCACAAGTGATGTGAAAAACAAGGATTAAATTAACACTCAATATCGAATGATAATTGTCCTTGAGAAGCACCGATTCTGGGATTCTTCAGCAGTCCTTTGGGGTCTCCGATCAGCTGCGGCCTTCCGGATTAGTCTAATAAGATCGCTTCAATCCCGAAGAAAAGTGACAATATTCAATGAGATGAAGAGCTCCGGCGATTCGTGTTAAAACGAACGCGTTTCTTCGTCACAGAGCAATACAACATTTCATACATCCACATAAAGCCTCAGAAACCCGAGTATAAGCGATGACGAGTGATTACCCTCACACAGATGCAAAGAACGGATTCTAACGTGCGGCTCCATGGCCATTGTAAATTTGTATATAGTTACGTTGCACATGCTTGCCCACCGCTTGTTTGTACAATGACGTAAACGCTGCAATTTTACGCTTTTTATGTCACTCACTTTCAAAAATAATAACTGTGTCCACATTGGGAAAAAGGTATAGTACTGCTAGTCTATAAGAACGCGAATGAAAACTGACACTATGAAAACTACAACTCAAAGGGCACGATCACTTGTTGCTCTTTTGTGTGTCAGCAGCGTGTTCCGGAACTTGTTGTACAAGAATCTGAGCACAGAGTTGTTTCCTTTCTCCTTGTGTCTGAGCAACAAAACACGACGCACAAACAGCGCTTGTGTAAACAAAGATGAAAAAAATTGCTGGAGTGGAGGCTCCCGCAATGCCTTGCCAGAATAAGTGAAGTCAGTTTTTGCCACTTCCAAGATGGCGGAAACTTGGTCTTTTCTGATGGCTTTGATATGTTAGTGTAGCTTCTACATTAGTTTAATATTAAAAAATAGTTGTTCTTGACACGATAACACACATAAACGAGTATGGCTGACTAAATTTCTCAAGAACTTTGCCTCCAATTAGAGGCTCACAAAGGAAAACTAGTAACAATAAGGCGCACATGGAGCATTATGTGACCCCAAAAAGGTTCCACAATACACTCGTTGGGCGTGCGAGGTACACGCTTTGTTCTTAATTGCTTAACGATTATACTTTATCACGCCCATAGTAAGGTGGTCGCCACAGCCGCCATCTTGCTAGGGGCAAAGCTTCACTCCTAGGCAATGATTTCCACTCCGTCATTTTTTTATTCCTCCTTGGTTGTAGAGCATCGCGGCACACAAGCCCACAACAAGCGAGCACCATTTAACTAGCGAGCAAAGATTGCCAGCGCACGCTCCAGAAATGCCAGGCGCGAAACATTTTTACGGATTTCGTAGCCAGCCAGGCGATGGAAAGCGTGTTGAGAAAAATCCGCCACGCGCCCGCCATTTCAGAGGTCACGCCTTTCAGCAGTTTTCTTTTAACGCAAATGCATGGCGAGAAAGCAGCACTCACTCAGACCCAGTCAGCTCACGGAAAGCGAACGAAACGAAGGCGTGCGAATAAATACAATACGGAGCCGACAGCTCAGTGAGAGAGCAAAGGCCTATAATAATGACTTTATTTCGCATCAAGGATATGTGATGCAGGAGACCTGCAGAAAAAGCTGCAGGTCTCCTGCAGCTTTTTGCAGCACTCTTTTTGCAGCACTCTGATTGAGCGAGAGAGAACCGTAGTTCGGTTCACTCATTGACTCTTGGTGAACCGTTGAATCGTCGGCTCAGTAGGTGTTCACCGGCTCAGTCGGACACCCGTGAGGGGGTAGCGCAGGCGGGTCAGTTGCCGAGCCAGATCAGAGGGAGAGCCGCGAGCAGGTAGTGGCGGCGGGTCAGTTGGCGAGCCGCATCGGTGGAAGAGCCACGAGCGAGTAGCAGCGGCGAGTCAGTTGCCGAGCCAGATCAGAGAGAGAGCCGCGAGCGGGTAGTAGCGGCGGGTCAGTTAGTGAGCCAAATCGGTGGGAGAGCCGCCAGCGGGTATCGGTGGCAGGTCAGTTGCTGAGCCAGATCAGAGGGAGAGCCGCGAGCGCGTAGCGGCGGTGGTTCAGTTGCCGAGCCGGATCGGTGGGAGAGCCACGAGCGAGTAGCTGCGGTATATCAGTTGCCGAGCCATACCAGAGGAAGAGCCACGAGCGGGTAGTGGCGGCGAGGCAGTTGCCGAACCAGATCGGTGGGAGAGCCGCCAGCGGGTAGCAGAGGTGAGTCAGTTGCCGAGCCGGATCACTTGGAGAGCCGCGAGCGGGTGGCGGCGGCAGGTCAGTTGCCGAGCCGGATTGGTCGGAGAGCCACGAGCCGTAGAGCCGCGAGGGGGTAGCGGCGGCCAGTCAGTTGCCGAGCTGGATAAGTCGGAGAGCCACGAGCGGGTAGCAGAGGTGAGTCAGTTGCCGAGCCGGATCGGTGGGAGAGCCTCGAGCGGGTAGCGGCGGTGGGTCAGTTGCCGAGCGGGATAAGTCGGAAAGCGGCGAGAAGGTAGCAGAGGTGAGTCAGTTGCCGAGCCGGATCGGTGGGAGAGCCATGAGCCGGAAAGCCGCGAGTGGGTAGCGGCGGCAGGTCAGTTGCCGATCCAGATCAGAGGAAGATCCGCGAGCGGGTAGCGGAGGTGAGTCAGTTGCCGAGCCGGATCGGTGGGAGAGCCGCGAGCGAGTAGCGGCGGCGAGTCAGTTGCCGAGCCAGGTTAGAGGGGGAGCCGTGAGCGAGTAGCAGCGGTGGGTCAGTTGCCGAGCCGGATCGGTGGGAGAGCCACGAGCCGTAGAGCCGCGAGAGCGTATCGGTGGCGGGTCAGTTCCGAGCCAGATCAGAGGGAGAGCCGCGAGCAAGTAGCAGAAGCAGGTCAGTTGCCGAGCCAGATCAGAGAGAGAGCTGCAAGCGCGTAGCAGCGGCGGTTCAGTTGCCGAGCTGGATCGGTGGGAGAGTCGCAAGCGAGTAGCGGCGGCGGCGCGTCAGTTGCCGAACCAGATCAGAGGGAGAGCCGCGAGCGGGTAGCAGAAGTGAGTCAGTTGCCGAGCCAGATCAAAGGGAAAGCTGACTGCGGGTAGCAGCGGCGGGTCAGTTGCTGAGCCGGATCGGTGGGAGAGCCGCGAGCGAATAGCAGCGACGGGTCACTTGCCGAGCCAGATCAGAGGGAGAGCCGCGAGCGGGTAGCGGCGGTGGGTCAGTTGCCGAGCCAGATCGGTGGGAGAGCCGCGAGCCGGAGACCCGTGAGCGAGTAGCAGGAGCGAGTCAGTTGCCGAGCCAGATCAGAGGGAGAGCCGCGAGCGGGTAGCCGCGGTTGGTCAGTTGCCGAGCAGGATAAGTGGGAGAGCTGCGAGCGGGTAGCAGAGGTGAGTCAGTTGCCGAGCCGGATCAGTGGGAGAACCATGAGCCGGAAAGCCGCGAGTGGGTGGCAGTGGCAGGTCAGTTGCCGAGCCAGATCAGAGGGAGAGCCGCGAGCGCGTAGCAGCGGCGGTTCAGTTGCCGAGCCACATCGGTGGGAGAGCCGCGAGCGAGTAGCGGCGGCGAGTCAGTTGCCGAGCCAGGTTAGAGGGAGAGCCGCGAGCGGGTAGTGGCGGTGGGTCAGTTGCCGAGCCGGATCGGTGGGAGAGCCACGAGCCGTAGAGCCGCGAGAGGGTATCGGTGGCGGGTCACTTCCGAGCCAGATCAGAGGGAGAGCCGCGAGCAAGTAGCAGAAGCAGGTCAGTTGCCGAGCCAGATCAGAGAGAGAGCTGCAAGCGCGTAGCAGCGGCGGTTCAGTTGCCGAGCTGGATCGGTGGGAGAGTCGCAAGCGAGTAGCGGCGGCGGCGCGTCAGTTGCCGAACCAGATCAGAGGGAGAGCCGCGAGCGGGTAGCAGAAGTGAGTCAGTTGCCGAGCCGGATCAGTGGGAGAGCCGCGAGCCGGAGAGCCCCGATCGGGTGGCGGTGGCAGGTCAGTTGCCGAGCTGGATGGGTGGGAGAGCCATGAGCCGTAGAGCCGCGAGGGGGTAGCGGCAGCGGGTCAGTTGCCGAGCCGGATAAGTTGGAGAGCCGCGAGCGGGTAGCAGAGGTGAGTCAGTGTCCGAGCCGGATCGGTGGGAGAGCCATGAGCCGGAGAGCCGCGAGCGGGTAGCGGCGGCGGGTCAGTTGCTGAGCCGGATAAGTCGGAGAGCTGCGAGCGGGTAGCAGAAGTGAGTCAGTTGCCGAGCCGGATCGGTGGGAGAGCCATGAGCTGGAGAGCCGCGAGCGGGTAGCAGCGGCGGGTCAGTTGCCGAGCCGGATAAGTCAGAGAGCTGCGAGCGGGTAGCAGAGGTGAGTCAGTTGCCGAGCCGGATCGGTGGGAGAGCCATGAGCCGGAAAGCTGCGAGTGGGTAGCGGTGGCAGGTGAGTTGCCGAGCCAGATCAGAGGAAGATCCGCGAGCGGGTAGTGGTGGTGAGTCAGTTGCCGAGCCAGATCAGTGGGAGAGCTGCGAGCAAGTAGCGGCAGCGGGTCAGTTGCCGAGCCAGATCAAAGGAAGAGCTGAGTGCGGGTAGCAGCGGCGGGTCAGTTGCTGAGCTGAATCGGTGGGAGAGCCGCGAGCGAATAGCAGCGACGAGTCACTTGCCGCACCAGAATAGAGGGAGAGCCACGAGCGGTTAGCGGCGGCGAATCAGTTGCCGAGCCAGATTAGAGGAAGAGCCACGAGCGGGTAGCGCCGGCAGATCAATTGCCAAGCTGGATCGGTGAGAGAGTCGCAAGCGAGTAGCGGCGGTGGGTCAGTTGCCGAACCAGATCAGAGGGAGAGCCGTGAGCGGGTAGCGGCGGCGGGTCAGTTGCCGAGCCGGATAAGTTGAAGAGCTGCAAGCGTGTAGCAGAGGTGAGTCGGTTGCCGAGCCGGATCAGTGGGAGAGCCATGAGCCGGAAAGCCGCGAGCGGGTAGCGGCGGCGGGTCAGTTGCCGAGCCGGATCGATGGGAGAGCCGCGAGCCGGAGATCCGTGAGCGAGTAGCAGCGGCGGGTCTGTTGCCGAGCCGGATCGGTGGGAAAGCCGCGAGCGAGTAGCGGCGGGGGGTCAGTTGCTAAGCAGGATCGGCGGGAGAGCCGCGAGCCAGAAAGCCACGAGCTGATAGCGCCGGCGGGTCATTTGCCGAGCCAGATCAGAGGCAGAGCCGCGATAGGGTAACGGTGGCGGGTCAGGTTGGTAGAACGAAAACAGTGCCACAAGAAGACTTTATCGCCTCCCTTCCTCCATTTCTTTCAACCCTCTATTATATATATTGCCACACGAACTTCTTTTTCTTTTTGAACGCAATGGGCGCGCTACAGGTGTAACCACAACCTTGCGCGAACCCCACCTGATTGTTTGGGAATAATGCAGATTATATATTAAAGACAATAGTCTTGCTTGGGGATCTTCGATAGAAAATATTGGTCCGTCTGTCTGTCTGTCTGTGTGTCTGTTTGTCTGTCTGTCTGTCTGTCTGTACATTTGTCTGTTTGCACGCTCTTAGCGATATCTCAAATGGCACCAAACAGCCAACCCCATCCGTAGCGCCCACAAATATTGCTCTAGCTACAGCGTTATTGCTTGTGCGATTGGCAATTAAAAAGCAATTATTGTGCAAATTGGAGGCACCATAACAACACGTCGATGTTTTGTATGCGTGTCTTTATACTACAGAAGGCACACACAAGTAATTCATAGGACCATAGCGTTTATCACGCTGGGCTGACAGTGCAACGCGATGCTCAAAAAGGTAAGTGTTTGCAACGCTTTGCTACGACGACACGGTGGTGGCACCTGCCAGTCGCTTTGCGTTCTACACCTTATCACCTCCGAGACAGTCGCGCATCTTTTTCCGCGGGCCGCACGCCTTCCTTCGTTTTCGAAGATAACTGCCAGGTAGCGCTCGTGTCTAACGTGCCTAGATGTGCTCGTTCGCCTCCGTTACATGCTCGAGGCACTGTAACGTAGCGCCTCCAGAATACCATTCAGTGATTCTCTTGCGCAGAACATCAATTATAGGTTTTGTTAACTCTCTACAGGCGCAAGACTATCGTGTTTCGACGACATTTGTAGTGTAACATGCAGATTCGGGGCCAATATAAGCTTGAGTGCACAACGCGAACAGCAATGCTCATTCTGGAACGAACGTGTCCCCCAACAGTACGACAGGAACTTTCTAAGTGACATATGTAAATTCCGACGCGCCTCAGTGCAGATCCGATTACAGACGGCCGACTCTCTAATCCGCTATCAGCACACAGCGTGTATTGCTGGTAGTTTGACTTTTATATCCCTTTGGTTGCTTGGATAATGGGTATTGATACCAAAATCGGTATAGCATAACATGACTATATGACGACCACAAGTGACTGGTCGAAACATGAAAGTCATCACATACATGTCGTGAATATCATGATTTACATTTCATGATCTTGCTACTCTGTGGTGGTTTCGTTGACACGAAATATTGCAAAACTGATATTTCATGACATGACTGCATGGCAAACATAAATGATAGACCCTAACATCATGACATGCATGTCATGTGTGTCGTGGCTACCAGCCACACTCATAGCGTGCTCACGGCCGTTTCGCTAGCTCCACATATACTAAATTCGGTATCACGTGAGGTGACTAGACGACGAAGGTAAATGAGACGTCCGGAAACGAAAATCATATCATGAAAATTATTTATGGCATAGTTTACGTCTACCATGTACCTTTGTGCTGATTTAAAGTAACATATCAACCTTCCTTATTCGTGCTTCGCATATCATCGATTCCCACCGTATGTGGTATATGGAAACTTTTTTTGCATCTTGGGCAGAAGTTTCCCAAACAAAGAGTTTCATTTTATTAGCACGAGCACTGCCCTATTCATCGTCGCAACCACACGATGATATAAACATTGTCGTGCACAGGGTTTCTCTTCTTGAAGGTTTGCTGTAGCGATCCCCTCCCTATTAAGCCACTGGATTGGACAGACATTGCGCCACCCCTCCCACCCCTCCCCCTCTTTGATAACTATGTGGGTTGAAGCAGCCGCCCCTCTCACCCCGCTTTGCGCACATCTATGAATATAAATATATGGGTCAAGAAATCGCGTAACGGCACGTCATAACAATCACTGATGACGACCATGCAAGATAAGTGTGCCCTGTTTGACTGGAATTCGCTCTTACCTACCATTTCAAGTTAAGTCACGTTTACTTTGTCATGTAAACGAACTTCTCAATCATGCGAGATTGTCTAAAACATAGCGTTTTTATGTACAACAATATCAATAACGCCACGCCATAGTAATTCTTAGTTAATTAGTTATTTAGTTAGTTAGTTAGTTAGTTAGTTGGTTAGTTAGTTAGTTAGTTAGTTAGTTAGTTAGTTAGTTAGTTAGTTAGTTAGTTAGTTAGTTAGTTAGTTAGTTAGTTAGTTAGTTAGTTAGTTAGTTAGTTAGGGCTAGTGCGATTCACTCTATAACAGTTCCAACTGAGAGATAAAGTTGTAAATATTCAAAGTGTATGAAGTATCAAAAGTATCAGATCATTTCACGGATCAATAAAAAAACAACATTCTTTCAAGAACGGTTGATAATAAACAATGAAAATATTCTCAGAGTACGTGAGTGCGTCTTTTGAAATCAAGCAGGAATAGATAGGCATTAGGTTATTGCAAAGTATTATAAAAACAGCTCTCTTTCTTCTGCAACACTGAGCGCATTAGTAAAACCGCCAACTGAACTCTGCGTCGTCTCTGCAGCATAACTCACAATGCAGTGAAAAGACATTTACAGTATAAGAAGCAACAATGAAAGTTCGTAGACATAAAAGGTATCTTTTTTCCACCTCTTCTTCTTTCTTCAATACTTCACCACACTTTTGACTAGTTACATTTACAAAAAAACAATGTATCTTCTTATTACACGTTAAAATGACGTATTGTTCGTGCCTCATGGGACTGAACAATATTTCGCATTTTCACACGAAACCATTCACTATCCATTACGCAGCTCTTGGTGACAGCTGCAATCATTCTCTTCCAAATTTGACACCTCTTTTTAACAAGTATGCTTAGTTGAACGGTCTAATTGATCAAATATATTATTTTATACCCAAGCAGCGGAATTGTAGCTAGGTTATAAAAAGAACGTCATGGTACCTATTAAATGAACGGACACACTGGTGTATGTCCGCTTATCCGTGCAAAAAAAAAGTTCAGAACAAAAAGAAACTCACTCTGTTAAGCCGGAATGCTCAGTCCGTACACTTTCACCAGCGAGATTTCGGTAGTAACAGAATAAGTTTGCTATTGCATACGAGTCGTCTTTCGCAAACGCATGAAGGATCGTTTGAGTTTTTATTTATTTGTAGATTCATCTTTTTATTTATTTATTTATTTTCTTATTTATTTTTTATTTATTTATTTATTTATATGATTGCGCACATGACAATAAGGGAAACGGCTCTGCCTGCCGAAATACTACAGGGCTTTTCCGACAGTGCCCGGCTTTCACTGGGAAACACCATTAGGCTACGTAATAATAAAAAACACGCTAACAGTGCTCGAAGAGTCGCAATCCAGTTCTAGAATGCGTTGGTGTGGCAAAAACTTTGATGATGTTTAATGAATGAAGGCACGTGCATGCCTACAGGGAAATCGAGTGAACTGCTAAGTCGGTGTCGTGAACGAGAGAAGCACATCAATACGAAAGCCCCGTGTGTCTCCCGAAATGCACGATCCACATGAATCCGGGCGCGGGATTGCGAACACACAAGTGCAGTTTAAAAGCTCGAATGTGCCTCCACTGGCACAGGGAAACGCTCGTCCAGCAAACAGAAGCAAGTAGGACTCAAGTACCGCAAGTTTAAGCAGCGACGCAGTAGTATGTTTACGGTATTAGGAAGGATTATCGTTTCCGTGTCTCAACTTTCTCGTTTCTGCCGCGAGGGGACTATGTTCCTAAAGACTCGTATCGAGCGAGACCTACATACTCAAAGTTGAGAGGCCCGGCGAATACCTTTCCGCAACAGGTAAATAATTGCGAATCGCCGACTACTCTCAGTGGCGCATGCCAGCGCAACTCGGCTCTCGGCGGCATTTGTTGGCTCGTCAGGAAACTGTAAAGGGCAGGTCGCAGTGCTCACCGTAGGCGGCTGAATGAACGCCTTGGCGGACAGCAGCCCCTTTCAGATATCATTCGATTTTCATATAACCACCATGAGAAACAGCTTGGCGAATACACTAATAGAGACATAACATTCAGGCTACTTTGCTCTCCAAACAAGATCGTGGACGGGGACGAAGCAAGAAACTTTCGACTTAGGTTTCCGACTCAAACAAAAATATGACCAGGGTTTGTTAGATGCTTAAACTGACTTGCGTTGCAGTATTTACAACATTGAACGCGAAATAATACCTAGGCGCTACAATTTCATTAGATATTCTTATAGCTTCTTTCTGCTGACGTGAGTCAGGGTGACCCGACGGAGACGTCTTGCAGATACGTTGCCTTCCTCGCGCAACTCAGGTTCTATGCTGTCTTCTAATTTAGACTGTCTACGATGTTGTACAGAATTGAAACGCCGCCAAAGAAATAGCAAGGAGAGCTGGGTGGTGGGACTTCTTTTATAGTGCGACCTTCAAAAGCAAACGTAACACATGTGGCCTGCACAGCTTCACTAACAGCTTCTCTTCCCCGCAGCTCGTTCGTACTTGCGCAAGCACATTATCACCAGCATTATGTGCAGCAAGCATGTCACACCACCACGGCCGAGCCGTGACAGGAGGATCGTGGGTACAAAAGGAGCGCGGCTGTCGCTAATGCGAAGGGCGGATCAATTAAAGACCACCACCAGCTTTGCGTCCCGCAATAACGCGCGTTGAGGCACGTTGGCGCGTTGTGACACTCGGCAGGGCTGCGGATCCAACCATTCGCGGGCGGAAAGGCATTTTTCAGCATTAAACTGAACCGCGTTCAGTATAAGCCAGTGCGTCGTTTGCAGAAAAAGCCACCCCGACAATCGGCGTAATACATTCTCATTGGTCGTTTTACCAATTGTCGTCTGTCACGACGCCTGCAGCTGCCGCACTGGTGTGCGCGCGAAGAAGCACCGCATAAACGGCGACATCACAGGCATCGCGTTACTAACGGTGGTTGGTGAATAAGACTTACACTGGCTCGCGTAAGGATTGTTGGGCTATTGTGTCCCGCGTACCAACCAGTATTGTAACACAGCTTCGCCTAATCTCGCAATGATGGTTGCGGAAGGATTAGAAAAAGAAAAGTGACGTCCACTCGTTTGTGGCACTAAGCTACGAAACAATTCAAGTAGATTTCATAAAAATGAAGCTTCTAGGTTGAAGAAACGTTCGTCCTGGTTGGCGTAACTGATCCCGGTAGGTGGAATTGTCATCACTTGTCGCAGGCCACGGCGCAATGCTCAGAAACATCATGAATATTCGAGGCTGTTCAGTGAAGACTACGCACAGGCCTGCAAGAGTAACATAGTTCATTTTTACATCCTACGCGAAGAAGAGTGATAACGCTGGAAAGTTCGATAGGAGATGCATAAAGGCTGAGGTGTTTGACAGAAGAGCAGATGAGTCGTGCTTGCCGTTATTTTTATACAGCCAGTGTCACTTTCTCTTCCCTTTACCTAGTGACAGTTCGCTTCATTAAAGTATTTCATCTTTGCCCATTGCATCCTGCTTTTCACCTGGTGAAGGTGCGACCACGCATCATTGCTCAATCATGCGAACTGAGTGACACAGTTCTGAAGTTATATCTTGTGAGCAAAAGAGAGGCCAATGCCTTGTAGCATACACCTCAGGTGCTGTTCCACAAGCTTGTTTGGTTGGTTGAAGGTGTTTAAGGTCCCAAAAACACTCAGGCTGTGAGAGACGTCTTATTAGGGGGAGAAGGGGGAAGGGGAGAGGGGATCTGAGTTATTTTTACTATAGCTGAGGAGCTTTACTGCGCACTTGCGTAGCACACGTTCCACACGGTGCAGCATGCAATGGGGTGTTCGTGGATCACCACTTTGTTGCTGCAAACCCACATACAGCTTGTTTCTTTCTTTTTTTCTATTCTTGTGCTCCATTTTCCCTGTACATGGGGGCCAATTAGTACTGCGCCATAATTCGGCGGTACCATGGAAGTTTGTGGACATTCCATTTTCAAGAAAGTGCGAATCTGTGCAGCCTTCGTTGTTTCTCTCCGGCTTTCTTTTTCTTACGTCTTCTCTTTCTTTCTTTTGCTTTTTTTTGTTTTTCCTGTCTTTTTTCTATCTTGATTTCAATTATTTTCTCACTCTTTTTACTTTATTTGTTTCTTTCTCTAGATTTTTGCATTTTCTTAAAATCTTTTTTCTTTCTTTCCCTTTTTATTTCGCACTTCTTTCCTCTTTTTTTTACCCCAATACGTGGTTTCGTCTACATTAGCCCAAGGATATGAGTTTGTTTTCCGGATGATGATAAGTGATGTGATTATCATCAAGACTTTCGAATAACAACAGGAAAAAGGCTTTTTGGCGCGAGCGAGCGCCTAATACAGAGCGTTACGGCAAGCGAAATCAACAGCATACGACTTCTTACGACAGATCAGCACCCCTAATCTGCTCCGCACTAAATTATTACGACTGGGTTTCGCACGTGACTGCCTTTCAGTTCACTGTCACCCCGGTAGTAAGTCTGCGAGCATCACTCTCAGGTCGGTGCTTCCAGCCTTCCCTTGAGTAAGAAGTTGAGGGAGGGTACTTTCTGCGTTTTTTATTCTCTCTGATTTGAAAAACACAGTTTGTCACTTCTGCTATATCCATACAACATAGGTGTCACAAAACAATCAAGAATAACTACATAGTATGATCACAAACATTACTTCATTTTCCCGCTGTTGACAGAGCGGGTTCCTACTGCAATGCAGAATTTTTACAAGATGGAACTTACAAAATCTGGCTATAACATTGACGCTACAAAGCGCGGAAAACTACGCAACGTATTCGTAGCTAGAAACGAGTAATGAACGCCTACTTTCTATTCTTTTCTCTTCAGAACAGATACTAGGCTCTTATCGAGTAAATGGGACTATAGCGTCGACGCAGTGTACGATAATCTTACGAGTATCGATACGAAGTGTGCAGTCAAAGTTGGAGGTATGGTAATTATACAGGACACTAGCAAGCTGTCCCAGTAGACAATAAGCCTCATTAAGAAACATCAAAGCATAAAATCCTAAAACACAACACACAAAATAAAACTGGCAGAGCTTTCAAAATAGATTATTAAGCGTTATGTATCCGATGTCAGAAGGTATAACGTAAAGAGATTTGAACATGCTCTAAAGAAAGAAAGAAGCATGAAAGTGGAGAAGAGGAACTTTTGGAAGGCAAAATCGGATATAGGAGCTAAGGGACAAGGAAGGCTAAGTAATTACCAATGTGGATAGGATAGTAAAGTAGCGATGAAGTTTACATAGATCTGTGCAGTAGCCGGGACAACCACGGCCATAAAGTAATGATTAGCAGTAACCTAGATGACAGCCCACCAGTAATAACCGAAGAAGTTAGGAAAGACTTGTAGGGAATGCAAAGAGGAAGAGCTGCTGGTGACAATGAGGTAACATCAGATCTGCTGAAAGACGGAATACCGATTGTGTTAGAAAAACTGGCCACTCTGCTTACAAAACGTCCCCTGACAGCGAGGGTACCAGAATTTAAAAAAAATGCTAGCATCATTTTATTTATAAGAAAGGCGCGACAAAGACTTGACGAGTTACAGGTCGATAAGCTTACTATCCGACGTATACAAGCCAGCTAAAAAGGTAAATGTTAAAATATATAAGACAACATTACAATTCCATCAACCAGAGGATCAAGCCGGAGTTCGTTCGGGCTACTCAACAATCGACCACATTCATACTATCTGTCAGATGATTGAGAAATGCTCAGAATACACCCAACCACTATACATAAAATTCATAGACTACGAGAAGGCATTTGATTCCCTAGAGATATTAGCAGTCATGCAGACACTAAAATCAGGGCGTCGACGAAGTATATATATAAACATCCTCGAAAAAACCTACAGCGGTTCATTTGCCACCATGGTGCTCTATACAGAAAGCGACATAATACCAAGGAAGGTGTGAGACAAGGGAATACAATCTCCCTAATGCTATTTACCGCGTGCTTACGGGAGATTTTTAGAGGCCTAGAATGGGAAAAGTTAGGAATACGAGTAACTGGAGGGTACCATAGTAACCTGCACTTCGCCGATGCCATGGCATAGCTGAGAACTCAGGGAGAGAATGGCAATTCATGATTATTGAGTTAGATAAGGAGAGCCGAAAGGTAGGTCCCAAAATTATTTTCCAGCAAACGAAAGTAATGCGCAACAACCTAGGAAGAAAATGGCTCTTCGAGATGGATAGCAGTGCACTTGAAATTGTAAATTAGTGCGTCTACTTATGAGAGGTAGTAATCACGGAGCAGAACGACGAGATGTAAGTAACCATAAGAATAAGAATGGGTTGGAGCACAGTCGGCAACAATTCTCAAATCATGAATGGTAGATTTTCACTATCCCTAAAAAGCAAGGTATATGACAGCTGCATCTCACTGGTACTTATACACGGAGCAGAAACCTGGAGGATTACAAAGGGTTAAACTTAAGTTGAGGATGACGCGGCGAGCAATCGAAATGAAAATGATCGGTGTAATCCTGAGGGAGAAAAAAATACCGGAGTATATCAGGGAACCAACAGAAGTTAAGGACATCAAGGTCGAAATCAAAAAGAAGAAATACTCATGAGCCCGGCACGAAGCGCGAAGGCAAGATAACCGCTAGTCATTAAGGGATACAGACTGGATTCTTAGAGAAGGCAAGCGGGTGAACGGTTCACAGAACGTTATGCCGGTGAATGAGATTAGAAAGTTTGCGGGTATAAAGCGGCAGCCAAAAGCAGCGGACCGAGTCGACTGGTGGGACATGGGAGAGGCTTTTGGTCGGCAGGGGGCGTAGTCAGGCTGATGATGATGATTTTTATATAGAAAAGACACGGAACCCAGAAGTTCATGACTTGGCATTTCCCTCTCTTTCTCACTCTCCCTCTCTCTCTCTCTCTCTCTCTCTCTCTATATATATATATATATATATATATATATATATATATATATATATATATATATATATATATATATATATATATATATATGTATATATATATATGATTCAACAAACAATAATGTCAAGGACTGTATAGGGGAAGTTATGAGACCAATTTTATTTAAATGTGAAGAAAGAAAAGTGGGCGAAAAGATAGCTTGCCAGACCTTCGAATAACACTTTTTTTTCTTCAAATTTACATTACATTCGGTCTAATAGCTTCCCCTATACATTCCATGGCATTATTATGTGCCATATCCCATTAATATTGTGTAAAAACACGAAAAAACGAGCCTTTAAGTATACACTTCCGTCCCTTATTCATTAACGAGGGTCTTGTACTGGCAGACTTTGTGCCGTTAAGTTGTATACAAGGGGCTATTGGTCAGCTGCCAGCTCGCAATAAGTACATGTGCTATGTGACGCCAAACAAGCTCAGAAAGAGTCTGCCACACTGGCCTCCATGGCTACAGGTGGCGCTCACTGACATTCCCACGCGTTTCGAATTCACATATAAACCCAATAAAGTGTCTGGGGAGGTAGCCGCTGTGTAGCTCCGTGGTAGAGCATTGAACGTGTTATTCGAAGGTCGCAGGTTCGGTTCGTGCTTACGGCGAGTCATCTTTTCACCCACATTTCTTCACATTTACATTACAATTGGTCTAATAACTTCCCCTATGCATTCTTTGGCGTTAGTGTCTGTTAGATCTTATGATTATTGTGTCAAAACACGGAAAAACGACCCTTCCAGTATACACTTCTTTCCCTTGTGTATATATATATCTTATTACAACACTTTCTCGAACATGAGCAGATTACACCATTTCGGACATTGTGAGCTATCGCACCTTTTTTTCCCTCTGGAGTTCGACCTTAGGCACGAAGTAGAGTAGCATCGGGTCTCACCCGACGCGTCCCCGCTGACGTGGCTTGCCGAGACGTCCGGATTTCATCAGACCCGGACTCCTGTGGTAGCGTCGGACAACTTCGGGTGGAGGAAACGAACGATCACAAGTTGGGGATTCAAAAAACAAAGAGGATTACTGCACTACTAACAACTATTTACAACATAGAGGTTACGAGTTCCGCAAACCACAAACGTGGTGAATGAACCAACACACCATGGTTCAGAGCAACGCGCACCACTTTCAAGCATTGTTTCAACCCCTGTCGGGCTTCTCCTCCTTCATTGCAGCACCAATCACAGACTAGATACCACCCTCCAGAGCATCAATCAATAACACATGATCACCGAATAGGGGTCGCATCTCCTGACGCAATGCTCCTACGGGCCGAGTTTCACTGAGGAGAGGGAGAATGGGTTACTTCCCGGAACAAGTGGGCGGTTGGGTGGCTGCTGCTGTCTTTCCCTGGAAGGGAAGCCAAGCAGTACAGACTTTAATTGCTTAGACACGACCTGCGCGATCGGTTTGCTTCGCCGTCTCGTCAAACAAGCGATCAGGAGGAAACGCCCGTAGGGATGTTAGCTAATGAACAGTTGAAGTTTGCCACATTCCAATCCCTTTACTGCTTACCGCTGCTGCACTCCCTCCGAGAGAAGAGCACGCGGGCTTCCGGACGTGGGAACGCCGCTCGGCTCTGCTTCTAATGGCGAGCATGGCACCCACGGACGAGGGTCACAACACTTGGTAGACCCGTGGTATGGTCACCAATGCTGCTGGTATTTATCTCACTCTCGTCCTAGTGATTGGCAGACGACCGTCAAGATTATCTCGAGGAGGCAACGTCATATAATACTGAGCATACACCGTACGTAAGGCTTCGCTTCCTCAATCATGGCCCTAAAGCAGCGCAAATAAACACGTGGCCCTGGAACATGGCCATCGCTGTGAACGCGTGGAGGCATGTGGTCCCCGTGCAGGCAATGTGCGAGTATTATACACCATTTTACAAACGTGCTCAACCGCCCCCATCTTGAACTGATAACGTTTCACTTTATTACTCGTATTAAATAAACAAACAGTGCTATGATAAACTCCCGCACGAAATGGCTTTGCCGGCACGTTCAACGTTTTATGACCACAATCATTCCATAATGTGACACAGAAAATTTACAAAACAAAGGCTTATCATTCCAAGATGGTGGTGCCCATGAGTCAAAAAGAAAATTGAGCGACGTAGAACGACTGGAAGGTAGGTCCGAGAACAACTCCTCTAACGGTGTCAATCAATCGGGCACCCTTTTGTGTCAGCGTTCAGTACGGCGCGTCAGCCATGACCTCGCTCATTAGTGAGGAGATCAGAGCGTAGTCGACGCGCGTTGCGTCACGGACGACCTCCAATCAACGGACCCCCCTCCCGCGTACTATATGGCCGAGCACTGGGGTGTTCGCTCCCACCGGGCTGCGGTGATTTCGCTGTTTGTCTAACCAGCTACCGATGACGACGAATCCCACACTGACGCCGGGGCGTTCTTGTGACGCGACTCTCGGCGTCCTTGGGCTGGAACGTTCTTGTCGGCGACGGTTACATAATGCCTCCTTCACCTGGCTGCCTGACGTCCGATGACGCGCAGACGACTTCGCCTAGTCAAGCCTGTCACTCGTCTGCCAGCCGGATTTTTATTATCGGCATTCATTCAAGCCGTCAACATCAAAAGAATGGGCGAACTAAACGGAAAGAAGCCTGACAGGAGAGTTAATAATGGCCGCGTAAGGGCATCTTTCGGTGACAGCGACTCCGATATGTTGAGATGAAAGAAATGAAAGAACTGAAGTTGTCGTGTAGTAGTAACAAAAACAGCCGAGTAAAATACGCGCGGCGCAGGAAAGGATTTCAATGAGGCAATAAGGAAAAGCCAGGGGGTGGTGGGGCAGAAGCGGAAAGTAATTTCACCGTAAACTGAGAAGAAGATGTGAACGTACCTTCACCTTGGCAAAAGAGAGAGAGAGAAGGAAATTGAGAAAAGGAAACATTCCAGCGCTGATGTGGCGTTTTATTCAAGGCCTGCAGATGACAGGGACCCCCATACGAATAAAAGTCACTGCAACTCCCATGTCAGTACTTTTTGCTTGTGCACTCTCATGTACTCTGGAAGGCTGCCTCAATACGGTACCTTTATTGAGTCTGTGTCACAGAACCGAGGACGCAGAAAGGTCTTTAAAAATACTAATCATTCGCGAAATGCGCAAGTATGAGCACGAAATGCTTTGAGGTTTACTTTACCATTCTACACGCCACATGCATTCAGTACTGTGCACATTTAGAACTCTATAACAGGTTCTCTGCACTATGTTTCGCATGTGTTTGCTTTGCGCACGCCTGGCAACCTTGGGCTGCGCACACTTTAGCAGACGCCGCACGCCAATGGCTATAAAGATCCAACTAAAAATGTCGTTTAGCAACGGCCGGAACCAAACTTCGAAGAATAGGATTAAGAGACGAAGGTTTCTATGTGCACACATTTGAAATATAATATTGGACGTGCAGCTGGTACGTTGGGCAATGATATGCGCTGCACGCAGGCATTCGCTGCCGCCCATGACTCGACGAAAATATTAAGCCTCCGGTCCTGCTGCGAAGACTCATAACCACATAACCATAACCAAACGATGGTTGAATTTCGCCTCCATTTTTTCTCAGGCGTAAGGGAACCTGCGAGTTTTTTACAGCGATTTGATCAGGGCAGCACCACCGCATGTTTAACGCGGTAAATACAGCAACTCCTACCGCACGCAAATGTAAGTCGCCTGTCCACGCAGTAGCAAAGACGACATATTTCGTACTTACCGCATGGCTGTTCGGCAGCGCTAAAACTGGGTCAGGGCTACGGTGGCTTGTGTGGGTGGCTGCGGGTTTACTAAAAGAACGCTCGCTCGTATGGCGCAGCATATGGACAAGCACCGACTGTTAAGCATGCAAGACGGCCACCGCTATAAAAATACATTGAAAAAAAAGGAAAGCAGCACTAGCGGACACGCTGACCAGTTTATGAATGCTGGCGTACCCAAGGCTCACCTCACCAAAATCTCACCGATTTTCTTACTAAATCCCCTACACCATGGTTGTTTTGCACATATGTGCGTCGTAGAAAAGTAAGAATTAGAAAATGCAAAGTGGTGGCCGCAATGCATCAACAATACAGGTTATTTTTGTTAGCGCTTATTTACTAATAAACACAATGCGCACAAGATGGCCTGCTCTCAGCAAGGGCTGAGCGTAGCGGTCAAGCGGCACTATCACACGCCCGATATCTCTTCGCTCGTCCACGCTCCCAAAGACTGCGTCTGTATTGCTAGGTGACAGCCAGATATGCGAAAAAAGTAAACCCATGTGGCACGTACTGCGAGGAACCTTTCCCACATGAATCATTGAAAATTATAGAACAATGGGGTGCCGTAGTTTTGTACCCTCGGAGTCGACCAGTCTGAATGCTAACCACAGAAAATGAATTGCTATGACTACTACTACTACTAGTACGACTACTGTTAATAACATTTTTATTATTAATAATAATAATATTTCTTAAATGCCTTCGTACGGTAATACTTCACCTTACCAACGCTTCGCGTCTTTCGCCTTGCAAACATTCATATGCTCCTCTAAGACATTTATTCTGGAAGAAAACAATGCCGCAGCTAACCAAAGATGTTCAGCATACATGTAGTCATTACTCGTTATAGTGAAGTCGAAGAGAGGCTTGAAATTAACGGGCCATATTCAAAAGGCAGATGTATGCTACATATGCGGCATACTGTTGGGGCGCCTCCGTATCACGGACACACAGGTCCGTGTATCTGACAGAATACTTTGCCTGATTTTCTGACCAACTGTCATTAAGATTAGTTGGTAAAACTTCTTCAAAAAAAAATAAAAAGACTACTGCTGAAGAACTGCTCAATTATTGTCATCATATACATGACAACCATGACACTCGTAATCAGTTCCGCATTTCGTTGAGAAAGCCCCTCCGCGGTGGTCTAGTGGCTAAGGTACTCGGCTGCCTACACGCAGGTCGCGGGATCAAATCCCAGCTGCGGTGGCTGCATTTTCAATGGAGGCGAAACTGCTGTAAGCCCGTGTGCTCAGATTTGGGTGCACCAGAAAGAACCCCAGGTGGTTGAAATTTTCAAAATCCACTACGGCATCTCTCATATTAATATAGTGGTTTTGGGACGTTACACCCCACATGTCAATCATATTATTTCGTTGAGGAACCAATACACAAGTCCCATGGGCCTCAAAGCCAGACGTAGTATCTGGTGAAAAAAACATGTAATCGAGAAATGTGTCAGATGTAAATGACTAGTAATTCAATAGTGTACAGCTAATATCAGCACATTTTTATGAAAAGTTCTTTCTGCTTTTAAAGGTAACACTACAATGATCAACGTTCATATTGTCAGCCCTCTAGAACCAAGTGGGTAAATAGCAATGTTTATGCACAGCCCTAGTATATGAAAAGGAGCAAGAATTACCAATCACTGGCAATTTCTTGTAAATCGAAGCCGCTATGCCTTTGCAACAAAGTGAGATCTAAATATGCTGCACACGAACGTGTTCCCGTTGACAGTGGACCCGACTCTACATCTACATTTGGCCGTGCCTTATGCATGTATCCAGATAAGACTACCCGAAGACACGCTTTTTATTTTCAATAAACCTTTCAATGAAGCCAAATTGCAAATTTTCGGTAAAGCTCTTAAAAGTGAGCAGATTTAAGTTATCAGCCGCTAGAAAAATTACTTACTTACTGGGAAACTGAAACGCAGATGACACAGTGTGTGCGCAATTCCGCGACATTTATTATTATTATTATTATTCTTGTTCTGGTTCTTGTTCTTGTTCTTTTTATTGTTGTTGTTGTTGTTGTTGTTGTTGTTGTTGAACACGACAAATGCGATGATGGTTCCACACATAAAGGGACCAATGTGTCCAATTAGATGAATGATAATATTACCAAAACAGGGTTGGCATACACGCTTGTCTGCAAATAACCTACCAATTAGTCACATACGAGCAACGGTTTGTCGAGTACTGCCTGGGAAAGAGGTACTACGCCTTCAACTCCCATAGCGACCGACAGCAGCCCGCCCGAGGTTAGAGGGAGAAAGCACTTCGAGATTACGACAGCTCGTCGTTTTGTGTGTTCGTGTGCACCACACACATACGACACACGCGCTCATGTAAGCGGTAGAAATTTATTCCGGTTTTTTTTTTCTTCCGGCAGCCAGCGTGCTGTAATATATACAAAAGAAGTCATCATGTAGCTACTAATCACGCCGCGCGAAACTCGAAGGTGGCATCAAACGATATAAGAACCGCAGCGAATCGACGTCTGCACGGCCTTCGCCCTGATGTGACTTGCGATGGCGCTCCTGCAATTCTGGATGCAGCAGGTCGCGGCGGCGGCTGTCTTGAAACGACGGCGTGCCACCTCTCCGCATTTGTGAGTGTGCCCGACTGCCTTGTCGAAAATAAAGCGTGGACGCAGGGTCCGCAGCCGTGTTCGGATCTGCCTGTCGGCGTATCCACGACGCCCCGGCCTTAGGATGAAATCTCGCGCGTACCGACCAAGTCCTGCGTGCTCGGGGAACAAGTTTCGCGAAATTCATCGATGAAGAAAGAGAGAGAGAAAGAAAATGCCCAAGACTAAGGACAACGCAATGCATGGGCAATGCACTTCAAGCATACACGGCTATGCAAGCCACAACCACGAGGCATTGAGAAACAATATAACTATAAATACACATATGCAGCAATATTCCAGTTTACCGCTTGTTTTTTTGCCACTGTATCATTTCTGTGTGCTCTTTCGCAACTGCGCCACCACTCCTCTCTTGTTTTCCAAGCTTTGTTCATTCACGGATTCATGCACCACGTTCTACACCGCCCATGTTCGCTGAGCTTGCGGCATACCTGAGCGCATGCCTGAACACGTAGCCGACAAGTCCTCGAACCCTGCTGTCACGCTTGCCGCTTGCATCTTCATACTTTCTGTGCTCAATCATTTCTTCTTGGTGCTTTTGTTGCAAGCTGCACTGTATGGTCGCCCATCTTCAGAGCTCGGGCCCCCACACCCGAGCGTGTGCGTTTGTGTCGCTTTCTCGGATTTGACGAGCGAAGGGGCGTTTCGTCTTCGAGTACGAACGCCGACACAACGCCTGACAGACGTCGACCGCTTTCGAATGGTAATTTATGATTTTGCGTGAGCGGTCTCTGCAGAGGTGCTACGATGAAAAAGACAGTGGCAGAAGAGAGACATTTTATGCCTTTGCAAAGGCTATTCAGGTATTTGTGGTAACAAGAACGTACATGTTCAAAGCTGCTCGTCTGTATATGTACCGCCCTTGTCCCATTGCTTTCTCTTTTTTACTCTTTCATCGAACAATATATGCTCAGCACGCACCGCCACTCAAAACAATGCGCTCTAAGTACACTTGTTCACGTTTTTATGCGTTGTTATAGCCAGATAAATTAAGCAACACGCGCAAAGCGGGACGGCGGGTGACTGTCCGCATAGGAAGCACCTCTCTTAACCCCAGACGACGCACAGCAAGGTAGCGAGGGTATTAATTTACTTCTTAATTTATTATACCTTGTACTGGGGTTACAATCGTGCTTCAGGAACCTTCCTAGCTGTTTACACATTTCCAACCGCAGTGTTGATGCTCAGTAGAGCAATCTTTTTTCTTGACATGGCGAGAGCTTTTATAAACTGTCGTCACGTCACACACATACGCGCAGATTGTACGACTGCGTGGGCGATGGGCTCATTCTGCCAGAGTAGAGGGAAGTCGCCAAGCTTGTACTCAGTTTATTGCCTATGCTTCGCATAGTGACACTTTATGCGGCCTAGCTATTAACTAATAGAGCCCCGCCGCGGTCTTCTAGTGTCTAAGGTACTCGGCTGCTGACCAGCAAGTCGCGGAATCGAATCCTAGTTGCGGCAGGTGCATTTTCGATGGAGGCGGAAATGTTGTAGGCCCGTGTGCTCAGATTTGGGTGCATGTTAAAGAGCCCCAGGTGGTCGAAATTTCCGGAGCCCTCGACAACGGCGTCTCTCATAATCATATGGTGGTTTTGAGACGATAAACCCCACATATAAATCAATCAACTATACTTGGAGTGGCTGTTGCTGATTCATTTGCGTGCACGATTGCGCGCACGCAATCGTGCACACACACTCAGTGTGTGCCACAAACCTCTGGCATTCTCGCCCGCGCACACCTTCGTTTTCTTATTGGTAAAAGGCTTCCGGCAAGTAACTACTTGGCAACGGTGCCGCCGTGTTTTCCCTACACAAGCAGTGGAGGGGCCACAAATGTGTTCGGGAAAAATTGCTTCAAGGGGAGGCGTACGCCCCGAAAATGTTTGACTGCTTCGGAAGTTGACGTTCAACCAGCGAGAAGAGCGATCATTGGTGTCACGAGTCTCGTGTAGGTGGTGAGCTTGGAGTGCCCGGCGCAACGTATTGAGAAGGCTGCAACGCCGGGCATCCTCGTCGTCTGCCTAAGCTGGTGAGACCATCAGCGGCAACCCGTTAACTCCCTTACCTGAACTACGAGCAGGACTGGTTCGTATGCAACCTTTTATGGCGAATTTTTTTTTCAACCGTTATTTCATTGCGATAGCAATTATATGGACACTTTCGGCTGCATTTTGCCGCAGGCGTCAGCGTCGCCGTCACTCACCGTATATGTATACGTATCTATATATACAAAAATGCAAGAAAGAAAAAAAAACATGAAAAGCCTCCCACGCGCGGATTCGAAAGTGGGATTTCTGCGTCTTGAAAGCGCGGCGTCATATCCACTAAACCACAGGGGCGCGCGTCTACCACCCTTCAAAGGCAACCTACTTATATTTACCGCGGCTGACGAGCATTTCTGGGAGAATGGTGTTTTCAGCATAACTAGCAAGATAGCGCAATAAGCGCGCGTCGCCTAAAGTCCCTGGATATTCTTGGGAATGTACCGTTTTTCTTTTAACTGGAGCCGCCACGCCGAAATTCTCCTCTCCCACCTTCCACCTCTCCGGTACATGAGCCGTCATCTGGGAAATACGCGTGAACCTCTTTCTTTTTTTATATTTTTTTTCTTTTTTCGCCGTACCCGGCTCTCACCACTATCCTATCAAGAATGCCATGTCAAACTGACAACGAACGTGCTCTGCGTGCCTTGCAATTATAGCTGACGCCCAGCGATAGTGAAAGGGGGGGGGGCGACAGATAGATGTGTGGCGATGAATAGACGTTGCGCGCATTATCAGCGTGACATGGCATTCTTGATAAGAAAGTGGTTATAGGGTTATAGGGCCGGCGTCCGCACGGTGGCCGTTTGGGGAGGATATAGATACGGTTTGGACACGCGGGAGAAGAGGGTTGGATACTTTGGAAAAGATATGGAGGAGGGTGTCGCTACATTCTCTATTAAGGGACTTTAGCGTCACCACATAGCGCGTGCTCTAATCCCTCACGCGTACTTTGCAGCGCTTAGAAAATGGGCTCAACGCTCCCTCGCGCGCCCTTTTTATCTCGCGGTGGGGAGGAGGGGAGGATCGTTCGTCTTGGCTGGCCTCGGGCTTTACCTGGAATGGTTCTGCTGTAGTTACCAGGCGTACAAAAGGTCACTGCAATCATCCCAGTCTCCATTTGCCAAAAGCAGCAAAGTAACAACTGAGACGCTTATTCTGATAACGTTCAGAATAAGCGTGCATCCGTACCTGTGAGTACGTTTCGTGCGTCATTCATGCGTGAAAAACGCGGGGAACATTTCGATCTGCTTTTCATTCTACGCGGGACCTTCCAATTTGTTGCTATCGCGTTCATTGCTTCGCTTTTGTGGCAAAGCTGTGACTTTTTTTATTACAACCATCTTTTAAATATTTTCTTAGTGTGCGCTGCGTCGCTCGTTCAAATTCAGAAGCGCTAGTGCGATTTTTCTTGTAATTATTCTTTGTATCTCTTTTAGTTTCTATATTGCGCATTTAATTTATTACGTACCGCTTTGTGTATATTTGTACTTGTAGTGTTATTTTAGAGTATAGTTTGTATAGTAGTTGTTCTTTCCATCGCGCATATTTGTCTTTGTTCTCTTAGTTTTTTTGTTAACTTTTCTGCAAACCTAATAGAATGCTTGTTTGTTTTTAACGAAATGTCCGTGTCTGCTCAATGAGTACGTTAGTCAGACTCAAACACCTCTACACGTGCAACAACGCACGGGTCGACCAGCCTGCAAATAAATTGATATATACCACTTGGAGGCCTTTCAGGCGTCGCAGGCCGAAGCGTAAAGTGGAAGCCTGCGAGTCTGCCGCCTGCCAGTTAGATCAGTGGGGCTTCACTCGAAGTGTGTTACAGTGTTAAATGCACACATTTTACACGCTTAAACGTGTGTGCGTGGAAAGGAGAGAAGTACCGTTATTTGAAATAGTTCACTGGTCTTGATAAGAGCTGTGGTGCACAATAGCAATTGACAATTCAACGCACCGAAGTCTCATACATTCAATGAAAATAAATGCAAAATGTATATATGTTACGATTCCAACAATATAATCAAATAACAAACAATGAACGTACACAGACACAAGCATCTGTGGAATCAGGTGCACCGCGTTTACAAAGAATCGTTGCACGAACGCTGATGCACAACTAAAAGCTTTTTCAACAATGTAGTTTCAGAAAATTTTAATCTTTATTTCCAGCTTCTAACGGCAGTTTGAGCATTTACGACAGCGTAGAACGCAGTGTTTTGTGTCTTCATCACATCCCCTATCCCAAAACGTTGAGCTGTTTTCTTTGGGCATCCTGCATCAGAAGCGCATGGCGTCTTGTCACCCAGTGACAGATTACCTAAACGTCTTGCCACAGAATGCAATGCTATAGCACAACGGAGGCTCTCTGTGGGCCATATTTTGCAAAAACTTTGTGAGCCACGCTATTTTATTTTTTTAAATTAAATCAGTATCCCTCCAAGATTACTTCACGCAGAAACTGCGAAAGAATGATGACAATATTTCACCAGTATACTTGTAGTTCTTCAGCGTGAAATAAAGTTCCAAGCGGTATTTTTTCCCAACTTTGAACACGTTTAAAGTAAGCCCAGACACCATGAAGACTGATGCAGCGCTCTTGAGCAGGAACTACGGCCATGTTTCACAAACAATGCAGCTGCACTTGATGGCACGAGGGTTTTTGGCTCCGCAAACAACTCGCCGCTGAGCGGCAACGCGCCACCTGTTCTGTGCAATAGAAGATACCTGTCTTTTTCTTTTCTTTTGCAGAATATTATATCCTTCCATTCGGTGGCTCACTCTCAGTGACGCATCCCTGCGTGACTTTCTTTGGTGCCTGCACGCATGTTGTTCACCTTAGTCGTTTTCTTTTCGTCATTTTTTTTCATCCAGCACGCTCAGAAGTTCCTGAAGCGCAATGTTATGCATATGGCACATAGCCTTGGGAAGAGGAGGGGGGGGGGAAACGAATCTCTTTTCACCGGAAAACACAGCCAAGCAAAGCAGCGAGCGTACAGTAACAGTAATAATACACAACGAAGTAGAAAAAACTAGAAGCGCGCTAATCTCTTGCTATTTGCCCGCTCGAGTGGTGGTTGGGGGGATCTTAGGAATATAGCGCGGGCAGCGCCTCTTAATTGCCTCGCACCAGAAAGAACTTTTCAAACGAGCGGGCGGTCCGAGGAAAAAGACAGCCAGGCACGCGAGACACGGTGACGTTTAAGGGGAAGCAAGAGACGCGTCAGTACAAGTGCAAGGCTCGCGTTTCATCTTTAATTAGTTAACAACGCACGAAAAAGCAGAGCACGCGGCCGACAATAGACGCGTTCGAAGCAGCTGGGAGAGCGCACGAACGGAACACACGAACAAAACGCACGCGTGCGTACACAGTGTTGTGCTACGGATGCGTGAGGACGAATAAATCAAGTAAATGAAACAAAAGCGGCAGTCGGTGCCGAGAGGGGTTTTTTTCTGCAGCAAGGGGGGAAGAGGCTTTTCGTGTCTCACTCTCTCGTTTATCATTTTCGTGAGAACGAGAAAGGACATAAACGAATTTTTCCCGACTTACTCTTCTAGACTTTCTCACCTGCTTTCCCTGCGCCTCTTTTCGTTTTTCTCTATCACCTTTTTTCTCTTTTGTTTCTGTTAGAAGGCTTGCTGCTAGGCACTGGGTACTGCTTGCTGTGGGGATTCTTTTTCCACCCTGTTTTCTAACTACCACGTTTGCCTTTATTTATATATATATATATATATATATATATATATATATATATATATATATATATATATATATATATATATATATATATATATATATATATATATCGTAACAAGCGTGTTCTTCGCGGCTGCATTCCCATGAAGGCGGAATTGTTGTAGGCCAGTGTGCTCAGATTTGGGTGCACGTTAAAGAACCCCAGGTGGTCGAAATTTCCGGAGCCCTCCACTACGGCGTTTCTCATAATCATATGGTGGTTTTCGGACGTTAAACCCCACATATTGAAGCGTGTTCTTTGGAGGAGTTCCAAAAAGAGTCCCACCATGGCAAGCAAGACAGTTGCAGCACAGAAAACAGAAGGCCGCGAGCGCGACACACAAACGTCGTCGTCTTTTCTTTCACTGGCATACAGCTGGCGCCGATGTGCACCAGCACAATTTCTCCCCGCACAAAGAGGAGCCATCCTGGCGACCTAAAGAAAAGACGCTTATAGGTGGCTCGTAGCAGGGTTTAGGTCATGTGACTTGAACTGTTTCGCGGCCTCGGCAGCGATGGTCGGGCGATGGGTTGACCTGCTCGACGACTTAGTTTACGGGAGATGTCTGCTCTAGTATTTGGTAAGAACCGTGGTGGACAGCTTGGTGGACAGTCCGGGGGTTGTGGACGGGAACTGGCAGGTGAATCAAGCTGGCAAGTAAACCAGCTTTTTTCTGATGATGAAACTAACTGATGCGGCGAAGCTATGGTACTACAGCCATGATGCCGAGTTCACCACCTGGTCAGCATTAGAGCGAATCATCGCATCATTCTTTGGTCGACCTGGCTTGCGCAAGCTTCGTGCCGAACATCGCGTTCATGGCAGAGCCCAAAGGAACATCGAGACGTTCACGTGTTACATTGAGGAAGTCATCGACCTGTGTAACCGCGTGGGTACATCTGTGGTGGAGTCTGACAACATAAGGCACATACTGAAAGGCATAGAGTACAATGCATTTCATATGCTGGTAGCCAAGTGCCCTCAAACAGTAGCGCAAGTACTTGAATTGTGCCAAAGTTTTGACGAGGTGCGGAAAGAGCGCCTTTCTACCATCGCGCCGGAATTCCCACAGTGGAACTCGTTATCTTTGGAAGCTAGGAGCACTGTCGCTGAATATTTCACCTTGCTGCCGAAAACTAAGCAATACATTCGTGAGGAAGTGGCTCATCCGCTCTCTGTTATCACGTCTGTCCCCGAGAGTCCCACGGCACTGGATCACTCGCTCAGTTGTGTCATTCAGGCTCAAGTTGCTGAGGTGCTTACACCTCCTGTACCACCAACGCAGCTTGCGGCACCTCTCACCTATGTTGAGGCCGTTTACCCGTTTCTATGCTCGACCGACGCCAACACCATCTGCCCCAATCACCAACATCTACTCGCCACCACACCCTGTTTACCCAATACACACTGTTTTCGCGCAACCCCTCTCGTCTGCTGGAGCACCTCTCAACCCTTGGCGCGCTCAAACAGACCCATCTGCTCCGCCTGCGGCATTCCTGGCCATGTTGCGCGTCACTGTCGTCTTCAGCGCAATGTTTATGCCAATGATTACATCCCCAGCCTCGACTACATGCCACAGCAGCCAGCACACCCTATTTTCGCCGACTCATCGGGCGCTTATTCGCGCCGAGCCATTTCCTCCTCACGTCGATCTCCTCCTCCCCTGCGCCGCTTCATTTCCTATGCTCCGCCGATGTGCACCCCCATACAAGATTATATATATATATATATATATATATATATATATATATATATATATATATATATATATATATATATATATATATATATATATACTCCCCCAGCCGCCACTCCCCCAGCCGCCCCCTTTTCTGGGGGCTGGGGACTGGGGGCGGCTGGGGACTGCCCCAGCCTCCCCCTTTCACTCTTTTTTTTTCTTCTCACGTTCACCTTTAGGATGTCCGCGCTCTGCGTATCCTTTCTTCCACTATAGAGACTGCAAAGGTTTTACTTCCACTAATGTATTGTTCCCGACCAGACGGCGTCGCATGGCTCTGGCGGCTCGGTGTGGAGAAAAAGAGCTTTTTTTAAGAAGTTTATCTACTCAGCACCTCGTCAACATCTCGTCGTTGAAAGAGGGGTGCCGCGTACTGCCGCAGAGTCTGGAAAGAGGGTGCAATGTCAATTTTGGCCCGCTTCTGGATTACCCATGCAGTATAGGCCTCCCGATTGTGCACAGGCTTGCTGTTGGACATGTCACGCTTGGCACAATCGATTCAATAGTAAGGTAGAAACAGAAACAGATAAAGAGGAAGGAAGAGTAGTTACACTAGGAAGTATTTTCAGTTCTCCAGTGCCCGTCGCAGCTGCAGTGCCGTGAAGTTAGGTATTATTGTCATTATTGCTGTTATTGTTTTCTAATGCTTTAATTGCTGCAAGTGCGCCCGGATTCTCATTTATTCCTCTATCGTGGGTGTAAAATTGGTGGATAAGGTATTACTCTCGTTGTTCACGTTCTCGGTTTCATTTAAATCCCGTTTCTAAGAGGGTTACTGATGGTTTGTCTATTGCATGATCGGGAAGGTTGAGATGTTTTAATAGAGGAAGACTTTGGCCTGATTTCGCATGGGCTCTTTGATTATTGAAACGAATGCTAAATGGTGTTTCTGTTTGTCCGATCTACTACATACTGCACACGTTGCATTCGAGAAGGTATACCACATTAGAGGAATCGCATGTTAGGTTACCTTGTATGTTAATTGAGAGCTTGGATTGTGTGCTGGTTGCTTTGTCTGTTTCTCGCATCGCTTTACATACAAGGCATTGTGACTTTAAACAAGGTCGGCATGAATTTTCAGGCGGTGAAGTATTGATTTGAGAGTGGACAAGTGTGTCTTTGAGGTTGCGTGGTTGTCGGTAAACGATGCCAAGAGCGGATGGCGATGCGCGTTTCAGATGACGTTCACTTCGTTGAACGTCTGAAACGCGCATTCCCATTCGCTCCGATGTCGTCTCCCAGCGCAAGATTGTGTGTTTTCTCCGCCTGGCATGCCATTCTTACAGCGAAGCCGAGGCGCGCACGCTAAGCTGGCTGATGAATTACACCACGTGGTGCAAAATCACATCCGCCTCTCAGGCCCCTTCGTTTCCCGCCAGCTGCCGAGACAACGCATGATGCGTAGAAGAGGAGGCAAGCCGGAATGGCGAGCACTGCCACGCCCCCACAAAAGAAACAACGTTACATTGCTTATAGGTTAGACTGTGCGGTATATACTTTGGATTACGAGTCTATTTAAGTCGAAAGTAAGAATCCTTGAATTGGACAAAAAACAGTGACCCGCGCTACGTATTGAGACGGCTGCATTACCGTGCACCCGCGTAGTCTACTAAGCTTGTGAGAACTTCAGTGGCACCCCGTCACCTCCCCCCTACGTGTACCAAGAGCTGGCCCGGTCCGTATGGAACTTTTTGTTGTGATTTTTTTTTCAACTGTTATTTTATTTTACCCAGCTTTCTAATATGTGTAGTTGTGTGCGCTGCGCCGCACGTAGGCATTCATAAGAACGAGAACGATCTTTTTCTCATAATTTTTGTACCTCTTTTATTGCAATCATGTTATTTTATTAACGTTCCACGTTGTGGTTAACTTGCACCTTCTGTAGCGTTCTTTTAGAACATGGTTTGTTTTATAGTTGTTCTTTTCATTCTCGTATTTTATTCGCGTTTTTTCTTTGTTATTTTCGTAATCTCCTTGCTATTGTCCTTGTTTTAATTCAATGCTTATTTGCGTTTAAGCAAATGTCCGCGTCTGCTCTATGAGTACGTCGGTAAGGCTCATACATCACCACACGTGCAACCCCGCACGGGTCGACCGACCTGCTAATAAATTTAAGATGTACCTTTTTGAGGCCCTTCAGGCGTAGCAGGCCGAAGCGTAAAGTGGAAGCCTATGAGTCTGCCGCACGTTGATGTTTGATCGGCGGGGCCTCACCTGAAGTGTGTGACAGGCAGAGAAATATTTTCTCGGCAACCCTTCTGCCAATTTTTGTTTGATTTTATTTTGTTCAAAGCGACTTAAGAGGATGCTCAACACGCTTCGGTCGTCACTACTCAATAATTTTTCAAAATTTAGTAAATGAAACTTAAGAAACTGCTTTAACTGCAAGCTTTCCACTCTGAAGCTCTGTAAACCCATCGTTATTTCTGTCAGCTGCATGAACAATGGCACCTAAAGCGGACAAAATTCACGTTTTATACACCATTGTAAGGAATTCACCACATAAGCGACTAAACCTTTCTGAAGACCCCCGTTTTATGCATGAGTTTTGAGTGAACTGTCAATAAAATGGGCTTAACAGATGCGAAATTATCAATGTGATAAGCTGGTGCGTCAAAGCATTTTCAACTTTCAAATTCCCCAGACTTCAGCCGCCGCGGTGGTCTAGTGGCTGAGGCATTTGGCTGCTGCGGCCGTATCGAAGATGGAGGCCAAAATGATTGAGGCCCGTGTGCCTACATTTTGGTGCACGTTAAAGAATACCTAGTGCTCGAAATTCTCGAATTGCTCCACTACAGCGTCTCATAATCATTAGGTGGTTTTAGGATGCTAAACCCCAACAATTACTGAGTTTGGCAGACTTTCGTGGAGTAGTTTAGGAGCTATACTAACAGCAAACTTCCTGAAGGTGCTAAAGCTTGACTATCCCTAATTGTCTAGTAAAAGAATAGCTGTCTTTGATAACTATTTTCACTAAAAATCGAAGTCTACCTGGAAATACAGCCTTGGGCGATTTGGTCACGGGCGACAGAAAACAAAATTTGACCCACGTTTAAACAGCTTCCGATAAATTACAAGTAAACACAGGGACCACATCTGTCCAGGATGTACACAAATATTTGGACACACTTTCTCGAACGTGACGCTGTGAAAACCTGATTTCCGCCACGTATAAGAGCAATATTAGCATGAGCACAGACACGCCTATATACTGCAGTACGAAACACCGTACTATGTAGTATCACGCTAACATCGCGCTCTCTTTGCGACTTAACTGCAAGAACAGCCCTTTGACATGGACCGGCCGCTACACCTGTACAGCGTTAGCTGCAGAAGCCGTGCTGCGCTCACTCGCTCGAATCACTCACAGACATCTGGATCTAACAAAGAAATGTGAGAATTAGCAGATTGCCCGCAGGTGCATTACTGCGGTCGTATTATAATGAGGTAACAGCAATTACTGACGTCTTTCATACACAGCGCTCATTACAGTAGGAAGGCGAAGCTGTCACGAGACGCCTTGCGTCGGGCTATCCTATTTACACCTCTCCAACCATCAGGGAATTTGTCCCAAGGTGACTGCACATGTCACAGACAGGCGGCGCGAGTGGTAATGCGAAAACGACGCACTTGCCTACCTGATGATTCAAAATTGCGGCTCGCTAGGTAGACAGCGACTCATCTGCTGTAGCTGGAGGCATGCAGCTTTCACTTGCAGCTGCAGCAGGGGTGGGTATAGCTCACGTGTCGACAGCTATACGCTGCGTAACGTCACATATATATAGCAGCGGTAGCTGAATCTGTCTACAATGGCGTCCACTCTCAGGGTGAACACGGCTCAGCGTGGCAACTCTCAGGCTGCGGAGCACCACTGCATCCAACTTGGCTGCGCAACGAATCAAAGCGGCGTAGGTGCATTCCAGTGCGCCGCTCTTGCTGTACCACAGCCAAGCAAGACCAGCGCCTGTCTTCTATGGAGTGACACGCTCGAACATCGTAGCAGACAGCGTAAAAGTATCTCCCATGCACGCACTGATATGCTTCATTGCGCGGCCATGACGGCTGCACTAGCACTCGGCGAAGCGCGGCCACGCTGAGCCACGTACACCTTAACAGTGGACGGCACTGTACATTCGTTTTCCCTTTCATACCTCTTTCTGCGCCTAGATGGATTCCACGAAAGTAATTTGCAACACTCAATAGAACTGCAATTATCGCGGCTAGACACTGCGCAGCGTATGGCAAACGATGCTTCCTGGAAAGCAACTGGGCACTTTTTGTACGCCGATTACCCGAAGTCACTTTTTCATGCATCCGTCAAGATATCCGTTTGCAAGCCTGAGTGCTCATTTGAAAAAGCTAGAATTCCGTGAATGCAAGAAAAATTGAAGTTACATGCACCATCTCTATCAGAGCAATCTAAAGTTTTCGAACATATTGTAACTTCTCGCTTAAGAATGCGGTACAAAAATTGTAAGGAAGATGAAAACAGAATCGCGCAAAGGTGCTTTAATAAACACTACTCGCAGTGCTCAGAGAAGTGTTTGGTCGGACAAAAGTGCACAGTAGGAACCTGTCGTTTGTTATAAGAAGCGTCGAACGAGCTCTTTAAGCTCAAGGACGTGGGTTTGATTCCCAGCCGGGGTTGCCATGAGTTGGTGCGGGCAATGTGCAGGAGCCCCCATGAATATATTTGAACTTAAGGGCACGTGAAGTAATCTTAAGTATTCAAAATTAACCCAAAGTTTCCCAAAACAACACGTCTTCTAATCATGTCCATCTTTATTCCTCCTTCTTATTCTTAGTAACCGTAAAACCTCTCTAATTAGGACCCTAATCTACAACCCCATCTCTGTCAGTAATATATAGACTAAGGAGACGCTTCTGTGCCACCTGCGGCTGGGCCTTCACACGAGCCTATTCATTTCTGATTGTAATGACCAATCTCATCTGTGAGTGTCCCTGCTTCAGTGCGCCTATAGAAAATAACTTTCAAGAGTGTTAGATGAACTTGACGATCTCCAATTGTCAAAGGAAATAATTTTGGGACGCTGGTTGAAACTGTTTTCGACACAGAAGGCTTTAAAAACGTTACTGCATTTCTGGCGGAACGCGTTCTTTCAGGCCGACTTTAGCAATGTCGTATTCACCTTTTTTCCCTCCTCTTTCGTTTCACTCATGTTCCCTTTTTTACATCTCTTTCCTATGTGCTCACTCCCCTTACCCCGTTCCCCAGCACAAAGTAGCCAGCTGGTCTGAGAACTGGCTATAACCTCTCTGTCTTTTCATCCATTTCTTCTTCATCTATCGCTCACAAATTATTATTATCGATGGAGTCGTTTTGCGCGCCATCGCAAAATCACGGACATTTCTCCTATGTGGTGCCCCGGCGTGGCGATAGCTGCTTGGAGACGTGCACGTGTTACTGCGCCCTGGTAAATAGGGTATATGTGCCTCGACGACAGGCCGCATAGCCAGCCCGTGGCTAGGAACTTCGTGGGCGTGGGTTGGCGCGCCCCCGAGTGCGCGTCATACATATTCTTTTATCAACGTCGATGCAGTGCGCGGGCCACTTCACTAATGGAAGGTCGCGACCTCTTCGCGAGTGCCGTATATAGTAAGGGCGAGGCCCACGCTAGCTCTGTAACTGATACCGTACCTGTGCAACAGTCTGCGCTGAGACGCTGAGGAAAAAACAAAAAAACAATAGGGTGCAGTGGAGAGATGAAGCACTGGCTTACACGAAGTGTGTTGTTTTGGTTAGCCTCTTTAATGTAGCCAGAAGACTTGTACCTCGTAAATAGGCTCCTCTGCCGTTTTGCATATTACTGTGTTGCATGAGCACGGTCAAAGCCGGCGGCAGCATCTTCCTTTATATCCGTTGAACTGCATTTGTAGTACGAAAGGCCTTCAACTGTAGTACTCCTGTGTCACGTGGGTCTTCTAGTTAAAAAATTAAAATCCAGGAGGCATGGTCTTACCGAGAAAATTAGGGCAAGCCAAGACTAACGCCCTTGTGCCTGACATATACTGCGCTCCTTCTTTTTTTCATTCGTTCTTTCTATCGCTTTGCGCAAGGCTCCGTCAACACTGAATCGTTCCTGCATGCCAGGAATCTTACTGTCATTAACGTGTTTAGCAGAACAACTCATTGGTTGCAACGGACAACAACGCCGTTCTCGCGTTTGAATCCCACGCCAAAATGAAATGTGAAAACGTGCAATGACTGTTAACCCTGAATACTTCGATAAAATATGCAATTTCCGCATTCAAATTGGCTGATCCCGAAAAAGCTTGTGATTGATGGAGTATCAATTATTAGTAAACAACGTGCAACGTACAATAGGCATTCGATAAAAATGAGTGTGCAGAGCTCCGGAAATATTAGTCATCTGTTGTCCTTTAACATCCACGTAAATATAAGTACACAGGCCTCTAGGGTTCGCTTCCATCGATTTGCGGCCGCCATGGTCGTGATTCGATACCGCGACCTACGGGTCAACAGTTGCACACTCTATCGCCACCAGACTACCGTGTTAGGTCAAGTACGCCTTTGACTGGTGCACCTTGGAGGACTTTGCATGTGTAAACCCGCATTTCTTAACTTTTGTGGTTGCTGGGTTTCTTTTTTTTTATTCCTTTTTGATTTTGCGTCCTCCCTACAACGCCGGGTATTGAGGAGGCATACTGTTGAAACACTTGTGTGTCGACGATTACCGCTCGCTGTCAACGTCTTGCACCCTTAGTCCAGCAGAATGCAATAGGACACTACTTTATTTATATAGTCTTATATCCATGCACCTGTGAAGACGGTCTAGTGGCTGTGCAGCTCGACTGCTAATCCGAAGGTCGTCAGATTCAGTCCGGGCCACGGCGGCCGTATCTAGATAAAGATAATATACTTGAGGCCCGTCTACTTATATTTAGATGCACGTAAAGGAACTCAGAATAATAAATCATTTCCGGAGCCATACATTACGGCGCACCTCATAATAATGTCGTGGTATTAGAAAGTAAAAGGCTAATAATTATTATATTACGTGCAGCCCGCAATCCTACCCCTATAAAATGGTGGTGGAATCTTTCAGGACCCCAATAAAAGTTTTACATCTATCATCATCATCCATCATCTGAATTGGTTGAACTCTGAGGTGGAAGATGTCACTGCCAGCGTCGTGGCTTTCGCATACTTTTCAAGGTAACTTGTTGTTTAGCAAGCGGTATTGCGTTTACAGACAAGCCGAAATTGCCAGTGTCTGTATGCATTTGTTGCGGGAACCAATTAAAAACTCCACAATATTTGTTGTTAACTTGCATTGCATGAATATTTCGGTGACCGAGATGAATCATACTTAAAACGACTGACAATTACCTATAGAACAGGAATTTACTGACAGTCCATAGCATTGACTGAAACCAATTCCGTCTTTTCATGAGAGGTTGATATATATATATATATATATATATATATATATCACGGAAAATAACCTGTGGCACCTCTGGTGGCAAAAGAATGAAGCACGGGCCTACAGCATTTTCGCCTCCATCGAAAATGCAGCCGCCGCAGCCGGGATTCAATCCCAGTACCTGCGTGTCAACAGCTCAGTGCCTTAGTTAGCGCTTTGCTATCATTTTATGCCAGCACTTTTTTCACTTTCACCACCCAACTTAACCCTCTGCCGCCCTCCACTCTGTTTCCCTTCCCTTGGTATCCATTCCTTTGCTCTAAAGGTGAGTCTGCGCCAGCGGCTCGGTGGTTCACAATGCTCCGTTCGCCGTTCTATCCAGCGGCTTCACTCACGCACTTCAAGTTTTTATTGCCGTTCCGATAAAGGGCTCAGGACCCAGTTTTTTCAATGTTCTGCGGCTACCACAAAGCGAGACTGGAAATCAGAGACGGATGAGTCAGAGACGAACGCTGTGGAGACGGACGCTGTAGAGTTGCCAGCTGCTCACCATGCAGCCTCAAAAGTATTCCATGGCCTTCTACGGGTTGATTGTCGGGTCATTCTTTGTAATCATCCTCATAGGCACGAAATCCATCCGTATAGCCACATTGAGTTCTTAACCTTACTGATTTCTATCTCTAACAGCCAAACCAAAAGTGCTACGACATGCGCATGAATACAGTCGGGTTGGAGTCTTCGACATTTTATGGCCTTACTCATTCACGTCGCAATATACACGGAAGAAAATATTGTTTTACCAGCCTGTGATGGCAGCGCCCATATTTTTTATGTGGAATTATATAGAGAGAAAATACATATGCATAGCTGCTGTTTCAGCTACGCTGCAAAGAAGCGTTACACTAAATATATGCACTGGTGTTCTGTTAATGAATACCGGGCCCAGAACATTATCCTCACTTTGTAATCGGCGTACAGGGTCGTTATCAAACGTGCGCTAACAAGCACCCTTTTGACATGCTGTCGATGGGCATTGCTTGTAGCAAAAACACGAAACTCATACATCATGCAGTTTGACGCTACGGCCACTACAGAGAGTGCGAAGCAATTGCTACCACGCTGAAGAGTCTACACCACCTCTGCTCTTGTTTTTCTTCTTTTTGTCATGCGCTCACAAAGTGCTGATTCGCTGTCTCGGGGTGGCTACTTAGAAAATTCAGCAACGTGCACTACCGAGAGAAAGTATATGCATCTTTCTGATGTAAAGAGATGGGTGGTCGATACTCAATTTTCGAGGACTTGCAACTACGAGCTCACGGGAGACTGACAGCGAAAGAAAAAAAGTGAGTTAAATATGGCGCAGACAGGTGCTTATTGCAGGTTTCTCTTGCTTCCTTAGCAGCAACACGCTCTGCTAAAGGAGAAGCATATGAGCAGCGAGTGCGGAGTGCGCGATATACAACAAATTTACATTGGACAGGACCGAATCAGCCATTCTTTGCTTTTTTGTTTTCTCCACCTCCTTCCATCGCTTTTATGATCAATCTTCTTATTCACCGCTCCCTCTGCTTGAAACGCCGCAATTTGAAAACTGTCGAGCCCGCGTGTTTAACTACATTCGTAATACCCGCAAATATTATGGCTTTTGCCTTTTTCTCTGCACTTATTATGAAACTGGACGCACGTGCCCCGATGCTTCCAGAAAGCAAATTTTTGAAGGTTTCGATTATTTCCTAACTAACTAACTAATCAGCCAACGTATAGTTCTGAAACTCGGAGTTTTATAACGCTTCATTATGGCACATTGTTACACGGATTTGTTATTTCTCTGTGCAATCAGTTACTTGAAACTTCGGACAGTGCAAAATACGAGATACCATGGTTCTGAAATGAAGAGACAGACAGCCTCTGTGTCTTTATTACCCCACTTCGAAGAATAACTCGTAACAATTTACTCTTATGAACCTCTACGTTGCAATCACACAAATCTTTATGATTGCGCATTCTTTTTTTATTTTTTTCCTTCTCACTCATCATGGTGTTATTGTATTTATGGTGCTCCCCCGCTGATCCGAAGGTCGTGGGATTGAATCCCGGCTATGACAGGCGAGTTTCAACAAAAGCAAAAGAAAAAAAGATGCTTGAAGCCCGTTTGATAAGATTAGAAGTACGTTAAAAAACCCTTCTCGTCAGAATTTCTCGAGCCCTACCCTATGGCGTCCCTCGTAATCAAATCGCTGTACAGGGACGTAAAACTCAATCTATTGCAATATTTCAGGCTGTTTCAATGCTAAGCATAAGTTTTACCATCTTCCCCAAGCGTATTCTTCGCAGTGATGTAATCTCTTATTACGCCTAATGGACGCAATAATCAATCTTACCTTAATTTTTTCAGTGCATGACCATGTATTCTGCTGAGTAAGAAAGAATTATTGACCGGAGACCAGCTGCCACAGCTCCGATTTCGAAGCAATCGGTCGTCACGTGAGCATACTGACAGCGCTAAATGAGAGAAGACTTCGAGGCGCGATGTACGGCTGTGCGGATAGTGAATTTCACTGCATATTTGAGGCAAAGCTGCGTGGTGCTACGTAACTGATCTGCATAATGCAGCCTAAAACATTGAAAGGTTTATGTGTAGGGTTCAACGTGCTAAAACCAGCATATGAATATGAGAGACGCCGTAGTGGATGGGCGCGGTAATTTCGACCACCTGCAGTCCTTAACAAGTTTTCAAATCTGAGCACACAGGCCTACAGCATTTTCGCCGCCACCAAAAATAGAGTCGCCACAGCCGGGATTCGATCCCGTGACCTGCGCGCCAGCAGCCGAGTACCTTAGCCACTAGACAACCGCGACTGGGCTGCAACCTAAAGCAGCGTGGAAGTGCGCTGTTTCGCTCAAGGTCTCGGTAACTTGACCTGCTATAGCGGATGAACAGAGACGCGCTGCATATGACGGTTTGTTATGCAGACTGCATGATTAGTCTCAATATATTAGTCTCGATGAAGATTTTTCAGTGGCGCCTCTGCCCTAGCCGAGAAATTCTGGCCTTTTCTATATCATTTGCCACAATACAACATGACGGTTTTTTGTTTTGTTTTTTGAATGAATCATGCACGTAAGCCGGAGCCTACGGCTCATGATAGATGTAATGTATATAGAACATCAGACGAACGTAATCAAAGAAGAATGCCTTAGATACTTCATCAAACGCAAAAATTTACCGTCGGAACTTCGACATTATGTGAGACCTGACGACACCGTGGCGAGACCGGCACCAGCGTAGGCCACGGTGATGCAAAAAAAATACTCAACAATAAATGTCGGCTAAATATCACATGATACTTAAGTAAATTAGAGTGTCTCCGCGAATTGTCCCCATAGTCGGTGCGCGCTTTCCGGTAACGATCAATGCATGCCCACTCGGCCCGCTGTCTCCTTCGTATAGCACGCGCATTAAGTGTACCAAAAGTCCTATGACCTAAAGGAAACATGACGCCATCATGATGGCATAGATAGACAGAACTTGTGACATCATAGAGACATCATTATAACGCTATAATGACGTCACATATTGTTGACATCGCAGAACATCGTCGCGGGTTAAAGTCGGGCCTGGTCACGTAAGCTGTGCAAACCTACACTCTTAGTCAAACCCTGGCTATATAATACGCGCCTACAGGCAGGAAATCAAGTCAAACTATGGCCGCTACTAGGCGGCTCCGTATCCGTGTCCCAGAAAAACCGGCCCAATTCGAAGTGGCCTTCAGAATAGCCGGCACAAGGATCAACTGGAACTTTAGGTCAATTTTTTCCTTGCAAGTTACGACCTGCGGTTAGGCGTGACATTTCCGTAGGCGGCCTGGCCCAGACGTATTGACAGAAAAAGCGCATTATTTTACGCAATCGAGAGTGATTTCTCGCGGAGAATGCAGTGGATGTTATGACTATAGGTAATTAGAAAACCATTAGTAAAATAATCATCTACATCTGCGTGAATAACATTCAAAGCACACTCAGCACTAGAATCGAATTCGGGACCGCATTTACGTAAAGCAGATGTCTTACTCATTGCACCACAGCGCCACCGCACAAAGGCGAGTTTTTTGCGGGAGTATATATCTACCAAGTGGCTTTTTGCAAACCGTCAGCGGAACCTTAAACTTGTTTTGTGCCATATGCATTTGTTTCCGCATGCCCACTTATGAACCTCTACGTTGCAATCACACAAATCTTCATGATTGCACATTCTTCTTCTTTTTTTTATTTTTTCTTTCTTCTCACTCATCGTGGTGTTATTGTATTTATGGTGCTCCACCGCTGATCCGAAGGTCGTGGGATTGAATCCCGGCTATGGCAGCCGAGTTTCAACAGAAGCAAAAGAAAAAAAGATGCTTGAAGCCCGTTTGATAAGATTAGAAGTACGTTAAAAAAACCCATCTAGTCAGAATTTCTCGAGCCCTACCCTATGGCGTCCCTCGTAATCAAATCGCTGTATAGGGACATAAAACTCCTTCTATTGCAATAATTTAGGCTGTTTCAATGCTATTTAGGCTGTTTCAATCAGCGAATAGTTTGTAGGGCTTTATGAACTCTTGACAAACACGGTGAGCCCTTTCGGCTTCAACTTCGGTTCGTGGTTCGCCGTTCCGCATGAACGTTTAACGTGTGTTCGTGCATCGTTCTAGTGCTTCCCCGTTAGCCGCGGGTGTTTTACTCACCAAAATTCGCGGATACCAGCGCTACGAGGCTGTGTTCGGCTGTTGAACACAGCCGAACACAGCCGCGGCTCGGCTGTGTTCGGCTGTGTCACGAGGTACCCGCGTGTCTGTGACAGCAGCCTATTCTCAGCTGTTTGAAGAGAAAACGCTTTCGCACGTAAACTTTGCATTGGTACTTTAGCGTGCCTACTCTAACATTTACATTTCGTACGCGCTAACTGCCGTCAGCTGCACACTGGGGCAGCAGCGCCTTTTTAGGACTTCGATGATACTTATTTCCGCAATTAAAGTTTATGCGCATTATTTAGCGATATAGAGTGGTTTTTACTCATTTTCAGTCTTTAGCTGATTTTGTTTACGGGGAGTGGCTACTATTACCTTTATTAGGCGTCTCACTGCTTTTCAATTGAATGCCAAAACGCGCGCCAAGGTCAAGTATGACGTACACAAATTAGCGAAGGACAGGTAGGTCTACCTCCAAATAAATAATGCTTCCTGAAGATCTCTTGCGCGAACGTCTTCATGCAGTTGAGTTCAAGGAATGGTGCATAACGAACCTCAAAATCTTTATTGTTACTGCAAGCAGTTAATTTTAAGCAAATAGGCATTTTTATCTCTGGTACATAATCTCCACTGCAGTACACTGGTTGTCTTGGTCGTGATTCACTGTCACAAATCTATGCTGGAATATAAGAAATGTACTTATTATGTGGTGTTTCCCTTCCTTTTTTTTCCGCGCTCGCGCCCATCACTGAACAGGTCTGCCTAAGCTGATTACGGCTCCGGGCGCCAGGATGGCGTGACAGAGGTGGCGGTTCTTACTTTTTTTTCCTTCTTGCGCCCGCTCTTACCGGCTATAGGCAGTACCTCCACGCCTCGCGCCTGTCACGGGTATTTTTTTATTGCTGGGCTCCTTATAGACCGGATTTTAGTCAGTTCGTAGGATTGGTCCACCTATATGCCATTCGTTATCTGGCACCCAACTGAGAGTGTAGGGGAGGTGCCGAAAGCTTGTATTTCCTCCGAGCTCGGAGACTGAGCCAAATCATGTTAGGTTCAAAAAGCTTTCGGGTGCGAAGGAGGGCACACATTGACTGAGAAGAAAAGGAAGCCATATTTCGTGCTCTCCTTAAGTTATAGACTATAACAAATGGGACCCTGCGAGTTTTTTTGCGTACGCGGTTGATATATATTTTCCAACCAAATCTTTTGATGTTGATTGATTGATTGATATGTAAGGTTTAACGTCCCAGAACCACCATATGATTATGAGAGAAGCCGTAGTGAAGGGCTCCGGAAATTTCGACCATCTGCTCGTTATGAGTCGCCTTATCGGCCGGTACGTGCCGACGCGCTTGAGCTGTCTAAATGTTTGTTTGGTTTGCCTTGTAAGACCATCAGTGACTAAGTGATAGGTAAGAGCATGTGTCAATATATATTACACCATCATGTTTTCTTAAACCCCAGTTGACTATGATTACAGCTCAGCTGGCGGCTATGCTGTCACGTATAATCGACTCTGCTGTGTCTTGTTTTCCAACCAAATCTTCTAGTTTATATAGCTGAGCGACTCACTTACAAGTCGCCTTTAAGTTACAGGTTCCACGTTTTCAAGTTATCTATTCGTATAAACTTCCTCAGTAGTAAGTGTTAGTCAGCATTTGGCTGTTCATAGACAACAGCACGTTCAGTTTCATTTTCAGGAATCGGGCATCTTCATTCGTAAAGTTGTCAAGAACGCCCGAAACAATACAGTCGTAAAAGCCTTTTTTTCGCTGAAAATATAAAAAAATACTTCAGCCCACGTGAGGGCATAAATAGTAGGGACGATTCTTTTAGCAGGGTTTGTGATGGTAATGATTTATTTATTTGATATGCATACACAGCTGCACAAGGACACAGAGGAAAGAGGGAGAGAGCAAGCTGGGAACTGCTACCTGGGGAGGCACAACACCTGCTCACTCTTTTAGGAGGAGGAAAGAAACAGAGGAAACAAAGATTATAGGGGAGAAAGAGGAAAAAAGATGAGGAGGGAAAATATACGAAGGCTTCGACGAGTATGAGTGAAAAAACTAAAAATAATAAAAAAACGTCTATAAACAGGTGGTCAGGTCTGTTTGGTTCATAAATGTAAGGAGAGTTCGGTGGGCCTGGTCGCGTCAGGAAGCACAACTGCTCGGAAAGAGGTAGTCATCTAGGGTCGCGCACTGAAGTCCTAGGAATTCATATTCCTTAATCAGCGAAGACCACAGCGTAGCAAATGTGGGACATTGCACAATGACATGCTCAAGTGTTTCGCAGGAGCCACAAGCTGCGCACAACGGACTGTCAACACGCCCTTGAAGGTGTAATTGTTCACGCACCAATACAGAGCCCACTGTTAATTTGTACAACAGCGCTCTAGAACGACGAGGCAAGCCACCGCCATGAACACGGGGAGGGAACGATTTATTCGCCCCACGCTGATCTGGGTGCTGCTTTAGGCCGTGTCTGCGTATAAGCAGACGAGCGTTGTCCATCGCACATAGAATTCCCCGACAGTGACAGTCACCATGGTTGCAAGACGAAGTAGGCAATCTGTTTCTTGATTTCCCGCTATTCCAGCGTGTGAAGGTACCTTGTGCATACCCCACGTGACACAGTATTGTTGATGAATTACATGATGCTGCTTATAATAGGGCTGTAGGTCTCCTTGCTGGTAAACTGCTAAGAGTTGGTGAGGATGACAACCTTCGATGCTGGTAACCCTTCTTGAACGTACTTAAGGGTGACATCAATCACTGCTAGCTCGGTCGTCACCGACAATGAGGGGTGCGGTATTTTAAACGACCACCTGATATTGGTTGAAGGGCAGGAGGAAGCTGCAGAAGCTGTCAGGTCATCGCTGCGTACAGAAGCGTCCGCAAATTAAGAGTCTTCGAAGTTTTCAAATAAGTGTGAGGAGGCTAATGGTATTGTTCCGAAACAGCTTGGTAACACTTTTTGCGTATTCCTGGAATTGAGAGATGGGTGCGGAAGGCACATGGGCTGTGTTTCGTTGATGTTGCCAACTCAATAGTTTCACAGGAATCGCCAGCAGTGTCATTGAACAAAGCCGCCATTGTTCCTATCCGAGAAAGTGGGCGCTGTAACAGTCTCTTAAAAAGTGTCTGGCCATCTGTGGCTCGGTTCATACGCTTAATATGATTTAGCGCTCTCTGGTCAGCTTTCAGCTTTAGCGGCAACTGGTGTGCTTCACTTAGTAGTAGAATGGATTGCGCTTCACGAGGTAAGCCAAACAGTACTCGGAGAGCAACACGATGATCATATTCCAGCTGAGACTATAAAGCAGGTAGTACATTCAAGACTGGCAAGGCATACATAACGCAAGAGAGTACAGCTGATTGATAAACCTGTAGTGCTGTCTTCTGATCAATGTCCTCACCCCTAGCAGTCAAGGCGGCTACATACGTGAACCGGGACAGCGATTTTCGCCTCGCAGTTTTGACAGCAGGGCCTCAAGAAAGGCGATCATCGATGATTACACCCAGGCAGCGATGTCGGAGTACCCACTGTATCGGTGTGTCTCCAAGGTAAAGCCTGCTAAGGCTGCGACGAGCGCGTTGCCTTAGATGATGCGCGATCGCAGCTGCCTTCGTAGGTGAAACCTGCAGGCCAACTTCCACCAAGTATTATAAAGTTGTATTCAGAGCTCACTGCAATATATCACAAAGATATGGACCATGGTGTCACGGACGACTGACCCAGAGTGCGATGTCATCAGCATAAATCGCTATGCCTATAGGGAAAGTCACATTCTTGCGGTGATTCGCTTGAAAGTTCAGCAAATACGCTGTTAAAGAAAAGCGGTGAGAAGACGCTGCCTTGCGAGACGCCATGTTTAACAGGATGAGGTTCACTCTGTATTGCTCCAATGCGCACTTTCATTCTGCGCTCAGATAGAAAATCACAGAGAAATTGTAACAGAAGCCATGAAATTCCTTCATTCATCAATGCGCAAATAATCGCTTTATGTTGTAGGGGGTCAAACGCTTGCTGTACGTCAAGAAATAGAACATACGCTGAACGTCCATTTGCTCTAGCAGATTCAAGCGATGATTCAAGATTTGCTGTGCTCTAGACGGCTGAATAGCACACTAGGCGTAATCTGGTTAACCTCCATACCCTTTGTAACTTCTCTCTCCTCTTTCTTACAATCTCTCTCTCTCTCTCTCTCTCTCTCTATATATATATATATATATTTATATATATATATATATATATATATATATATATATATATATATATATCCCTCTAATGCATGAATTTGAAAAAACATCATTCTAAAATTTATTTTTTCAACATTTATTATTGATTCAATTAACCTAAACGCGTACAAAAAGTTTCAGAATTTTAATGGCTGTATTGAAAAAGCTACAGCTTTGTGCCAAATATGGCACACCACAAAGATGGCGGAGCGGTCTTGCTGCCATGGGCAAAAACATAGCATTGAGGAAGGTGATCTTTTTAGCGCGATGTGCGGAATGAATTGAAACAGTTGTTTTTCAGGCACAGATAATTGTACTTCCTGCATCTTACTGACGACTTCTTTGTGCAAGATGGCCGCTCACATTTTTATCCTTTATCATCAAATTTTAGCCAGTGGCCAACTTGGTCCGATCAGAAGTCCTTCAGGGGCAATGGTGCAGCCGGTCTCCGTGCTTTTTTTTTGCTTGAACGTAGAATTCGATATGTTGTCTAAAAGACCTTCCTGGTCACTTTTTGGGTCACTTGTTGGGTCACTTGTTGTGAGAAGTAAGGCATTCTGCCATCTCGCTTTTGATTTGAGCCAGCGGTAGCACTTCTTTCTTCCCAAGCTTCTCTTGCACCCTTCAGTTCAGTAACCATGCTGCTACAACCGATAAGTCTAGCATATGCGTAAAACTTCAAGTGCCACTGTGGTTGACCAAGCAGTGAGTCCAGCAGGTCGACTCCGACCAAGTGTCTCTTGCAGACTTTTGCTACGCTGGGGCGATCATTCTAACGAAACTCCTTGGCTAAAGTAAACCAGCGCCAAGTCTTTTGGACTGAATCCCTCCCAAGAAAGTTAGACAGAAATGACACGGCGCGGTTATCGTACCAACGCACTCACGATAACTCAATATCATATATCGTGGTTGTGAGTTCCTCTGAAGCACCATGTCCTTTAGATTCCAGTTCCTATGACGTAGGAGGGGGGGGGGGGAGATCGCAAAGTCCGCCCCCTACACTGACTTAGTAGACTTAGTAATAGGAAGGCGGCAGCGCTGCGAGGAACTTTCCCCCTGGTACCATGGCGGGTAACCTTCTAGAGCACGCTTATGGCCACGGGTACAATATGATGGACACGAAATACAAAAGACAATCCAGTGTACATATATTAAGGTTAATATGACCGAACCAAAGGCGGTGTAAATTATTCTGGAGACTCCAGAATAAATTCTGACGCTATACGAACTAAGCCAAGGCATTGTTATCACATCGTTCACTCCATTTCTGACCCCCTGATTTCTTGGTTCACTCAGAGACTGTGTAGACGTGCGCGCTTCTTTGGACGAGTGTTTCGAAGTACATAGCCAGCGCTGTTTGTGTAAAACGTTGAATATATAGACGATTTTAAGGTCACAAGTGTTGTGCCTCACAAAACTTCCAGTCACTTAATTTACCAGCTTTTTACGTAAAACTGAAACCACGTCAATTTAAATGTAGGAAATATCTCTTTTCAGCTTTTCAGATAAAAGGAACGTGCGTAAAGTTAAAAAAAATCTCGTATAATTTTTATTTAGCTCAAAAGAATATTTATTTGAATATATTTTGCGAAATAAGATAAAGAAGTTGTAGAAACTCGGCGGGCTATTTTCTAAAGCTCTTCTGGCCAACCGGTCCTATTTTGCCACATCGGTCGAGGAAACCGGATGTCATCAAGGGCCTGTATTAGTAAACAGTGAAAGGGTCTATAGACAAAGGTGATTTATTCTGGATCGCTCGTGCAGATGGGAAAAAAAATGAAGTGACATCCCTGTGTTTTGCTAAGACCGCAATGGTATTGGAAGTTGGAGCATTGCAAATCAGACGTCAGGAACATAACTAAGCAAGAGGAATTCAAACGCACTGATTTAATGTTATACACAGATACGCACTACGAATTTTCATTTATAGCCCTGATGTACTTTATGATATCACGAACTATGGAAGCCCCATAACTAAGCTTACGCAAATATGCCTCAAGCAAGCTATACGCGTAAATAGTGAAACAGCGGCATGCTGCAAAACACGTGCACAGCAGCCGCCCCGATTATGACATCACTTGCAGAGCTGCCGTTTCTGGCAGCTCTGCAAGAGTATACGGGATATACTGTTCATCGGGAGATGTTACTCAGTGCGAAATGACTTAGTCCAGCACCCACTCGACCGGAGAATGACATACTGAAGCAGCACTCTACGGGTTTGCTGGCCTCGAGTGGCTGAGGTTATGACGTATAGTTGGTGGTGCACGGCGCGTCAGAAATACACAGCTTGCACATAGCACTGACGTGCGTTGTCCCCTAGTAAGCGTTAGCGTTTGCCTGGCCATTCAGGCCGTTTCACGTAAAGCGGTATGCCTTTTTCCGGCACGGGCACGACTGGAGGAAAAGTGCTCATGCTTGTATTACGCATTTTGGAGTTGATACCCCCCTCCCCTTGAACGAAGCATTATCCACAATTTCTGTGTGTTTGCAGCTAGTGCTGGGATGCGCACACTGCGAAGACTAAAGCCGGAGTCACACACACGCCAATCCTCGCGAGGTGTGCTCGGAACAATGGCGGTTGGATCCCACGCTTTAGGCTCGCCGCGCGTTTTGAATGGTGCCTGTGGTTTCGGGTGCACAGTTTCTGCTAACAAGCGACCGAAACTAAAAGTGAAAGTGCAAGAGAAAGTGGCGCGAAGTAAGCGGCGCGCTGAACAAAAATGTCTTTCACTCTGTCACACACCGCGAAAGAGAACCTCCCTTTTAATACAGTCTATGAGCGTGCGGTTTTTGCGGTATATGCGGTTTTTCTATTTTCTTTTCACCCTGTTTGTCTTCTCTTACACCATTTTTACTCTAGTGCAGGGTAGCAAACAGAAATCTCGTACGTAGCTCGCCACTTGCCTTCCCAAATGTCTCTATCTGCATAAACGAGCTTTCAATGTTTTCATGTGTCTTGTACAGAAATTTCGCACCCGACGTCTCCGGGGTCATTTGTACATTCCCAGCTTGCGCGTCCACTACAACGTCGGAACGACATGCGCGACGAATCTGACATATGTTTCTGGCTCAGATCCTGCATGTATAGCTATCGTTATTTCACTCCGATGGTGCAACCGTACAGTGGCGCCCCTCGAGCTGACGTCACTATGTGGCACGTGCAGTCATGCAGCCCTGCCTCGTGGAGGTGTTTTCCTCGGACAGTAAACTCCAGCTCATGCACCTTACAAACAGCGTTAAATCCCATTATAGGCTAAACAAGATTACGCGATATCAAGGTTTCTAACAGTCAGATTGAATGCGATTATAAAAGAATCAGCCCTCACGGGGCTGAGAGAGCTCGTTTTCCCTAACTGGAGAATAAGGAACGGAACTTCGTTCTGGTAATTAGATCTCAAGAGACCAAAAATGTAGACTCAGGGGAAAAAAAGGCAAGATTACGCTCTCTCGGATCACAAGTGATCGCAGCGAGCGCCAATCAGTGCAGCGGCAAATGAAAATATTAAGCAGACGATCAGTCATGCACACATGCACGGGAATGGTTGCAGAAAGCAGGCTCTCGCGGAGTTTCAATTACTGAGACGTAGCTCCCAGCGCATTGCCGTTTTTACCAAATCATGGTATACGAGACGCCCATTACGAAACCCCCTCCTGTCCCACTAAGTCCGATAGCTTGCAGTTATCTCTTTTCTTTGTTTCTTTTAACGTCTGTGGTACGGGAGAGATCATATGATTAAGGCACCAATATTACAGTTTGTTTCAAGGGCCGTTGGTTTTAGGGAAAAAACGCGCTGTAAATGCATCCGCGTACTGTACACGGTTTTCCTGAAACCAAGTACTTGAGGTTAAAAAAATGCATGTGTCAAGAGCAAAACAAAAATAAAGAGAGCGAAATACAGCTATTCGATTACAAAACCGCTGCATCTGCCGTGCTCCAGCCGTCTCACATGCGAGCATTAGGCCACTTGAGACGCTGCAGTCTACGCTGTACCTTTCGCCATGGATTAGGGCAATTTTGAATAAACCAAGGAGGAGAGGCCTGGAAGCAAGCACAGAGCTTGGCTTCGGTAGTTACCGAGCGGAAGAACATGAGAACCGCAGTTTGAGGAATTGGGAGCGAGCCTGCCTCGGCAGACATTACGAAACACAAGAGCTTTCCGGCAAAACCGCGCGCTCAAAAAATTGCATAGCTGCAATCAACGTCGCTGATCGACTTACGCACTGTCCGCGCCATTGCTCTAAATTTCATATCGCAAAGATGCAAATACACTTGCCCTCTATGACGGGAACTGCCCGAACCGACAGACTTTGCGTGGCCATGGCCGGTTCCAGCCTAAACATAATCTCTGCCAATAGCAATTAATCTTTCATGAAAAAAGAAAGAAAGACAGGAAGAGAGAAAGAACTCCCAATTTAACAGCGCTGGCTTACTTTTTAGCGTCAAAAACAACAGCATATACAGTTGAATCTCGCCACACAGATGCACTTTTGTGTCGCTCGCATCAGGTAGAAAACATGTGCTTCCTGACAAATGTGATGAATTATGCTGAAAGCCCTTAAATTGTCTAAAATATTTTTTTTAAAAAGAAGCGCTTTTATTTTCAAACTTATCTAGTATATACATCAATAGAGAGAAGATACGCGCTTTTCGATCGTAAACTGGCTGATACGACTTTAATACGGCAGTGAAAAATAAGAGTGGGTGGGCTTAGAAGCTGAGCTTAGCGCCATCTTCAGTTATCCTGCGTTCGCACAGCAAACAAAATGAACCTTGTGGGCAAAAGGCACAATATTGTAACGCGGGAAAAATAACGCGTTAAGAGAGCATGTGTTTTTATGTGGTGAGTGATGGAGGGGCTTTGTGCAGTATTCGGCTCCATCGCTCGGATTGAACTTAAGGAGGCCACTGCGCTGTGTATACACCTCTATATACGTCAGTCTGCGCTAGTACTGCGGTAAATGGTAAATAAATAGCTAAAACTAACAAATACCAGGCCTCTCATAAAATGTCTTTTTCTTCCACTTAGCTACAACATCCAGTTCCTTTATTGCTCCAACGACTGAGACAACGCAAATAAAATTTCGCTCAGTTTGCAGTGTGGTGGAGTTATCTCGCGGGGATGAAATATTACAAGGTAAGGAAACGACACAAGCAAAAAAAGTACTGGCCAGAGCCAATGCCTAAGTACAAACGGTTGGAGATTAGGGCTAGACAAATGTGGCCTGTACTCTCTAGCAGGACGCTGTCCACTCTCGGTGCATTTTCTCATACGCCACCCGGAACTCAATCACCGCGCTCGACAGCACCGATCAGTGGTGTGCCACCCGCCCTCTCCACGCCTCCACCCAACTCAACCATGGAGCTACACATACACACAACGCGCGCGGTCCACCCACTAGCTATGGCTGCTGGAGATTCGGGTCACTGCTGGCTGGGCGCTTGTTCTAACATCGCGCCGCTCTTTCCCAACAAGCCATATGTCATTCCAGATGATATGTCGTGCGAGAGCGCAGCTGCCATCGTGGGTGAAGAAAACGACAACCACCGCGTCACACGCCACCCCCTCCCCTGCACTTCCGTAAGCCTAGGCTCGCTTTTTTAGGGGTAGGCGACAGCCGAGCACGTTCTCAAGTGCACGTACACGCATCACCGTCAGCAACGCCACCAAAACTGCGCAACAGGGATAGCTTAATCTTCGGGCCATAAGGAATATCGCGTCGCCTCTCCATTCCCTCGCACAGGGCGGTACCAAGTGAAGGTTTGCTTCTCTTGTGGTCGTGTGGCAGATTTCAGGCTAGCTCCAAGTTTGAGGGGAAGAAGTGTGACGATCATTATCTAAACCAAGCTGCATATAAAAATGTGGAGAGTAAGGGGGGAGCAGGGAGGAGGAGAATTCTATACAAAGGCTTTCGCGAGAACACGCGGATTTACGCCGGCTCCTCTACACTTACAGTCCCCTTATGAAGGACTCCCTTTAGAACGATGCTTTAGAAAATAAACAAAGAGAGAATTTTATGAATAGAGTTTCAAAAGGGTATAGAACTCGCGTGGACCACCGCAGTGAAGCGGCACGCACAGTATGTCTTCCAACCGGGCGCCCTCCTTTGCATCAAATTGCAGCCTTCCCAACTGTCACGAGGAAATCTCGATCAGCGTACACATCTTCATAGCGTGACTCATTCTTTAGCCACGCCGTATCTCTGTGTGCCGCGCTCTCGCTTAAGATATCTGCCAACAAAATGAAGTGAAAAACGGGAGCTACGAGCGAAGTTATTGAAACAAAAGGCCGACTGCAGTTCATGCATCCTTCCTGACCAGAAAGGGCGGATTGGTAACCTCCAGTCACCATACACTCCAAGGCCTGTTCTTGAGGCCACCTGTTAGGACCGTTCACATAAGCCACATTACAAAACGATATAGTCCACTCGTGCGCATACACTATATACGCGTTGATGAAATTGACGCCCAGGCGACTGTTTTCGATGGCTACAAATCTGCTGCTGAATAAATGCACCAGGTGTGATTTGACCATCGGAGACGCACCATAGACGTATTTATGCAATCTATGAAGAGTAAATGCGTCGCTTGCGTGTAAGTGATGATGATTTAGCAGGAATGTCTCAACTTTATTTTGATAAGGGAAGAATAGCAATAAAACTGCACACTGACATATGACGCGCTGTTTCTCCCCAAACTAGAATACTCCTTAATGGCTCACTGTGATTTGTTGTCGGTTTTAGCGTGCAACTTGTGAAAAAAAAGTACGACTTGGGAGAAAAATCGAAAAAGCGATCGGCGCACGAGTTCGATAGCGCGAGCTCGCGATGCGAGTCGACAATGTGCCGTGGTAACTGTCGCTCATAGTTGCGTGCAATGTCTTAAAGGCGCGCCTCCATAATCGATGAAACGCAAGGGCATTCCCCAGGAATGACTTCTATACAGCATCTACTTGTCCTTCATGTTTTCTACTCAATGCACGTAGCTAACGAGTTCGTCGTTTTCTGAGCGATCATGTGCAGTCAGTTACCAAAAGCATAAACATATTTTTAAACTTCACTAACCAGTCTTTTATGAACAACAGTGGAGAGAAGTGTATATAACTTAATGTAATACTGACCGTAATTTATTGCCACAAATCACTGTATAAACCTTTATACGTGTATTGCACAGGCGTGTCGGCATATGAGCAGTGCCTGAACAGCTCTTTGCGCTCAGTTCTACCGATTGGTATATAACAAAAGTATGTATTACATTTTGTTTGTATAGGCTACATCTCCTTCGTACTTTACACTTTCAACGTGATTTGCCTCCTATTTGAAATGAAATGTCCTGTTAAAATTCGTCCTGAAGAAAAATTATACGCAGCTGCCTTTCTATTCAGCTGATATCGATGAAGCCAATACGGAAAAATATTACCGGCTACAGCGTGGGGCCGTTTACTTTTTGAAAAATACGCAAGGCTTTTTCCAATGTCAGCCTACATTAACTTTCGTTTTAATCGCTGATGCACTGTATGAATGCTCCTTCGCACATCACACATGCAGCAAAGGCAATTTATTTAGTGAATAAGAACCTATACCGGGACTTCTAACTCAAACGAAGTTTTTAGAAAATGGGCCTCCAGGAAAGTAGTACCACCCTAATTATAGCCGTAATTGTGTATATATACTTTCAACCAGTATTTTTTTGTCACAGTGCATTATTCGTTTGGTTTCTCGACTTTGTATAATCGCATGAATCGGTAACAAACAAATGTTAAGCAGCAGGCCAACTGAATTAAGCTCGGAAAAAAGGTTTTATTTCGTGCTGAAATGTGTGTGGTTGTTTTTCCCGAGTGAGTGAGCTAAACAACTTAAAAACAAAAGACCAATTAATATAAAAAATAACCCTATTCGGAGGAACTTGTTAATCTCCACCGTAACGATGTGTGAGAGGTATGAAATCACGCCACTGTGTCTTATGAAACAATTTCCAGTAGGAGCAATGCTGCACCGATATGTTTGCATTATTTCTACTCTAGGTGCGATGCACTTGGAATAGCTCATGGTCGATATCCTCTGCACGTGTTCTGGGAGACTTCGCCAAGGTTTAATTCTCATAACGTAATGATGGAGAAAAGCCGAAAGAACAGCTTGCTGGGCTTCACCAGCAACTCGCCGTAAACATGAGGACCAGCAGGCCTGCCGAAGCAAGCAATTACCGCATTAACACGTGATAAAACATGACAACGTTTACACAAGCTTGCACAAAGGTTGTGCGTAGCGATTCCTTCGTGCTTCCGTAAATTAGCGTCTGAAGCTGCCTTGCCGAAAATAACGCCTTACATGTCTATGGTCTGTATACACATGTACCTCTTCATTCCACGCGTCTCATTTTCCCCTCTTGAGTCGTCTGCTGGTCTCATCTAAAGATACACACTCGGTCGTGAAAGTAATCATTTTCTATCCCAGGTTAGCAGCTCTCACCCTTCTGGCTCTTATCGATGCAATTTTTGCGTAATGACAGACGGCGGGAGCGTTTACTTTCTGCTTCAGCAGCGATTGTATGTATCACTCGCATGCTTCTACTCGCTCTTATAAAGTACAGCGTGCGGGGCGATATTATGAATTCGAATTTTATACAGAACATAACGGCGACGTTGACGCCAACGGCAAAAGTGTGCTCGAAGTGTCCACATTATTGCTACCACAACGTCAACATCAGCAACATGATTAATAATAATAATAATAATAATAATAATAATAATAATAATAATAATAATAATAATAATAATAATTGCATGAAGCGGGACAAAATCATGAACGGCGTGGCAGCGGCCATAAATTGATGCGTAGTCAAAATGAATGAGCGAGTTTTCTGCTGACTTTTTTGCGTGCGCATCAAATTTGAGAGCTATACGGTAGAGGCTTGGTACCTTTCTGTATAGCGCTTAGCAGCGCATCCTCATAGCCGATGCGCCACCATGCTGGGTGTTTCGAAGCTGCAAGAAGGAAGGCCTGGCGACTTATACATGGAGCTTCTCGGCAAGTCCTCTTTGTATATGTACTATCTTCGCCATTTTCATATATTTTTTTATCTCAACGTTCCTCGGTTTCCTCGCAATTTGATGCGAATGCCGGCGGTGCGCGTGGTCGGGTGCGCGGAGTTCATCGGCAACAAATAAATCGATGATGCTGCGCACTCGGAATTCACGACGTGCTCTGCCCACTGTAGTATATATGTGTACTGTATGCTCCCACGCGGTAGGGCTAACCACTGATAAAAAAAAAACAAAAAAAAGCTGTGCTGCCGTTCAACAAACGGAATGCGCTATTCCCTGCTGAGCGAATGCAAGATGGCGACCGCACCCTATATATTGTAAGGTAGAAAGAGATGTATATACCTCTTTATGTGTATTTCTATACATATAACACTATACGAAATGCACCACTTGCGCAAGATGCATGCGCAGCGCTGCACGCGACTTGTCGCAGCAGAATGCGCCACTCTTCTCGCCCGAACGAACTAACATAGCGACACGAGTATATCGTTGGAGGCAGCCCGCCCATTTACAGAAGTGAATCAAAAAATAGCTCGAAATGTTCAGTTACTTATCTACTAAGAATACATGAGCCTTCATGAATACAGAAAGCAACGTTGCGCAGAAGCTCATAATCATATTTGAAGAATTCCTCGCCAATGTCTTAAATTATAAATACACAAAGGACTCAAATTGGGTTTGCCATAAATCACCACAGGATACAACTTATAAATACAAACAACTGTCCTAATGTGCATAACTAAAAGTTTATTAACGGGTTTTTGTTCAATAGTCACTTCAGTGTAATCTCGACGCAGAGTTCATGTGCGGAAACGACATGAGCTTAAGAATCTTAGGATTCTGGTTAGAATATAAGTGTTGTCTAAGAAAAAAAAACCACCCCGCATTGGGCTACGTTGTAATATTACAATTTGCTTTCTAGGGAATAATATGCTACTATAATGGCCAAAATGACAAATATTTATTACATATCAAATATTAACCTCTGTCAATGCTGCCTCATTGCTTAGTATACATCACACAGTGCGACAACAAACTTTGTCGTCAAAGCAAGAATAGTACAACATCGCATCAGTGCAGTAATCTTGTCGCGACAATTCCCGCGCTCAATGAAACGCCATTTCGTCATTTCTGAAGGAGTATTTTTACTACTGGCACGAAAATTCAAGATTGATTCGAGAGTAATTGTAAAGACAAAGAGAAAGAGAAACCAAGGACAAAACAATACACGATAATTCAATAATAACCTAGGCTTCATGTTGAAATATTCAGGGGCCCACTTCCGAGCTGCGAAGCGTGCATTGCCATAGATTGGATGCATGCTTCGAGTTGGCCATTCGTTAAACCCAACCTATCAGTCAATCAGCATCAAGGTTGACCATTATTCGCCCACACGGAACGTCCTCGTAACCTGGGGTTCTTTAACGTGCACCTGAATCTGACCACACGGGCCGACAGCACTTTCCCCTCCATCGAAAATTCGAATTTAAAACACGCATGACTTTCATTTTGTACTGACTTCTATAACACGTGGATCATGTTTTTGTTTTTTTTTAATTTTTTTGTAAATGCAGTTGTGAAAGTTTTGAGGGCGTTCCTTACCGCGCCTGGGACTACTCGCTCGAAGCGTGCAGAGAATTCACCGAGTGTACCCCGCCTAACCATTTACTTCTTCAAAAGAAGAGTTTTATCGCGCGCCATCTACAAGTGGCAGTGACAAACGCGGAATACACAGCGGGCGCCATACTTTAGGGGCCGAACACGCCAGAGAAACTACCGCAGCAGAGGAATCTTAGGAGTAAAAGCGAAGGCAGTCAGCGAAGGCGCTGCGATATGGCGGTGAGCGGCGCAAAGCAATTCGTCGGCATCGTTTCCCCGCTACGTCCTTTATCCTGCTCTTCCATTTTTTTCCTCTGTTTTTGCACCGTTCATCCTTGACAGGCGAGGAAAATACATACATAAATGTATATAAACACACCTATACACACCCCAGCCACGGGTGTGTTAAGAGGAGCACCACAGCCCATTTTTGCCCCTGCGCGAAGTCGTAAAACAAGCACCTGCGAAAACTGCAAGCAGCCGCCGGCCATCGCACCTGAACATACATCCGGAGGCACCTGAACTATGAATGAAATTTCGCGCAAAACTACCGCGTCGAGCACCCGACATTTCCCCAGAAGGCTGAATTGACGGCGTCTGCGAAAGTTTCTGCCGGCGAACGTTTGGAATCGCAGGCAGGGAGAGCGAACGCCATCTTCAGAGGCCCGCCCCTACTGTTTCATCTGTGTCTTTTCGTCTTGTTGCGCCTGCTATCGCGCTTTTTTCATCTTCGCTGGGACAATGCGCTCACATTCGAGGCCACGCTGTGGTCTCCAATTCAACCTTCAGCAATGCGGGATTTCGTAAGCCCGCTGGAGTTAATTTACGTAAGAGTAGCAGAGGAGACGCATCACCAACACTATGGCTGGATGTTACGGCTATAGGTCGCGCAACATCTTTCATGTAAGAGCGAAGCCCTTTAGGCCCGCACTACGCCGTCACCATCGAATCTCTCTGCGCCGGGAAGCGCGCCGAGCAAAACAACAGGTGCGCGCTCCATGAAGATGGCTCGCACTGCGACTCGCGCGCCTCACACTCACTCGCTCAGTCGTTCCCGCCACCGAGCACAGAAAACACTCGCTTCACCCGCTCCCAACCCGGTCGCCTTCATGAAAGCCAGCAGCGAGATCGGACGCATAGGGTCTTGCGTCGCATTTCCAAGGAGCTTTGCTCATGGTTTGTAATTGTACACTGAGCAACGGCTACTTTTCTATGCGAAACAGCTTATGGCGGGTGTGTGAAACAGCTTATCCGGTGTGTGACGTGACCACGCTTACTGCGCATAGGCAACAACTGTCCCAAGCACGGCCAGAACGCGCTCACGCGCTAGCACGTTTAGACCTGTGTAAGGGGCAGTGTAAGAGCTGCAACCTCTCCAGTTTACACTCTTTCAGCAATCGCGTGATGGCGTCGGAGAAAGAGATTCTGCCGACGCGCGATGAACTCCCGTGCTCCCGCGTGGTGGGGCGATGAACCGGCGTGGCGTGCTTCAACAAGAGTTCGGGATGAGCAACAGCAACAGAAACTACAGTGAAATAATGGTGTCCTTTACTTGCAAGGACGCCTTAAGCTCGGGCAAGGTGTCCGATTGAACGGAACTTTCCGTCGACCCATGCGCTGCATCGCATGCTACTCATGGTGCCCTTTAGTGTGAGATATTGTATTTTTTTCTTCGTGCTTTCATTTAGGAAACAACGTTTACACGAACAATAAGTGATGAAATAAAATAAAGAAAAAGTGGCGTGGTGAGAAAGAGCATTACTTCCCGTAAATTATGCACTTGGGATGTGTTTTTAGGTGTCCTAGCATTACGCTAATCGTAAGGATTGGAATACCGCAAATAGATGAATGGAAAACAGTTTAGTAAGTGAATGATGAAAAGATTTCTTCTAATAGCTGACTACCGCAAACGCCACTCAACAGCCAACTCTATACCTGCAAAGCAATTCTCATAACACTATCCCCTGTTGTGCCACAGACATGTTCCTCGTTCGGGAGCACGTCTCACGAGATCGAGCGCTGTTCCGACGAACTGACTCCCCCCCTCCCAGCGCCGCCTTCCGCGCTGAAGAACTGTGCAGTTCCGGGGATAACGTCGCTTCCTCCGCCGAACCACCTTGCAGTTCCGGGTATGGCTGCGTCTCCTCAGCCAAGCCACTGTGCCATTCCGGGGAACTGGTCTCGCAGAAGAGTCCTAAAACGCTATTTAAAGCCATGCCAGCCCCATGTTGAGGATTTTGCCCCAGCCGACGTTGTCGTGCTGTCCTGCTCTGTACAAACGACAACCTGCTACAGTAAACGCTCCTTCTTGTTGCTGTTTTCAAAACGGATTGCCTCCCTGCTTCGCCTTCCGGCAAAGGCTTCAGCGAAGTCCGCTCGACTGCTCGCCGCTCTTCGCCACGGCTACCATCGCGACACAGCAAATTCCTAACAGTGGTTGGCAGCTTCGGGATACAATATCCTACGTTTGGCACGCCGGATCAGACCCCTGGAAGCTCGAGCACGACCGACCTGATATTAGCGTTTGAATACGCTTGGATACGCTACCCCTGTCTTCAATGTTTTGCTGCTCTGGGACCCGCTACCCCGATCTCAAAGGCTGAAAAGTTGGATCGGATCTCCGAGCACGAGGACGACCGCCGTGATAGCGTTTGGCTACGCTGAGATACGCTACCCATTTCTCATCGTTCGTCAAGCTGGGACAAGCAACCCCGGATCTCAACATCGGCAAGTTGGACGGGATCTCTGAAGGCCTGACACTGTTCGACGGCAGCCACGAGTTGGACCATCGTCGGCTACTTTGGTTGGGTGAGTGCCCAACGTTTACTGTTTATTTCGCCAGACCTCTCTAGCACAGGCAGATGCTAGGATAGTGTTTTGTTTTGGTGGTTATTATTTAATATTCACCTAATATAAACCACGAGATTAGTTTTGGAGTACGGTGAATATGAGTAGTAGAGCATCACGACAAACGTGATCGCGATAGAGCAGTACCTGGTGCTGGACCTCCTTGAAATTTGTGGAGCCATGGAGATTTCCGCCGGGTCCGCTAAAACAAGGGAAGAGATTCTCGAGGTGATGCGGGCAGAGAATGTGATGGCCGAGGAAGCTGATGAGTTTTGGGAGCTTATTTGTGAGCATAAGCAGAAGGCCGAGAAAAGCCACGAAGAGATCGAAGCTCGAAGGCACGAACAATGGAAGGCCGAAGAAGCTCAAAGGCACGAACAATGGAAGGCCGAAGAGAGTCGCAAAAGGAGAGAGCATGCTCTCAGAATGAAACAGCTCTATCGTCAAATTGAAGCGATTAAGTGGCAACCAGCACAATACCGACTCGGACTCTTCAGAATGGACGAGAACATCGTGTCTTTTCTCGTTAGTTTTGAGAAGGTCTGTGACGATATTGGTGTTGAGCGAGATTTATGGTCGGTGAATCTTGCCACGTTGCTGCCCTGCAAAGTCGCAAGCATTTTAGAACGCTTACCTGCCGAGGAAGCGCATAACTTCGATAGGGTTATATACGCTGTGTTCTGCCACTTTGCTGCCCTGAGTCCTGCCGACGGCGAAAGTCGAGAATATAAGTACAGCACTAAAGCGCGCAGCAAAGTGCTCGAAATTGAGGCCCATCGCAAAGCGCAGGACGCCAACGTGCGTCAGAGAGAGCGAGATGAGGCGCGGCGTAAGGCGATGGAGGTGGAAGCGCGTAAAGATAAGGCATGCCGAAAAGCTATGGAGGCTGAGGCCCGTCGCGAAGCACAAGCCGCTGAAGTGCGCCGGAAAGAGCGTGACGCTGAGGTGCACCGCGAGGAGTTAAGTGCCAACCACTGGCACGCGTATGCACGCGCCTACGCGTCAAAAGCGTCTAGTCGCGCCTGTGGAGGAAAAGGGCGCGCAACCACTGGCACGCGTCTACCGCGTTGACGCCCACACGTCCAAGGCCGCTGCACAATGTTGCTTGATCTTTTTGCTTAGAACTGTCCAAGTTCAGCACAGAACGGCACATTCTCAACTGGAGCGCGAATGTATGTTTTAGAGGATATGAGAACACGTTAACATGTTGATAGTGCTACAACCACCACCGTTTAGACTATTTTACAAGTAATTGACATTTCAGTGCCCAAAGGAACTACAGCGGTATGCACCAGAAATCAACATCGGTGCGTACGCCGCTCCCGCGAATGAACATTCGCGTCTAGCATACTGTACGTCTATCATGGGCGTGTGCAGGGTTCTCCTTAAGGAGGGGGGGGCAAAAGTTTGTCCCAGTGCCCCTTCCTAGAGCTGACTTAGCACCCCCTCCCTATTATGTTAATATATGGAGTTCACATTGTGCTCTCCCCCCCTCCTCTCTGCGGTGAATGAGGCGTGGCTGCCCTCCTGATCAGGTTTACATACCACCGGGTTTCTATACCTGCACTACCAAGGTTGCTAACAATATCTTGCATATGCTGGTACCTTCAGTATATTTACACAAGATATTTTATATCAGTCAACTTAATAATCACCGCTGCAACTTCATGATCTGACAGATTTAAGTCAGTCTTAAGACTACAGTTGAGGCCAGAGTAGCAGGCTTTCGGCTGATGTGTGTGTTCGAAATATCCTCTAATGCAACAAAGCACACATGGTTCTTATTGATACAACTGATATTGGCCATACGATAGGAACCAAATACTGCGTAGAATGCCTTCGGGCGTTTTCCATAGTCGAAATGTGCTCTAATGCAACTAACTGTGCCTGACACTTCATGATGTGACAGATATCGGTCATAATATTGCAACTGACCCTTGTATGGAAGAATTCTGGGCGTTGTCTTCAGTCAAAGTATTCTCTAAAACGACACCCAACTGTTCATGAAGTCACATATATCGGTCATATTATTAGAACTGAAACCTTAATGCTAGCTTTCTGGACGTTGTCTTCAGTCAAACTATTCTCTAAAACGACAGACGACACCCAACTGTTCATGAAGTCACAGGTATTGGTCATAATATTAGAACTGAAACCTTAATGCAAGACTTCTAGACGTTGTCTTTAGTCAAAGTATTCTCTAAAATGACAAACGACACCCAACTGTTCATGAAATCACAGATATTACTCATAATATGAGAACTGAAACCTTAATGCAAGACTTCTGGACGTTGTCTTCAGTCAAAGTATTATCTAAAATGACAGACAACATCCAACTGTTCATGAAGTCGCAGATAGCGGTCATAATATTAGAACTGAAACCTTATTGCAAGACTTCTGGACGTTGTCTTTAGTCAAAGTATTCTCTGAAACGACAAGCGACACCCAACTGTTTATGAAGTCACAGATATCGGTCATAATATTAGTACTGAAACCTTAATGCAAGATTTATGGACGTTGTCTTTACTCAAAGTATTCTCTAAAACGGCAGACGATACCCAACTGTTCATAAAGTCACAGATATCGGTCATATTATTAGAACTGAATCCTTAGTGGAAGACTTCTGGACGTTGTCTCCAGTCAAATTATTCTCTAAAACGACAAGCGACACCCAACTGTTTATGAAGTCGCAGATATTGGCCATAATATTAGTACTGAAACCTTAATGCAAGATTTCTGGACGTTGTCTTTAGTCAGAGTATTCTCTAAAACGACAGACGACACCCAACTGTTCATGAAGTCACAGATATCGGTCATAATATCGGAACTGAATCCTTAGTGAAAGACTTCTGGACGTTGTCTTACGTGAAAGTTTTCTCTAAAACGAGAGACGACACCCAGCTGTTCATGAAGTCACAGATATCGGTCATAATATCGGACCTGAATCCTTAGTGGAAGACTCCTGGACGTTGTGTTCAGTCAAAGTATTCTCGAAAACGAGAAGCGACACCCAACTGTTTATGAAGTCGCAGATATCGGCCATGATATTAGTACTGAAACCTTAATGCAAGATTTCCGGACGTTGTCTTCAGTCAAAGTATTCTCTAAAACGACAGAGACGACACCCAACTGTTCATGAAGTCACAGATATCGGTCATAATATTAGAACTGAATCCTTAGTGGAAGACTTCTGGACGTTGTCTTCAGTGAAAGTTTTCTCTAAAACGACAAGCGACACCCAACTGTTTATGAAGTCACAGATATCGGTCATAATATTAGTACTGAAACCTTAATGCAAGACTTCTGGACGTTGTCTTCAGTCAAAGTATTCTCTAAAACGACAGACGACACCCAAATGTTCATGAAGTCACAGATATCGGTCATAATATTAAAACTGAATCTTTAGTGGAAGACTTCTGGACGTTGTCTTCAGTAAAAGTATTCTCTAAAACGACAAGTGACACCCAACTGTTTATGAAGTCGCAGATATCGGCCATTTTATTAGTACTGAAACCTTAATGCAAGATTTCGGGACGTTGTCTTTAGTCAAAGTATTCTCTAAAACGACAGACGGCACCCAACTGTTCATGAAGTCACAGATATCGGTCATAATATTAGAACTGAATCCTTAGTGGAAGACTTCAGGCTGTTGTCTTCAGTCAAAGTATTCTCTAAAACGACAAGCGACACCCAACTGTTTATGAAGTCGCAGATATCGGCCATAATATTAGTACTGAAACCTTAATGCAAGATTTCTGGACGTTGTCTTCAGTCAAAGTATTCTCTAAAACGACAGACGGCACCCAACTGTTCATGAAGTCACAGATATCGGTCATAATATTAGAACTGAATCCTTAGTGGAAGACTTCAGGCTGTTGTCTTCAGTCAAAGTATTCTCTAAAACGATAAGCGACACCCAACTGTTTATGAAGTCGCAGATATCGGCCATAATATTAGTACTGAAACCTTAATGCAAGATTTCTGGACGTTGTCTTTAGTCAAAGTATTCTCTAAAACGACAGACGACACCCAACTGTTCATCAAGTCACAGATATCGGTCATAATATTAGAACTGAACCCTTCATGGAAGGCAGCCAAAATGTTCTCCAATGAAATAAAACACACCCGACACATCATGATGCGACAGATATTAGTGACCAGATTGGAACCGAGCACAGCGTGGAACACTTTCGGATGGTATGTTTATTTATTTTCAAATACGGCTCTTCACTGTGAGGCTACTGCAAAAGTGGTGTACATATATACAAAATGAAAGATGATTGATTTGTGGGGTTTAACGTCCCAAAACCACTATTTGATTGTGAGAGATGCAGTAGTGGAGGGCTCCGGAAATTTTGACCACCTGGAGTTCTTAAACGTGCACAAATTGAAAGGATTTAAACAGTAATATCACATTAGGTGTGCCAAGGTAAACAAACATCACTACCCTTGAGTGCACCCCTGTAATAAATAAGAGAAATAGGACATTATTATATTACTAGTGCCTCCAAAAAGTCAGACACACTGGTATTAGGAATCAAACCAAGTAGATCAATCCAGTGTTTGATAACTTTATTTGAACGTGTTTAGAGAGCTCTACAAATGACTTCTAAGCTGGGTGGTGATTGCGGATTAGTGCTGTGTTGAAGACTTCAGCACTTTGCTGATAGTTTAAATATCCTTTAACATCTACAAAATGCATCTGACACTTCTTGATGAGACAGACATTGGTTTTGAGATTACAGCCAAGCACTGTGGCTTTCACATATCATCAATTGTCAAAGTATCCTTTAATGCAATAAAGCATGCCAAAAGTTTTTTAAGGGACAGATACCGATCAAAGGATTGCACCAGAGCACCGTACAGAAGTTTTGGCAAGTTTTCTAACAGAACTAAACTGAATATGCTTAAGTGCATGCGTATATATAATACAAGTTGATGCATATACTAAAAAACTGAACAGAAATGAAGGACTCCTTGGAAACACATACAAATATTCAATGTTCGGAACCATCGAATATCTTCAGCTAATTACAGTCTGGAGGAACAGATCAATACATGCACAGCTCTGAAAGATCTCATAAGTCACATGAGGTACTTTTTGCATTTCTTCTATACAAAGTGCAGTACCATACTAGTGCACCTTCATTCATTCTGTGCATACATGTGGTGATCTTCCCTTCCAACAATCGTGTCAACGTGCAGCTGATTTAAAATCAGGTGCTTCTCAGAAGGTTTTCAGTTATCTGTACAGCTGTAAACAGAACGCGCGTTATGTTATAGTAAACTGTAAAACGACGGAGAAGCGCCATTGTATGCCTATAGCTACAAGTATCAGAATGAACTATAAATTAAGAATGTGTGTGTTAGAATGCCTCCAAACAACGTATGTGCTACTGAGCGTGGCAGAGAAGCAGAAGAAGCGAGAAGTGAAATAGCAGGCAATACCAGCAGCACTTAATCATGCAACTTTCTTTTTCAATCACCACAGCAACGCCCGCTCGAGTTTCTGTCTTGTACGTGAATGGAAATGAGACCGCACACAGCTCAATGTGTCAGCGTCGCTGGTACCCGACACGAAGTCACATCTCACTGCTACCAACCAGCGCACGCTTGTTATTAGCTTGGCAACACACGAAAACGATTAGCACCGAAGCTAACGAATGTTTCCGCGTCATACAATTCGCGAATACACTTATATAAGTACGTACGTTTTCACATCACGGAATTGTGTTGGCTAGTGCGAGGTTCGCTTACAGCGATGATGTATACCGATGTTGAAAACAAACGCAGTGCAGACAAAAACTCCTCCGTATGAACTACGCGATATTTCGGGCGTCGTATATGGTGTCTATGTGTGACGGAAACTACCGTAGAATTTTTTCAGCCGATGTGCCTCGCATGTGCTGGTTCATACGAACTAGATGGTAGAGGCCTGCACTGGATGCAGATGACACCGATCTGAATTGCCTCCGCGGTAGGCAAGGGCTCACGCTCAAACCTTCGAACCTCCGAAGTCTGTTTACACTCGTTTTTAGCACATAAAGTCACAGATCAAAGCACAAGAACACCGACATGCTCCTTTCGCTCGGCCGACGATCGCTCACGGGACCAGCGCTAGCATAGCCGGCCGGCATTCGCTGGATTTGTCGGCGTTGCTCGAACTCGGCACGAAACCACGTCACGCTAGTAGCACTCGCAGTCGTTCGTCGTTTCGTTGTCGTTCTAGATAACGAAGCGGTCATTCAGGGACGTTTGGAGTAGTTTTCATGCTTGCTTTCAGCACTCGGCTGTGCCTTCGAAGCGGCGGCCATTAGGCACAGCATTCGGAGTCATCGCGGCCTCTGGTTGGTTGGCGCCGCTGTGCGCGTGGTGACGTATACGTACGCGAGGCGAAATATCAAGCCCGGCTTGATCCCTCGCGCCTGCTCGCGTATGCCTCTCTGAGGTCGACACCGAGAGACGCATTTGACGCTTTTGACGCGTAGACGCGAGCGTACGCGTGCCAGTGGTTGGCACTTTAGGGGCCGAGGCCCATCGCATAGCTAAGGACGCCGAGGTACATCAGAAAGCACTGGAGATGGAGCTGCTTCGCAGCGCAAATGATCAAGATGAATCGCGTACAAAAGAGCTTGACGACGAGTCGTGTCGCAGGGCGCTAGAGGTGGACGCCTGCCGACAAAAGCTTGAGCAGGATGCGCGACATAAAGCGCTACAGAATAAAGCTCGTGAAAGAGAGCATGAGGCAGACTTCGAAGGCCAGAAAACAAGGGTTATCGACGACAGCGATAGACACCCACCGATCGAAAGCTCTGTAAGCGCGCTTGTTAGCTTCAAAGTCATCGGGACTCCCGTCTGTCACAGACAGAGACAGCTAGCAACGGGCCCGAGTGAACGCTAGCTAACAAATTGCGAGCTTCGACTCCACACCAAGAAGGCAGCACCCTTATGGGTAAGTGTGTCGAGACTGCCAGTATTGTGAGAAGTTCGAACAGAAAGAGGCGTCGGCGTAAGCGTAAAGCGGTAAAGACTACTGGCGCTAAGCACGCTAAAGCCGCTGTTAAGTGCTGTGACGTCATTAGTCGAGACGCCAGGTTCAGGGCAAGGCGTAGGATCGCGAAAAGGTTCTCTATGAAATGTTTGAAGTGCAGATTGCCGCGGAGATCAAGATTAGGCGAGAAGTGCATCAAGAAAAACCAAATTTCAGGAAAATTCGGACGCCGAGATCATGGCCTGGTCTCATATTTTTCTCTGCCGCGTAGAGGCAACCAGGAAAGGAGGCATAGCTTATGCCTGAGCCGTAACAGAGGCTGTTGTTCCCTGCCATGGCGAAATGGTCACGGGTCGAACGGGCGGACTAAAGGACGCAGGACAGATGCTCCCTTGTTCAAGTTAAGCGGCTGTACATCGAAAGTTCTTGCTACCGAGTTCCGAAAACAGATTTGTTCATTGTGCCTTTGTCAAGACCGGATCCCTCGAAAGCTATGGAGTGCGTGACTCCCCAGAGTGCGTCTGAGAGGGTGCCGTCTTGACATTACCAAGAATGTATATTTTTTTCGGGGTTAGTTTTGAGAATAACTTTTTCTAGTTGTGTCACTCACCGATGAGGAAGTAATGCGTTTGAATTTTTGTAAGTTTTACTTTCCTTCTCATCGAAGAAAACTGACATTGCTCTGTTTGCTTCATTGTTTCGTTTTCATAATATTTTAAAAGGTAACAGTCAGTGTGTTTTATGTTAACAGAGAAGGGTCAGTAAAAGCTCCTGTTTAAGATGCCTTCTGAGTTTGACATTACATGTTATTATGCGCGTCAGTGTAGGTCAACTTTGCCCTTTATTTTGTTTGACGTGCGCAAGTTTAAATTTCATTGTTATTTCCTTACTTTTCAAGCGTGTTTTATTTTGTTGGGATGCTCATTGGCTGAGCACCTTGAGTTAGGGCTTATCGAATGACTTTGTTTTGTTTAGCGGTCTGAAGCTTGCAAGAGACGCCAATGTGCGTGATTCGGGTGTTCTTGGTATTCTAAATTGTAGATTTGGGGCCAAATTGAGTTAACGTCAGCAGCTTCGATCATCCCCAATCTGCCCGGATCACAATCGATAATCGCTCACGAAACCAAAATTCTGTTTGGTTTAGCAGTGTCATGCACTGTAAAGGAGTGTCAGCACTGTGTATTCCTCCCGAGATTCGTTGCTCGTGATGCTAATTGTTAGCCTAGCGTAATCTCGAGAAAACATTTGGTTCCTGCTGGTCTGGCGATTTGATCAGCATTTGGAGGGTGCTTGCTTTGGCCAGAGTGGTTCGGCTTTGTGTTCGACTCCGTCGTTCCAGTGAACCTCTGCAGGCCTATGGAAGTCTCAACGGGCGGAGAGAGCGGAACGGCTACCGACGGTCAACCAGCATCCCTCCTTCCGAGCCGCGCTGACGGCTCAAAACTCCGGATGCATTGTCTGGCGGCGGGGGTGCTGTTGTGCCACAGACATGTTCCTCGTTCGGGAGCACGTCTCACGAGATCGAGCGCTGTTCCGACGAACTGACTGCCCCCCTCCCAGTGCCGCCTTCCGCGCAGAAGAACCGTGCCGTTCCGGGGATAACGTCGCTTCCTCCGCCGAACCACCTTGCAGTTCCGGGTATGGCTGCGTCTCTTCAGCCGAGCCACTGTGCCGTTCCGGGGAACTGGTCTCGCAGAAGAGTCCCAAAACGCTATTTAAGGCCGTGCCGGCCCCATGTTAGAGGATTTTGCCCCAGCCGACGTTGTCGTGCTGGCCGGCTCTGTACAAACGACAACCTGCTACAGTAACCGCTCCTTCTTGTTGCTGTTTTCAAAACGGATTGCCTTCCTGCTTCGCCTTCCGGCAAAGGCTTCAGCGAAGTCCGCTCGACTGCTCACCGCTCTTCACCACCGCTACCATCGCGACACAGCAAATTCCTAACACCCCCCAGTGTACTGGATAGCGTCCGTTATTAAAGAAAATGTCCCGTTGGCTAGCATCCTTGGCGCGGCATTGCTGCAGTTTGGCAAGTTTTCAAGTTTCAGTAAATGGTCTTAAAAACGTAATCATATTATCTGGAGTTTTACACCGCAAAACCAGCATTTGACTGTGAGAGACACCGCAGTGGCGTGCTCCGGAAATTAGGAACAACTGGTGTTCTTTACCGTACGCTAACGTCGCACAGTACACATGCATCAGACATTTTACCACCACCGATTGTGACCACCGCGCCTGGGATCGAACCCGCGACCTTCGTGTTTGCAGCCGAGCACCCTAACCACTGAGCCACCGCGGCAGAGTAGAAATATGCGCACAGACAAACAAGTGCGAGTGTAAACACACTTCGGTTCTGCGTTGCATAATAAGACCTGGACATATAAAGGTATAAGTCATACTGACATCTCAAGCCAACAGCGCATGATGAATATATTATCATTATTAGTAATATTATCTGGCATTTTAGGTCTTAAAAATTCATATGATTATGAAGGACGCTGTAGAAGAGGGCTTCGAAAAACTTTATCATCTGGTTTTGTCCAACTTGCACTATAATCAAAGTTTCACGCGCCTTTAGCATTTCTCCTCCATCGAAAGGCCGCCGCCAGCGTCGGGATTCGATCTCGTGACCTTCGCGCGAGCAGTTGGGAACCGTAATCACTAGATTACCACGGAATGCGCCAAGAGCTGCTAAAAGAGATGCTTCATATTGGAGGTGAAATCTACGTTAGAAAAGTCAGGGTGGCTCACAGACACCTCTTCGTCGTGAAACAGCTGTTCAAGTAGCTCTCGAAAGAGCGCCTTCAATGAAAACTTATTTCCTTAGCTAGTATAATTCAAGAACGGCCTTCAAACTAGTCATCCACTTTAGCCACTTAGTTTGAACAACTGAACAGCTGCACAGATAAATTCTGTTAACCGCGTACAAATTCGTGTGATTTACTCAGCATCTAGAGGCCGACAGTCTAGTGACTGGAGTGCCGAAAACAATTTCAAGGTGAGTTAAACAAGTCTAACCTCAAACCAATGGTGAAGATAGTTATAGCGTGAGAACAAAACGATGACACAGAGACAAGAAGGACACGCGACGTCCTTTTGTCTCTGTGTCGTCGTTTTGTTCTCGCGCTATAACTATCGTCATGCCATACCAACTAGCCCAAGCTACCACACTTCTAAGCCAATGGTGAAGTTGGTTATTTATTGTGGTCCTCGACATAGTTCCTCCGTATGGTCAATGGTTGTCATTCCCCCTCTCAACAAGTCTCAAGCGCTTTCTTTGTCCTTGTGACGTCAATTATAGGGCCACACCATGCATCAATTTCACTTAGCTCTTTAACAGCTTAGACGATTAACTGTACGCATTCCAACATAGCTTGCAGGTGGTGTATAAGCTTAGCAACATCACGAGATGAAAGTTGTGAACGTTTGGGTAGATAAACGTGGTGGTATATAAGGCACTACCCGTGGTCACCGCTACCTGCTTTGTTTAGTTACACGTGCCACCGAAACTGCGTGTTACATTGTTGCAAACATTGTGTGTTATATGTGAACATTTTCATTTTTAGTGAAGTTCAAAAGCCACTGTTCATCGTAAGTAAATTTATTCTGCGTGATGTTCTGTTCTATACAGGGCGTGTTTGAGAAACTTGCTTTCATAGGCCTCGATCACAGGGAGATTATTTGGAGGAAATTGGAAGGAAGCCTTAGTGAGTACCAATGAACATTCTTCCTTAAATGTGCAGCAGAGATTTTAATGAATTATGCTTACGGTCTGCGATCAATAAATAAAGATAACGAGGTGGTCACGTCTCCACCTAAAGCACTGAATGGCATCGCCTGAAATAATATTCAGAATTCATGATTCGTGGTCTTCTTACATTCACTGGTTATATTTTAATAAGGGTATTCACGCGACGTCATCACGTGCCAATTAGATGTACGATTCGCCAGCTGTTCTGAAGATAGGCAGATTAAGATAAGAAAAGGGGTCTTTCTCTGTGCTTTCTGTACAATAAAATTGCGGCCGCAGTGACGTCAGTGCGTACTCTCCCAATACTTGCCTACGCTTAGCCTAGTGTGATGTGCATACACAACGGCCCTAATAAAGTTGGGCAACCAAATGAGAGGCCGATAATAAGTTCCGGCGTCAGTAGGGCAGCCAAAATTGTTGGCCATGTTCCCAAAGCATAGATTCGAATAGCACTATGGCAATTACTCATCGACTGCGCGGCATATTTGTCAATGCATTCAGTGCTCGTACCATTATTCCGCTTTTTTTTTTGCACACAACTTGCCGTGAATAATCAGATCCGACAAAACTCTGGCGTACAACCAAAACTTGATTGATTGATATGTGGGGTTTAACGTCCCAAAACCACCATATGTTTATGAGAGAGGCCGTAGTTGAGGGCTCCGGAAATTTCGACCACCTGGTGTTCTTTAACGTGCACCCAAATCTGGGCACACGGGCCTACAACATTCCCGCCTCCATCGGAAATGCAGCCGCCGCAGCCGGGATTTGAACACGCGACCTGCGGATGAGCAGCCGAGTACCTTAGCCACTAGAATCCAAAACTTGGTAAAGATCGCGGTTAAAAAGCATGACGCATTTCTTTCTGTTTTGAGTGTGGCAGCCTGCGTGTACACTTTCCATTAGCGATACAGCTGCGACAGTCCAAACAAGGAGTGCTTGAAATGCTATGGGCTGTGGCGTCATCTGTCACTCTCTTGAGGCTCAGAACGGGCGGAAATGTATTGTAAGTAACAGACTTAACTGCAAAACTAACAGCAAACGCTGAAACCGATACGACAACGCGGTTTTGATGAAAGGAGCTGGTGCGTGGGGCGCTGTTAGTATGGAAATTAGGTACTCAACCTTAAAAGAAAGCAAACAAAATAGAAAATGACATAGAACAGAAGCACGTGACTTGAACTAAACGAATAAACATACGAAGATAAAAAGAATACGGATATAGATAGAGTGGGAAAGAATTGGCCCGAATCCGCAAGTTACACTGCAAATGTCGTCGAATGACAATAGTCTTGCGTCTGGAGAGAGTGAAAAAAACGTTTATTTGATGTTCTGCGCAAGAAAATAGGTGAATGGTATTCTGGAGGCGCTGCGTTAGGGTGCCTCGAGTGTGTAGCGGAGGCGAACGAGCGCATCGAGGCACGTTAGACACGAGTGCCATCTGGCAGTTATCTTTGAAAACGAAGGTGTGCGCGCCTGCGGAGAAAGATGCGCGCCAGTCTCAGAGGTGATAAGGTGTAAAATGCAAAGCGACGGGCAGGTGCCATCACTGTGCCGTCGTAGCAAAGCGTTGGAAACACCTCCTTGAGCATCGCATTGCACTGTCAGCGCAGCGCGATAAACGCTACAGTCCTTAGAGTTACTTTTGTGTGCCTCTTCTAGTATAAAGGCAGACATACAAAACATAGACGTGTTGTTATGACGCCTCAGATACTCGTAATATTTTCTTTTTAATTGACAATCACACAACTATAAACGCCAAATCTTGAGCAATAATGGTGGGCGCTGCGGATGGTGTTGGCCGTTTAGTGCTGTTTGAGGAATCGTCAAAGGCGCACAAACACACAAATGTACAGAGAGACCGAAATTTTACCGTCAAAAGTCTCCAAGAGAGACTATTGTGTTTAAAAAAGAAGTACAAGGGAACTAACAAGCGGCAAGCGACGTGTAATGATCGCCCCTCTATGAAACTCAGCTGCTCTTCATATCATTATATTGTTGCGGGTTCGCGGCTATGCAGCTATGCGGGCGGTGCGAAGAAGAAGACGACGACGTTTTTGGGCTGTTCGAAATACACAACGGCTGCCATCTTGACTGCTGGAGTACTTTTCTACTCTAAAGTAGTAAATACATTCGCAACATTTTGGTGGAGGTGCTGGGTACGACGCAAGACGGAACTTCGAAGCGGACGTGTTCTCGACTGCCCGACCATGGCAACAGAAACCAATTCTGCCGCTCCTGTTTCAGCCGCGACTCCGGCGCAGCCTGTACAGCCGGTTGTATTGACGCAACCGCGCGACCCTGGCAACTTCTGCGGCACCGACCATGTTGACGTTGACGACTGGATTCCGAAGTTCGAGCGGTTTGCAGCAGTGTACCGGTGGGACCCTACGATGATGCTCGCCAACGTTGGCTTCTATCTCTGCGGAACAGCTGGCGCGTGGTTCGAGGCTCATGAAGCGGACATAACCAGCTGGGATACTTGCAAACAGAAGCTTCGTGACCTGTTTGGTAAGGCCGTCGGACGCCAGCGGGCCGCTTCTAAAGAACTCTCTGGTCGGGCACAAACTACGACCGAATCATATGTCACCTACATCCTTGACGTTCTCGCCCTTTGCCATCGTGCCGACCCCAACATGTCCGAGGAAGACAAAGTAAGCCATTTACTTAAAGGCATTGCAGATGATGCTTTTAACATACTGGTTTCCAAAGACTGTTCCACCATTGATGACATCATCAAAGAGTGCCGCCGATTCGAAGAGCTGAAGAGTCGCCGGGTCGCCAAGAATTTCTTGCGACTTCCGAACACGGCCGCTACGTCATCTTGCGAGGACCTTCAGCCGCCATGCAGTCAACCACATAACAACGAAAGTGTGGTTCGCATCGTTCGTAGAGAAATCGAGGCCGCGTCTCCGTCTTTTCTGACCCGCCCATCTGATGATCGACCAACGATCTCGTTGATCCAACAGGTCGTGAGAGAGGAGCTGGCAAACGTTGGGCTGCAGCCTGTGTGTTCGTTGACGGAACCTCGGGTCAGTACCATAGCGCCTTCTCCTGCACCAGAAAGATTCCGCCGCTATCGTGATCCTGCTCAGTGGAGGACACAGGACGACAAGCCTATATGTTTTCATTGTCATGGTGTAGGACACATCTCCCGCTACTGTCGTTTCCGCACGTATCCACCTCGGTCGTTTCCTGGCTATCGACGTGACGACAACCACCGGCCCCTGCAGTACAGTGCTCGTGACGATGGACCGTACAATGGCACTCCTGCGACACCAGTCCGCCGGTCCAGCCGTTCGCCGTCCCCGCATGACCGTCGCTCCAGGTCACCTCAGCACCGCCGCTATTCGTCGCCCCACCCTAGTGGACGCCCTTCTTCGGAAAACTGAGCAATGCAGCTCCCGGAGGTGACGCTGCATTGGACTCCCGACCTGAAAACCCTCTGCTGACCTTGACTACGGACAAGAACCTGCTTGATGTAGAAGTGGATGGCCTTCCTGTTACTGCCCTTATTGACACCGGCGCACATATTTCAATTCTGAGCTCTGACCTCCGTGCACGATTAAACAAGGTCCTTACGCCGCCAGAGTCCCTATTTGTACGTGTCGCTAGTGGAGCGACCCCGGCTGTGCTCGGAATGTGCACCGCGCGTGTGAGATTCGCCGACCGCCAGACGTCCGTTCTATTCCATGTTCTCGCTCACTGTCCACATGACGTCATCCTTGGACTCGATTTTTTGTCCGACCACTCCGCTGTAATTGACTGCTCAGCCGGCGTCGTGCAACTTGACTTGCCTGCGGCCACCGAAGAGTCGAAGATGGTACAGAACAAGCTTTCGTGCGCTGAGTTTGTTCGCCTCCCACCCCAAGCCCTAACTTGTGTCACAGTTGAACCATATCCCAGTGTTCCGGATGGGGATTACGTGGTCTTTCCCTCTCCCGGTGTTTTATTGGCCCGCAACGTTTCCTCCCCGTACACCATATTAACTGTCACAGCGAACAAGACGTGCCTTCCTCTTCTGAACTTCGGACTCAGCCCTCAAATCCTACCACAAGGCATTGTTCTCGCCACTCTTTCACCGTCACACGAGTGCCAGATCTCATCAGTGTCACGTGAACTGGCCACAGTCGCCTCGCCGAACCCGCATAGCTGCATAGCCGCGAACCCGCAACATCGTTCTCTACCGTTCTGTACAACGTTATGTTAGGTCTTGTGAGTCGTGCCAACGCCGCAAAAGGCCAGCGGTACACCCCGCCGGGCTCCTTCAACCGATCGACGTACCTGCCGAGCCTTTCTATCGTGTCGGCCTCGACCTACTGGGCCCTTTCCCTCTTTCTACCGACGGTAACAGGTGGGTCGCCGTCGCCATAGATTACTCGACCCGTTTCGCAATTACGAGACCTCTTCCAAGCAGCTGCGCTACAGATGTCGCCGACTTTTTGATTCAAGACGTCATCTTACATCATGGTGCTCCTCGTCAACTGGTCACCGATCGCGGTCGCTACTTTTTATCTAAGGTAATTGACGATCTACTTCGTTCTTGTGCAACCAAGCACAAGCTTACGACGGCCTACCATCCTCAAACAAACGGCCTCACAGAACGTCTGAATCGCACACTCACTGACATGCTCGCCATGTACGTGTCGACGGATCATCGTGACTGGGACATTGCGCTACCCTTTGTCACTTTCGCTTACAATAGCTCACGCCACGACACTGCTGGATATTCTCCCTTTTACCTTTTGTATGGAAGAGACCCGACATTGCCGTTCGACACGCTTGTACCCAACCCTACCGACCTGTCCACAGCATATGCTCGCCGCGCTATTAGCACCGCGGAGAAAGCCCGTCAGATTGCCCACCAGCGCCTTTCGGACTCGCAGCTCCGTCAGAAACGTAGCTATGACAGCCACCATCGGGACGTCCACTTTAGTCCAGGTGACCTCGTTCTTCTGTGGACTCCGTCGCGACATGTTGGTCTGGCTGAAAAGCTTCTACCCAAGTATTCCGGACCATATCGTGTGCTACGGCAGGTAACTGATGTTACCTATGAAATAGCACCTCTAAACCCTTCGATACCTTCCACATCTTCCGACATCGTCCACGTCGCTCGCCTCAAGCCGTACATCTCGTCCAACACCTGCTAACAAGCGCCGGGTCGGCGCTTTTCGCCGCCGGAGGTCGATGTTGCGGGTTCGCGGCTATGCAGCTATGCGGGCGGTGCGAAGAAGAAGACGACGACGTTTTTGGGCTGTTCGAAATACACAACGGCTGCCATCTTGACTGCTGGAGTACTTTTCTACTCTAAAGTAGTAAATACATTCGCAACAATATGTAGCCAAAAACGCCACACACACACACACACACACACACACATCATACATATATATATATATCCATTTTTTTATATTGAGAGTATTATTTTAATGGGCCAATATAACACAGCAGGAGCGTTGTCAACAAGGATAAATATATTTCCTAACAGTTTTGGAGGGGACCTTCATTCGTCAGAGGATGAGTTAGAATGATGTAGACCTTCAAACTTCGTTGCTGCCGTGTCCTTCTTGCCTTGAAAGATGTTTGCGAGAGGGAAAAAAACTGAACGCTGAGCACAAAACCAAACTGTGTACATTTGAAAGTCGGTGCAAGTCCACATCTGGTTCCCAATTTGCGCTGGCCAGTTCTCGGCGTGTGTGGGGCCACTCAAGATGACCGCTGCGGTGGCAGAAGTGGCCCGCGCCACCGCGCCTAAGAGAAAAGTGTCCCCTTAATGGGTCGGTCGGCTCTTTACCTTTCATCTTTGCTCGTTCCCCTTCATTGGCCTTCATGTTCTAGGTAAGCGTAAACAGTTCACTTTGTACGTGCACATGAAGAGATGAAAAAAACCCCCCAAAAAACAAAAAAGAAAGAAAAGACACTGTACACGTCCGAGTCAGTCAAAAAACCAAGCATAAAAACGAAATAAGAAAATATACCCATGCTAGAATGGGGTCCAAACGTGGGCATCTTAGCGTAGCAGCTCGCTATTCTAACCAAGACCCATGCTGGTTTACGAAAGTGCTGGGCATGAAAGCCTTCCACACGAGTTATGTAGAGAAGGAACCGCGTTAACATGCGTATTATAGCGTGGCAGAAGAGTGAAATTTCAACGATGCGTCAAAGAATCCGAATTGTGCAAGCAGGTATCACAATGTATGAATTGCGTAATGAGTGGAAAGGGCTCAACCATAATTTTTCATGTTGAGAAACGAGCTGAAGCGGGCTCTGAAGGACCTAATTAAGTTCGTCCATTCAACCTTGCGATCATCAGCCACCGAGTGAAATAATGGAGTAGAGGGTCTCTGACAAACGTACTTCTATTAGTAGCATCAAGAGAGTTTACAGTGGGTTGTAGAAATGACGCTAATTCAGCTTTCACAGTTGCTTTACTGCGCTGTAGCGCTGACCTGGCGTTTTTTTGTTGTTTTCTTTTCGCTTCAAGATTCTGTCAGTGCACATAGCGCATACGTTTCCTGTTTCAGGCTACGCTTTTCTGTACAGGTTTCTTGCCACGATTCAAAGAAAAATATATTTACGACGATATGTCTCTACCTTATCTGCTACGGATGTCGTTCTCCCCTTGTTCTTGTTTTCAATTTTCCCTATCACAAAAAAGGGAGAATCAAAATTCAACAAAAATCATCGAATGACAGAGTGCGTTAAGCAAACTTCAGCCTCCTACAATTTTCTCTCGTTCATCACCTTCCGCGTCTTGCACTTGTTGCTTTATTCGCGTCGTTTTTTTTTCTTTCACGCCCTTTTGGACTTCGTGTAACAGATCGCTGGAGCATTTAAGTGTGACTCCGCATCAACGATAACGATGGAAAAGGAGGGGGAGCAAGCAGGAGACTTTCCGTTTTTCATTCTCATCTCTCCGCTTCTTCAGCCCCTCTACGTGCCTTTAGCGTTTTGTTCTTTGGCACACACGTTTACACAATTCATTTTACCCCTTAATTTCATTCGCTGTCAAGCAAGACAGCCTCGCGTTGTTCGTAGATAACTTTATCGGGGGGTGTTGGGTGTGGCCACTATAAACGCACATAGAAAGGACGAGAGCAATTGCGCAGCTCCTAAGAAAATGAAAGATAAGTCAGCCGTTCATTTTGTTATTCTGTGTTACGCAACTTTATCTTGCTTGGTGAGGTATTTGTTCACTCGAATGCTGTAATTAACTCATAACACACAGCCCACCAAAGCACCCTCCTTTGAAGCTAATCAAGTGAGCTAAATAATTATCTTTTTCTTTCACTTTCACCAGCCAAGCGTTCGAAATCCTGCATGATTTCTTTCGCTTCTCCAGTGCTCAGGCTTAAAACAATTCTCCTCACATTTCCTTGATAACTTTTTGTATACCTTTTTTGTTTTGATCTTGACCACTGCGCCATAGTTGAATTCTTCCCGCATATTGTAACACTTCTCATGGGCGCTTTTCCTGTTATGCAGATCGCTCGCTGCTCTCAACTCTTCATAATAATCTACTATAAAGCTCTTGGTATTTTTCTCTACTTAAATCAATGGACGGGGGTGGCCCAGCTCATGACTGAATGAGTCCTCCTCCGTTGATTTGTCACATACACCAGGGCGCGTTCTGAAAGTGAAGAAGCCAAAGATAGGCGTGAGCTTTGCGCCTTTCCGTACATCGCATTCTGACTCACCATTGAGTGCGCAGGTTGTGACATCCACACTGTATGTATCAGGTGCTTAGAAACGGCTCAAGTACAATAAAATTGAGCATGCGGCTTTCTTTTTATAGCTGTGCTCTTCGGTGAAGTTTGGAGCTGGCCGTCCTTTTTCTGTTCCTCTTAATTTTTCTCCGTTTTTTTTTTCTCTTGTGTCCGCTTTTTCATCACTCGTTATTTCTGCCGTTTTTGCTTTCGCTTTCTCTCTATTTATTTCCTTAAGTTTTCCTTTCCATTTTTCTTTCACTTTGTTTCCTTTTTTGCTCGCTATTTGTCACTTGATTGCTTTCTTTTTTTTCTATTTTCTTTTCTCTCCACAATTCTTTATCATTCTGTCCTCTCTCTCTCATTACTTCCTTGCTGTGCTTTTCTACCCCTCTTAGCCCTTTCTATGTTGTACAAAAAATGATTACGCTCTGCTAGCGTGCCTGGATGAAGTGTTCGTTGTAATGCTCGCTATCGGTGTCTGGAACGCAGCTTCGAATTCTACCTCACCAAGTTTTTAAAACTTTTTTCCAAGAATTGCCGTTTTTTCCTTTCATTCTCTGTCCCTCTGTGACCTATATGCGAAACAAAGAAGTAAGCCATTGTTAAAAGAAAAAAAGTCTTGATTTTAACTCTCCTTATTAGAATTCCATACCACTGAGAATATGTTTCAAGACTGTATAGTCGAGCGTAGATCAGTAGAAGACGCATATCTGCGTGTTACGAAGTCCTTATCCACATGACACCACTCGGTGCAGCGCACACGATGAACTTTTGCATTTCTCGTACCGACCAGTCAAGGGAAATAGCGTTGCGAAGATCACTTCGCAACATGGTGGCCTTCCCTCGGTACAAAATGCATCGTCTTACGATGACTGACATACGAGGCACGCGCACAATACTACGCGTCAGATGACTTCGGCCATCATCACACAAGCCCCGCCGCTGTGGTCTAGTGGTTAGGTACTCAGCTGCTGACCTGCAGGTCGTGGGATCGAATCACGGCTGTGGCGATTGCATTTTCAATGAAGGCGAAATTGCTGTAGGCCCGTGTGCTCAGATTTAGGTACACGTTAAAGAGCTCCAGGTGGTCGAAATTTCCGGAGCCCTCTACTACAGTGTCTCTCATAATCATACGGTGGTTGCGGAACGTTGAACTCCACTTATCCATCAAATCAATCATCACACGACCTATATAAACCGGGGCGTTGTTGCAACGTTAGTTTCAAGAGCTCTCAGCGCGGATCTTGAATTCGATAGCTCTTTCAGTGCCTCTCCTTTCAGAACGAAGTACCGCTTATAACGAAGTCGACTCGCAGTCATGCTTACTACTTGTAGTAACGAGGCATATATATAAGTAGATGTGCTTTCACATAACTGTTTATTCAGCCAACGTTTCGATGGGAGCAGCGCCTTTTTCAAGGCATTGTGTAGAGGTGACTGAGCTGCCATGATGCGTAGGTTGTAGCGTACTCGCCCCACAGAGGCGCGAAAAGAAGGCACCTACACTCCTTGAAGTTCGGGACAAGACTAGTTTATTTTCCAAGAAAACCAGGCCTCGAAAGCGACAACCAAAAGGGGCATGGCTGCGTATCTTCCGTGGCCCTCCGGAGATAACGTGAGGCATGCTGGCCGCGTCTGCGCCGTGTGCCTCGGCATACGAATTGGTATGCGCACACAAGTGAAATTATCGCGATCACCAGCGTCATCGCCCACTACAAGGACCCCCCCCCCCCCCTAGACCGCGGGGCCTTGAAAAAAAAACGAGCAAATGTGCGAGTTAGTCTATGAGGTGAGCCGGTTTCACGCGATCGAGAGAAACGACGTCCTCTTTTTCGCGAACACAAATGGTCACAGTTTTGTGCGACCGCGAAAGCATACGGAAGGGCCCGTCGTACGCCGGAGTCAACGGCGCTTTCACTGTGTCACGTCGCACGAACACTTGGGTTGCCTCATTCATGTCTGGGAAAGAGAACACTCTTTGGTTGCGGCTGACGCGTGGCGCGCAGAGTTGCAGGTGCTCCAACCAGAAATGTAGCCTTTCCTTATGTTCTGAAGGCGTCGGCGTAGGGCTTGTTTTCTCACCGAAGAATTCTCCCGGTAGTCAGATTGTAGAGCCGTACAGCATTTCTGCTGCACAGAATCCGAGGTCTTCTTTTATCGCCGTACGCAGGCCCAGAAGAACGAGAGGGAGCTTCTCCACCCAGGGCTCTGTATCCAATTTGGCCGTTAAAGATGCCTTCAGTTGACGGTGTAGCCGCTTCACCATTCCATTGCTCGCTGCATGGTAAGCCGTGGTGTACTGGAGCCGTGTTCCCAGAAGCCTTGCCAGCACAGAGAATAGGTTGCTCTGGAATTGTCGTCTACGATCGGTCGTTATGCGGAGTGGGCAGCCATAGCGTGAAACCCATGTGGCCACGAACGCCTGTGTGACGGTCCCGGCTGCGATGTGCAGAATCGGCGTCACCTTGGGCCATCATGAGTAGCGGTCGACACAAGTGAGCAGGTATCTGTAACCCTGAGAAGAAGGAAGAGGTCCCACCAAGTCCAAGTAAATGTGGTCGAAACGACACTTTGGTAGCCGAAATGCTTTGAGTGCTGTGCGCGTGTGACGAGTCACCTTGACTGCTCGACATATTCGGCACGTCTTCGTCCAGCGTCGAAGGTCGGCGTTAATTCCGGGCCACACAAAGCGGTCAGTGACGAGCCTCTGCGTCGCGCGGATTCTCGGGTGGCTGAGGTCGTAAGGCTGTCAAACACTGCATGCCGAAACTGGACGGGGATGAAGGGTCTTGGAGATTTCTGCGATGTGTCGCAGGTGATCATAGTCGTTGTGTATGGTAGCGGGATCTCTTCGAGCACCAGTGACAGTGGATTTTGCCTCATCTCGGTTAGCTCTGGGTCTTCCGGCTAGGCGGCGGCTAATGTCTCAAAGTCGACGGACGCTGAAACGGTGTCGACACGACCGAGTGCGTCGGCTGCTTGGTTTTCGCTTCCCGCTATGTGGCAGATGTCCGTGGAAAATTCGGAAATGAAAGAAAGTTGGCGCAGTCCTCTTTCCGAATATGAGCAACTGTTGTTCTTGAACGCATACGTCAACGGCTTGTGGTCCATTAAAATGTGGAAAATGCGGCCCTCTAGGAAAAAACGGAAAGGCTTTACGGAGGAATAAATGGCCAGCACCTCTCTTCCAAAGGTGCTGTAGCGCACTTCTGCCTGTTTCAGACGTTTAGAAAAGAAACCTATTGGTTTCCAGTCCTTGCCGTCGTATTGTTGCAACACTGCTCTCACTGCCGTCGTTGAAGCGTCAACCATGAGCCGTGTTGGCGCGTCGGAAAGCGGGTGCATCAGAAGTGTTGCGGAGGCAAGCTGAGTTTTCGCGTCCTGGAAGGCTTTTTCGTGCTCCGCTGACCAGTGAAACTCGGGCGTTTTCTTGCCGTCCCGGCGCAGCAAGTCGGTTAGCGGCTGTAGAATGTGTTCACAGGACGAGATGAAGCGCCTATGGAAGTTGATTAGCCCGAGAAACTCGCGCAACTAGCGGGAAGAGGTGGGCGTGGGGAATTCCCTGACTGCTTGCGCCCGTGATTTGAGCGTCAAGATGCCTTGCGGGCTGATTCGATGACCTGGGAAATCTAGTGCTTCAACACCAAAGATGCACTTTTGGGGCTTCAAAACTAAACCGTGCTCGTCAAGACGCTTGAAGAGGAAGCGCAGGTGATTTTCATGCTCCTCTGGCGTTTTGCTGGTGACCAAAATGTCGTCTAAGTAGACGAAAACAAAGAGCAGTCCGCGAGTGACCTCATTCATGAAACGCTGGAAAGTTTGTGCCGCGTTCTTCAGTCCGTACGGCATACGAGCAAATTCAAAGAGGCCGAAAGGCGTTGTCAAGGCCGTCTTTGGGATGTCGCTTGGTTCTACTGGAATCTGGTGATAAGCGGCCATCAGATCCAGCTTAGTGAAGATGGTCGTTCCCGCGAGGCGAGCACTGAAATCATGGATGTGGGAGATAGGATATTGGTCTGCCATTGTCACAGCATTGAGTGCCCGATAATCACCACAAGGCCGCCAGTCACCGGACTCTTGTTTTGGCACCATGTACAGCGTGGAAGACCAGTTGCTGGAAGAAGGTCGAGTAATGCCGAGTTGGAGCATGTGATCGAAATCACGGCGGATGACTTCGTGTCTTTGTCCAGCGAGTATCCTAGGTCTAGTGGTGACGGGCGGTCCGGTGGTGACAATGTGATGCGTCACCTTGTGTTTGATTGGCAGTTCGGTGTTCCGAGGTCTAGTGATTTCAGGGAATTCCGCCAGAATCTTTTGAAAGTTTGATTCTGGGTTGAAAGTGCAAATGCCGCATGAGTACAGGTCAGACTTCAGTCCGATAACAGCGAGCGAAGTGACGTTATCCTTGAGACGACGATCGCGAACGCTGACGTCAAAATTGAAGTGGCTCGGAAAGTTCGCTCCCAGGATGGCAATGCTGAGGTTGACCACAACGAAGAGCCATCGATAAGTACGCCTGAGTACAATGTCTATCGTCATTGACTGGACTCTATATGATGCAATAGCAGTATTATTGACTGCAATCAGGCTCGAAATGGACTTGCCGCCCCACCGATGAACTGATGCTGGTAGGATAGATAGCTCCGCTCCGGTATCGACGAGGAGGCGTGTGCCGGTGATGCGGTCGACAACGAAGAAGAGGCGGCTTGAAAGATGGCCCGTGTCGCTTTCCGCCGTTAGCGACTGGCCGGTGCGTTTCCCGTCCACGAGCATGGATGGGCGCAGCGAGTGGCTTGCTCTCTAAAACGACGGTGGTACCAGCAGATGTTCTGCTCTGCCTCGCTTGAGTGTCCGCGGTGCTGTGGGCTTAGAGCACGGGACGGCGAACGATGCCGTGCAGGCCGGTGTTTGTTGGACAGGGCGAGGTTTTCAACTGCTGCAGCCAGTCGGTCAACCCTGTCCTCTAAGCGACCTAACCAGTCTGCATGTTCGGGCCTTCCCGTTGCAGCAATAGACATTTTTGGTAGCTCAGTGCAGTCGGTGATGCGGTCGGCGAATTGAGCCAGACGTTCGAAAGTCACGTCATCCGAGCCAGCGAGTATCATCCATGTTGACTGTGGCAGTCTCTGCAAAAACAACTCGTGAAGCAATGGATGTTGACGCTCTTCTGACGCTTGTTGGCCCAGCAGCTGACGCATTCGGTGGAGCAGTTGTGAGGGACGCTGGTCACCGAGCTCTTCATGAGACAGGAGTTGTTGCAGCCTGCTCTGTTCGGACACCTCAAGACGTTTTAGGACGGTGCTTTTTAGTTCGTCGTAGGGCTTCTTCGATGGAGTGGAGACGAGCACATCGTCTACGGCGTCAGCAATGTCAGGTGGCAGTGCTGAAACGACGTGCAGGTATTTCGACTGCTGCGATGTGATGCCTCGAAGCTCGGGGCGGGCCTCGATTTGGCTGAACCACACCCTGGGGTTTTCGGGCCAGAAATGAAGAAGCTTTAACTCCGAGGCGTTGGTTGTGGGTGAGCTTAAAGTGCCTTCCTCGTCTGACACGGCTGCTGTTTTTCCAAACGTCCGGGTCACCACTTTGTAGCGTACTCGCCCCACGGGGGCGCGAAAGAAGGCACCTACACTCCTTGAAGTTTAGGACAAGACTAGTTCATTTTCCAAGAAAAACAGGCTTCGAAAGCGACAAGCAAAATGGGCGTGGCTGCGTATCTTCCGCGGCCCTCCGGAGATAACGTGAGGCATGTTGGCCGCGTTTGCGCCGTGCGCCTCGGCATACGAATTGGTATGCGCACACAAATAAAATTATCGCGATCACCGGCATCGCCCGCTACAAGGTAAAAAAGACGAAAAGGCCCCGATCACTCGCTGCTACACACTGCTCCAAGCATGGCTTGAAAAAGATGGGGCTCCCGTCAAACTTCGGCTAAATAAACAGTTATGTGAAAGCGCATCTAATTTTATACTTAAAATTTTGCGGACCGAAGTTATTCTTCTGTATATAAGATTTATATAAAGCAATGAAACTTGGCTACTCTGGAGCCTATCTTGCAAGAGCCCCCTACTGACATGACACGGCCGAAGTGAGCTTAATATCGCTATCAGCAGAAGCCAACAGCATAAAGCAGGGAAAGCGGGGAGGGCTGTCATTGATTGCCTCAGATAATCAATCAGAGTGGAGGCACGGGAGAGTGCCAGGGCTTCAAGAGATGGCAGCCGTACGTGTGCAGCAGAAAAAGGCGAGCAAAAATAGATGGGACCCGGCGCCGCTGCGTTCTTATCTTGAATGGTGGCGTGTGAAAAAAATATATATATCTATAAAATCTGTAATCGTCCTTCAAAAGTTTTCGTTTTAGCAACCATGTGCATATTGCGCGTGTCCCCTCCTCCCCACCCGCAATGACACTTTACATCTTCAACTATGAAACACCCATCCGTGTAAGGCCAGGGGCGTTACACTGAACTAAGCGCATCAGAGGAGGCCGCAATGGCAGCGAAGATTGCTATCGTGTAGCGAAGCTGTGTGTAGTGATCTTAGTATGCAGTGAAGACACTAACTCTTGGGAAGAATGGGCATGATGTGTTCGACTTTTGTACTTTGCTGTACAATAGATCTCTCTATCACACACACAACTTTGAAGACCATTAAACTATAGCGACAGTTCATTAAAAGTTTGCGCGTGCTTTTAATATCGTAAGTGACTTCCTGAGATTTCAGTTCCTGTTGATTGTTTTCCTCACTATTTCACCTCACACGTGTGTTGAACGCCACATTTCGCGGCTACAAAAGTAAGCACAGGCTGCGGGAATTTGACGAGACGCGCGCGCTTTCACCATAACATTTTTTTCACTCGTCTGTTCAAAACAAGACCAGCCAAACGAAAATGTAAAAAAGCTAGAAAAAATGCTTTCCTGCGCCTACATGAGATCAGTAAGGCAGCTGCAAGAGCAGCAGCAACAGCGATGGTGACGGTGGCGGTAGCTCGCGAAAACGTGCTAGCGGGATTAGTTAATTACTAGGGAGCCCGCACGCGTGCTCTCTCGTGAGCGTGTCTGCCCAATTTCCATGTGTGGCGTAGAGGCGACCGAGCGGCCATGATCCTCAGAAAAACAAAGACGAAAAGGCCCCGATCATCCACTGCTACACATTGCTCCGAGCATTGTCTCCTGATGAGGCATGAATAACGCCTCTCCGCTTATATGCCGCCATTTTCGTTGTTGCTCAAGGCACCTCTCCTCTACAACAGAAAGAGAGCCCGCCGCGGGCAAGACATCCTCTCTCCGCGCACAGTGACGTCCGCCTTCTCATAGCATAGCGTCCATTCCTTTCGGAACAGCATCAGTTATACGTTGCACACAAAGCGCACAAACCACGCCGTGGAGCGATGGTTTGTGCGTGGAGCGCACAAACCACGCCGTGGAGCAATTGTTTCCTGAGATGAATATTATTTAGGGTTGGCTATATATTTGCAGATGTCGGCAAATGTCGGACAGCGTTCCCCAAGTGAGGGCGGTGAGGTTATGTCAGCTAATGCCAGTCAACCTTTGCTATATTCTGTTTGAAGAGCAAAATTTGATTTGTTCAATCGGAGTTATACCATACCTGTTGTACCAATGAGGACATAATAATTGCGAGGATAAAATACTTTTATCTTGTCGATCAGTATTAGTTCTCCTTGAAACACACCCACTATTTCTGTAACAATAACAATATTACTTGGTGCTTTAAGTGTCAAAGCTAGATCCTATTATCAAAGATGCCGTAGTGGAGGCCAATGACTGTGCCTAGCTGTTACATCAGGGGTCTTCGGAACTCAAGAGAATGGGACCGCTGTTATGTATAGTTCCTTTTGAAATTTTCTAGCCATTACATTAGTAATCACCCTTATTGTATAACTAAAGCATCACAGATGACTGTATCACATTCTGTAAATGTTACTAAATGGAGCACGATGAGTAGCCAGTGACCCTAAAACAGTTTGTATAGCAGTAACACCTAAAAAGCACCCACCTAGTTTTCCGTTAACACTCAATAAGGGACCTGTCATTAAGTTCAGCAGCAAAACTACATCGTTTAAATAATACCAACAAACCTTGACATATTAACAGCGTTACTTCCCCTGCATTACAGCTTCTATGCCAAAAGGTGTCTCCGACTGGCACCATGCAGCTGGCGTCAAACCTTTTGCCTATTACACTTATTCGGGTTTCATTTTTCCACAGTGGTATGGTTTCATCACACTCAAAATAACAATTCTAACCTGGAATGCTCACTAAGAAGATGGTTAGGCCCATTAAAAGACTCCTACACAACATCTGAAAAGTTGCAAAAGTAGCACGTTATTCTTTCTTACACACCTCATGACGCCACTATAGGGTGACTCGCGTGACGTAACCAGGGTACCACTCTCGACTGGATCGTATACCAAATACCAAATATGTAGATTGCCTGCTACCACGTTTTACCATATCTCAGAGCTGCAAGAAGTTTCGCTTTGTCTCGCTCGGCTGTCGTGTGCGATCAGATGAATTCACTTCGTATAGGCCATTTGGTATTGCACCAACCAAGATAACGGCATGCAGCTAAAATACGCGAAATGCTGGAAAACTCGACGCTTAAAGGGCCATTCGCCACGCTGTGTTCAAAAATGAGGGTGCGATTTTCTCATCTCATTCGCACACGTGATGCATCTCTCACGTCTTAGTTCTAAAAGCACATGGACAATGTCCGTGTGAACGGGAGCCCATCAATATTTTCGCCCTTCTAGGCTGCACGCTGTTATCGCCGCTTGGTCAGTTGTAAACGTAAACACACAAAATTAAGTGTCATCGGTTAATCGTGCAGGCTACCCATGCGAGACAAGGAAGAACTGATTAGTGACTGCATGTCAAAGCAGTGCAGGAGACAAGCCCCGTCGCGTTGGTCTAGTGGATAAGGTACTCGGCTGCTGACCCGCAGGTCACGGGATCGAATCCCGGCTGCGGCGGCTGCATTTCCGATGGAGGCGGAAATGTTGTAGGCCCGTGTGCTCAGATTTGGGTGCACGTTAAAGAACCCCAGGGGGTCGAAATTTCCGGAGCCCTCCACTACGGCGTCTCTCCTAATCATATGGTGGTCTAGGGACGTTAAATCCCACATATCAATCAGTGCAGGAGACAAACCACATGTGATATTTCACGTGTATGAATCAATCTAAATCATGCACGCAGTAGACGTCATCGGAACTACTGTCTGTGTCACAGATGTGCGCAAGAAGGACGCCATATATGAAAAGGGAATTTTAAGCTCTTTCTCTTTTTTTGAGAGAGAGACAGAGCCTGGTAAGTGGCCCTATAAGAACTGCCTTATGTGCATGTCTACTGAATAAAGAAGGGGCGAGCAGGAGATAGCGTTAATAGGCGGGCTAGTTAAAATAAGAACGAAACCGCTCTCTCGTCCTAGAGGTTATTTGACGGGTGCGTTTGAGTGCCGTCAAGCTGGGTTGTTAACCTTGTTTTTATGTTTAACAACTAAACCAAAATATTAGAGGCAAAAATGCTGATATGAGAAAATCCAAATCACTGTTCAAAAGAGTATGGCAGCCCTCACAGTGCCTTTCAAATGACTTGTGATAAAGAGAATCGGTTTTTTAGATATCCAATTTGTTTTCAATAATGATCACACATGCTGGTATTTTCGCCCTCGTGCTAACAAATCTATTCCGCCATATAACTCGGCGCACTTCAAGCTCGCCAAGCGAGAGAAAGTTTATAATTGAACAACACTTTGAAGAAGTTCTGCCAGCATTCTTTACCTTTAAGCATGAGAGAGGAAACAAAACGTTTAGCTGACTCGAGGTATCCACAACACGCCCTGACTTCTGTCAGAGAAAACCTTCTGAGGGAAATCCGCTCCGACGAAGACGCTAAAACGCGAGCTTCGCCTGCAAGAAAAAGTGTATCTGTAATCCCGTATACCCCCGCCGCGGTGGTCAAGTGGTTAAGGTACTCGGCTGCTGACCCGCAGGTCACGGGATTGAACCCCGGCTGCATCGGCTGCATTTCCGATGGAGGCGGAAATGGTGTAGGCCCGTGTGCTCAGATTTGGGTGCACGTTAAAGAACTCCCCAGGTGGTCAAAATTTCTGGAGTTCTTCACTACGGCGTCTCTCATAATAATATGGCGGTTTTCGGATGTTGAAACCCCATATCTATCAATCAATCAAAAACTACACCCTGCGGTAACCTGTTGTAACAGAAATGGTAGGAGAGTTGTAGTTGTTAGCATGAACGTACTGAGGTCGGTTGGTTAGAAAACACTGAATTCACTCTAGGACGTTAAAATCTATATTGAGCTTGCTCATTTTAAGGATAAGGAGAGTATGCAAAACAGTATCGAAGGCTTTAGCGTATTCCAAAAATATGCAGTTGGTTATAAAATTATCGTCGAAAGCACAAAAAAGACCGTTTGTGAAAAAAATTAACTGCGTTTCACAAGAGAAGTGCTCCCTAAAACCGTATCGACAAGAGGAAAAACGAGTTGGATTCAAGAAGAGATATTAAGTCCGATAAGACGACATGCCCGAGAAGTTTGCAGAGTACTCTGGTTAAAGATATTGGTCTGCAATTTATGGGGGAATGGGTTTCGCCTGATTTGTTGAAGTGGAACCACCTTACCCACCTCCCACTAATCTGAGAAAGTGCAAGACTGCAAAGACTGCGAAAAAAGTTCAGCGAGCAAAATTGAAGAATAAAGCTTTGTCCGAAGACTACCTAGATGGTCAGTAGAATCCGAACGATAAATTGTATAGCCCGATTCACAGTGCAGTATTTCGGAGTCAGTGATTTTGGAAGAGAGCCACGTTTCAGTGAAGAGTACCACATCCACTTAACACATTGAAGATAAACCATCACTCTTGATATACAGACTACGTACATTAGAATATAGCAGAGACACCTGACTGCATGATTGCCTTTGTATTAGCTATTTTGGTGGCACGCGTGACCTGGCAGCGCTTGAAGAAAATGACGGAGGAAGCATTACCATTGTTACCGGTGTTGCGCTTCTCGCGAGTCTCAAGTTCACACACGCAGTCGGTAACATGGCTATACACATATGCAGCTTTGTTAATGTACAGTTTGTTTACGCATAGCGAGTATGGCTGTCCAGAGGTTTTACGAAATCCATTCAGCTTTTTTCGGGAGTGTCGTGCTGCCCTCGAGAAGTCTTCACTAACTGGAACCTTAAGTGAATGAAACTTCTTTTTCTGAGCGAAAACGTTACCTTTCACATTCGACGACTGAAATTTAACGATAAAAGTCCGGCACTTATTAGGAACATAGGCACCAAGCCTACGCGCACGTTGTATTGCCTCGTCAGATAATGTAACGTCAAGTATATTCATGGTCTTCCACACATACTGAAAAAAATTGCAGAACGTTGCAACGTGCATGTAGTTTTCTCGGCGCCCATCAAGCTAAACAGCCTTTGCCAAAAGACCAAACCGGAGTGCCCAGAGAAAGGATGTTTGCGAAAAGAACTACCGTAACAGGTTTGTAGCGTGTATCACAGGAGTCATCTACAGCATTTTAATAACGTGTAGTGCATGCTTTGTAGGCCCAACCAGTAGATGCTTCAAAAGTAGGCTCGTCAAAGATAAGAATAAAGTTGCCAAGGCGCAGCCAGAGTGTTGCCTCGCAATTTACTGCAAGGAGTGCAGTGACCAACCCCTCTTTAATCGCACAGGCATAATCGAAAGGAACGCTAACGAAATGACAAGGCTCATTACAGAAGCGCGAATAATCGCCAAGTATGGTGACACGCATATCAGCAAGCCATCTGTGTCATTATGAGTGAAAGAAACAAGATATTTGAGTGTTGCGTGATTGGCTTTAAATACACGATTTTTGGTTTGAGCACATGTTTTTTACGCGCGGTGTTAAGGTATATGTTTTGTTCATTCTTGGAATAAACTGCATTGTTGAAAGTTAGCGCTGTGTAAGAATTATGTAACTTTTTCTCTGTCTCATCCTGGATGCACTATATCTCAAATACCATGGATAACCAACCAGCCCACCGTGCAACCTCTGTCGGCAAGAGACACGCTGCGTCAAGTGACGTGCCGTGGTCTCACAAAACTGAGCGCCGGCGTGTGAGGCGCTACTTGAAAAACGCCCAAAAGCTAGCTACAATGGCTGAGAGAGGAGGATAAAAAGATAAAGAAAGTCACAGCTTTGCCGTAAAGGCGAAGTAATGAACGCAATAACAACAAATGAGAAGGTCTCGCACATAATGGCAAGCAGAGCGAAACATTCCCTGCGTTTCTCACGCACAAATAACGCACAAAACGTACTCACAGGTACAGATGAACGCGAATAAGCGTCTCAGTTGTTACTTCGTTGTGTCTGAAAAGCGCGTTCTTTTCACAAACGGAAACTGTGCAACGATTGCTGTGACCTTTGTGCACCCAGTAACTACAACAGAATTGTTCCGGCGAAACCGAAAGGCTGGCTAAGACGTAGGATCCTCCCCATTGCAAGATAAGGGCGCGTGATCGAGCGTACACCCCCGTATTCTCTATGCGGTACAAAGTACGCGAGGGAAATGAGCGCGCACCGCCGCGTCGTGACTCTGTGACGACGCAAGCTCATTGCGGCTTCTTGCACGTAATGCTGAAAACGCAATGGCCTCTCACCCCCCGAGATGCCCGTGAGCAGCGGTAAGTGGTAGATATAAATAGCTTGCCGTTTGAATTTTTAGTGACGTGCTTTTCTGTTGCTCAAAGTTCACGCTTCGCACTCACGTCTCAGTGGTATCACGTTCGATTGCGCGCGTCAGAGTCTTTTTCTGGATTTTTTTTCTTTCTCGCGTTTTCATATATACAGATACGTATACACATAAGTAAGTGACGCCGCCGTCGACGCCCACACCTACTCCGGCGGCAAAATGCAGCCGAGAGTGTCCATATAATTGCTATCGCAATAAAAAACTTCTGAAAAGTCTTTGCCATTTGCCATCACGGATTCTGTTTGCGTAGCAGGAGGGAGTGTGCTCGCTGGTGCCGCTAAGGCCAACCTCCTCACGCACACATTCGATACTGAACGTTCAGAATGCAAACATGGCACAACCGCAGCTCCGCTGTTTCTTTGGCCTTCACAAGCGGGGAGCTGAAAATTACCTCGTCGAAGCCCATACGCTTTCGCCAATTCTACTATAATCATTAGCTAGAGGTTCTGGCGACTCGTAATTTTAATTTTAGAAGTAAATTGACTGTAACTCTGGAATTCACGAGAAAAATGTAGCAGTTCTATATGCACAGAATAATTTAATTTGTCGGCAGTTAGCAGGTTCTTCATTATGGGCATTTTTTTCTACTTAAATTACGCTGGCATGAGAAGGCACTAGTATCTGCTAAAAAGCACCGAGTACTGTAAGCCATGATAAGCCAACGATGCCCTTTCTTCCTCCTTTGTTTGAATTGAGGGAGGAGCTACGAGGCGTACATACAGAAGTACTCGACTCCAGCACATACAACCTGCTTTCGAATTCTTCGTAATAGGCTATAGGAACCTTGAGGGAATATGTTTTTTAACATTGGACCTAGAATTACGACTTTCTGACTTCTCTTTAAGCATGCACGAGAAGCATGTGTGCGCCCCGCCGTGGTGGTCTAGTGGCTAAGGTACTCGGCTGCTGACCCGCAGGTCGCGCGTTCGAATCCCGGCTGCGGCGGCTGCATTTCCGATGGAGGCGGAAATGTTGTAGGCCCGTGTGCTCAGATTGTGAAATCGAACAGTCTAGATGAATCAATAACTGATATAATATCGCAACCTCACCTCGCTCAATTATAGAATGCTCCAATAAAAACAAGATAAGTTTGTTATTGTTTATTTTTCATTACTCTAGCTTTCAGAATTTTAATTATGGCTAAAATAGAAATGTGTAATATCTCTTCCCTATATTCTGAACGTCAATGTCTGCCCCCAAATTTAGCAATAATAGTACAAGTTATGTTAGTTGTTCATTTCCGTAACACTTTATGCATGCCATTTACATGGAAGCTCTAAGCCACGAACAAAAGTAATTCAGAAAATATTTTCCGACAAGCACAATTAAACAGGCACCCTCTCGCTCCTCAGCGCGCGGTGGTAGACACTGAGCCACAAAAGCGCGCGTTCTTCGCTCAACTAATGGCGAGCTATTTATAAAAACCAGTTACAGCAGGCGGTATGCCGATCCCGGGGAAAATATCAGCGTGCTCTCATCTTTCGCAGCCAGGTGTCTCGATGGGACCATTCGGCGGCCTGCTCGTGTACTTTGCCCTATATATGGTGCGTGGTCTCCAGTGCACACGCTGATCTCGGGGTGATGGAGTATTTTACGTCTTGCACTTTCACCGAAACGATTGCGTTGTAGTTACAGGGCACATGAAGATCACTTCAATCGCTGCAGTCTCTCCGTTTGCAAAAAAAGGCGGTTTTCAAAGAAAGCGAAGAAACTACTGTGACGCTATATTTAATCCACGCTCCCCTTGCGTATGCGTGTGCGTATACGTCTCGTGTGCCATCTGAGTCACGGAATTCAGCTGTAAACGTTGGTAGCTCGCGCTCGTCCTGTGTGTTCGTTTTGTGCTTTCTTTCGTCTTGAGAAGCGCGCTGAAGGTTTGATCTGGTATCGTCCTTTGTGTGACATTCTATAGTTTGTTTCTATTGCATTCATTGATTCGCCCTTGCAGCGAAACTGACCTTTTTCTGACAAATACGTCCGTTCATGTTTTTTCTTACACCTTGGTAATGAAATATTGCTACTCATTAGACTGTTTTTTTTTTTGCTCACTGTCTATAGCATTTTGTGCTCATATGTCCATCTTTCATACTCTTCATATGAAAATGGGTGTGAAAATACAAATATATAACTATGAAAATAAACAATCAACCTAAGATAGTTCTGCCTGTTTGTGCGGCTCTTTTTTCTCGTTTGTTTACCATAAGGTACTCTAATATCTTATTATAATTGTACAAAAGTATAGAGGGGGCATGGCAGTCTAGTTCCTGCAGTGGTAACGAACGAACAATCCCAGCTCCGTTACAAATAGCTAGCCCAGTTAATAAAGGCGAGCGCGTCTTATGTCGCGTCATCCTAGCCAGCCTGGCTTTTGATTTTTATTTGCCACCAATTCTTTTCCTTTCTCTTCCCAACTGACACTCTTACTGAAGCGTGCGACTACATTTGCTTTTCTTTTTTGTTTCTCTTAACGAAAATTCTTGCTCCTATCGCTGTAATTCCCAATTTATTCCCCTCATGTCGTCAGAAAGAGTTCTTCACTCGGTGTTTCCTGGTCGTTTCGAAAGAGTATAACGAAAGAAACTGCGCCTCGCGAAGCACTCGTTAGGCGGAGCGCGAGCGAGTCCGCATCAAGGACAGAATGTAGACGGCGCGAAAGAGCTGCGGCCCCACAAAGCCTTACCCCGGAGGCATCGCGGCCGCTGTATTATAGGAAGACAAGAGAAACGATCCAGCGCTCTCTCAACTCGCATTGCTGTCGTTCGGATTCCTTACCCCTGCTTTAAGTTTCTTCGATTTTATTCTTTTCGTTCTCACCAGCCTAAATTTTTTAACTTTTTTTTTCGATCTGCTGTTATATAGCAGTTGAACTGTCTGCGCAGACGCATTCTGCTCGCGAAAGTTAATTTTCACAGCGCGTAATCAGAACGCCACTAAATGTAGAAATAAGAAAACGCGCAAAGACGCACTGCTGTCTTGTAGTCAACGTGAACATCGTTACGGCTTAGAAAGATAAACACAGCTGTTCGAGTTTTTAGGGCTTTATCAATGATATGATAATATATATTATCTAAGCATAGATAGATAGATAGATAGATAGATAGATAGATAGATAGATAGATAGATAGATAGATAGATAGATAGATAGATAGATAGATAGATAGATAGATAGATAGATAGATAGATAGATAGATAGATAGATAGATAGATAGATAGATAGATAGATAGATAGATTCCTAATTATTTCGTTCTTGTGATTTCTTGAGTTTTATTTCGCCGTTCATTGCCATAGGTTTCTAATTGCGCTTTTGTTTTCTGTTTCGGTGGAGCAAACTGCAAATCCATAGAACGCCTCATGTTTATTTGTTTGTATTTTCCTGATTCACTTATTTCCCCCCTTTTTCGACATCTCATTTTTGTCGCGTGAATCTCCCATAGTCGGTAGGAGCCTGATCACCGGAACAAGCCAGCAAGCAAACAGGCGGATACAGCGAGGACCGACATGTGACAAAATTGAACAGCACATCTCTGAGCGCCACAGCGACGATGCAGACGAACAAACATAACACAAAATCATTACTTACCGTTCAATTTCCGGACTGCGCCGAGCATGCAGCGTACGTGGCTTGATAGTAACGCCAGCAGGCTCACTCGAAGCCTGAGACCTTCCCGAAATGAACGCGCTTACTATACGCTACGCGAAGCTCAGTTCACGTACAGTCTGGAACACGGGCAAGCTGCGAACGTAGAAATGAGGGGACCCTTAAGCTTCACCTTTAAGAGTTGAACGTCATAGCGAATTCCGGCCCCTTGTGCGCCCTTCAACCGCTAGCTGCATATATTTTGTTACACGCACACGGACACACACACGCACGCACACAAATGCGCGCGCGCACGCGCGAACGCGACGTATCTATAGTAATGCAGCGACTGTGCAGAGTGGCCCCTTCCCTCTGCTATAACGGCGCTGTGCTGTAGTCTAAACACGTTTTTCACAATTTCTCACAAATGACACACAGACGCACGCGTACGCGCGCGAATGGTACATACAGGTTTTTGATCTAAAGCAATAGTTGCATGGCCTTCAAGATACAGCTGCGCGCTCGCCATCTTGGAGGTCACAAAGAGTCTCCCAATGCCTCTCAGATGGCAGCACATTATCTAGCGTTTGCTGTTTGCTTGATCAAAACTCGGGATAGGCATTATATGTTTTCCGCTAGATGGACATAGTTGTCCAATTTTAGAACTCCTTGAAAGCTCCTGTGTATTTTTAGCGGCGATGGCTGCACTATCCCGGCCTTTTCGACGTAGTTTGATGGCCTCTCGAATGCCCCTACAAATCACCGAATGGGCTCGTTTTCGTCGTCACACCTATCGAACAAAATGTATTAAGGAGACTCCTTCCACTAGATGGCACTTATGGAGTGTTTTTCCCGAAGCAGCTGCAAGCACAATCGCGGCTTTGTTGTAAAAAAAAAAAACGTCGTGGCTTTGTGGAAGGACACCTGCTTGCCACGCGTAAGGCCCGGGTTCGGTCCTCAATGAGACCGAAAGTTTTATTTTTTATTTTATTCGCTTCTTTGTCAATTTTCCACTCACGGACCATTTTTCGCTCACATTGAACGGCACCAACGCCGACGGCGGAATTTCTGCGACACGATCTCTCTAACGCTATCGCGTTAAAACACGCACACAATGTTGACACCGCCGAGTGATTCCGAAACGATCATCACAAGACAGCGGGACAAAACAGCGACGCAAAAAGGCCACGGTGAATGCGTGTGCGTCAGCTGATGCCGGCCTAGGACACCGGTGCTGTCGAGACGGCGGCGGCGGGCGGCGGCTCCTTTTAGGGGCGAAGCTCCTTAAAGCTGTTTCACATGCGAGCGATTTTGCCCCAGGAGAGGAGCGGCTGCCGCCGCACGAGCCCTAAACAGGTACGTAGAGCGGGGACTTGAGGTTCTTGTGAATATCGCCAGAGTTGGAAAAATTCGCTCGCGGCAGTTGCGGCAGAGCGTCCAGTGACGTGGATGATACGTGACGCCAGGGGCGAAGTCGAGGAGAGGACGCGCGCTGCGAGGACCTGGCTACACAGGACAACTCGCTCTGACTGAGTAGCAGACGACATCCATCCACTCTCCCACTCCCAAATGTCTCGCGCTGCCTTCAACGAGTTGCCCATCGCTGAAGTAGTAAACTTCTATTTCTTGGGGACGATAAGATGGAGGATTTCCGCAACAAGCATAAGACGAGCATTCTTTGGGACGAAATCGCCAAGCTTCTCAAAGGGTCCGTAAACCACCAAAAGATGCTCGCTTTCTGCTCTCCGTGCCTTTCCTCTATCGAAAACAGCAGGCATGACGTCAACAGACGCTGCGCACAATACAAACGACGCTGCGTACCAGAGACGTTCTCATTAGGTGAAAGAAAGCCTGTTGTCTGCTAGCACATGCACGCGCCTGTTTCGTTTCTATCTCGGACGGGGAGGAAGGGCCCTAGAAGGGGTGGTCAAACAAGCCGATCAACGCAGCCTAGCGAAGGAAAGAGCGAAACGAGGAAAGGCGTGGAAATCCCCCAGTGTTCACTGAAGACTCGTACGCAGCTGCAACGGCACATCTACATTTCTGCCACTGGGTGGTTTACGGACCCTTTAAGAAGTCACATACTTCCATAAAGTAAAAATCGTCGCTTGAACTACCCATGTAAACCAGAAAATGTTGCTGGTTTAACAAATGATCAAATTTGGTGACACGGTGCATAGATGCATGTAAGAGTTCGCATGAACGAGAGAGCAAGGACGGGTGCTACGGCAGTCGACTTGAGAAGTAGCATTTCCACACAGGTCACTGAAAAGGAATTTCGTGATGTGCCTCAACAAGGAAGGGGCGCGAAGCTTGCTGTCATGCTTCGGGGAAATAAGGCATTCACCAGGGACCTTTACTTTTGTTCTCCCCTTCACCAACACCTCGATTTCTCCCTAAAACAGAGGCTCACTAGTCCGCGTCTTCTGCGACGCTTTTCGCGCAAGTAACAATTGCACCGCACAGCGCTCTGGTTCAGCCTGTCGACAAGTCCTGCCACACTGGCCAGCTGCTGTCCGTGACACTGAGTGCCGGTATGCGTGGCTGCCTGAGCAAAAATACATGTTCGGTCGCGAGCACAACATATACTGCGTAGACAACGAAGAACAGCTGCTGATTTCAGGAACCAGTGCAGGAACCCGTGCCTAAGAGCATGCTTCCTAAATTACACGGCCGGAGGCTACGAACTAAATGTCACTGTGTGTCACAGAACGAGCGCTAAAAAAGAGCGCGCCGCCAAATCCTTGCGACAACGGGCGGCAGAAACGCCGCGAGGTAAAAAGAAAAAAAAAAGAAAGCAAACATCCAGGGCTCCCGGGCGCGCGCTCTCCCCGCAGAAGCACGGCTTCGCAGACGATCCTCCTCACCCCACAGCGGCGGCCGAGCAAGCCCGCGATTTTTCTAGAACGAACGGGGCGGGGTCAGACCGAGCTGAGTCATCCGACGCGGAGGGCAGACAAACCGTCTCGCCTCTTCCCAGCCTTCGCTGCGTATCGCGCCGACAAAATGACGAGAAACATCTGGAAAGTCGCGCGCAAGGTATTTAACCGAGCAGCCGAGACGAGAAATCAGGAGGTGACGGAAGTTAACGCCAGAGCGCGTAGGAATTCCGCCGTGGAGTCGGCGAAGGTTCTGCCCGTAGTGACAGAACAAGAGGAGACGGAAGTGAGCGCCAGAGTGCGTAGAGAGTCCGCCGTGTAGTCGGCGAAGTTTTTGGTCCGTAGGGACGGCTCGAGCTACAGGCAAGAGCGTGGGTTTACCGCTATCGAGCGAAGACGCGGGCAACAGCTGCGTGTGTGAAGCCGACGGATTTCCGGCGAAGAAGTTTGAAGCTTGGAGAGTGGCCAATCGAAGACGCGAGGTTTCCTGGAAGAGAAACTTCGGGACAGCGGCAACAAGCAACAACCCTGGACTTTGAGTGAGTGATTCTCGGAAGAGTATCATTCAGACTTTGGTTCCAAGGACTTTGGACTGGATAGGTTTTCTATCTCTTTAGTCTTTAAGTGTCCTGGTTGTTCAATGCATGCGACTGCATTGTAGTGCGTATCGTTGTCTGTGTCCGTGGTTTTGAGTGTGGCTGATTGTACTGTGTAGTACGTTGTTTGATTAGTGACGTATTGTATGTAACTATTGCGGAGTGTGCATTCTTGTGTATTGTTTTCGATCTGCCATTTTCGAGAATATAAAATTTGTTCTGTTTATCAACTCTCGGCTCTGACTTGTTCTTTGGACCACAGCCGGCGTCCGCTGGCGCGCCAAAAAGGACCACTTCTAAATTGTCCACGCTTTCGTGGTGCGGTTCGGAGGGCCGATACTTCGGCTCTTGGAATTAGCCCGGCGATCGCCTCCCTAAATAAATGGACAGGTGTGACAATTAATCTGGCGTCCGCGATACAGGACCTTTTGGTGCACAGTGTGTCCAAAGTAGTGAGAAAGAGCCTCGAGTTGTTGATAGTGCTATCGGAACGATTTTGTGTGTTGTTTAGTGTTCTAGTTAACGAGTGCAGGAGAGTGTTCCGATAGACTGATTTAGGCAGATACTTTTTGCACGCGGCAAGGTTTTAGTTGCGAGTTGCGAGACACAATGGATCTCGAAAAGTTAGTTGCTCTTGGTGAAAAGATGGGTCTTTCTGGCGTCGAACTACGGAAGTGGGTCACCCAGAAGGAAAAAGAAGAAAAAGAGAGGGCCAAGGAAGAAAAGGCAGCTGAGTTGGAGAGAGAAAGGCTGGCCGCTGAAAGGGCGAGAGAAGAAAGAGAAGCAAAGGAGCGACAGCTGAAAGAAGAAAGAGAGGCAAAAGAGCGACAGCTGAAGGAAGAACGAGAGCAGCAATTGAAGTTGGAGCTGGAGCGAGAAAAGTTGGCAGCCGAAAGGGCGAGAGAAGAAAGAGAGGCAAAAGAGCGCCAGCTGAAAGAAGAAAGAGAGGAAAGGGAGCGGCAGCGGCAGCACGAGATGGAACTCGAGCGGCTCCGTTTGCAACAGCGAAGTGAAACTCCCGTCCAAGCTAGAGTTGAAAGCAGCGAACGGGAAGATCACGGCTTCCGCTTGAACCCAAGCAAGTTGCTCGTAGCGTTTGATGAAAGGAAGGACGACCTAGACGCGTACCTCCACAGATTTGAGACGATTGCGAGGAGCCAGAATTGGCCGGAACAGCAATGGGCAACTGCTTTGAGTACCTGCTTGAGTGGTGAAGCGCTCAGTGTGTACGGTAGGCTGACGCCGACCGATGCAGCCAACTACGCAAAGGTGAAAGCGGCTTTGTTGAAGCGATTCATATTCACTGTGGAAGGATTCCGGGACAGGTTTCGGACAGGAAAGCCAGTTGATGGTGAAACGGCTACGCAGTATGCCGCCCGACTTTGCCATTATTTCGACAGATGGATTGAGCTTTCAGGGACAGCACAGGAGTACGATGAGCTTAGAGAGCTCCTAATTAGAGAACAATTTCTTACTAGTTGCCACCCAAGCCTGTCACTGTATTTGAAAGAGAGGAAGGCTGAGTCACTTGAAGGAATGCTTGAATTGGCTGATCAATTCTTGGAAGCGCAAGGTGGCACTAATTTGGCCAAGGTAAAGAAGGAGTGCCCCGACGATTCGAAGAAATTGGCTCCCGAAGAAACGAAGCGTGCACCAGAGAGCATTCCGCGATGTTTTCTGTGCAGCCGAGTGGGTCATCGCGCGAAAAACTGTCGAACGATCTTTACGAGCCCTACGGTTGTAAAATGTTTTAAGTGTGGTCAGACTGGGCACAAAGCAGACGCTTGTCGAAACGGAGCGAGTCAAACTCACCAGGTATCCTGTGTGCAAGCAGCACCGAAATCTGATAATAATGCCGTCACTGATGGATTCGTAGAGTTGAAGAATGGGGAGAAAATTCCTATTGTGGGGGCTGTAATGTCAAAACAGCCAACCGGTGTTACGAAGGGAATGCCAACGCTTCCTGGAAAGATTTCAGGCAAGAAGATTACGGTTCTAAGAGACACCGGTAGCTCCACAGTTATCGTGAGGAGAAATTTGGTACGGGAAAGAGAGTTGACAGGCAGAACGAAACCGGTTTGCCTAATTGACCGTACGGTCCGGATGCTTCCCGAAGCAGAAATTGAGGTTGAAACCCCGTACTTCAGAGGGAAGGTTACTGCTTTATGCATGACGACCCCCCTGTGTGACCTTGTCATCGGAAACATCGACGGGGCGCGAGGGCCGAGTGATCCAGAATGTTTGGGAGAAGACCCGAAGATAGAGCCCTCGCCAACACAGCGGCCGCGAGATACAGTGGAGGAACATCCCGAGACGGGTCTCACTAGAGCCCAAGGTGAAGCTGCGGCGCAAGAGACAGCGAAGGAGAAGACGATCGTGTCGAATAAGTTCACAGGCCGAGCAACTGGACGTACGTCGGCACGACCTCAACCGACTGACAGTGTAAAGGAGACGGAGTTGGCCAGCCGGGAAAAATGTAGAGGCATGATCAAGCGGGTAAATAAACAGACAGGACCCGTCGAATGTAATGACGCGTTAACGGTGTCGGAAGAGACAACGATGGCTGAGACGACGCCTCAGATATCGTCGTTGGAAAGGGCTCGCCGAAAAAGAACGTGGAAGCACAAGAAGAGATCGAGCGAGCACCGCAAAAAGGGGCGCAAGCGCTGTTCGAAGTACTCAAGATAGGTGCTGAGGTGGAATCAGAATGTGTTCGGCAGGGCTGAGTGACATATGTTGTGTTAAGGTTCTTGTTATCCTGTGTCTCAAGTGTATGTCGAGTGAGTCAGTGTTCTGTGCGATGGTGTGATGTATAGTGTTGTATAATTGTTGGATAGACAGAACTTTGTACGGTTGTATTGTTTAGAATGTGTGATGAAGTGTTGTAGGCATGTACCTGTGGCTATATTTCATGTGTTGTGGAATTGAACTACAATGTACGATTGTATTCAGTGATATATTGTGAATGTGAAGTGTCATGAGCGACGGATTGTGTTACAGTCTGTGAGAATGTGGGGTGACTGTTCGCGCTCGTCTGTGTGGTTTTTGAATATTATGAGATAATATTCTTAAAGTGGGGGGCAGTGTCACAGAACGAGCGCTAAAAAAGAGCGCGCCGCCAAATCCTTGCGACAACGGGCGGCAGAAACGCCGCGAGGTAAAAAGAAAAAAAAAGAAAGCAAACATCCAGGGCTCCCGGGCGCGCGCTCTCCCCGCAGAAGCACGGCTTCGCAGACGATCCTCCTCACCCCACAGCGGCGGCCGAGCAAGCCCGCGATTTTTCTAGAACGAACGGGGCGGGGTCAGACCGAGCTGAGTCATCCGACGCGGAGGGCAGACAAACCGTCTCGCCTCTTCCCAGCCTTCGCTGCGTATCGCGCCGACGAAATGACGAGAAACATCTGGAAAGTCGCGCGCAAGGTATTTAACCGAGCAGCCGAGACGAGAAATCAGGAGGTGACGGAAGTTAACGCCAGAGCGCGTAGGAATTCCGCCGTGGAGTCGGCGAAGGTTCTGCCCGTAGTGACAGAACAAGAGGAGACGGAAGTGAGCGCCAGAGTGCGTAGAGAGTCCGCCGTGTAGTCGGCGAAGTTTTTGGTCCGTAGGGACGGCTCGAGCTACAGGCAAGAGCGTGGGTTTACCGCTATCGAGCGAAGACGCGGGCAACAGCTGCGTGTGTGAAGCCGACGGATTTCCGGCGAAGAAGTTTGAAGCTTGGAGAGTGGCCAATCGAAGACGCGAGGTTTCCTGGAAGAGAAACTTCGGGACAGCGGAACGGCAACAAGCAACAACGCTGGACTTTGAGTGAGTGATTCTCGGAAGAGTATCATTCAGACTTTGGTTCCAAGGACTTTGGACTGGATAGGTTTTCTATCTCTTTAGTCTTTAAGTGTCCTGGTTGTTCAATGCATGCGACTGCATTGTAGTGCGTATCGTTGTCTGTGTCCGTTGTTTTGAGTGTGGCTGATTGTACTGTGTAGTACGTTGTTTGATTAGTGACGTATTGTATGTAACTATTGCGGAGTGTGCATTCTTTTGTATTGTTTTCGATCTGCCATTTTCGAGAATATAATATTTGTTCTGTTTATCAACTCTCGGCTCTGACTTGTTCTTTGGACCACAGCCGGCGTCCGCTGGCGCGCCAAAAAGGACCACTTCTAAATTGTCCACGCTTTCGTGGTGCGGTTCGGAGGGCCGATACTTCGGCTCTTGGAATTAGCCCGGCGATCGCCTCCCTAAATAACGGGACAGGTGTGACACTGTGTTTCGACAGCAAAGGTGTGGTGTGTTAAATGATGTGATACTTCGGCTTTCCTGTTCTCCACCGCAGCATTTATAGACGCGAATTCTCACTAAAGCAAGAACTGCTGCGTAGTCCCTGATCTGGGTCGCGCACAAGTGTATGTACAGGAGCCAAAGAACCGCGACAACGAGCGTATCACGTATACCATGCTACCTGCCGTTGGTGAATGTCTTCCTGAGGTGGTTTACTGAATCATTGGAAATCCTAAGGGACTTACTATTTAGGGTGGAAGCATACAAATTCGAGCGCCAGAGGAGATGTAGACCATTCAAAAAGTGATTGATTGATTGATTGATTGATTGATATGTGGGTTTAATGTCCCAGAACCACCATTTGATTATGAGAGACGCCGTAGTGGAGGGTTTCGGAAATTTTGACCACCTGAGACTATTCAGAAAATGCCGATGAAGAATGAGAATGTGCTCGCATATGCGACAGGGTGACCACAAACCCGGCCAAAGCTTACCACTGAGGCTTCTTATATGAACGTTTATTTTGACTCAAGTGAACAGGTACAAAAACTTAGGTAAGAATTTTGCGAGCTCTCTATACTGGGCTCACACAAACCTCGTTTCATGTCCCAAAGATAAATCGCTGAAAGCAAGAGCAATAAATCCGAGAAACACGGGAAGTGCTCGCAGTCCTTAGGCATTCACCTAGCTGGAACAGCTGTCTAGTAAAACCTTACCAGTAAACTCGTTCTTTTGCTTCTACATGAACAAGAATGCGTCATTATTGATTGTAACCCCTCTCTGCAACGACCCCACCCGGAGTTAGCAGTATTGCCAAGTAAATAGAATAAATAAACAAGTATATGAGCACGCGACAAGAACTGTACGTTACAAAGCCAGAACAAAACAAAAAGCGACTGAAAAGACTGTTTGTTTATTCTAAAAGTCACGTTACACGTAGTTCAGTGTATGAACGCGTCAAAGTCGAGCGGCTATTGATGACGAACCTCGCAGCACAAGGGTGCCAAAGTAAGGATACTTGGAGCGAAGCGCGGCTTTAACATACCACTCAACGCAGCGGTTAACCGGTGCCTTTCGCGGGCAACACAGAGCGGTGGGCGTCACGCCAAAGCAGCGCGGTAGCAGCAGCCATGGCAGCAGCGCATGTGAAACGAACGCGCGTTCGTGCGTCTGCTGCCGCTCATCGCCGCGACCACCACCGCTCAGTCGCTCGCATGTGAAACAGGCGTAAGGTCGCATATGAAACAGGCGTGGGTCCTGCGTTTCCTGTATGTAGTAGCCATCTCTTGTTTTAGTCCTTATAATGTCTGCTGAATGGCGGTACTTGTATATGTTGAATATATGATGAAAAGATGCGAGATAGCGGTACTTGAAGTGTTCACTAAATGGATGGACGGATGGACAGACATAAAAATAAACGGACATGCGGACAGACGGGCAGACGAACATACATACAGATAGATTGATGGACACGGCCTGCGGATGATTCACGGTATGATAATAAAACCCTTCGAAGCTTTACCCCACTGATCATCATTCACACCGTGGATATGCTGTGATTTTTTTTTCCGCGATGTCACCCGCCGCAGCTGAATGCATGTGCGCCGCTGATGCCGGCTCTGGGCACTGGGCTGGCGAGACATCAGCGGCGGCCTTCCCTTTCCCCCCCATTCACCCTTCTTGCTCGCTTGCGCCCACTTTTACACACCTCCAGGCAGTATTCCCGCACCATGCGACTGTTTAGTTTCAAAACTCATTTAGTTTCAAAACTCGTTTAGTTTCAAAAGCTTAAACTGTACTAGTTGTGTTTTATGAAGAGGCTTAATGCTGGAAATATGGACCGCGGTATAGGCGGCTCATGCCAAACATAATTAGCAATGAAATGAGGTGGATAGATGGAAACACCAAAATCGGGGAGTAAAAATTAAGGAAACTGAGATAAGATGTAGACTATGTGAGTGAAGTGACAGCTATGAGGGACTTCATGTATGGCGAAAGGTCCTTACTCTGCAGGGCAATCCGAAGCAGCGTAATGCAAGCCCGAGACGCCAAAGGTCAATGCCTGTCCAAACCATAACCGCATGCGTTGAAGTAAGTGCCGCGCAGGCATCGCCTTAAGTGGTGAGGCAAGCTTCTTTCCAGCAGCGCCAGCGTTGGTGGGTTGACGCTGTGACCTCGAAGGGTATTCCCCAAAGACGTGCTTCTTTGTGGCTATCGGGAGGGACACTCAGTGTGTAGTCCTGTACATTTTTGATGAATCTGTGGTGCGTCTTAGTCGCAACACACCGAACGACGGCTTTGTGCCTTCCCACCAACTTTCGATGGCATTGAAGGCCGTAGTTACGCTTTGTTCACTGACAATGCACATTGTTTACTCTTAAGTATGCGGTGGCCGCTTTCCACTGTCAGAGGCGGCTCTCTGCTTATGTGCATTGCATATCTCGTCAAACAGCAGAACAATGTAAAGCCTTGCACTGCACTTTAGCGGAGGTAAAGGGTGGCTCGCTTCACTGCAGCTCAGCAAGAGATATATAGTTTAGCCAAAGTGCTTCCGCTGTGCATAGCATTGCGAATAGATGAAGTGAACATATCCGGTGGTGTTTACCGCAGAAATAAATCAATGGAGCATTTCTGACTTTTATTAGATGGTAGGGGTGACCACAAAACCCTGCGGAGCAACCCGGGCAGTGAGAGAAATGGGTGCAGCATGGAAACGAGATGCAGGGGCCCCGTTGAAAAGAATAAAGAAAGCGTAGGGTCAACTCAATGGATCAAGTACTGCATTAACCTCACTCCTCTTGCATTTTTAAAGTGACCTTGACGCTCGGTAAGTTACCACGGGCATATTATGCAGCCCAGTATTCTGAAATGGTTATTCCACCGCCTCCTCGTCGTATCGCGAAGACGTGTCGTAGTGATTTTACCAACTCATTTTTTTTTCGCACCAATATCAGCCAAATGTTAAAAACCTCCTTTCCAGTGTCCAACGGTAATTCTGGATAAGGCTAAACGCTTGCACATTAATGAAAAGAAAGCAACAACAAACACTCTGCCTCTTCAAGCTGCGTAGAAGTATCTTCTTTAAGAGAGCGACACCGACGGTTGCTATAAGCCTATCAGTCATTTCTATACGTATCTTGACCTTAACAATACTTTCTATATGTGTTATGTTTTGCATATCAATCGTATATTCATATATCATATATTCTATATATGTTCCTACTTGTATGGGCCAATCAACACGACTGAAAGTCATTTAGTTTTCTTGCAAGTAAATGTTACAAGAGTGGTAGTGCGTGCCCGAACCATGAATATGCCATCAAATGAGCGACTGTTTACGGACAATGTTGCGTTTGCGGAGTCAGAATCAAGAGTCACTGAGGCGTATTAGTGCTTACGTTTTTCGACCGCTGACCTCAAGGTCGCGGGATTGAGTTCTGGTCAGGGAGAATACATTCTGAAGGAGGGAAAATGCTAGAGCCCTGTAAATATATAATGAGCTGAGGGTTAAAGAGCACCGGACTGTGAAGATTTACGGAGTCCTGCACTACGGCGTCTTTCATAACCATAGCGTGGTTTTGGAACGTTATATTTGAGCAATTATTATTATTATTATTATTATTATTATTATTAATGAATTCTGAACCCACGCCAAACCTTCAGCACTGACATCGTGTCAGATATTGTGGTTGTCAAACTCCGAGGCTGGCTCAGCCTACCATGTCATCAGATGACATCGTCCGCCTATTCTGTACTGTTACGTACGTTGTGGCGTAAATATAACAGACATTGCACAAACTAGCTGGTCGTTTGGGTTTCCAGACCTGTAGATTACCGGTTCTTTGAAATTATTGATAAATTTTGAGCATATCAAACCACCTGGCCGCTTGTAGCTCTGTCAATACCACCCTACGGATAAAAAGCAATAGAGTTGCCTTTTAAGTACAAAGTCAAAATTACCGAATCGTTGAGTTTGTGCGCACTTTTTGTCACAGGCTAGGCCGATCGCCCTTATTCTCTAATGATGTCTACTTTAATGGCTGATTGCAATGTACTTTGTGTTACGAAGAGCGATGAAAAAGCAGCCATGATTGTCATCTCAGAGAAAGTGTTATAATAATTATGCCACTCTTTCTCCTTATCTTTTCGTAGCATATTCGCATAAAAAATTCATCTCTCTTATTCCCAATGTGGCAATGTTGTAGAAAAAATTACGCCGTCTCCCACTAAAGGGAACAATGTGTAGATGTCCAGCAGCGGGTGCTAACGCTTACACTGGCGGCGACATTGACACCGACGCCGTTGCGCAGGAGAGAAACTTGGGGAGGCGAAAAGCGCGCACTGATGGACCGGTGTTTCCTACTGGAACATGCCAATTGTTGCAAAGGGGCAGTGAGAGACAGAAGACTCCGATTGGGCACAGAGACCTGCAGTCCGCTTTTGGTTAACGTTCATGCTGCAAATTATCACCGTTCAACAACGCACAGGAGAAATCTCTCACCGGCACTCTTGGAGGTCAAAATGCAGTGTCTATATATACTGGTTGGCCAATGAACAGTTGTGCAGCGCGACCAGTCAGGTTTTTTTTTCTTTCAATCAAGAAACTTGCTTGCAGACGCCGTCTGCGTCGGCGTTGCGAGGCGAAAGAGAGGAGCGTAGGAGAGGAGGGAGGGCACGCGCATGCGCAATGGTGGAACAATATATGTTCATAATTCAACGTAGGAGAAATAATCGTCAAACCCTCGGTTGCTTGAGTACTCATGCCAGTTGCCACCGCATCAATCGAACACTCACTATGCGACGTCATTATCCGCCTTCCTTTCAGAGTGTGTAGCCATATTCCATGTTTGTAAACATGGGTAAGCGCCGCTGACATACTGAGGCGCTTTTAGCGACGTCACGGTGGGTATAGGCTCCGCCCATTCCAAAGCTCGCCACCGCCCTTTATTATTGGGGGAGCATCCCGTGTTTGCGCAGGAGGATCCCCCGTCGTGCTGCACCTGAGCGCCGCTCAACTACTAACGCGATAGCGTTAAGAGTTCGTTCCGCAAGAATTTCGGCGTCTGTGTAGCCGGTGCCGTTATTGGTTATGACCGCGAAATGCCAAAAAGATGCAAATAAAAGTGAGAATTGAATCCAGACCTTTTGCGTGGCAAGCTCGTGTTCTACAATGAAGCAGCGCCCCTGCTTGGAGCCGTTTGGGAAAAAAACGCCAGGCCAGCACGAAAGACGCAGCACAGTCACCGCAAAATTTAGCAGAGTGGCCTTTCAGGGTCCTTCTTGCGCGCTCTTTGGCTACCTGCTACAAGCACACTAGCAGGATACACCCTTTCCTGACATCAGGCCTGACAATAGCCAGTTTGCAACGGAGCTTAAAGGGGCCCTGGAACACTTGTTTGAGTAACTACGGAATCAATTCAGTGGAAAAGCGTATTGCCTCAAAAAATGAACGCCGCAAAAATATCAAGAATCTCTTCAGTACGAGCGGAGTTACAAAGATTTGTCACATGCTGCAATCACATTCTCCCTTCTCTCGTCCCGACGAAAGCGCTGCATGCTGGACAGGGAGAGATGGGAATGACAAACAAAAAACGTCACGCACGCCTCCTGACCTTGAACACTTTTTTTCTCTTTTTTTTTTCTTGGAATGCGCGGGCTTTTAAATGTAATTGCGCACGCACGTGTGGACAAGTGGCGGCCTCCCGTGGCGATCTCTGTAACGACCGAGCCGGCCATGTTGAAATCAGTGAATGGGTGAGAGATCGGCTTACTACGAGTGAATTTCGGGCTTAATACGTGATTTGTCGACAGAAGAGAAAGCATTCTTTAGCTGACTTTGATAATTTATTGTGAATTGAATTTATTGTGAAGGCGAAGCTCAAGCGCGCTGAGTTTTTGAATGAGTTTTCAAGCTAAGCGAAAGCGGATAGCATTGGTAGAATAGCACACTTTGATTAACAGCTTGAACGAAAATATGGAGAAAATTAAGGCAACATGAGCCCTGACTCGCAACTCAACGCTGTACGGCGCTGGCAACACCGTCGAAACAAGATGTTTAACGAGCGTGCTGCCTACTTCACGAAAGTTTTTTGACACATTTTGAAAATTCGCAACTGAAACCAATTATCACCGCAAATACTGACGTTGCAGCATTCACCACAAGGACGTGCGTCTGTCCGCATTCAAGTAACCGTCTTTCCGTGAGTCGATAATCGGCTTATAGCAACACATTCAGGTACTGAGGGCGTGAATGCGAATATGGTATATTACACGAATAACAAAAAGGTATACTTTTAAAAATGCCTGACGGAAAATTTGCCCACGCTCTACGAAAAGAATGACATTTCATGTTCTAGTTTTTTGTTGTTGTTTTTTTTTTCGATCGAATACGAGCAACACCAAAGCGAAGGTGACGCGAGACAACTGAAATAGTGACCAAAGGCACACACCAGCTTGTAAACATTGATCTTGCTTCTCTACCTTCTCGGGTACGCCTGTTGAGATTCCTTTGTTCTTGCGTTCCCGTTGTATTCATGTATAATTGATAGGAACTAACCGCACACTCGTGAATGCCTCAAGTTCAGACTTGAACTACTCAGCTATATAGGCATATGAATCAATACGGCGACATTGTAGTGGACATAAGCCATGGCCAGGGCGTAAACAAAGTGTTTTAGCAGGGTTTTTCCGTCATGGTTAGGACTGTAGGAAAAACAAGAGTCATTAGATTTTTAAATCCGACGCATTTCTTAGCGAACTTTGGTGCCTTTCAGCGTACACTCTTAGTCAAATCCTGGCTAGAATACACGCCTTCAGGCAAGAAATCAAGTCAAACTATGGCCGCTTCTACGCGGCTCCATAGCCTTGTCCCATAGAAACTGGCCCGATTCGAAGTGGCCTTCAGTATTGCCGGGATTTTAGGTCAAGTTTTGCCTGGCAAGATACGTCCTGCGGTTAGGCGTGAAGTGTTCGTAGGCGGCCTGGCCCTGACGTGGTGGCGGAAAAAAAGGATTACTTTACGCATTCGAGAGTTGTTTCTCGTCAATAATGCGGTGGATGTTATGACTATAGGTAATTAGAAAACCATTAGTATCACAACTATCTACATCTGCGAGTTGTCACATGCTAAGCACACTCAGCCCTGGAATCGAACTCGGGACCGCCTACTCGTGAAGCACATGCCTTTACAGCGCCACTGCATGAAGGTGAATCTTCTTGCAGGGATATATATCTACCAAGTGGTTTTTTTGCAAACCATCCGTGGAACCTTGAACTGTCTGTGTGTCATAGGCACCTGTTTGAGCATGCATTTGTTCAGCGCATAGTTGGTAGGGCTTCATGAACTCGAGACAACCCCGGTGAGCGCTTTCGGCTCCGAATTCGGTTCGTGGTGCGCCGTTCCGCAACAATTAACGATTAACGTGTGTTTGTGCGTCGTTTTAGAGCTTCCACGTGAACCGCGGGTGTTTCGCTCACCAAAATTCGCGGACGAGGCTGTGTTCGGCTGCCAAAACCTACGTATGTTTCTCGCGCGTTCGTGTGCTGTGAGCAATTTCGCTCATTTGTGCCGGGACGTACACGCGTGTCAGTGACAGGAGCCTATTCTCAGCTGTTTCAAGACAATGCGCTTTCGCACGTAAACGTTGCATGGGTATTTTAGCATGCCTACTCAGTTATTTGCATCTCTTATGCGCGAACTGTCGTGAGCTGGGCACTGGAACAGCAGCGCCTTTTTAGCGTTTCGAAGGTTACTTATTTTCGCAATTGGAATTTATGCGCAATATTTCGCGATATAGAGTGGTTTTTACCGATTTTCAGTCTTTAACTGAACTGATTTATGGGAAGTGGGTGCCCTTACCTTTATTCAGCATCACACCGCTGTTAAAGTGAATGCCGAAACATGCGTCAAGGTCAAGTATGACGTACACAAAATAGCGGGGGACAGGTTGGTCTCCCTCCAAATATATAATGCTTCAGCACAGCTCTTTCGCGAACGTCCGCGTTCAGTTGGGGTCAAAATGGGGTGCCGAACGAACCTCAAAATTTTTATTGTTACTGCATCCAGTTGCTCTTCAGAAAATGGGGATTTTTGTAGCTGGTACATTATCCCCCCCGCAGTAAACTGGTTGTCTTGGTCGTGGTTCACTGTTACAAATCCACGCTGGAATATGACAACTGTATACTTAATACTCAAAAGAGTGAGCAAATGTCGGTAGCATACGCTATCCTGCTGACTTCTGCATCAGGTTTCTGTACTTGATGTTCAAATTTATCATCCACCTACGCAACCACTTTTTTTTTTCTTTTTTTTTCTTTCTCTCTTTTTTTCTTTTTCTTCTTTTTTCTTCTTTTTTTGGCGCTCACGCTTGTTGCTCAATGGTTCTGTGTAAGTTGAGATGCCGGCTCCTGGCGCCAGGCTGGCATAACAGAGGCAGCGGCTCTCCCCTTTTTTTCTTTTTTTTTCTTCCGGCCAATCTTACTGGCTATAGGCATTACTTCCGCGCCGCGAAGCTGTTACGGGTATTTTTTTTAGGTCTGGGCTCCCTATAGACAGGATTTTAGTCAGTACGCAGGAGCGCACCGCCTATATGTCGTTTGTTATCCGGCACCTGAGAGAGAGTCTATCTATCTATCTATCTATCTATCGCTCCATCTATCTATTTATCATCTATCTATCTATCTATCTATCTATCGTTCTATCTATCTATCTATGGCATTGAACTCTCCTGGCCATTTCGATATAGGATCTATACCAAGATTGGTATGGAATAACATGTCTGTATGACGAACATAGGTGACTAGTCATAACATGAAAATAGTGATATATACGTCATCAATGCAATGATTTACAAATCATGGTCTTGATGATCTTGCGGTCGCTTCGTTCGCATGACATATTGCAAAAATGGTAAGGTATGACATGACTACGTGGCGAACACAACTGACGGTCTCTAACGTGGAAATCATGACTTGCGTGTCATGTAAAACATGACTACATGCTGCACTCACCGTGCGCTCACCATTGTTTCGCTCGCTTTATATATACCGAATTTCCTGTTATGTGACGTAAATGAATGACGAAGGTATGACTAGTGCAAACGCGATAATCATGACATGCGTGTTGTGTAAAACGTGGCTTCATGCTACGCTCATAGTGCGCTCAAGGCCGTTTCTATAGCTTCACATATACCAAATTTGGTGTTACGTGACGCGAATGGACGCCGAAGGTATATGACTGGTGCAAACATAATAAGCATAAGAACGTGTCATGCAAGAACATGAATATATGCCATGCTCATGACGCACTCGCGGCCGTTTCACTACTTCAGATATACCGAATTTCGTGTTACGTGACATCAATGAATAACGAAAGTATAGACTGGTGCAAACATGACAATGATAATACGCATCTCATGTAAATACATGACAACATACCACGCTCATGATGCGCTCCCGGCCATTTCGCTAGCTTCACATATACCAAATTTGGTGTTACATGGCGTGAATTGACGATGAAGGTAAATAACACATCCAAACATAATAATCATGACATGCGTGTCACGTAAAACATGACTGCATGCTACGCTCACAGCGTGCTTACGGTCGCTTCGCTAGCTCCACATATTACAAATTTCGTATCACGTGACGTGAATAGACGACGAACATAACTTAATAATCTTGATATGAAAGTGATCTTCGGCAGAATTTATGACCGCCTCATAATTTTGTGTTGATTTTAAAGCGGCATATCAACTTTCCTCATTCGTGCTTCGCACATCATCTATTCCCATGTCCTTGTAGGAGAATCGCGTGGCTCAAAAGAAAGTTTACGGGTATCTCTAAAAGAGAGTTATGAAGGTCATTATTGAGGAAGCACTGAATGAATAGCACATACTCTTTTGCTTTTGTTGTTTTTTCAGAGCGTAGTGTTTTAGTAAAAGGCCCGCCAACCTGATTATTTCGTCCAGGAAGAGCCATAACTATATAGGGCTCTCATTAAGACACGGCAAGCCGACTTCTAGTAACGGTAACAAGACTTGCCAAGATGACAGAAAATTGTCGTATTTAGTCCGCACCAAATCCTCAATTTATCCATTGATATGTGGGGTTTAACGTCCCAAAACCACCATTTGATTATGAGAGAGCACCAAATCTTTAAGCCAAATATTTCCTCTACTTCCATATTTTATCATAATCATACTATTTGTTCGCTCATACTCCGTACGCGACTATCTCTTGGCACTTGTTTAATGACCCCTTTGGACCGTCGCATGCATAGCATCTTGCGCACTTACACATAAAAACAGAGATAAGACACGCTGGGGATAGTCATTGCAATCAATAGTAAGTTACACTGTTGCCTATTAGCCAAGCCCCTTCGGTTGACCTCAGGACGGCGGACAACGTCAGGCTTTATTGGGCCAAGATAACATGACTGTGACGAAAATGAGAAGTTGTTTTCTCTGTTTTAATATTTGCTTATCCATAAAAAATTTTGCAAAGGCCTTTTTTTTTCAGGTCAGGTGGTTAGTTAGTGCAGATCATGCGTAAAATACAGCGGGCCCGGAAACAATGGACCGAAGGACAGCAGCAAACAGGACTACAGCTGGCGCTGACTGTTCTCTGACCTTTTTATTGGAAAAGAAACAATAAATATCTAAACTTAACACAACCAAGTAACAAAAAAACGCCACAGAACAAAAATACAGTAAATAACAAGTCTCATCGCGTTTTTTCGATACATTATCTCTCGCAAGTGTGAGATATTGAACTTCAATATCAATTAGGTCCATCAACGGCCCGCTGGAACAGTTCACTCCATTTCTTCACTCCCTTTCTTTGTGAGATGGAAGGCGTCGCATTTTCTCCAGCTTCTTGCTGTCGGTGATGTGTTAGGATCACTTGGGAGCTTTCTAATAGCGTACGCTAAGTTAGTGAGCGTCGCGGGCGTAGCGCTCACTTATGGGCGCCATACGAGTTTTCGAATAGCGTTCGTCCCCCGCTGCAGGTGATCTCCTCCAAATCACCGCAAAGAGACCTTGTGCGCCGCACGCAATTCCGGATTTTCTCTCAGCGGACCACAAACGCTAATGGTGGTTGGCGTTGTGACGCATGCGTAGTTGCAGCGACCGAAACGAATAGCGTACTCAAAGCTTTACATACGGTATTCGAAAACTCATTGTGTTTTAGAAATGGGTGAGGGGGGACGAACAAAATATTCCGTCGTTACGGCCGATATCGCTTTGGCTCTAGCGTTGTCGGTGTCGTTATAAAAACAAATGTCACTGCAATGGAGCATGATGAGCCGACATACGTATTTAGTACGCTATAACCTATAATTCACTACAGCAGTGTTCGTTATAACGAGATTCAGCTTTGCAAGAAAGTTTATTCCAAATATCTTATTCCGAAGGGGCATTCGGACTCATGGTTTAAGCCAATTTGCCTGGTTTAAGTATTGCGAAATAGTTTTCACACTGAAAGACAGCTCTTCACTCTCTTTTTGCGCCCATGTTTGTCAAGGCAAGAAGCTATTTTGCTAAGCCTGGTTCGCTTTCGACGACCGCGAATTCCACACGCAACAACTGGTGCGCTTTGTAATTTCTGCTTTCTTTTACATTTGTCTCTCAGGCCGCTTTTGCGGAGGCACGTTATTACGATCAGAGTTTTAGGGCTTTATTACGCGACTAATTAACGCCATCGGCGGTAAAATAATAATAATAGAATATGCGCAAAGAAGAGCGGGCCTGGACGAACTTAGTTGGATCCCCGGTAATTAGCTGGTTTCCGGGCCGCGCGAAAAGCCAGGCACACAAGAATGCACTTCAATATCCATCCTTTCAGCACTGCCCTGAGGTACGGCACAAATCCACTAGCATATTGTTGAATTATGGATTTGACAGTAAAGGCTAAAAGAACCAACATCGATAAAAGCAGCTTGGGTGCCGGCGTGATGCCGGATGGAAATCTACGAAAGAAAAAGAAACAAGAAAGTGTTGAAGTGGTGGTTGAATCTCGAAAGTGAATGAAAGAATCTAAGCAGTGAGAAAGCCCGTGAGCGCGCAGCAAATTCGATTAGGAGGACGTCGTGCCGATTGCATAGATAGAATCTTACAGCAGACTTATTAAACAGAGCTGTTCATACGGCGAGAGGAGTACCGCGATATGCCCACAAATGTTCAGAGCGCCGTGCAGCGTCCGCATTGTGGTGCGACCCCATACACGCCATATGCATAACATGTATGGAACGGCTTGTGCACCGATGTCGTCGAGCTCAGATGGCACTCGCACGCTTGCACATATGAGTGAACATGTACTACATACTACTGCGAATGGGGAACAATAACGCATATTACACACACTATCGAGCTGTGCGGTCAGTGCGATTAACTAATAGTATGTCTGCTGCAGCGTGCATACAGTTTATGTCACATGATTAGTGTACGCAGCTACCGAATCCACGCGCAGGAGCATATGTATAACACGAAAACACCGAAGATAGAGTGGCTTATACCTGCTGACACGCCTTTATTATGTCTTGAAGAGGTGCGAACCAATCACATAGGAGGCAAAGATCAATCTCTAGATGTGACCCCACAAGCGATGATGACGCAGAAGCCTACGTGATGACAATCATGTACAGATGATGAAGTGCCACAATAGATGGCGTTTCGAGAGGAAAGGCGGTGATCATCTTTGGTCTTGCAAAAGGTCTTGCTTGCCCTGCAACTGCCCCCTTGGGACAAACGGGCGCGGTCGCGCTGTTAGGACGGACATCAGAGGACGGCCCATGGCATAGTACGTTCGCTGCTCTCACGGATTACTTTACATTTACGGGGGTCGCTGCGCTTGCTGCGTTCTCTTATACGCCAGAGTGATGCCGAGTCGTGACAGACCTGATGGAAGATGAATTAGCCACTACACTTTTTATCGCACTCAGTGCTTCGCCCTTGCAGTGAAACTGAAACATTTATTGCGATAACAACTATATGGACACTCTAGGCTGGATTTCCCCACCGGCGCCGCATGGGCTTCGATGTCATGCACCGTATATGTATGTATACGCATCTATATATATGTGTGTGTGTGGGAAAACGCAAGAAAGAAAAAAAAACTCAGAAAAAAAGACTCAGGCGCACAAAATCGAACATGGGACATTCGCATCGTGAATGCGACGCATTGCTCACTGAGCCACCGAGAGGTACCTCCTTCAACCTACAAACTGCAAGCTATTCATATCTACCACTTCTGCTGTTGGCGGGCATGTCGGGGGGGGGGGGGGGCTATCGTGTTTCGAGCATTATCAGCAAGATGTCGCAGTGAGCGCGTGGTGGCTGTCATGTCTCACGTATACTTTGGCCCGCGTAGAAAATAAAGGGATGTAAGCTCGATCGCGCGCCCTAATCTTGCAGTAGGGAGAATCGTACGTCTTGGCTAGCCTTTGAGTTTCGTCGGAACGATTCTGTTGTAGTTACCGGGCACTCAAAGGTCACTGCAGTCGTTGCACAGCCTTCGTTTGCGAAAAGGGCGCGCTTTTCAGACACAGCGAAGTAACAACTGAGACGCTTATTTGCGTTAAGTTGTTACTGCGAGTACGTTTTGTGTGTCCTTTGTGCGTGAGAAACGCGGGGCACGTTTTGATGTGCTTGCCATTCTGCGCGTGACCTTACAACTTGTTGCTATCACGTTCATTGCTTCGCGCTTGCGGCAAAGCTGTGACATTTTTGTACAGTGAATATTTTAGCATGTAGCCGCTAAGATATATGTTCAAATCTGGCCACTCTATTATGAAACATTGACTTGTCTGAAGATGTGCCAACAGTTCTGTCAAACAGAAATGGGGTGGAGGTAAAGCATGAATGATTTTAATACATACAGCACACAGTGAACATGTTGTGATTCTATCAACCATATTAATCTTTTTTTCAAGAGATCATTACTGCGTCTACAACTGCAAGATGCGACTGCACTGCAGATTATAAGCCAGTCCTTGAGAGTGCCGTTCAGCGTGCCCTGAAAGCATACGTCGTGGCAGCGCATCTAGGCATTTCCGACCGCCGGAATACAGCGTTATAAGCACACTGTTAGTTGTTAGAATAAAGAAAAACGATACAATGGAAACCCAGTTCTCATATTCCCTTTGGAGAGAAAAAAAATTTACTGCGACCGCGTTATAAATAATAGCGCTAGAGTCTCATCAGTGTATACGCACACAAGCGCGTTGTTCTTTACGGAACAAACAAACGCACAATTTTGTGACAATGGTCTGGAAACTGTAAATTTTCATTCGCTTGAAATTAATCCCGCTCCCATTTTCTTCCTTGATACGCTCTAAAGACGATCCGGCCATCACCAATGCTACAAAGCCATTACAGCAAGCCATTCTTTGCAACTGGAGCTTACTTCCTCCATTTCTTATGCTTCCCTTGGTTCACATCCCTTCGCCTTCACCTTCTATATCATCCTGTCGCTCGGGTATGACTTGACACGCAATGAAGAGAAAGTGCAACACGCCTCAGGACAGGGACGGACGTGGCTGCGAGCCAGAAACGCGCCCTGCGGCGTCCGCATCCGTCTCGGACGGGGAAGAGCGCGCAACGACCAGCGGGAAGATACACAAGAGGATGAGGGGTAAAAAATGACAACAACGTAGAAATCAGTAAATCAGAGGCCGACTCTACGGTCGCCACGCTCCATTAGGAAGCTGTGAAATTGCGCCGAAACCGACATTCATACCCACCCGCCGCGAAACTTGCTCATTCTCGGTCCTCAATTTCAGCGGTTGGAGAAGATAAGCCGAGAAAAATATAGGAAGCTGAGAAACAAGCCCGAAACAATGACACAAAAAAGCTTCAGGCAGTAAAGAAATGAGAAAGAATTAATTGGCATTTACTTCCCTGTCTCCCCAGTCTTCCTTTTTTTCTGTCTAGAAAACTACTACTTTATTTTTATTTTTAGTTATCAGTTTGCTTCATTTCCAGCGGCCAGAAAGTGCGAATTCACATAACGGCTTTGCTTAAGGTTATAGTATAAAAACCATTCGTCGTAAACAACTTCAAGCACGTCCTTATACCACCGCGCGGTTCTAAACGGTGATTCTCTTACTTTACTCAGTGCGCACAATAGCATGCAGGAAAGCAAGAACTGACTACTTTTTCGTCAAAAGTCTCATGACTGTGCAAGCGAGTAGGGGGGCTAAATTAAACTAATATAATACAGCCGCCGACACCTTCACGCAAATTGTAGCCCTGAAGGACTCGACCAGAGACGATTTTTCTTCTGTGCACTCTCCACTGCAAAGACAAGCACGTTGTTAGGACTTTTGCTCTGTCGCGATGGTAGCGGTGGCGAAGAGCGGCGAGCCGTCGAGCGGACTTCGCTGAAGCCTTAGCCCGAAGGCGAAACAGGGAGGCAATCCGTTTTGAAAACAGCAACAAAAGGAGCGTTTACTGTAGCAGGTTGTCGTTTGTACAGAGCCGGCAAGCACGACAACGTCGGCTGGGGCAAAATCCTCCTAACACGGGGCCGGCACAGCCTTAAAGAGCGTTTTGGGACTCTTCTGTGAGACCAGTTCTCCGGAACGGCACAGTGTCTCGGCTGAGGAGACGCAGCCATACCCGGAACTGCAAAGTGGTTCGGCGAAGGAAGCGACGTTATCCCCGGAACCGCACGGTTCTTCTGCACGGAAGGCGGTGCTGGGAGGGGGGGAGACAGTTCGTCAGAACAGGGCTCGATCTTGTGAGACGTGCTCCCGAACGAGGAACATGTCTGTGGCACAACAGCACCCCCGCCGCCAGACAATGCATCGGGAGTTTTGAGCCGTCAGCGCGGCTCGGAAGGAGGGATGCTGGTTGACCGTTGGTAGCCGTTCCGCTCTCTCCGCCCGTTGAGACTTCCATGGGCCTGCAGAGGTTCACTGGAACGACGGAGTCGAACACAAAGCCTAACCACTCTGGCCAAAGCAAGCACCCTCCAAATGCTGATCAAATCGCCAGACCAGCAGAAACGAAAATATTTCCTCGAGATTTAACTGAGCTAAAAAAATAGCATCCCGAGCAATGTATCTGAGGAGCAATACATAATGTGGACACTCCTTTACAGTGCATGACACTGCTAAACCAAACAGAATTTTTTTTCGTGAGCGATTCTCAATTGTGACCCGGGATGATTAGGGACGATCGAAGCTGCCGAGGTTAACTAAATTTGGCCCCGAAACTACAATTTAGAATACCAAGCAATTCTGAATCACGCACATTGGCGTCGCTTGCAAGCTTAAGATTGTCAAACTTGACAGTGTTCGTCCTCCTACAAGCTCTCTCTTCAATAGGCGCAGCCAATGATCATCACAACAAGGTAAAACGCGCTTGAAAAAGTAAGTAAATAACAATGAAAATCAAACTTGCGCGCATTAGCCAGAACAAAGTTAAAAGTTAACCTACACTGACGTGCAAAATAACACGCGATGCTAAACACAGAAGGTATCTTAAACAGGGGCTTTTACTATGCCTTCTCTGTTAAAATAAAGCACACTAACTGTTTCCTTTGAAATATTATGAAAACAAATTTAATCGAACAAACATATTAATGTGAGCTTCTGGGATGACAAGGCAAGTAAAACTTACAAAAATTTTGAACCATTCCTTGCTCATCAACAGACGACAAAACTAGAAAAGGTATTCTCAAAATTAAATACAAAAAAATACACTCTTGGTATCAGCAAGGTGGCACTCTCAGACGAACTCTGGGAGTCGCGCACTCCACAGCTTCTGAGGGTTGTGGTCTGGACAAAAGGACGACGAAGCAACCTGTTTGCCGAATTCAGTAGCAGCGACTTTTGACCCGCAGCCACTGAACTCGAAGAAAGGGGCATCTGCACTGCATCGTTTATGCCGCCCGTTTGACCAGTGACCCTTTCGCCACGGTGGGGAACAACCGCTTGTGTTACAGCTCAAGCGCTCGCAACGTTTCCCCACTTGCTTGCATCTACAAGGCAGAGAAAAGGATGAGACCAGGCGGCAATTTCGGCGTTCCAATTTCTTGAATTTTGGTCTTTGTTGTCGTGCTTCCCGCCTAATCTCCATCTCAGTGAATGTCTGAGCTTCAAACATTTCCTGCAGGGCCCTTTCGCGATCCTACGCCTAGCCCTGAACCTGGCGTATCGAATGAAGACGTCACAGCACTTAACAGCTGCTTTAACATGTTTGATGCCTCTCGTCTCTTCCGCGCTACGCTTTTGCCGATGCTTTTTTCTCTTCGAATGGCTAGTAATGGTGGAAGCCCCGACACACTTATTCACAAGCGCACTGCCTTCGACAGGCTCTGCCAAAACTCTATGCGGCTGAACCAACTTATCTTTGTGGGGAGTCGAAGTTCCCAATTTGTTGGCTAGCGTTTCCTGGCGCCCGGTGCTAGCGGTCTCTGCCTGTGGCATAACGGGAGGCCCGATTAATTTAAGGCTAACAAAGGCGCTTACAGAGCTTTCAATCGGTGGGGGTCTATCGCTGTTGTGGATAGCTCTTTTTCTCTGGCCTTCGAAGTCGGCCTCATGCTCTCTTTTTCGAGCTTTACTCTGTAGCGCTTTATGTCGCGCATCCTGCTCAAGCTTTTGTCGACAGGCGTCAACCTGTAGTGCCTTACGACTCGACTTGTCGTCAAGCTCTTTTTGATGCAATGCATCCGAATCATGTGTGCTGTGAAGCGGCTCCGTCTCTAGCGCTTCGCGATGCGCCTCGGCGTCCTTAGCCGTGCGATGGGCCTCGGCCCCAAACTCCTTGCGATGCACCTCGGCGTCTGGCTCTATCCGACGCACTTCGGCGTCTCGCTCTCTCTGGCACACTTCTGCGGCTTGTGCTTCGCGACGGGCCTCAGCTTCCATAGCTTTTCGGCATGCCCTATCTTTAGGCGCTTGTCGACGCGCTTCTACTTCTAGCGCTGTTCGGCGAGCCTCATTTTCACGCGCTTCCACCTCGACCACCTTACGCCGCGCCTCATCTCACTCTCTCTGACGCACATCGGCGTCCCGCGCTTTGCGATGAGCCTCCGCCTCTTGCGCTTTCCTTCTGTCCTCATGATCTAACACTTTCCGGCGAGCGTCATCATCAAGCGCTACGCGACGGACCTCAGCCTCCGTCGCTTTACGGCGCGCCTCATCCTCACGCTCTTTTCGGCGGGCGTCATCCTTTAGCGCCCTTCGTGGCGCTTCAGCCTTGTCTTCATCGCTCCGACTTTCCTCGGCAGCATGACTCGAAAGAAAAAAATATGTTATCAAGGCATATCTAAGATGACTGCAGTCTCCTGCTTCCTCGAAGGGTAAGCAATCCAAAACATGCGCTATCTTGCGCGGCAACAACGTGGCGAGCTTCTCCACCCAAAGGTCGCGCCTAACGCCAACATCACAGCAGACAACTTCAAAATCCTCAAGAAAATGCGCGATGTTCTCGCCTGTCTGAAAGTTGTGGAGCTGGTGTTTAGCTCGCTCCTATTTGGGTGCTTGAATTTTAAGATCAAGCTCTTTCATTCTGAGAGCATGCTCTCTCCTTTTTCGGCACTCCTCGGCCTTCCATTGTTCGTGCCTGTGAGCTTCGAGCTCTTCACGGCTTTTCTCGGCCTTCTGTTTTTCCTCACAGATGAGCTCCCAAAACTCGTCAGCTTCCTCGGCCGTCACATTCTCTGCCCACATCACCTCGAGAATCGCTTCCTTTGTTTTAGCGGACCCGGCGGAAATCCCCATGGCTCCACAAATTTCAAGGAGGTCCTGCACCAGGTACTGCTCCATCGCGATCTCGTTCCTCGTGATGCTCTACTACTGATATTCACCGTACTCTAATACTAACCTCGTGGTTTAAAGTAGGTGAAAATTGAATTACAACCAACAAAACACAAAACGCTCTCTTAACATCTGCCTGTGCTAGAGAGGTCTGGCGAAATGAACAGTAAACGTTGGGCACTCACCCAACCAAAGTAGCCGACGATGGTCCAACTCGTGGCTGCCGTCGAACTGTGTCAGGCCTTCAGGGATCCGGTCCAACTTGCCAATGTTGAGATCCGGGGTTGCTTGTCTCAGCTTGCCGAACGATGAGAACAGGGTAGCGTATACCAGCGTATCCAAACGCTGATATCAGGTCGGTGGTGCTCGAGCTTCCAGGGGTCTGATCCGGCGTGCCAAACGTAGGATATCGTATCCCGAAGCTGCCAACCACTGTTAGGACTTTTGCTCTGTCGCGATGGTAGCGGTTGCGAAGAGCGGCGAGCCGTCGAGCGGACTTCGCTGAAGCCTTAGCCCAAAGGCGAAACAGGGAGGCAATCCGTTTTGAAAACAGCAACAAAAGGAGCGTTTACTGTAGCAGGTTGTCGTTTGTACAGAGCCGGCCAGCACGACAACGTCGGCTGGGGCAAAATCCCCCTAACATGGGGCCGGCACGGCCTTAAATAGCGTTTTGGGACTCTTCTGCGAGACCAGTTCCCCGGAATGGCACAGTGGCTCGGCTGAGGAGACGCAGCCATACCCGGAACTGCAAAGTGGTTCGGCGGAGGAAGCGACGTTATCCCCGGAACCGCACGGTTCTTCTGCACGGAAGGCGGTGCTGGGAGGGGGGGAGGCAGTTCGTCGGAACAGGGCTCGATCTCGTGAGACGTGCTCCCGAACGAAGAACATGTCTGTGGCACAACAACGTATACACAGACACTTCATGCACCCATGAGGCTCCGCTTTGGAGCACACAGGTTCACGAATGCTGCACTGCCCAGGGGCGTAGCCAGGGCCAGGAGATGTGGTTCGAACCTACCGAAATTTTGGCATTTTGCATTCACATACATACTAACACGCATACATACAAACACAAGCATGAACATAGATGAATTCTGGATTAATATCTAATGGCGGATTTAGAAGAAGCTGTTGCGTTAAAGCTGTTGCGTTGGCGGCGTTAAAGAGAACCCAACGTTCAGAAATCTGGCGCCTCCAACTGCAACGCTGTGCACCTTGAAAGACATTGCGCAGTTTTGAGAGGCTAAAGCATTTGCATTACCACCATTAACGGCAAATTCACTTTACTAGAAAACTGCCCCTGTGTTCCAAACTGATCAATCTGAAAACTACAGTGCGCTTTCAAAGCAAACAAAATATATAGATTGATAGACTGATTAATTGATTGTTTGATTGACTGATCGACAGATTCATAGATAGATAGATTGATTGATTGATTGATTCATTCATTCATTCATTCATTCATTCATTCATTGCGCAAACGTTGCAATCTTGATTTTACATCTCCGTGCCTGCATGTCTGTCGTGAAAAAATATTTCTGCCAGTACAGTGGATAACGCATATCAAAGTATTTGCGTCAGTGACGCCGTTCATACCTTTGCAGTCATGCCACTGAGCCCGTGCGCACGCAGCTTCGACTTGAAAATTCCACTTCGGGGGGAGGGGGGCATGGAGCGTAAGAACACCGGAAGAGCAGACAAGTTTTGCAGAGCAGCGCTGACAGCTAATCCGTGAGAGAATTCCCGTTCGCCGGGCCAATGCAGCTGTCCGAGCACAAGCACAGGCACAGGTGGCGAAGCGCAAGTAGCAACTGCGCACCAAGGATCCCGTTGCGTTCAGAGCTGAACGCACGCGACAACGGCGAGCCGAAGAAGCGACGCCGCAGGCAAAGCAGCGTCCACGTGGCAATGACGGGAACGCGTTCGCCGGGAATGGCGCCCACTTTCGATCGGTGTTTCTCGAGCGGCACTGTAGCTCTGGCTGCGACATCCGCAACTGCTTGTGGCTGCACGTTTCAGCTTCGCTAGTTAGCCATCAGTACGGGGCCATGACTTTTTTAATTATAGTAAAATGTTTGTTTAGTATTGTACATCAAGGTAGTGAAAAAAGAAAATAAAAGTCAGGAGGATTGATGCAATGGTTAGGTGGAAAGAAATATGGATAAAAGAATGAGTACTGCGAGAAAGAGAGAAAAATAGAACCTTGAGATATAGATAGAAAGAAAGAGAAGAAACAGAATAAAAGATTGAAACTGAGAGACCAACTACATATTGAGACAGGGAGAGAAAGAGGGGTGAGGAAAAAGAAGAGAGAAAGTACAGAGAGGAGGATATATAAAGAAGCATACACAATTCAAAGGTATAAAGATAAAAGATGATCCATAGGCATGCGTAGTCATCATCATCATCATCATCAGCCTGACTACGTCCACTGCAGGACAAAGGCCTCTGCTATGTTCCACCTGACCACTTGGTCCTGTGCTTGCTGCTGCTATTTATACCTGCAAATTTCTTAACATCTGCCCACCTAACTTTCTGTCTCCCCCTACCTCGATTCCCTTCTCTGGGAATCCAACTAGTTACCCCTCATGACCAGCGGTTATCCTGTCTACGCGCTACATTCCCGGCACATGTCCATTTCCTCGTCTTAATTTCAACTGCGATATAGATTACCCCAGTTTGTTCCGTGGTACACTCTGCTCTCTTCTTGTCTCTCAAGGTTACACCAACCATTTTTCTTTTCAATGCTCGCTGCGTCGTCCTATAATCAAGTTGAACCCTCTTTGTATGTCTCCAAGTCTCTGCTCTGTGGCTAAATACCGGCAATATGCAGCTGTTATGAACTATCCTTATGAGGGAATGTGGTAATCAGCCTGTCATGATTTGAGAGTGCTTGCCAAATGTGCTCCAAACTATTCTTATTCTTTTAGTTACTTCTATCTCATGGTTCAGCTCCGCAGTTATTACCTGTCCTAAGTAGATATAGTGTTTTACAACTTCAAGTGCACTATTGCCCATCTAGAAGCGCTTCCATGTTCTCTTCCATGGTTCTTGTAATTTACTTTCGTTTTCTGCAGATTAACTTTAAGCACCTGCTTTTTTGCTCTCCATGTATAATTCAGTAATCAAGAGTTGCAATTCGTCCGCAGAATTACTAAGCAATACAATATCATCAGCGAAGGGCAGATTACTAAGGTACTGTCTACCAACTTTTATCCCTAACGCTTCCCCTTTCAGGCCCCTGAAAACCTCATGTAAGCACGCGGCAAATGCCATTGGGGAGAATGTATTCCCCTGCCTTACACCCTTCTTGATTGGTACTCTGTTGTTTTCCTTATGAAGCACTATGGTAGCAGCTAATCTACTGTATATTTCTTCCAGGATGTTTATATATGCTTCGTCGACGCCCTGACACCGCAGTGTCTGCATGACTCCAGATATTTTTACTAAATCACACGCCTTCTCGTAATCTATGATTGCTCTGTATAGTGGTTGGCTGTATTCTAAGCATTTCTCTATTACCCGATTGTTAGTATAAATGTGGTCTATCGTTGAGTAGCCTGTTCGAAATACTGCTTGTTCCTTCGGTTGATTGAATTCTAAAGTTGTCTTATTCTGTTAGCACTTGCCTTTGTAAATAGCTTGTATGCGACGAAGAGGAAGCTGATCGGCCTGTAGTTCTTCAAGTCCTTGCCTTCTCCTTCCTTATGTATTAAGATGATGTTAGCACTCTTCCAAGACTCTTGTACTTTTCCCATCAGGAGACACCTCGAAAACAGGGTGACGAGTTTTTCTAACATAATCGGTCCTCCATCTTTCAGCAGATCTGATGTTACCTGAGCTTACCAGCAGCTTTGCCTCTTAGGATTCTCTACAAGGCTTTTCTGACTTGTATCATTAAAGGTGGGCTGCCATCTAGGTTACTGCTAGTTCTTATAATAAGGTCGTGGTTGTCGCGGTTACTATACAGATCTCTTCAAAACTCCTCCGCTATTTTAAATATCCTATCCATATTGGTAGTTATTATGCCTTCCTAGTCGCTTAGTGCATACATTTGATTTTTGCTACCCCAAGATTCCTCTTCACTGCTTTGACGCTTCTTCCGTCCTTCAGAACGTGTTCAATTCTGCCCATGTTATGCCTTCTTACATCGGATACCTTACGCTTATTAATCAACTTCGACAGCTCTGTCAACTCCATTTTGTCTGTTGTGCTTGAGCTTTTCATGCTTTCACGCTTCTTGATGAGGTTCTTCATTTCTTGGGACAGCTTGCCAGTGTCCTAGATACCATAGCTCCAACTTCCACTGCGCACTCCGTAATGATACTCATCAAATTATCATTCATTGCTTCAACACTAACGATGGTTTCCACGATAAGAGCCGAGTACCTATTCCGAAGCGAGACTCTGAATTCCCGTACTCTCCCTTCCAGTCCTAGCTCATTGATTTGCTGCTTGCGTATCAGTTTCTGTCATTCCTTCTTCAAGTCTAGGCGAATTCGAGACCGTAGCATTCTGTGGTAACTGCATTGTACCTTTCCAGGCACTTCCACATCATGCACGATGCCTGGGTACGCACTCAGTATAAAGTCTATTTCGTTCTTTTTTTCGCCATTATGGCTCCATGTCCACTTACGGTTCCCTCGCTTTCGGTAGAATGTATTCAAAATTCGTAAATTATTGCATTCTGCGAATTCTACTAGTAACTCCCTTCTGGTATTTCTAGTACCGATGCCATAATCTCCTACTGCCTGGTCTCTAGCCTGCTTCTTCCCTACCTTGGGATTGAAGTCTCCCATCAGTATAGTGTAACGTGTTGTTATCTTACTCACTGCCGAGTCCACGTCTTCATAGAAGCTTTCAACTGACGCGTGATTATGGCTGGATGTAGGTGCGTAAGCCTGTACCACTCTAATCTTGTATCTCTTATTGAGTTTAATTACAATACATACCAACCTTTCATTAATGCTATAGTATTCTTCTATTTTGCCATGCTATGTCTCTGGGGATAAGGAACCCCACTCCCAGTTCTCTTCTATCAACCAAGCCACAAGAGCACAGGACGGGTCCATTCTGTACCACTGTATAGGCCTCATCTGTCCTCCTATCCTCACTGAGCCCTATTACATCTCATTTACCACCCTCTAGCTGGTCAAATAGTGCAGCTAGACTTGCCTCACTAGATAAAGTTCTAGCAATAAACATTGCCAAGTTCAGGTTCCAGTGGCGGCCTCTCCGGACTCAGAGATTCTCACCACCCTCTGCTGGGTTGCAGATCTGACCACCGCCTTGGTCAGTTGCTTCACAGCCGCTGGGAACTGAGAGCCCTGAGTTAATTGACGTATGTATGCGGAAGGTAGATACACATGTGGGTGGCAGACAGAAAGATATATAAAGAAGCATACACAAACCGAAGGTAGAAAGAGAAGAGATGAGGCATAGGCATACGTAGTACATCATAGAAAGAATATATTGCCGTGTACGTATGGAAACTATCTTCTCGAACCGGCAAGACCTCTCTTCATTATTTTCATTCTCTTCCTCTTCTGTTTCTAAAGCGCCAGCTCCGCTGTGACAGGAGCCTTGCGCAACGTTCACGTTAAAGACAGGTGGTCAAAGTTTGCGGAGCCCTCCACTACGGCGTCTCTCGAAATCGTATGGTGGTTTTAGCACGTTAAACCCCACATACCAATTAAATCAATTGTGCGACGCGGTGCCAGCTGTGATAAATATTTTTTATGACCAACAAGCGTCCACGAAATAAGCTAATTTTTCTTATATTCTAATATGAAGTATTTATTTGCCTATATAACTTTTGGCGTCTATCAGTGTATCTAACTAGCCGCTAACGACTGGGCGCTCTCTCTAATCACCCCCTAATCTGGTGCCACCAAAATGAACATGGGAGGGTAAGATGGTTTGACGAGTATGATGCGCTAGTCAAGACTTGAATAATGTCACGTCGTGTACGTCATCAAACAATTCCCAATAAACAGTGGCACATACCCGGAGGCGGGTATGTGCCACAGATGATTGAAACTTCCTATCTACGCATAGACGGCCAGAGCAGACATAGGTAACTTAAAAGCGTTGGTGTTACGAAAAAGCTGACATCGCCCACGTTGATCCAACGAAAGCATACAATAAATATCCTGCTGTCAGCAGGAATGGAACGCCAGCATTCCGCGTGACAATGGAGCATTCTACCACAGAGCCACACGAGGTCCCGGAACTACTTTTAAAATAGACCGCAATGTTTGCGAAACGTCAACTGTGGTTACAATGCTGGTAGGGGGGGATACCAATTTTATAAATGATACATGTGTACTCCTATCGCACAGCCGTCACGTCGGGCTAACGTCAATTGTAGTTTGGTGACATTCGCTGAAGTTTATGTAGCAGTGCCCAGCGCTTCGTACCAGCTTATCGCTCCTGGTTTTGCAAACATTTATATTCCTGTTGTCATCATTGCGCAAAGCATCTCCAACTGTACAACATATGTCTATGCATGTAACATTCGTAGATCTATTTAGCGTCATTTTATCACACTCCATAAAAAACTACTGGCACGGTCACCTTGTCTCCGCATGCTTCGCATAACGTTGATTACGAAGGTACGTGAAATATGCAGATTCTTTTTTCAAAGCTGTCTCGCTTATAGACAGATATGAATTCCAATCAATGAAGACTTTCAGTATCATTTATGGCCCGAACGATGTCTCCGTTAAATTCCACTTGGGGAACTTTTGATGCACGTATTTGTTTTTACTTTACATGCGCACTGACCTCAAGGCTAGATAATACCAAAGTTTATTGCATGCTACCTGTAAACCAAGCGGCAAAAAAGTGTTAGTTATTGGGTCCAAACCCAGCATCTTTTATTATATCGAGATTTTTCTCATTAGTTTTTTTTTACTGGTGAATATCTTTCATTCCCTGTATATTAAATCGTTCACCTCAAGCCCATATCTTAAAATAGCCAAGCCACAGCCAGCGTGCGACACACTGTCTTGACTTTGTGGGTCAGAAACGCGCCATGCAATAACGTCCGAACGCATATAAATTTAGCCCCGTGGACGCACGTGACACGTTTTGCAGGATTATATTTATAGATAAACAAGCGCTCAGCAGTCCCACTCAGCCCTTGCGAGTATTCTCGGGACCGCGAGTACGCAAGTCGCGCAATGCACAACTCTTCTGGCCCGTGTCGCTGTTTTATGCTGCGTCTGAACGCATAACAATAAAACAGGCAGGTTCAAGCATACTGACCCTTCCTGTCCCCCGGGTTTCGAAACGAGGCGCTATATACGCAAGCAAGGCGGCAATGGAAAAGGGCCATCTTGCATCGCAGATGAGCGCACGTGACGATCATGTTGGCTCCGGATTGAGAATGGCGAAAAGGAACGCGCACTTCAGAGCGAGGAGTGCACACCTGCTGCTTTCTCTATTATTACAATGAAGAAAAAACGAAAGCTGGTAATCTCTATTGAAAGTTTGTTTGAAAAACTAATAACAGTAATAATAACACTATTAATATTAAATTCGAGTCTGACTTCCCAAAATATGGATAAGATTCTGAGATACTTAAGAAAACTGTCTTTCGTGGGCTGGCACGACGAGATAATTGAAATGACCAAAATTTCATCGGGAAGAAACACGTGCTGATGCTACTAGACTGTTGAAACTGACCAAAAAGGCAACTACTGTACAGTGGTGACACTCAATGAGTGAGATTTCGAGTGATATTTGAATCAAGTACATGCACACACCTAAATACTTTTCATTATTCTAAAGACTTCTAAAACGAAATTCCACAAAGACCAGTGTACAGCTCGCGCACCTGTCTTCTCGGTATTTCCTATTTTATGCGTCATTTAAATCAGTAGCGTTGCCATAAATATATTTCTGGCCCGGAGGAGGGGAAGTTAATCAAACTTAGTGTCGTGCGTGCGTTTGTGCGTTTGCATGCTTTATAACAATGCAAAACTAAAACTCTCATGGGGGGGTCTTTATTTAATATTTATTTATTTTCCTATATTCAAGCTTTCTCTTTCTTAACACCATGAAGAAGACAATCTCTAGCTACGACTCTCAGAATATTGAGTTTCATGACTGATTGACTTCATCACTCCCATTGTGAAAAACCAATTTTCCCTACAGACGTTTATCTCTTTCTGTGATGTGCTGCTCATTTACATCCACGCCGACAACCCTGACAACAATGCAATGCGCCCATTTTTATTATTTTGTTATAACCGTATACCTATGTGTCCAACCACCGGCGTGCGAATGCGTGCGACAATAAAAAAATCGTACTGATTCTTTCTGTTACTTTTTTTAACCTCATCAGACACACCGAATAAAACCAACCTGCATGCACGACATACCACTAGCTTTTCTGAAATTTAAACGCGATTTCGAAATATAAGTCCTACTCATATCACGCTAAAGACACTTGACTGTGACCCTACCATTCACAGTATATTCATTCCCATCACGATCAATTCGCACAATCGCCCCGCCGTGGTGGTCTAGTGGCTAAGGTACTCTGCTGCTGACCCGCAGGTCGCGGGTTCAAATCCCGGCTGCAGCGGCTGCATTTCCGATGGAGGCGGAAATGTTGTAGGCCCTTGTGCTCAGATTTGGGTGCACGTTAAAGAACCCCAGGTGGTCGAAATTTCCGGAGCCCTCCACTACGGCGTCTCTCATAATCATATGGTGGTTTTGGGACGTTAAACCCCACAAATCAATCAATCAATCAATTTGCTGCACAATCTGGCCAGTTGTTGCTCTCTTTAATGGAAAAGTTCGAGTATTCCAAGTTTGCGATCACACTCGATTCGTCTGCGGTGCAAAAAAACTACATCAAATGATGATTTGTATATAGTTCCGACGTAATTTTTTCATAAGGGGCCACACCCATCAGAACACGGCTAGCAAAAACAAACATGGTTCTCTACCTCCCCTACTCAAGACAATAAAAGGGGGAGGGGGTAGTGCCCAAGATAAAGTACACAAAATACAGGATCGAAGCCTTCGACGTACAGACGCAGGGCCGATGCGGAGCGAACGAGCCGAAGCGCCTCGTACAAACACGCAAGATTGCACAACAAAAAAGTAACGCTGAATAAAGGCGCATTATCTTCGTCTCTTCCGCCCCATACCGCGAGAGGCGCAATTATGTTTCCTCCAGACCCAAGTTCTTGGTCGGGCAGGAGACGCACTGAAGCACATCGCACGCTTCGATCGCAATCTTCGCGCCTTTTGTGAGGAGCGGCGGGGCTTAGCCCCAGCGAGCCTGTCACTGCTTGTGCACCTATGCCATACTATAGGGTATACCTTTGCACAACATAGCGAAAGTTTACGTCAGAGATTCCCACACAGATGTCGAAGGAAGAGACTTGAGGTGTACTTGCGTTATACGTTACCCTTGACCGTCTTCTACACAGTCGTCCACAACTTCAGCCCCTCCCTGCGTTCCCGGTGCTGCTGTAGTGCGAGAGATCAAAGTGAACGTGGATATAATGAACGATCTCAGTGCCGACTGCGAAAAGTGCGACATGCCGAGTAGCGATCGAGAAACGGCAGTGTTTTCCTCTCTGCCCGTCCTCGTCTCTACACCTCACAGCTACTCTGCAGACAGATTAAAGCGCATAAAGAAGAGTGTGGCTAGGAACTTCCGACACGTTACAGCAACGTAAAGGAAAATAAAGCAAGGAACGAGACGAAGGGAGCCAAGCACATCGTTGAGATTCTCGCTGACTGAACTCGGCCACGCTTCCTGTCCGCGGCGCCAGTGAAGAGAACCGGGAGGCGGTGAAAGGGACGAGCCTTCCTAGAGGTGCTGCCTCTCTTTATACAGTGCCTACATACACAAAGAAACGGTCCTTTGAGTGGTCGCCCAGCTCGCTTCGATTACCGTGTGTCCGACGGTAAATTACCGCCGGCCGATCAAACAGAGCGGGCGATGACGGCCGCACTTGGTCGGCGGCAGGCGAAGCACGTGCAGCCCACACGTTTCAGCGGGCATTCTTTTGCTTGCTCTCGGCGCGGGCCGCCTGAAGTGCCCGAACGGAGCTGCCGGTCGGTGGCCAAGGCACACACCGTATATGGCTCTCCGTGTGTCTAAATTCTTGGGAAAGGGAGGATATGTGCCCCACCGGTTTCTGCGTAAAGAGAGGAATATAAAACTAACGATATCGCACGAACAGCCGACGCACTCGTGACGTCATTGAAGCAGGCGGCATGCTAGCGTCGGAAGGGGCGCTGCTTGCGCTTACCAACCACAGTGTCGCCCTGATGGTGCCCCCTCGAGATTACGGATCACTATCTGCAAACGTGAGGCTGCACTCTTTTTTTTTTGGGGGGGGGGGGAGGGGGGGCAGGGGACTTTCGGTCACTATACCATGGTGTGACGGTGAACCGATATAAGGATAGAATTTCACCAAGCTGAACAACCCAAAGTAGGGCATTAAGTAGCCAGCATGAGTTACATCACACGAGCTAGGTTATGAGAATGCATAAAGAGCGCGGCTGTAAAATTTTCACATCAGCCCGCATGACACCAAAAAACACTTTAGTCGGAAGCAACTTTCCATTGAACAGGAAACTTACGCTTGTTCGTGAAGTCATTTGTTTGAGGAGGTCGTAAATAATGCAGCCATCCCAAAACCTCACGAACCTGTCCGTTAGCTTTCTTTCTTTTCTGCTTTCTTCCTTTTTTTCCCTTTCTTTCTTTCTTCCTTCCTTTTTCCTTTCTTTTTTTCTTTCTTACTTTCTGTAGACAACCATGTTTACGCATCGTTATGAAATAACAGGTCTGTGATCACCAAAAGTGTCATTTTTCTTCGCGCTGAATCTTTAGCGAACCAACAACACAAGAAGAAAACGAGGGAAACAGCACGAGCTCTGTTTTCTTGTGTCTTTCCTCGGTACCATGTTTGAGTTTATTATATGGGCTAAAGATGTGTTACCATGGGTTACTAAAGAGGCCCACTTCTTACCCTCGTCATTTCTCGACCAGTTTCCAAAAGCCTATGGCCTTGCTTAACTTTATATCTAGTTGTTTCTTTCTAACATCGCCGTACATCTTTCCATGCGTTTCCGCGGCACTTGACGTCTCTTGCATATTACTACGTGGTGTCGACATTTCAGGCTGTTGAAATTTTAGGCAAAAATATTGCCTAAAATTTTATAAACACTCTGAGAAAGCTACCTACACTTTTAATGAAATCCAGTGGATAGTTCATTGTGAAGGCATTTACGCAATACGATACGACATCTCCTGGAAAAGAAATTTGAAGTAAAATCTCCCCGCATGCCAGGGCAACTGTGGAAGCAGTTTGCCTAAATAGAGATAAAGTTCCTATACCGAACCACCCACCCACGAAGCATTTCGTATAATACGCTTCAGTGGTGCAATTATGTACAAATTCCAAATCCGGACGGAGGCGGTCTGTCGGTGACGTCAAAAAATGGGTGGTCCGCAGCGGTCGCGAGGACGAAGGGAAGTGAACAGCCAATGAGCGAAATGAAGCCTCGCGTCATCATTTTGACGTAGACTTGGGGACCGTATAGCAAAGTGAAAAGTGTTTGTAACGTGTTGAAAAATGTTTAACTACTATTAATCATTATCAAATTGTGCTGGCACAAGTTTTCAAACGTTTATTAAGGTTATTAAGGAATACGGCACAATATAAACGTATTTTTCTTGTTATTGTTATGAAATAACGCTAAATTTAGCGGGACGGTACGTGGTGGCGCTAAGTACAACCTCGTTTCAAGCAGTTACTGTTTTCATATCTCCTCCACTATACAAACCTAAACGGCGCAACTTTCGAAGTTGTTGGCTCAGTCGAGCGCAATCGTGGCGGAGGTCAATCGTACCAGTAGTCAACAGCAGCAGCGGCTCATCGGCGTTATCCGAGGCTCAGCGCGCGCTGGTGCTCGCCTTTATGGACGAACATCCCCAGCTCGTGGCGAATGCCATCGAGCTGCGGCACGGCGTCACTATCACCGACCGGTGGCAAGAGCTCAGCGACGCGCTGAACCATGAAGTGCCTGCGCAGGAATGGCAGGCTTGGTGGCGCAGGCCGGTGCACGAGGCCCGTCGTGACACCGCCGCCATCAGAGACGCACAAACGTGAGTGACCGTCGAATGGCACGGGCAATTTGTTCTGTGACATTTGTGAATATTTCCAGGGGCACTGTAGGGGGTTGGCTGCCTGGCTTCCGCGGCCGAGTTCTACAGTTGACTGGAATGACACGCTTCAGTGGCGTTTTTGGTCTCACCTATCAACAGGTAAGCACTCTGCCGCCGCAGTATCACGGGTTCCTGAGCGGTACCATGGCAGAGTTTGATATCTGAAGGGGTGCCTTTAGCAGAACTTTGTTAAACGGGAATAAAGCACACAAGAAAGTAATCAAAAGTGGGTAGGTTTAACTAAAATATCAGTTTGCAGCCCTTGCAGTACAAGGGGTATTAATTTATCATAAAACACGCAATGACTGCGGGCAAGTGCATGCACTAAAATGGTAATACATGACATCAATGACCACTGAATAACTGCAGAACATTTTCGCAGATGTTTAGTACTTGAGGTTGCAAAATAGCCAGAGTAACGAATACCCACTTTCTGAAAGATCATGCTTACTACACTTTCCAGCAGGCGAATCTTCCCACTGCTGCAGTGGAAATGGATGTGGAGGCCACTGAAGCGGCTGTAGATGGCAGTGACACAGTAACACGCAAGCATCTGAGAACTTAGTGCTTTATTGAGTGCAGGACTGGAACCTTGAGCAGGGCGACAAGGTGCTCAAGGTGAGTAGACCCTTTGTTTACATTTTACATAAGGGGCATAAGCATTCTCCATGTTCTATTATGATGACTGAAACCAACTTGGGTTGTAAACAAGAACCATGCATTGTATTGAGGGCATGGTATCGGGTATCTGCAATGATAAACTGCCGGGCAAAAGATTGGTTAGCCCTGGGGCTCTTTCATGGTGAGAGATGCATTTGAGGACATTAATAAAGAGCAGTTTCAACAAATGTTTGTAGGTCCGCACGAGGAGGGCATAGCTTGTACACAAAGCTTCCCACTTTCAAAGGATGCCATCAGGCCAGTTGATCTTCAACTGAGGGGAAGTTGTTGTGTCCGTTGCAATTCTTGGCAGCAGGAGCAGCTTCCAGCCACGAGATGGTTAAGGGTTTACCAGCAGCTCACTTAAACATTTACACCATGACGATTCATCGCAGGTGCTGTGGGAGATGAAAATTCAACCACCCGCATCGCTTCTGCAGCACGGCGTGTGGCAGCGGCACAGGAGAAGGCGGCAGCGGTGCAGGAGGGCACTGGCCATGGCTGAGGGCTTTCTGCGAGAAAGGGATACGTAGTTTAGTTTAATTTTTCGTCATGTGTTCAATGGTTTTTCTTGTCATCATTCATTATAGATTTGTCGGTTTCAATGTGTTTAGGTGCTGCTGTTCATGTTCAATTTTATACGCTTCGGGCGACATACACATAGTTTAGTTTGTTTTTCGCCATGTTTTCAACTTTTTATCATTCATAATTGGTTCAGTGTTTTTTATATGTTTACGTGTTGCTGTTCATGTTCTACTTTATTCGTTTTTTGTTTGCATTTAGTACATATTACTAGATTTAGGTTAGCATTTACTTTGTATAAGGAGTGCAGCATTTTTTATGTTCGATATATGCATTTCTTAATGTATGTTCGAGCTGTTCTAGGGGCAGTGTTTTTTACCCACATTTCAAAGGTGTCTAGTCATTCACACGGAGACCACGAGTGTATAGTTGACATTTTCTGTTAATGTTTCTTTGATATTTGTATTGTCCCACTTTGTTTTCTAGCTCACTGTGATTTTTATTCAGCATTACCACATAGTGTAGTAATGTGATATCTTTTTGCATTTTTTTTTCACTGTGATATTTTCATTTCAGCACAATGAGGCTAAGATGCAACAACTACATTCCGAATCTTGTTTGGGAGCGCTAAGCTAGTAAGTGGTCATCTCGCACAGTTTCACAAAGGAAAATGGTCATCGCAGCAACATGCCAGCGATTGATTTCATCTAGTTTTCATTGTAAACGACTCTTTGTGGGAATAAATTTCGAACGTGGTATGGTTTGGGAGCCGCGAGATAACTGAGCGAATTATTCATGCTGTATGTTATCAAAACAACTCGCCTGTTGTTTGCCATCTTGATGTGCATGTTTTTTAGCATTGCAGCATGACTGAAGTCGTGATTTCAAATTAAATGTTATTTTAACATTCACACAATGTTTAGGACAATGAGCAAAAAAACAGCACAACTTGACAAGCACAATTGCTCGTCAAGCCTGGCGTGCACAATTGAATGCTTGTAGTCAGTCACTATGACAAGATATGGACTTATGTATCATGAGTTCATACAACATGTTACTAATAGAATCTCGATTTTTATGCGTTCTGGTGAAAAGAATTTTGAGATGTTGCTGCATTGTTCGCACAATTTTGTGACAGCAACATTCAGCACAGAGTGCCGCTCATATATGCTTGCTCCAATCTAGTCTGTTGTGACTGTGATCGCTAATATGGAAAAGGGTGTTTCTGTTGCATATTTCATGTGCCATTTAAAGAAAATGCAGCATTTTGACATTGCCACCTTGCTTCATATTGAAGCACAAGTAAGTACTTTGTGTATTCAAATGTGGCAAACACAGCCCTTTCATGTCTAGATGCACTAGAATCAGTGTAAATAAATTATGTGTGGGATATGAAAACATGAAAACTCACCGTTCCTGTGTACTTCAAAAAAGGTCCAAGACAGCGCTGCTGCCGTCTCTGAGCAGCACGTTGCGTGGTGTGAGCATATGGCTCCCCCTTGGCTCTCTATCGTCATCCTCAGCTGGTGGCATGTCCACGACATACTCGTCCAAGGTCCAGTCGCCTGCATGCAACGCAATGTTGTGGAGAGCAAAGCAAGCATAGATGATTTGCGCTGCCCGATCGGGGTTGTAGAGCATCGTTCGAAAGTGCTACAAGCAGCGGAACTTGCTTTTCAACACGGCGATACACCTTTACACAACATTGTGCATGGATGCGTGCTCCTTGTTGTATCGGCCTTCGGAAGTGTTGCACGGTTGACTGCCAAGGACTGGAATTAGGAGCCATGGCTTGAGGGGATAGCCTGCGTCTCCTGCAATGTAAGCATAAAAGCTGAGTGCTCTGCCCAGATAGTACACATTAATACTTACCAAGCAGATATTCGCAAGGCTGTAGATGTGCAGCTAGGCGTGCACGCAGTGGGTTGTGTTCCCACACCCAGGAGTCGTGGCACGAATCTGGGAATCATGGGTCTATGACAATTATGCGCAGCCACGCTTTGCACATCTGCGATGAGGAGCGATATAAAATAGTACTGCATTTATACTCAGAATAAATCCCTTTTTTCTACGCATATGCAGGAAACAATGCGTACTAGTACAGTCATTGGTACAAAGAGCTTCACTTAGAAGGAAACACAGGGTGTAGCACACTGAGGAGGGGGGAGTGTGGGGGCAACGACCCCACCTCTGCTGTACACATGGCTACTTCCACTGAATGATCGATAAGTGAAAAGCTACGCGTTGCTCTTGGGAAAGAACACTCGTAAATACCAAAGTCAGCTCGTGCAATTGCGATTGTAAGCACTTTCGTGTTGGAAATACTTCCCTGTCGTGTATATACTTCTGCTACGTCTGCTGCCCATATTACCGATTACCTCTAAAATGCACAATTCAATTGCGTATGCATGCCAGTGCAAAAACGGCAACTGGCTCACGCACAAAACACTTGCCACTTATTATTACCGAGGCCTTGCGAGCCACCATCTAGCTCGCACCCAATTCCCTGCAGGTTCTTTTTCATTCGTTGCATTATTACTTTTTCCAGCTTTGGCGTCACAACTGAACAATTGCTCCGAAGGGCGAGTAATAAACGATCCTAACAGTACTTACGATCATGATGTTCAGGACATAATAGCCCCTTCTGGACATGAAGCTCGCCGTGTCGGCCAGTCTGAATCCCTCTGGCTTGCGAATGGTGACCAACGTGCCATCGGCACACGCCAGCACCCCTGGGATGCAACCGCGTAGCACAAACTCCACCTTTGCCTCATCCTTAGCAGCTGTTGTCAGTAGGAAGTCCGCCACCCTTTTTCTAGCAGCCACGGTAATGATCGCCTCCGTCACCTTGTGGATGGTGTTGCTCACCGCCGGCTGAGACATGCCGATGTGTTCCTCGCGACCAATGCTCTTCTGGAAGCTACCGGTGGCGAAAAATCGCAGCGCGCACAACACCTTTCTCTCTGTGGAAAGGCCACTGGCTCGCTGGCATCCGATGATAGGGTCAAGTTCGTCGCACAAGCTACGCACTGTTCGTTTGGACAGACGAAAACATTGCCGGAACTCTTCTTCGCTGAACTCTTCAAATGCATCTTTTACCTCGCGTCGTCGCCTCTGCTCGGTTAAAGCTACCGCACAGGCAAGGCGAAGTACCGTGTCAGTGGGAAACGCCATGTTGTCTAAGTGCCCCGGTGCCGAAAAGTCGCGCATTTTTTCCATTTCAATCCAATCCAGGCCACCTTGCAGCCATTTCAATCCATCCGGTTGCTTTCGGACAGTCTCTCCGACCGTTCCATCGCCTTTCTCCGAAAAACGAAAAAAAAGAGTCACGTGACACCCCAGTCCACGTCACTCATAACGTCACAGCATTCGTCACAGCTTGTATGGGCCAATCGCGTACGACTCAATGGAAGAGACCGCCTTTGTCCGGATTTGGAACTTTTACATAATTGCGCCACAGCTGTTTGCGATAAATGCTGAACCCTGCATTTACTCCTACCCTGTAAACCAGCGTACAGTATATATATATATATATATATATATATATATATATATATATATATATATATATATATATATATATATATATATATATATATATATATATATATACAGGGGGCAAATGATTGCTGCATTTCGGGAGATTTGTTATGGTGAGTCAACGCACTTGCTCAATCTCTCCAAGCCTGGCTCACTTAGGTCTTCTGTCAAACATACATTAAACAGCATGTGTATACTTACGCCCATCCACTCCGAAGGATACCGACTTTCTCTCTGAATCACTAATGACTAGATAGCAGCCCACGCAGCGCTCCTCCTACATTTTATTTTTTTGATGAAGTTCGAACAACACCGGAGTGGAGCTCCGACGGAGAGAATGGTCCTGTAACGAAAAAGAACGCAAGTACTGCCTAAGGCGCGCGCCACCCCGTTGGCCTAGATATTCCTTCTTCACCTTTTTGGGCACGCCTCTCCAGAGTGCGTCAATCTTGTCTTTTCGCTTCATTCGTATACACTGCTAGGAACGAACAGAACAATCGGGAATGTCTCCAGTTGAGACTTGCGCCATTTAACTATAGGCACATGGATTGATAGGACAACTCCGTGGTGGATATGCACTATCGCCACTTCCAAAACACAGTTGTCAGAATGCGCTCTGTCCAGCTGTCCTCCTTTTGTACTTCGGTTGGTCGCGCAACTCAGTAAGATGAATTACCAACTCTCCAAGCAGTCCGTGCTTTCTCAACACAGTATTTGTTGGCAGGGTTTCCAGTTATAGCGGTCAGTGAGATGCCACTCGAGACTCTGCCTTTCATGTTCGTAAATTTCTCAGATATATTGAAACCATCGCTTTGGAACGGCCAGAAATGTGTGAAAAGGGAGCTGACCTTGTTATCCTAAAACGTCAGTAAGATGAATAGATTGTTTTTTTTTTGGCCAGAAAAAATAGTGTTTATGAGTATACCATGCATAGACGGCTCATATCTGAACGCTCTTCAGCATTACACCTTTAACAAATGGCGACAAGTGAACTGCCTCACAACACGTATGATGTAAAAGGGGAACGAGCTATTGAATTAAGCTATACGTATCTATGTCAATAAAAAGCCGCCAAAATGTCGACAGGATTATAGATGTCTAGGAGTGATGTCTTTTCAACGTGAACGTGTACAGCCGCTAAAGTTAGCGACATAGTTGTGAGAAACGAAGGGGACCCTGACCCGATCATCTGGCTACATCGTAGGTGAACGGAACTGAGCGAGCCAGCACCCCTGGCTCGTGCTCGTGCCCGCCGCCCCTCCTTCCTCCTTTGTTTGTAACACACTCCCGCAGCAGGCAAATTGCAGTAAACTTCGGGTGCAAAGCGGCGGAAGTTGAGGCGGACATTGGTGATCTAGATGCAGTAAAAGGGGAGTGAAGCCCCGTGTGGTCAATCGTGAAGTATGAATGCGCAGGTAGGCTTGGGCCCTATAGTAGCCGGCATATAAATGATTTATAGAGTGACTATTGGAGCAGCTGATTACAATAGTGCTGGCTTGAGACATCTAGTGCATGATAATCCAGGATTCGATCCAAAATAACGGTCTTGTGGTTGAAAACTTGGAAGGCTCTTGACGTGGTCGTAGATTCGATGAAGCCAATGACGATAAAGGTAAAAAAAAAAGGTGGTGGCTTGTTTTGTGGGAGAAGCCGTCCAGCCTCGCTATGATGTCCAGAATACATTGTGGTCACGTTGTTTGCTATCTTGAGCTGTTCGTTCTGTGACACGATGAATTCGCATCCCTGCTAGGCGTCACTGGTTGCCCTGCCACAAAGTAAAAAGTTCTGCTGACGACTTTTGTGCTTCTTGCGTCGCTTTTCGTAGTATGCTGAGTCTGACTTTAGTCTGCTCTTGTACATTCGGAAAGCTTCCTGATAATCATAGTTATCTTTAGGCTGTTGGCATTTCATGTCAAACCTCTGCAGGTGCAGCATGAACATGCTCCACTTGATCACTTCGGATGTCAGCTGGTCCTGATCGTGTGCCTGGCTCGCAGATGCTTCCGAGCTGAATGAAGATTCCGGAAACTGCGACGATTCTTCTTCCTCGCTCGAAGAGGACAACAATGACGCTGATGGATCCTGGGTCTTTTGTGCAGCGACCGCATCGTTCACGTGCATTGTTGTCAGCAGTGCAGTGTTGCAGCATGTCTGGGCATCACGAACGATTACGTCCGCCGAGCTGATGTCTCTGTTCGCAAAATTCTGAGCAATGGTAGTTTACTTGGAGCTATCGCTGCTCAGGTGCATCTGATCGGAGCTCGCAGGAGCCTCAGATCTGCACGAAGACTCCGAAGCCGGTGACAATTCTTCTTCTTCCTCGCTCGACATGGATGACGATGATGCCGAAGCATCCTGGTTCTGTTGAGCAGTGACCTCGGTAAGGACGGGAATCTCGGCCGTGTTCTAAGGCAGTGGAGGTTCGTTCATGGGCTCTGTGGCTGGTAGCAGATTGTCGGTGTCCGTCCTGGCGTCAAGAACGATGACGTGCGTCGAGCTGAGGTTTTCGGATGCATGATTCTGAGTTATGTGGAAGTTTGTGGAGACATCACTGCAGGGGCCTCCCAACGACTTGTCTATTACAGTGTCTCCCGCTTCGCGAGACTCTTCGTTTGCTTTGGATCCCTGCATGATGCGCAAGGCGTATTGCTGGAGCTATGTTATTTGGCACTTGTACATCCAGGGCAATTCTCTGGCGTCAGGCGCCATCTTCTTGTGATGTTCAGTGGCGTCGTAGATGGTCCTGGGGTTCATATGTGGCATGTATCAGCGCTTCTGTTCGCACTCCCAATCGCCGACTTCCTTGGCTTTTAGGGAAGACGAACTGGCGACCCTACTACCACGATGAGGTCTCAGGCACGTGTAGGACAAGAATTAGGGCTCCGCGTGTTGTTCCCTACAAGGCAAGTGATGTAATACGTGCAGTAGCGACAAATTAGGCAAGACTTAATTTTTACATTCAGTGTTGCATAACTCAACAAAACATTGCTGCAACAGAACACGGCCGCTCGCGGTATAGGAAAGGAGAATCCACACAGTCGCTTCTCGTTGAAGCTAAGAACGTAGAAGGGTATACAAGCCGTCCACTGATGTAAATTCACATAGTATTCGCCACCACGTCCTTATAGTAAACGTTCACAGTCGCTGCTCAAACGCTCCTCCCCCACCCCCTACGTCACCTTTGCGTCCTTTCCTGCGCCTTCAGAGCAATCAGGACGTTTACGCTCTGCTTCAGCAGCATTTGATGGTATGCTTCACTCGTGCGTTAATCTTAACGCAACCGCCCTCTGATCCACGGAGATGCGCCGATACGTTTGATCAGCTGTGTTTGTCCCCATCATTCACGCGCTTTTACTCGCTCGTAGATCAAACGGTACACAGGGGAACGATGTCAATAGGGACTTTTTAAGGAACATGACGGTGATGGTGACGTCGACAGCGAGAACCTATTGATAGTGTCCATTTAGTTGATATCGCAATAACACACGTTGAGATAAAGCAAGAAATTATAGGTTCATGGGAATGCTATTTTTAGCCTCTCCGAAGAAGCCCTACAGACTGACATACGTTCCAATCCCATAGACTGGAGAGACTTTTCGTCATTTTAATTGGCAGATCCCTCGTAACAAGGGATCAATGTAAATCGAAGAATTTGCAAGGAGTGTGACCTTCTTGTATTTATAATTAAGCCAGACATTGGGAAATAATGCTAAATACATGTACTAATCTTGTCGCTCAGACAAATGTTGAACAGTCTTGTATGCTTTAGATAATCAGATTTTTACAGTTGTACATCAATGCCAACAACAACATGGTTATTATCCACACAGAAGAGAAAAGCGGATATGTAGGGCTTGTGCTTGGGAGGACGGTGACTCTGGTTAGTGGTGCGTAAAACAACTTCAGCAGATGTGCATGAAGTGTGTAACTGACACTAACTCAACGTAAATCATGCGTCATATGAGTACATATGTGATGCTTTTAAACTTAAATGGCCTGCAACGCACCCACAATTGCCGTTTCGCATGCAATAGGTTGTTTTTCATAGAAGTTTGTAGACCTAACGCGGCGCTGTGATACTGTACTTGATCACCAAGCAGAATGCTTGGTTTATATTCCTGCTGGGACCGTAATATTTAATTTTTGCATTGATCGGGTGAACGCTGCTAGTTTTAGTTTTTTCTTGGCGCTTTTGCGCTAAAATTACAGATGCTTGTTCCCGCCGCTATAGGGTCAACAAACTGCCAAACACCTCTGTCGTATACCCGCATACCGCCAAATGGGGTATGCAGGTATGTGCCACATATGTGAGAAGAAAAAGGTTTGAAGACGTACGAACGCAACGGTATTTGCAACTTAATCAATTCATCACCCGTCAAACATATTCGGCAATCATTCTTGTCCCTAAATACTAATTCTGGTTTACCCCAAAATAAGTAGGCGATGTACGTAGTATATATTGCGGTATAAGATATACGGCGATATATACTTCGTATATCATCTCCTTACCTAGTGGACAAGAATTAGTATGGCATGTACGGCGATATATACGCATGTGGGTGGCTAGATAGATAGATAGATAGATAGATAGATAGATAGATAGATAGATAGATAGATAGATAGATAGATAGATAGATAGATAGATAGATAGATAGATAGATAGATAGATAGATAGATAGATAGATAGATAGATAGATAGATAGATAGATAGATAGATAGATAGATAGATAGATAGATAGATAGATAGATAGATAGATAGATAGATAGATAGATAGATAGATAGATAGATAGATAGAGTGATGATGTGGATTGTGTGGCCCGCGACGGGGCGAAGAGGGAACGGCAGTTGTGCTTTGCGGTACGCCTTGGAGGCGAAGACGAGGAAAAGGAAGCGCGAGTAGGGCGTGCGGCTCGGGCAGTTGGAGCGTGACACAGTTCGAACGGCAGCTGCTGGTCGGCGGTTCGGGTCGCGACATCGCTTAACCAGGCGTCCGGCAGCCTTGCGGACCTGGTGAGCTGGCTTCCTGCTTCGGGCTGCGTCACTCAACCAGGTGTCCGGCAGCCTTGCGGACCTGGTGAGCTGGCTTCCCGCTCTGTGGCCGGCGCTGACACGGGGACCAGCAGCATAGTCTGTTCGTGGCCTGAGGTCCTCGGGCCCGAGTGGTGGCACGAGGTGGCCGCGGCTCATGTTGGCGACGGGCCATTAACCTGCACTGCAGTGGCCTGGTGATCTACCGGCCTGCAGCACCACCATCACCACCACCACCACCTCACCACGGTCAAGGCGGCGTGACTGCACAAGGAACACCGGTGACGACCGACCTCGCCGCAGCGGCAACAGTCATAATGGCGAGTGGGACAGTTCGTGTGCCGAGGCGCGTAGGACGTTTGGCATGTAAATAAGGAACGCTATAGTGTGTTGTGTGTGAATTGTAAGAGTTATCGGTTGTGTTAAAGTCTGTTTTGTGTGTACAGAGTCACCTGACTGCCGGTTGATTTATTCCGGATCCTGGGCCCACATTACACCATAACAAACTTGGCGAGCCTGCCAGGATCCCGCCAGTAACATCTCGAACGCGAAAATCGCCAGTCAGGTGTGTGCACGCAGCACAAGACGAGAGACATGGATCTTGATAAGTTAGCGACTGTAGCAGCTCAGTTAGGCTTGTCTGGTGCGGAACTTCGCGAATGGATTGAGCGAGAGCAAGTTAGGCAGAGAGATGAGCGCGCAGCTGAGAGAGAAGAGGCCATAGAAGCAGCCGAGAGACAACGGTTAGCGGACGAGAGGCAACGGTTAGCAGACGAGAGGCAGCTGCAAATCCTCCAACTTAAGCTCCAGCTTCAGGAAAGTGCTCAAAGTCAGCCATCTGCGGCGGCAGCACTCGCCCCATCGGCAAACCCGTCATGCCTGAATCCGCAGAAGTTACTACCGCTATTTGACGAGCGACGCGATGACCTGCACGCGTATTTGCAGAGGTTTGAACGCGTGGCTACTGGGCAAGAATGGCCAAGAGATAAATGGGGAGTAGCCGTAAGCATGTGCTTAACTGGTGAGGCACTCACTGTCATTGGTCGAATGACTGCTGACGAGGCCCTCGACTATGATAAAGTGAAAAAAGCCCTACTTCAGCGCTTCAGATTCACGGCACAAGGATATAAAGACAAATTTCGGAAAGTCCGGCCTGAAGATGGCGAAACAGGGAAACAACTAGCAGCAAGGCTCTCGAGCTATTTTGATAACTGGATTGAGATGGCTGATGTGCCCAAAACATTTGAGGGTCTTCGTGACCATGTTATAGCCGAGCAATTCTTGCGTTGCTGTAATCCGAAGCTCGCCATCTTCCTGAAAGAGAGGGAATGCAAAACCCTTACATTCCTTTCAGAGTGCACCGACCGCTTTCTCGAAGCACAGGGAGTCAACAACATTGGTAAAATTTCAGATGATACAAAGGAGGCAAATAAACCCGGTGCTATGTCACAGTACAAACAGCCGAGTTGCTTTCTGTGTCACCGCAAAGGACATAGCGCTCCGGATTGTCGTACTGTTCCGAAAGAGTCTGTTAAATGCAAAACATGTGGGCGGCTTGGCCACAAAGCCACCGATTGCAAGGATCAGAGCAAAGACTAGTCGGTGTCTTGTGCCATGATAGAACAGAAAAAACAGGATTACTTCCCTATGGCCAAGTCCAAGGATGAGACATGCGCTGCTGAATGCCCCAAGAAGTGCGAGAACCAACCTATGTTCTTAGTCGACAACATGCCAGTGGTCGAAGGACGGGTGCTTGGACAACGTGCACGTGTCTTACGAGACACAGGGAGTAACACGACCATCGTCCGACGCGAGTTTGTGCCGGATCGATGCCTGACCGGGAAGACGGCAAGAGTTATGCTTTTGGATGGAAAGGCCGAAGAACTACCGGAAGCAAACATACAGATACACACGCCCTACTTCGTTGGTGATGTAAACGCTTTATGCATGACTAACCCTTTGTACGACCTCGTGCTCGGCAATATTCCAGGAGGAAAAGGACCACAGGAGCCAGATACTACCTGGGAGTACTCTGACGCCCTGTTCCCTGAATCGACTGGTTCGAGCAAAATCTCGGCATGCTGGAAAAAGTCAACCTTGCTTTCTGCCGTCGTCCGGACGCAGGGGAAGACGGAAAGTATGATGAAGATACCGCTAGTTGGTTCGCTAGAGTGACTCGAGTGCAGCTAACTGAGAGCCAAAAAGACGACCGAAGTCTGAAGAGTTGCTTCAGCAAGATTGGGAAGGAGTTTCACTCCAATAAAGACACGACGTACCACTTTTCTGAAGAGGCTGGTCTACTGTATCGACATTACCGCCTTTCTACGGGGAGGACCTTTAAGCAAGTAGTCGTGCCAAGGACACTTCGACAACACATTTTGAAGGTTGCACACGAAGGCATTATGGCTGGTCACCAAGGCGTGCGACGTACCACAGACCGTATCCTTGGGGATTATTACTGGCCAGGTATGCATAAAGAAATCAGACGGTTTGTCAAGACGTGCGACGTCTGCCAGAGGACAACGCCGAAAGGGAAAGTCGGAGTCGCTCCGTTGGGCAACATGCCTCTCATACGGACACCATTCCAAAGAGTCGCCATTGACCTGATCGGACCGTTATCTCCTCGATCAGATAAGGGAAACTGCTATGTGCTTACTCTCATTGACTTCGCTACTCGCTATCCTGATGCAGTAGCCCTACCCAGCATCGACGCTGTCAGTATTGCAGAAGCCCTCCTTGAAATATTTTCCCGAGTGGGCCTGCCTGGAGAAGTGGTTATCCATCAAGGTAGAAGTTTCACGTAGGAACTCATGAAAGAAGTGGGCTGACTATTAACTGTAAAGTTTTTTCGTACCACCCCATATCATGCCATGGCCAATGGATTGGTCGAAATATTCAACGGTACGCTGAAGGCCATGCTCAAAAGGGTGTGTCAGGAGAAGCCGCGGTCATGGGATCGCTACATTGCTCCTCTTCTCTTCGCTTATCGCGAAGTACCGCAAGCCAGCTTGGGCTTTTCACCATTTGAGTTAATCTACAGCAGACATGTGCGTGGACCTTTGAGTGTTTTAAGAGGGCTGTGGACGAACGAGAACATTGAGGATGAAGTGCGAACAACGTACACTTACCTTGTGGACCTTCGAAACCGACTCGAACACACCTGTAACCTCGCTCATGAAGAGCTTGGTAAAGCACGTGAAAAGCAAAAGCTTTATTACGACCGTAAGACCCGCCACAGAAGGCTACGGCCCGGTGACAAGGTTTTAATTCTCCTTCCTACAGACACCAATAAGCTTCTCATGCAGTGGAAGGGCCCGTTTAAAGTTGCTGAAGCCAAGAATGATGTTGATTATGCAATTGACTTAGGGCAGAGCATCAAGGTCTTCCATGTGAATATGCTGAAGAAGTATGAGGAAAGAGAAATAACGTCTCCTCATCAGGTGGCTGCAGTGAATACTACAAGTGCAACACCTGAGGAAGTGGCGAACAGTGAGAGCAACGACTCTGAGGATACCATCCCCTCTCTCAGTCTATGCCAAACACAAACGGCATCAGACGTCAAGATATCGCCCAAACTGCAGACAGACCAACTTCAACAAGTTCGACAATTGTGCGAAGAGATTGCAGACATATTTTCGGACCTTCCCGGCAAGACACAACTTGTCGAATGCTCTCTTGACCTCGTCATCGAAAAGCCGGTTCACGTGCCTCAGTACCCGATTTCTCTAGCGCTGCGTGAGAACGTCGAAAAAGAGGTACAGGAGATGCTTCGAATGGGCATAATCGAGAAATCAAAGTCGCCATATCATGCGCCGATCGTTGTCGTCAAGAAGCCCGACAACGCCATACGGTTGTGCATTGACTTTAGGGAGCTGAACAAGACCTTGATTTTCGACAGTGAGCCAATTCCGAGAATTGATGTTGTTCTAGCTCTTGTGGGGAAACAGAAATTTTTCTCGAAATTCGATTTCACGAAGGGCTATCGGCAAGTGCCCATGGCTTCAGACAGTCGTGAAAAGACGGCATTTTCAAGCATGTCGGGGCTCTACCACTTCAAATACATGCCTTTTGGGATTAAGACTGCCCCAGCGATATTTGCACGCCTTATGAGGAGAGTTCTAGGCGATTTTCCGAATGTGCACCATTATTTTGACGATGTGGTCATCGCTACTAGCACATGGGATGAACATATGGAAGCCTTACGACTTGTCTTCGAAAGAATCCGCAATGCAAACCTCACAATCAAACCGAGCAAGGGTGAGATCGGAGAGCGTACCATTACATTCCTCGGACATCGCATTGGCGAGGTGAAGGTAGAACCAATGCTGAAAACGTTGGACAAGATCCTAGCCGCCAAGCGCCCCACGACGAAGAAAGCTGTACAATCCTTTCTCGGTCTTACGGGCTATTACAGGCAGTTCATTCCGAACTACGCAGAGATTTCCAAGCCCTTGACTGACCTTACCAAGAAAGGCCAACATCACATCGTATCGTGGGGACCGACGCAAGAAAAAGCATTCACCGTGCTGAAAGACAAGCTCGCCGCAAGTCCCATACTGCAAACACCGGATCTTTCGAAGCCTTTCGTGCTCCGTACTGATGCCTCAAGCACAAGCATCAGCGCGGTGCTTCTGCAAAACAGTGGGGATGATATTTTACATCCGGTTGCTTATGCTAGTCGCAATCTGCTGCCTAGAGAGGCCCGCTATTCCACAATAGAGCGTGAATGCTTAGCGCTCGTGTGGGCTGTTCAGAAGTTCCACATTTACTTATGCGGCAAACCCTTCATTATTCAGTGCGACCACCAGCCACTCCGGTACTTGCAGTCAGCCAAACACGTCAATAATCGAGTGTTACGATGGAGCTTACTAATGCAAGAGTACAGCTTTACCGTAGAATACATAAAAGGCTCAGACAATGTAGGAGCGGACTACTTAAGTCGCATCTGAATTGCTCTAATCTTTCTCCACTTGTGTATTTTTCATGTGTGTTTTTTTTTTCATTACGTGCTGTGTGGATCACAACCATTCGGATTCGTATGAACTTGTTCCCTCTTTACAAACGCGCCTGCACTTTTGCCTACTCACCGCCTGGCGTGGAGTGGAATAGTTGCTCACAACTATCTTAAGTGGGGGGTGGTGTGATGATGTGGATTGTGTGGCCCGTGACGGGGCGAAGAGGGAACGGCAGTTCTGCTCTGCGGTACGCCTTGGAGGCGAAGACGAGGAAAAGGAAGCGCGAGCGGGGCGTGTGGCTCGGGCAGTTGGAGCGGTACACAGTTCGAACACAGCTGCTGGTCGGCGGTTCGGGTCGCGACATCGCTTAACCAGGCGTCCGGCAGCCTTGCGGACCTGGTGAGCTGGCTTCCTGCTTCGGGCTGCGTCACTCAACCAGGCGTCCGGCAGCCTTGCGGACCTGGTGAGCTGGCTTCCTGCTTCGGGCTGCGTCACTCAACCAGGTGTCCGGCAGCCTTGCGGACCTGGTGAGCTGGCTTCCCGCTCTGTGGCCGGCGCTGACACGGGGACCAGCAGCATAGTCTGTTCGTGGCCTGAGGTCCTGGGGCCCGAGTGGTGGCACGAGGTGGCCGCGGCTCATGTTGGCGACGGGCCATTAACCTGCACTGCAGTGGCCTGGTGATCTACCGGCCTGCAGCACCACTATCACCACCACCTCACCACGGTCAAGGCAGCGTGACTGCACAAGGAACACCGGTGACGACCGACCTCGCCGCAGCGGCAACAGTCATAACGGCGAGTAGGACAGTTCGAGTGCCGAGGCGCGTAGGACGTTTGGCGTGTAAAAAAGGAACGCTATAGTGTGTTGTGTGTGAATTGTAAGAGTTATCGGTTGTGTTAAAGTCTGTGTTTGTGTGTACAGAGTCAGCTGACTGCCGGTTGATTTATTCCGGATCCTGGGCCCACATTACACCATAACAGATAGATAGATAGATAGATAGATAGATAGATAGATAGATGGATAGATAGATAATACTCAAAGAAACGCTTCGCATTTAGGAAGCGAAGGCAAAGCGTATAATTTTGCCATATAATATGTCTTGCTTCTCTGCTTAGTTCGTCTACTTTACATCGGTGAATTGTAGAGACCTGAGAAGAGCATAAAAAATTATGAAAGAAAGAAGTAAGTTACACCACGAAAAACGTACGAAAAAATGAAAGAGCTTCGATTACCTAACTTGATCGAACGTTATTTTACTTTGGATGTTTGAAGTAATAAGGTAAGAATTACAAATTTGGAACTTAAGCCTATGATTTGCGTGCAGTAATAAAAGATGCATTAAAAAGTAATAGGAATGAAGGAAAACAAAATACTTCTCAAGATCACACCAAGAAAACGAAACTGAAACAGAAATTTCTTTGTATTAGTTAGGAAGCCGTGGAACTAATTCACGGGTTAAAAATAATATGCTCCAATGCACGGAATTGACCTTGTGACGACGCGCTGACGTCGAGCCGCACAACGGCGCGGTTAACGCACTCGGCCACAAGTGACACCTAGCCGCATGCGATAAGCAAGAGTTTATCAATATACCATAAGCATTTCAAGGATTGCGTTGCAAAAAAAAAAAACATGGTGGGGAACAATGTTATGCCAATTGCGGCACGTTGAGAATTACTTCAATCGAAAACTGAGGGCCAGTACTATACACGGCGCAATGACCAATAAGATAACCTGCTTAGTTTTGCTGCATGAAACGTTTTAGTCTCAAAAATTATGCTACTTTTTTTTGTCATTTCCAAAGACTGCCATTGTACGATCTTTCACTGCTCTGGGAACAAAATTGAAGCTTTCCCAAACATGATCGCTGCAGCCGTTTCGTCCGCTTAGGTTGCCAGACGCACTCTGTTGTCTGCGTTCTTCACCGTTCACCCTCTACAATTTATTATTCGAGAAAAACTCACTGGTTAAATTGAAAACGCTCCAGCTTCCAGCTGGGACTGCTAGAGGCGCTGGTTGTTATGTTTCCAGAAAGGCTGGATATGCGCACGTTAAAGAACCACAGGTGGTCGAAATTTCCAGAGCCCTCCACTACAGCGTCTCTGATAATTATATGCTGGTTTTTGGACGTTCAACCCCAAACATCATTCAAGAAACACGACCTTTTTGTCTTCTTGCTGTGCATCTGTTGCAACTTTCTTAACATATGCGTGGTGCTTGCTTTTGCGATAATATTGGGACGGATTTTTTTCTTGTTTCAGCAATCAATGCACGCTCTCGCATTTTGAACGATGGCGCGACAGTTGGGCGCGTAATCGCCCTATCATAGTCTGGTATCGACCCGCGCGATGAGCGTCGCTGTTTATTGTTTGCGTGCAAACACTTACTGCTTCTTGCTGAGTGAAAGCACCTTGTAAAGTTGCAACATCCCGATCTATTTCGTTGGTCTCCACTTTTCGCTTCCTTGATGTTTGACATAGGGGCGAACTACGTGAAGCAGGATCTTTGCGAGGCTTCAACGTATTCGAAATCAAGTGTGAAGGATAGTCCTCGAAAAGAGAAGGCGCGGAGTCACGAATAAGTTTTCTGATGCAGAACGCAGGCACATGATTTTCATCGCGCAAGTGCCTGCTGCATACGACTGTCGATGCAGACTTGTCGTGGATGATGAGGTTGTCTCTCGCAATATCTTTTTGTGACTTGGCGCACAGCTAAATTTTTGTTTATTTGGTGAGAAGAAACACGGCGTTTTTTCCCGAACGGCACTTGCAATACAAAACCACGGTGATGCAGTGGCCGTGACGGAACACAGCTGTACACCTTCACACAGCTACTATACAGCATATCCATATGCGTAATGCGTGTACTGAAGGTTGTGCGCCTTCCCTCTCGACTCGAGAAGTCACTGTAGACTGCACACTGACAAAACACCGAATAATTGCAGCCGTGGTGGGTCAATCCAGAATAAAGCAAGCCGCACTAGAGACAAAAGGCAATTGAAAACAACCTGCTTGTAGCACTAAGCCACACGATAATTCATAAAAAAATTTCAAGAAAAAAAACTGCTTACTTGTCAAAAAGTTGTAATGCTGTCAATTACTATTTCTACACATGTTGCTTTACGGACTCGAAGGATAGCGCAGGACTGACTTGCACTAGAGTTTTAGTTCCGGGGCAATTGAAACGGCTTGCGAGCGTAAGCAGCTCGTACTTCATTCGAATTCTTTATAGACGTGGCTTGCAGTACAAAGGAATGCAAAATAGCTTGGCGTCTCCGGAGTAAGTATTTCCAGGTGGTGTTAAAGCCTTGACAATGCACACCACAACTCTCTGCGCGTGCCGTCCGAAGGCGTCATTCAGCAGCAAGGTTCCTCTCTTTTTTTACTTTCTTCTTATACACAGTTTTTCAGCCATTAGATATACAACACACGTACGTGTTTAGCAGAGTTGTCAGGCTGCAGACAGCAGCTTTTAGCTCTCCAAATATAGTTGAAAACCACTCCAAATATAGCTGAAAAAGTTAGAAAACAGAAAATAGCTAGCAAACGAAAGGCAAGTTTGTCATTCTGTCAGCGACCTCTCTTAATTGCTACGTCATTGCCCGACGAGAGCAAAGGCCAAAGGTGTTTAGTGCTGTCTGCTTGCAGAGCAGATGCAGCATTCTTTGTATTTCTCTCTAATCGTTGCCAGTGATTTATGCCTCCTGAATATGCCTCTCATCAGCCTATTCTCCACATTTTCACTGAGCTTAAGCTTGTATTGTCCACGAGCACATACATGCCTAAGTTAAGTGGCAAGACATCTGGTAAGATTAATTTTTTTTAAAGTAGACGATGCTCCCTTTATCCATAATTTCTTTATTCCTCCCTCTCCCCCTCTTCGCCGAGATCTCCCATTCCATGGTTTCACATCGGCAAACTTCCTTGTGCCATGTGCGCGTCGCAGAAGATGCAAGATCAGGATTGCTGCGCCCCTACCGCCGACGTGTGGCGAAACATACTCAGAAACTCTCCCATTGTATTGGCGACGGGTGAAAATGCCGTGAGGAGAAAAGCACCCGCAGGTGCAGACAAGCCCGGCCGTGACAAGGAACAACACGAGAGCAATGTCAAATTTAAAACTGTAAACTTTCTTCAATCGACGAGTGCGATAATTAGAGGGGAGAGGCTGGTATTACTGAGAAAGATAAACAACTAGGTGTCCAAAAGACGAAAAGAGAGCTTTGTTTTTAGAACGCGGCTCATGAACACTTTTCTCGCCTTTTTTTTATTTTTTCACGACGTAATCTGATTGCACAAAAAAGCACCAAGCTTGAGCCTATACACCAGTGCAGTTCATGCAGAAGCAGAGGGTGGGGGGAAAATCTGTGCTTGCTTGCGCGAAGCTCCCGTGCCTTCAGGCAGACAATTGCAGTGTATGCGTTTATCATCATTCTTCTTTTTTTTAAACAGGTGCAAGCACACAGCGGGTGTACACCACTAGTGAGCAGCTGTATACGCTTCATTAGCTGACGGACTAAGAGAAATGCAAATATGCGGTGTTGGTTTGATATAGGCAAACAGTTTTTTGTTGTTGTTGTTGTTTAAACAAAGGTGGACGCGCTGTCCATGGAAAAGAAAAAGAAACAAACAAACAACCGAACAAACAAGCAGCTGGAGCCGGCCACACGGAGCTGTATACGTTATGTACAGCATTAGTTTGTTAGAGTATGTGGAAGGCGTCGCAAAAGGTGAACAAACCCAAAGGCGACAATTTTGACGAGCCCGTCTGCATCTTCTAGGATTTTGTTCGGCAGTTTCGAAGACACAGAGAAAGCAGTTTTTTTTTAATTTTTTGTTGCAGATGAGTTATTCGCTCCTATCCGGGTAGTGCGCGCATAACGTATACGACGAACTGTGTCTGCCCCTGAGGATATTTGAATTCATAAACATAACCTATAGGGTACCGCCATTTTCACTATGTGATAATTGCGACAGTTGGACAGCGACGACCACTGAGTCAAAGTTTTAAGATAATATATTCCGCCCACGCCGATTGGGCTCCTTTTCGTTGCTCCTGAAGTGCAGGAATATAGCACGCGTCCATCGCATGGCCTTTTCTTTGACTCTTACATTCATCGCATACCGCAAGAAAGGCGCCTGTAGCGGACGTAAGAGGATTCCCATTCAACTGAGATTTGCGGCTTGTAAAGCCGGACGTATAGTGAAGTTACGGGCGTTTGAGTACTTGGGTGCAATGGCTATTCGCACCTTTTCCCGTGCTACAGGTTGATCTCCAATTTCCTAAACATGGTGTCGACGATGGCTGTGTTCCAATTCTTAGACAGCACGTAGACAGTCTACGCAGACTGCTTAGAAGACTGCATCGAGCCCATGCTGTCCGAGAATTGGAACACGTTTATACAGCTTTTACGCAATAATGCGCCGCACCTCGCGTTGAAAAAAAAACTTGAAGAAACAAACGTAACAGTTGTAATTTCTGCCTTGTTTCGTGTTGAAATCAAAAGCAAATAAACGTTACTCATATTGAGCTTCTGGAGAAGCGTCTTCTTGCGTGCAGACAACCATTCCGGTGAGATTTGGTCTATCTGATTGATTTGCTCAGTCGCCATCTTGTTTAGACAGCAAAGTAGCCTGCACAGTATTTGTCACCGATGCGCTCTTCTCGGAGCTGTCTACTTTGCCGACTACGTGAAAAGTGGAATGGGACTTCAGATGGCCGCCGTCCATTTAGCTGTCTATTTAGCCGTCTACGGTGAGCATTGGAACACAGCCGATGTCTCGAACATTTCACGTTGTTTTCCCAGCGATGGCAAATCATGTTAAATGGTATTTCGTGCGTCCCATGGAGAATGCAACAATGTCACGTGCATCGTTGCGCGTGGTAGATAGCTTAGTACAGGAATCTCAAACACGTGGCCAGCCAACCTTTTACTATAATATATAGCGGTACACGGCCCGTACACGACCCTCGCTGTTCCATAGTGTTTAATGACCTTGATGCTCTTTCTGTTATCGCTAAATGGTTCTCGCGTTATTTTCTTGCCTGTCGTGATCAAGAACACTTTGTTGGGGTAACCTATGCACAGGCATGACCGGTCTTAAGCATTCTTTTTTTTTCGTGAGGCACCCAGCACGGTCACCTTTCGTCGAGCATACCCGCGGAAAAAATAACTCTACTTCAGTGCAGATTTCAGAGCTTACAGAGAGAGTATAGATGTGTTCCTCCAATCCTAACGTCCAATACCTGCCGGAAATGATCCCTGTATGACATATGGGAAAGGCCTCCTTTCAAACGGCAACGTTCCCTGACAATTTGTTCGAACCCCCCTCCTCCTTCCCGCGTCCAACTTCTGGGCCCTTGCAAGACTAAATGCGGTCCAGTAGCTGATGTGAGCTTGAGACCATTGGCTTAGTACAGTAAAAGCTGCTTACCACAAACTTCGTTAACTCGAACTGGCGCCCAGTCTTGTCACAGCCCTTTTTACTTCTATGGGAGACGAAGTCACTTTGAAAGAGGGAAAAGGAAGAAAGAAGCGCAGTTCCATACTGCCTCTCTCAATGGAGGGCACCTCCAGAGTTCTGCGCAGGGAATGGGGGAATGGGAATTAAGGAGACAGAAGAAAAGAGACGAAAACCTCCCGATAATTCGAACGAGTTGGTATCCACAACAGTTAACTCGAACTGAAAGCTCCTCGTTTTCATTGCTCTTCCAATAGGTCGGCCGAAAGTTATCACAATGTGTTGCTTACTCAAAGCAAACCTAATTTGCTAGAATATGAAAACTATAGCAAACAGCATTTCTTATCAAGTAATATGAGCACTACGCTGTTGCGCAAGCTTCGAAGTACGCTTCGAGAGTCGCGTCAATAGAAACGCAAGCCAGTGCAAATTACCGATTACGTTTATTTTGATTGCGTCAACTCTGCCAGGCAAATAAACGCGTTTTGGAACATAATCGGCGTCTAATACTATTTCAACATCAAGTGTCTCTTCTCACGTGAATGCGTGTCGGTGCTTGTTTATGGCGTATGAATAACTGATCAATAATTCATGTCCACCGTTAGAACCACACGAATTTAATTTACGAAATCACCTGCCAAAAATGGCTGATAGCGGCTATGTTGTGATAACGAGTCCTAAGATGGGTTCTTTGGGTACGTCAGCGCAGTGTGGAGCGATGTCCCTTCATTGCAGCGCCTGTCCCATAATTGGAATTCCGCTTGACTCGAAGAGTTTTGCCATCTCCATCGAGTTGGAATTTACGAGCTTGTATGCTTCACAGAAGAGGCTTCTCCCATATAGCTCCAATTATTTGAATAACGTGGTTACGTAAAGACGAAGTAGAACAAATTCCGAATATTTTGAACTGATCAACGCGCAACTAGTCAGAAGGTGGTATGGCCATGCAGTGCTTCAGGGTGGCCCATTATTGCGATTAGAAGGGGCCCACACCCTCATTTTCGTATGTGCAATTACCAGTTTTAGTCAACTACAGAGTCGGTCACACAGGTGTTTTACAAGACAGCGAATAGGCAACTTTATTTAGTGCTCACATGTATCTTGCTATATAGAAATACATGGTGCACTTTTCTTTTTTTACATAAGTTAACTGCTAGCCCGACGCCCCGTCTTGTTTAGAGCTACGGAAATTAGCCGGGAATGCTCGCGCGTATTCTGCAAGTTCTGATTATTGCCCCTTCGATGGTTATCTTGCATTTCATTTCTTATCATATATTACTATCCTTCACTCCCCAAGTGTACGCTAGTCGACGGACATTCCTTAGTTGGCAAAACTGACTCTGCCACTTCACCTCTCCCTTCCCTTCCCCTTCCCCTTCTCTCTCTCTCTTTATCTCTCGGTTTCCCGGTACGCTATATATTTCGCACAAATTACATCATATCAGCCTGTCAGCGCCGCGACCTTCTATTTAAAAGCTACATCGCTGCAACAATATAGATCGCATACACGGTTTGAAAGCAAGGATACAGAAACAGTATAACAGTTCGGCCACACCAGCGTGAATTCTGAGACAAAGAAACTGTCGGATCGAGTAGAGCTAGTTCCTAGACTGGCTTCCCAAGCCTCGGTAGCTCTGGCAGAGGGAAGCATCAGGGTAAGCAAGGAACGATATGTACGGCCACGAAACTGTGGTCGCTGCAAACCGAGATCGAAAAGGAGGCGAAGCGAAAAGAGATGGGCCATGCACAGCAGGGTGAACCGCGACTTCCGTCCTAATTATGGCAAGGTATTGCTGCTGCACTTGTCGGCACGACGCATTCGGAGCCACGCAAAGGCCATACAACTTTTCAGTCCACACAAAGGAATGAAACCGTTCAGCCTCAATGCAGCATCTGGGCTGCGCTGATCTTGTCCGACGTCTTTGTCAACCAAGCTTAAATTGACAGGTGCATACATTAAAGCAGATAAGATATCGGGTCCCCCGGCAAAAGCAAGCCCCTCAAGGAACTGCACGTGACAGCGCCATCTATATAAAGGACGAATGGGTACACGACCGTAATTTGTTGTCAGAGTTTCAAATTTTTTGTCTCCATCTTTCTGCTAAAATGAAAACTGCGAGACCGGCGACATAAATTCATGGAGCTTTACGTTCGTAAGTGGTGCTTGTAATTGGACGACTTCTCACACCACCAATCGGCTGTGACACGTCAGAGAGGCACAACATGTGGCTCCAACATAGTGGCTCATATGACATCAAGGCAGTATAATCACGTGGCGATTATCCTGCTTCAGAATGATAAGGCTGGCACTGGAACGTCGTTGGGCCTCGATGAATGAATAACGACGCCACCAGCATGCGATGCAGCGACGACACTTACGTGACATCACAAAGTTCGCGTCCCTCCATGTTGGTGCTGTAACGTGGCTCTTTGTGTGGCGTCAGTGCAACTGTCCGACATTTGTTCTTACTAATGGTTTTACAGCAAGAACTTCATCGTAAACGTGGGCACTGATGCCTCGAAACGAATGATGCAGCGTGAGTATTCTGGCCATGCACATCTCTCTCATACATACCTACATACATACATACATACATACATACATACATACATACATACATACATACATACATACATACATACATACCTACATACATACATACATACATACATACATACATACATACATACATACATACATACATACATACATACATACATACATACATACATGCATACATACATACATACATACATGCATACAACCTGTCCACGTTAATTCTTCTGGATGAGTAGGGATTCATGTCTCCACGGTTGATGTGTTACTTTTCCTTAATATCCAAAAACGAAAAAAGTTGGGGGAAAAAGCCTAAAAGAATAACCCCCCCCCCCCCAAAATGGGTTGAAGGTTGCCTGGTACTTAGAGGGCGAACCGCCAAATTCAGGCTCATTATTAGCCCAAAATTTACCAAATTGAATGGCTTTGAAATAGCCCAAAATAGCCAAAACGACTAAGTCATAGAAACAACTTTGTGCTTATTTTTTGTTCAGAGAGCGTTTATAAAGAAGCAAAATGAAAAAAAAACGAAGGAACATTGACTACTAGAAGCCAGATTAGAACAAATGAGACATTTTGTGGAAAGTTACCCATGTGACATGCGTGTCTCCTGCTGCTACTTAAAGCGAGATTGAAAGTGACGCAGATAGGAGAAATGGAAGTTATATTCCGCTTTGGTTGCTAGTATTTGTATATTCTTGTGGAGTGTAGTCATGAGGAGTGTAGTCATGAGTCATGAGTTAGCGTGGAGTGCAGTCATGACTTACATGATACCATGTGATTATTTACACGTTAGGGCCTCACATTTATGTTTGCAATGCAGTCATGTCAAAGCATACCAGTTTTGCAATATGTCATGAGAACGAAACCACCGAAAGAGCAGCAAGACCATGACACGTAAATAATACATTCATGACATACGTATCATTATTTTTATCTAATGACTAGACACTTATGCTCGCCATGAGGTCATGTTATGTCATAACCATTTTGGTATATAGATCCCAGTAACAAAACGACCAGTTAAGCTTAAAGTCGTAAGTAGATAGATAGATAGATAGATAGATAGATAGATAGATAGATAGATAGATAGATAGATAGATAGATAGATAGATAGATAGATAGATAGATAGATAGATAGATAGATAGATAGATAGATAGGCAGGCAGGCAGGCAGGCAGGCAGGCAGGCAGGCAGGCATATACGGACAAAGTCACCGAAGTGCGCTAAAAATACTTTGCATAAAATATTGGACACTTTCTATATTCCAAAGTGTGTTCGGCGAAAGCCTCTGACCATTCGAATGACTATGGTATCTTTGTTTTTTTCTATTTTATTTTTTGCATGTGTAGATTTCGGTATAGGCTTCCATTTGTTATTAGGGAAACTTAGATTCCTGTTGGCCGCTTCACCAAACCGCTTGCTGTAACATCGCTTCCCTGCGCACACGCGCTTCCGCTGCAACAGCAACGCTGGTTGGTTTCCGCTCCAATCACATATATTGGTTGACGGCAAACATAAGCACTACGAATATTGCAAATTAAAGGTTAGTCGTTACATTTGATATTTTTCTGTTTGCTTTAGCAGAATTGTCACAATACCGTACAAAATTTCCAGGATGCACACGTTTTCCGAAATGGAACTCGTGACTGAATTGTGGGTCTGCATCAAGTGTACAAAAATACACTGCATGTTCCGACAATCGTAGCAGTCTTGATATACTTGCAGTTACTGCTTCGTCAGTCGATATGATCGGACGCACCATGGCCCGCTCCCGGTGGGACTAGCACCACTCCTTCTTTTTTGGGGGAGGATTTGGCTGATTCGAGGAAAGACACGACTTGCCTGTGCATGCGGTGACCCGGTGGATTCCCGCGCCGGATTTTCGTCGGATTCTCACAAGTTTTTGGGGACGTTTTTTGTCCCCTTTTCTCTTTTTTCATCCGTCAGAATGGGCTAGTTTTACTTACATTTTTTTCGGGGTAGGCTATCTTGTAGCTGACTCGGCAGCCTCGTGGTACATTTACCGCGATGGCAGCCTCTCTCCAGTCGCAAGTGAGGCCGCGGATCTACTTTCACGCGTGCCTTTGTCGGCAGTGCCGACATTTGCAAGGAGCTAGTTCAAGGAGCGGTTCAAGCTCGGTGAGCTGTACTGCGTGCAGGATTATGGTCTCGGAAAGTTTGAAGTGGCGTTCGCGACCGATGAGGCGAGTCGGCGGTTTTCCGACGATCCATTCCTCGTCTTTCACGAAGCGAGGATCAGGTTTCAGTACCGAGGTGTTCATTTCAAGCCTGTGCACGTTCTTGGCTTCTCGGCGGACGGTGATGAGCACGTCATTATACAGCTGTTGAATAACTATAAGAAAGTTTTCGATGTGACGCGCGAGGAAATGGTCAGTTTTTCGGAAGTGTTCAACGGCGTCTTCGTCATACGCCTGGAAATGCACAAGACTGTCCCTAACCTGATGATTCTAAGGGGCATCATGATCCAGCTCGAGTATGAGGATGTGTTACGAATTGGTCGGCGATGCTGCCAGACCGGACACCATGCGGTCAAGTGCACTACTTCGCAGTGTGTGCGCTGTGGGGCGATTGGGCACGATCAGTGCGCGCTTAAACACAAGCACGGCGGTTGAGACCATAGCCCTTTAACGTGCAAGACACAGACGAAATCGTCGGCCGCCACGCCTGTAGCTTCTTCTTCTTTCCAGAAACATGTGAGCGGTGTCGCTGACCACCGGCATGCTGCTCCGATGGACGCCAAGGGCTCAACCCAGCCACAGCAGGAGCCCATTAGCGAAAAGGCTCCAGGACGGGAACAGCAAGAGGCGGGGTCGAAATCAGCTGAGGCCCCCACCATTCCTGCTGCCGCCGAGCCCTCGTCAGCCTCGCCTTCCGGTGCGCCCCGGACCAGCCCTGGTGACGCACCTGCTGCCGAGGACAAGGACGCCAACACCATGAACTAACTGGTCTCAGGCTGTGCCAAGCAAGAAGCGGCATGCCCCCCTATCACCAGGGCCCTCCAAGAAGAGGCTGGCGGCGGCTTCACGCGGCGGCCCCGGCAGCTCTACGGATGACCTTCCAGTGCCGAAGCGACCCGCAGCGACGAAGTCGGATGGAGAGTCTACCTCGTCGACCATCACAGGAACACCAAGGGTGAGTTGAGCGACAGTTCTCCTTGCCCTAACTGTGGGCCAGGCAATTTGTGAGTGTTCAGTATTGCCTGACACACGGTACTCCTCCGCGAACGAGGACTCCCTCTCCGAGGATGGCTTTCATTCGTAGGTTTAATATTAGATAGCTTTTCAGCAGCTGATACCTTCGAGTATTAGCTGTTTCTTTCTCTTTCATTGTTTTCATTTTCCCTTCTTGTATATTCTAGTGTTTCTGTTTTTTCCTATGTTTCATCATAGCTTCTTCTCTAACTATTGCTACGTTTAATTGTCGAGGTATCACCAGAGCATCGACACAAGCCGAGTTTATTCACTTAGCTCAGTCTCGCAAGATAGACCTTCTCGTTTTGCAAGAAAATTTTGTGTCTAGATTCGGTCAGATTAAGAACTTTGACAGAACGTTTGGCACCAAATCCTACTAGAATTATGGCAGTGCACATTGCCGGGGAGTTGCTGTCATTTTAATGCCACATTTTAACGGTTCTGTGCTATGCTACGCCAGGAATTCGGATGGCCATGATCTGTCGGTAAATCTTGATTCTGGTGTTAAAATTGTGAATGTCTACGTTCCAGAGCAGTATGAGCCACTAAAAACTTTTTTTAATTCCTCAGAATAATACCTATTTGGCCCAGCCCGTGTCATTTTAGTAGGTGACTTCAACTGTGTTTTAGAACAAAGGGATTGTAATTTCCTCAGAGGAAGTCCAAAGTTTAGGGATAGAAAAGGCTACATAGAGTTGCGGAAGCTTGTTCACAAGCTGGGACTAGTTGATGCTTGGTGGTCTTTTCACTCCCTCCAATCAGGAATCACTTGGACGGGGAGAGGGAGCCAATCGAGGATCGATTGATTTTATGACTTGCCCTAACTTGCTCCTAGCATGCACTCTAGCGGGCTGTGTTCTTCCACTTTGATCACGTCTCCTAGCGTTGAGATTCGCTGACTTTATCGTAGTACCCTGGGAAAGAAACCGTGGCGTTTAAACCCACGGCTGCCTAAAGATAAGGACGCTACAAAAATTGTAGCAGGGTTTCTTATCAGTTCACTTCTTTGTTATAAGGACTTAAACGGTAGCGAATAGGGCACCGTGAAGGCTGGAGTTGCGGAGCGCTTTCCGGAGTGGGGCAAGAGGCGAGCGCGGAAGGAGAGCGCCGGCATCAAAGTGGTCTCTGACGCCATTATCCTGCTCTCAAAGCCATTGTCCGGCAGCCCGATGGTAATCGTGGCTCTAAACTTCATGCGCAAGGAGTATAGAGTCCTGCTCCAGCAACGCGGGGACCGCTTGCGAGCCACAGCACGCGTGGAGCAGTGGGAATTGGAGGCTTGGTGTAGCAGAAATTTTCTGCGTAGACACTTAGCTAGGAAGAGTTAAGGTATACCATTTTTGGTCGATCCAACTACCGACAGTTTAGTGGAAACGCAGGAAAGTGTATTGGAGGTGGCAAGGCAGTTCTACAAGAACCTTTACGCCAAACCGCCTCCCACTCCGTACTCGCTTGCCTTCGATAAGATTTACGTGGATTTCGATATTTGTGACACTCCTCTCGTCAAACAGGAAGTTTTCGCAGCCCTTAAATCCACGAACCGTAATCGTAGCCCAGGTTCAGGTGGTTTGACAGTCGACTTTTACGTCAAGGCTTGTTAGGTTTTAAGGGGTTCTTTTACCACTTTGTCAAACAGGCTTCTCCGTGAGGGGACTCTGTCAGCAACCCAAAGGGAGGGGAGGATCACTCCTGTGCAAGGCTAAAATGAGACGCCCTGATCTTAGAGCCTGGTGGCCCATCACCCTTCTAAACTGTGACTACAAGCTCATATTTGAGTGCCTGTCCGTTCGAATCACTCCAGTACTTAGTACTGTTTTGGGTCCGTACCAGGCATGTTGTGTTCAAGGTCAATCGTGTCAACTTCACGGTTTCGCTATAAGGGATCCTATAGAATAGTCGAATTCGTGCAACCTTCGTGGAATTCTTTGTTTTTTTTACGAAGAGGTCTTTGCTATCATCAGTCATAAGTACCTCTTTAAGGTTCTAAAGCAGGCGGGCTTCAGTGCCAAGTTTATCAGCATGATGAGGGCCCTCTAATTTTGCCCTTGTTCTGCTGTTATCATACATGATCGCGTCTCGGCGCCTTTCGGTGTGTGCCGTGAAGTCAGGCAGGGCGATCGACTTTCACCTGCTTCTACGTGCTCGCATTTGAACCACTCTTGAAGAGGCTTTCTAAGGACATCAGCATGGGTGGATTTCTTCTTCCGCCAGGTTCTCCCCCACTGGCAATGTTCACCTATGCAGACGACCTCTCAAATGTCATACTCGACAAGAAAACCGTTTGCACCGTCTTAGATGTTATGGAGGGGTACTGCTCAGCGAGCGGCGCAAGGATAAATAGGTCGAAGAGCACAGTCATGTGTGTGAACTGGACTACCTCCATTCCACGTCCCGTGCACAGCCTGCCAATGAAGGGGCGTCTACGGATATTAAGCTTCCATTTTGATCTAGATGGCCTGACTACCGAAAACTGGCGGTAAGCTAGGGAAAAGCTTACCGACAGGATTCTGCAACTCGGTGCCTTGTCTTGTCCACTTACAGCTAGGGCCACGATTCAATTATTGTTGTTTAGTTTTCTCACGTATGTAGGATCTGCTATGTCCGTTAAGCCCCATTCCAAGCTTAACTTCTCCAGGAAAGGAAACTTTTCGGTTTTCTTTGGAGTGCTGCATCTGCGGACTTGTCGCACCCCGTGCTCAAGTGGCGCAGGGATGAAGGAGGACTCGGTATTCCTGACCTGGGCGTTGTGACCACGGCGTTACACATTAGATGGACACGGGTATCTCTCTATTCGGATATGGTCCTTACTAAAATTTTTGTTTCGTATTTCCTGAGCAAGCGGCCGAGGCTGTTCTCCCCTGGGGCAATTTCGAATTCGGTGCCTCGGGCGGGAACGCCTTCTGCCTCTCATGAAGGGGCTGCTTCTGATTTGGCCCATCTCCAAGAGGTCGACACCGAGATAGATTTAGCTTCGATCGAACTCCGCGAGTTAGTCAATAGACTCACCCCAGAGTTACCTGCACACTGTAAGGTATTTAACCTGTCCCACCATAGTCCTAACTGGTGGTTGATTACTGCCAGTTTCCTGGACGCCAGGCACGCTACATTCATGTACCGCCTGGCCAGAGGGTGCCTGCCCAAAAGTTCAGGCCCTTCACGAAAATTCCTAAACGAGGAATGTGTCCATTTTGTGACAGTACGGAGGACCTGGTTCACATGTTATCTCAGTGTGCGCTACCTGCCGCCTTCCATCGAAGGATATATCGCTAGCTTGTTTGGTCACTGCGGTGTTCCTTTCAACACTTTTTATTTTCTGCACCCTTTGTCGGTACAAGCGGTTAAGCAGTACGTGCTTCAGCTCGTCGAGTGCTCCTACCAAGTGTGGGTGGCACGGTGCTGTGCCGTCTTCGATGGGAAACGACTCGGGCTTGAATGAGCGCATGAATGAGCGCAGTATATATTGCCATAGTCCAAATCATGTGTCGGGATCGCATCGCGGATAGAGTTCGTACAAATGGTGGCAAGGTATAATACGAACTAAGGAGAGTTATTTAAACTTGTGCTCTTTAAACGATCACGGAGGGCACTCCCTGCGTGCCTTTGATTATCGAAATGTAGCCACAGTCTAAATACTTTTCAACTCGTAAATAGTCATCTATCGAGTCTGTTCAGCCGATCACACAATTCAGCGAATGATTCATCAAATTGCAGATATCCTATAAGTGTATGCTTCTCTGACGCATTGACATGATCCCAGTGGTCGCAATGCGGGGACGTTCTTCTTTGTAAGTGACGTGAGAAGTGAGGTGTGTATGCAACACCTAATTGTAGACGATGCAGTATGGTGTCAAATGGTCTATCGATATTTTGATTAGGTGAAAATCGCACACGGTTCTTTTTGATTTAAGAGTGAAGATTTCCATTTTCGTCAAACCTTCTCTGTCTAACTGGAAGGCCACGCGGCAAAGTTATAATGAGCACTGCAGGCTGCCTTTGCGAAGGAAACACGCAGGCGCGACTGTGCTGTCGTTCGAGAAACGAGCAAGCGGTGGGCACGAGGCAGAAGTTCATGGTCTCATTCGAGTCATGGGCTTCCTTGCGGACCGCAGACTGATCGAATCCAGGGCTGCGCGAGGTGCAGCTGACGAGGTTGACTGCGTAGACAGCTGTTCCTCTCTATTGTATTTTCTTTATTTTCCTTGCTTTCTTTCCTTCTTTTCTCTTTCCCCGCACACTTAGCTTCGCTCAGATTGTGCGCGGTTGGTGTGGGCTCACGCCGTACACGTTGATCAGAGCGCGTCTCAAGCTTCGAAAGTTCATTCCGCGCAATGGAGCAAAATATATTTTTCTCTCTCTCTCTATCCATAGTCATTCGCCCATCGACCGATATAACTGCGCCCGGGCGATATAGCGTGCAGGCTCGCGATTCTCCACACACCCTTAGCAATGTAGACGTAGCGGTGGTGCGATCTGCTATACTAGCACTCCAGGCGACCCCGATTCAGAATAACATCAAAAAGAAACATACATCTACGAAAATAGAAAAAGAAAATAAAAGAGCAAGACAGGAGGATAGACCGTGCGTCTATTAAAAGGCCACTCACCAGGCCCCATACCAAATTTTAGTTAGACCGTGGAAGTCGTTGAGTGTCCGATAAGGGACAATTTACCACAAATACTTTTTTAATCGGTTCATTACAAGCTGGGAAAATAATTTTTTTTTTTGAAGCGGCGTTAAACGAGGATGAGAGGAGGCGAGCTCGAAATCCTTGGCGCTGCTGCGCGTAGCCTTCACGAGCCAAATCTCTTTCCTACCCTCTTCAGAATCCCACCAAGAGATCACGTGCGCATGACGAACCCATACAAGCCCAACCCCTGTTCACGAGAGCGGCATTGTCTTTTTTCTTTTTTTTGGCCACCGTTGATTCGAGGTGTACTGCCTGTTTCTGCGGGATGGTTTGCAAACGCTGGCTTAGACGCGGTATAGATGGGCAGAATGAGTGAGCGATGATGATGATGATATAATATTTTATTACGAAAATTCAAGGAAAACGGGAAGAATCCTTATTCAAGGACTCCTATGGTAACCTCTGCGACAGCCTAGGCCCTGTAAATGAGGGCCCGGCCGACCTCGAGGGCGCCGAGTGAAGGATGCCTTCTCACTGCTCTGGGGTACGGGTGGACCGAAGGATTAGAAGGAGGGGAGGCAAGTAAGCAGCGCGAACGCGTAGTATGGTACCACGGCTGTCGTCTTCTCGATGCGCTTACCGTAGGAATACGAACGCATGTGAAACGCCAGAACATTATCCGCGCATCTCGTTGCAATTCAAGGAGAAAAACATGAAAAAACAGAACGGTCACATTCTCTTATTGCGTTTCATTATTTATTTAGCTATTTATTAATCTCTTCCAACAACAAATACATAAACTGCATGCAAATGTTGTGGTAAAAAATTTTCGCCATGTCACGTGCCACTGTTGGCAACGTCAGAGCATAGTCGTCTACGTAGAGGATTAACGTCACTGCATTGCCATCTACGTAGGGCCGTTCATACGCGCACGTCATGCCCTCATACTCTGGGCGCGCGCCCACAAAAAGAAGGGGACGCAGCGTTCATCTTGAAGTTTGACGCATTTCCGCTGCGCGTAGCGTTGCAAATTTTGGCAGAAGTGATCCTGAATGCCTCATTTACGCATTGCGCTTGTCAGCACAAAATCGTCAAACCTGGTGAGTGGCCCTTTAATATAATGAGCCACCATGGGCCCCATGACTGGCGGTGAGATTTTCGTCACGCCAGTCTGGTTCTAATATATATATATATATATATATATATATATATATATATATATATATATATATATATATATATATATATATATATCGGAAAGAAGTGTATACTTAAGGGCGCGTTTTTCCGTGTTTTTGACACAATAAAAGTATAGGGGAGATTATTAGGCCGAATTGTAAGGAAATGTGAAGAAAGAAAAGTGGGTGAAAAGATAACTCGCCGTGGACAGGAACCGAACCTGCGTCCTTCGAATAACGCGTTCGATGCTCTACCACTGAGCTACCACGGCGGCTATCCTCCCAGCCACTTTTTTGGGTATATAGGTAAATTTAAACGTGAGAGTATATACATACATATATATATATATATATATATATATATATATATATATATATATATATACATATATATATATATATATATATATAATGGAAAGAAGTATATACCTAAGGGCTCGTTTTTCCGTGTTTTAACACAATATTATAGAGATCCAACAGACAGTAATGCCAAGGAATGTACAGGGGAAGTTATTAGAACCAATGGAATGTAAATAAGAAGAAAGAAAAGTGGATGAAAAAATAACCAGCCGTGAGCAGGAATCGAACCTACGACCTTAGAATAACGCGTTCGATGCTCGATGATGCGTTCGATCGAACGCGTTATTCGAAGGTTGCAGGTTCGATTTCAGCTCACGGCTGGTTATTTTTTTCATCCACTTTTCTTTCTTCTTATTTACATTCCATTGGTTCTAATAACTTCCCCTGTACATTCCTTGGCATTACTGTCTGTTAGATCTCATATATATATATATATATATATATATATATATATATATATATATATATATATATATATATATATATATATACATAACCGCTGAACCCCTTTTTCCGGGACCAACATCGGCGGCCACAGTTTCATTGGAGGTGGAAATGCTTGATGCCCGTGTACTTAAGGGCCAACTCCGGCGATTTTTTGACCATGTCAAGCTTATAGTGTTTCTATGTTCCTTAGACACTCTTGTCACGAGCCCAGTAGCTGAAATGCTCGGGAAATTTGAAAATATATTTTAATAAGCAAATATGTGCAATACCGAAACCGAAACCCAACAGAGCATCCTGTCTGCGTATGACGTACTATTTGGTTGAGCCGGAGGCCGTATACTGGTTCCACCGGCGCGGAGTATGAAAACCGTGAAATCCAATCCAGCGAAGCACCGGCCAAACACCACAGAGGAGGGAAGAAAGCATTCCCGTGCTATACCCGTGCCGAACACCACCGCCGCCACCTTGTGGAAAGCACCATAAACGCGGTAGCGGCCAAAGTAGCGATGCCATCGGCTGCATCACTTCCGTTGACATGCCAAACATGAAGTCACACAGACAATGTTGTCCATCATTTTGGCAGGTGAGGTGAGCTTTGCGAGGCAATCTTGCAATACATAATTTGCAAACGATCAGTGCATCACTCAAACCTCTGATTTGGCATAAAGGACGAAAATGTGCAAAGTAACATGCCCAGTGAATTTCATGGACATTCAAGGATTTCGAAAAATCACCGGAGTTGACATTTAAGAATTAGGTGCATGCTAAACAAATTCCAAGTTGTCGATATTTCTGCAGCCGTTCACGGCGTCCATCATCATATATATATATATATATATATATATATATATATATATATATATATATATATATATGGACAACAATTATTACACACTATAAATAGGGGATGTTATTGCTAGCCTTTAACTTGAAATGCAGTAACTATTATACCAAAATCTTGCGCGTTTACAAGTTATTTGATAAAATAAACAAGATTTCTATGCAGGTGCTGACAATGATAGAAGCCCTCATTATCGATTCCGTTCGTTCATTCTTTGAGGCGCATCCTCAGCCCAGTGATCGGAAATATACGTTAAAAGCTGGCCCGAAAATATGGGAACCAGATGCGATGAAAAAGAAGGACGCTACTCAGACGTACATAAGCTCGATCGCTCAAGATGGTCAAGCGAGCACAAGTGCTTCAGGCTGCAACCTAAATGAGCACGAATGCAAAAAGCCTTCTCAAACCAGCCGCTCTCGGCATGAATTTTAGTGAAGCGAGAACCTATATATTATATGGATTTACGTTGCCATCTGGGGCACGCCACACTAAAGTTTGTGGAATGAATGAACAGTGATAACTCCCTAACATGTGAGGTCGTAAGAAATGCACACACCCCCACCCACTTGCCAGTGAGTATAGAGCGCTGAATTCAAGCCGCAACGACTTCGATTCCGCATAATGTAGCGCCTAGAGAGAGAATAAAATGAGGGAAAGGCAGGGAGGTTAACCAGAAAATGGAGCATCCGGTTTGCTACCCTGCACTAGGGGAAGGGGGAATGGGGAATAAAGATTGGAAAGAAAGCGAAGAGGGAAATAGACGCGCGCGAAAAAAAAGGGGGGGGGGGGGGGAGCTGGGGTGCTACAGTCTATACAATAGGCCGCTGCCACGCAAAAAGTTCAGTAGGGCCTTCACTGATTTTCTGTGAGCACACAAATCATGTCGTTTTTCCAGCACTGATTCTTCAGACAAAGGTCTGTCGTCAATCGAGCTAACGCAGCAGCTAGTTGCCGTCTTTGCACGCTGTAACGAGGGCAGTGACAGAGAACGTGCTCTATAGTTTCATCGCTGCCGCAATGACCGCAAGCAGCACTGTCTTGCATGCCAATTCGGAAGGCGAAAGCTTTGGTGAAGGCGACACCAAGCCATAGTCGGCAAAGCACCGTTGTCTCGAGTCGGGAGAGTCCAGACGGAGGCCGGAGTCGACGAGACGTGTCCAGTCTACGCAGTCGCGTGTGCCGTAAGCACTCGGTGTACCACAAAGATTTTAATTCTGCATTAGCGATTTTTCAGATGGTCATTGCAGCATCAGTCCTTGAAAACGGTATAGATTTCTCTTCACCATCTTCGTGTGCTGATCGGGCAGCTGCATCGGCATGTTCGTTGCCCAATATGCCGCAGTGACTTGGAATCCACTGAAACGTGATTCTGTGTCCTTCGTCTAAGAGGTGGTGAAGCAGCTCTCTGATTTCCAGCACTAGTTGTTCATGAGGTCCCCGGCGTAAGGAGAATGTCAAACACTGTAGTGCTGCCTTAGAGTCCGTGAACACGCTCCATTTCTTGGCTTCTTGGTGTTTAATGACTTGAATTGCGCTACGTTGAGCAGCAAGTTCCGCAGCTGTCGATGATGTCTGGTGGGATAAACGAAACTTCACCGTTGTCGCTGTTGCAGGAAAGATCACCGACCCTGCAGACACATCTACTTTAGTTGAAGCGTCAGTATACAGATGAGTATGGTCACTGTATTTCTCATATAACAAGAGAAGAGAAAGCTGCTTTAGCGCTGGAGACGAGAGCCGGGCTTTTGACCCTATGCCTGGAACCGTGAGTTCAACATGTGCACAGGTCATACTCCATGGGGGAGTTGAAATCCTCGATGGAGTTGTATATCCCGCAGGAATGCGTGTGCGATATGACAAGACTGTCTGGCAAAATGAGGCACGAGGTCGGGCTTCTGGCAGTGAAGCTAGATGATGGGCAGGGGCACGAGTAAGATGCCTCACGTGTGCTCTGAGCACTTCCATCATGATATGCGTCTTTAGCGGGTAGTCATTAGCAATCTTGATTGTCTTAGCTGATGATGAACATCGCGGTAGCCCCAGACAAACTCGCAGAGCCATGGCCTGGATGCTTTCGAGAGTCCGAATGTTGGTTCTACAGGTGTTGGTCAACACAGGCAAACTGTAGCGCAAATAGCCAAGAAAAAGCGTCTTGTACAATTGCATCATTGCATGTACTGAAGTCCCCCAGGTTTTTCCTCCGAGATACTTGAATAAGTTAGCAATTTCTGTCAGCCTCTTCTTCAGGTGGGCCACATGTGGGCCCCAGCAGAGGTCTCTATCAATGAATACGCCTAGAAATCTGTGTGTCCTGACATATGGTATGACTTGGCCATCGATTGATATAGCGTATGGTCTCATTGGCTTTCGACTAAAAGCAATCAATGCACATTTCGCTGGCGAGATTTTCAGACCCTGGTCCTTGAGGTACACTGATACCAACGTCACAGCTTTCTGAAGTCTTGCGCGTACCTGAGGCCTTGTCACGCCAGATGTCCAGATGCAGATGTCGTCAGCGTACATGGATAACTTGACCACACTTGGTAATCGTTCTACAAGACCAATGAGAACGAGGTTGAAGAGGGTTGGACTCAAGACGCCACCTTGCGGGACTCCACGATGCGTTGGGTGTTGGGAAGTTGGACCATCCGCAGTGTTCACAAACAAGGTCCGCCCTTGTGAATAGCTGCGTGTTTAACAATACAGTTGCCCGCCTAGGCCCACTGACTCAATGGCTTCGAGGATGGCGTCATGTAGAACGTTGTCGTATGCTCCTTTTACGTCAAGGAACATGGCTGCAGATAGTCGCTTACCTGCCTTTTGTTGCTGGAATTATGTGACGAGATCTATAACATTGTCGATCGAACATCGGTGACGGCGAAAACCAGCCATGGCGTTCGGATATATCTCATAGTATTCCATGTACCATTCAAGCCTGGCCAAGATCATTCTCTCCATTACCTTTCCTACGCAACTTGAGAGTGCGATCGGTCGGTAAAAGGCAATGTCCAGGGGATATTTGCCAGGCTTAAGGATCGGTACCAAGCGGCTAATCTTCCAATCTTGCGGAACGACGCCAGCTTGCCAGGAATCGTTGAAGATGTTAAGGAGTGCTTCTCGTGCCCGTTTACCAAGGTTGCACAGCATCTTGTAAGAGATGTCATCCGGGCCAGTTGACGATGACTTATTACATAAGACGAGCGCCGCATCGAGCTCCTGTGATGTAAACGGTAGATCCATGCGTGGGTCCCGTGAGTGAGGGATTTGATTCACTGTATGTAGGCTTGTGTACGCTGTCTGGCCCACGGTCATAGCGCAGAAATCTTCTGCTACCTCAATTTCATGCCGGCGATGAAAAAGTGCAAGGTTTTTGAAGGGAAAACGCTGCTCTGGAACAGAACGTAGGCCTCGCACAATTCTCCATATCTGAGACAGTGGTTTATGAGGATCTAGCGACGCACAAAGTTTCCTCCATCGTTGGGTGTCTAATTTGTCAAGGCGCCGTTGTATCTTCTTTTGGATGCGCCGGGCTCTCTGTAGATCGTCTGTGGAATTGGTGCGTCGGTATCGTCTTTCGGCACGACGGCGTATCGCACGAAGTCGCTCCAGCTCGAGGTCATATTCAGAGTACTTCGAAGAGCGTATTATTGTGCGCGTAGTCGCATGTGCAGTTTCCTTAATAGCTTGCTGAAGACCATTGGACAGGCCTTCTTCACAAGCATCCTCAAGTTGAGTCTTGAACACACTTCAATCTATTCTTTGTGTTGTGGTAGAGGAGTACGTGTTCGAAATACCTTTGATCTTCAGGTAAGTGGGGATGTGGTCGCTTCCGTGTGTTTCAATGTCCAAAAACCACTTTACCCGTGTAGCAAATCGGCGTGAAACAAAGGACAAATCACTGGCAGCTGCTATATGTAGTGCCTCGTAAAAACGTAGGACTGGCGTCATTCAGAAGGACGAGACCATGGCTGGAAACCAATAATGCTAGACGTCGTCTCGTTGAATTAAGCCTTGAGCTTCCCCAGATGGGATGATGCGCATTGAAATCCCCGGTGATAACCCACGGACCCGGATGTGCCCTTAATATGCCGTCTAGTTTGTTGGCGTCGAAATGACCTGATGGGGATATATACACGCCTAGAAGTGCGAATGTCACTTTTCCTTTTTTAACAGACAAGCACACATACTGATTGCTGTCGTGAGGTTGCACTGGCTGGACGACGTAAGTAAGCTCCCGGCGAATAAATACAACAACCTTGCTACTTTCGATGTCACTTGAAGAAAAAAATGACTCGTAGCCGGATAATCTGATTGGATGCGATAATTTCGGTTCACATATAATAATGATAGGAAATCGGTGCAGATGAACAAACTGGCGAAAATCAGATATGCGAGATCTCAGACCTCTTGCGTTCCACTGAAAAATCGACGCTTCTCTGACCTCCTGACGGAACGACTTGTGATTGTCGGCCATGGCTTTACTGGAGGCTTGCAAGGACCGGACTCAACGCGTCCTGCACCTGTAGGCCGCTCCTAGCAGTTGGCGTATCGATGCTTGTCAGAAGACTTCTGATGACACTCACAATGGATCGCAGCATAGGAATAATTTGACGATCTGCTTTTGGAGCCTCGTCATCAGCAGCATTGGCTTTCACTGGGAGCAGAGAGCGGGAAGGCTGCTCGGAAGGCCGTGCGTTCGCAAGCACCGGCAAGTCTTCAGGGGAGAGAGGCTTCGCCGGTGGAAGTTTTCTTGTACTCTCTGGCTTTCAACTGGATGTTGATGGTGGTGTAGACCGAAGTGGTGCATGATGATCCCCATGACTGGAGCGCTTCCGTCGGTGGCGACGTCGACGCCGGATTTTCTGTGAAGCTTCTCTATGGGTGGAGTTATCCCTGACCATTTCTTTCAGGATACCCATTTCTTTCTTGAGTCTTGGGCATTCCTTAGACGTGGCCTCATGCGTACCTCGACAATTGCCGCATCTATAAGTTGTTGCGCAACAGGTGTCTACCGTGTGCGCCTCCGCGCACCGGGGGCATACGGTGGAGTTCGCACAGACGCCCATGACATGACCGATCTTGAAGCACTTGTGGCACTGAAGCGGCTTTGGGACAAAATGCCGTACCACATGCCAGAAATGTCCTACCTTAACGTGCGTAGGGATTGAGTCGCCCTCAAAGACTATCTTAACGCAGCGGCTGTTCCCGAGGCGGCTTATATGCTTAATGACCACTCCTTCGTACGCTGGTTTTATCAGAATGGGTAGATCCGTGTTTGGGATTGCCAAGTCAATGTCGTAAATGACACCTGCAGTGCAGGTTCCAGTCATCGGTACGACCGCTCGTACTTTGACATCTCCAAACTCTGTCATCAATCGAAGCTTCTCCAGCGTATCTGCATGTGTTGTGTCAACGGCTAAAACGTTCTTACGTGTGTTTAGCCGGACCTCTTTGATTTCATTCTGTGCTATTCCCTCAAGAACATTGGAAATGGCTTGCCTGTTCAATTTTCGAAGGCTGGCGGAAGGATCCACGGGCATGAAGAGAATGGTATGCGGCCAGCGTTCCTTCCTTGCCTTCACGGTTGACGTGCTTGCTGGTGATGACGTCTTGATGAGCCTCCTTTTGGCCTTGCGGCTCATCACAGACACGAAGCTGCCATCTGATGAGTCGTTGCCGTCGACTGAGTAGATGTCCGTGTCTTCACTGGAGCTGCACCAAGAGCCTCGTTTCCTTGCGGAGCTTACAAATGTTGAGCTGTAGCCAGACGGGCCAGCAGTTCGTTCTTCGTCCATGGGCACGAGAGCAGGAGCATCTCTTGAGCCGTCGCTGGTGATGGACCATGAGCCTTGAGCCACAGAAGAGCTTGAGGGCGCTGACATTTGACCACGTGGGCCTGTAGAAGTCGCCGCTGCCATCGCCACAAGGCGGGACGCAGGGAGCGTCCCAGGAATTGTGGAAAATATAACGAAAAACAGTTAGAAGTGACAGACGCGTTCTATCACTAAGTAACTTCGTCGTCGTCGTCCATGTAGCGCCTAACACACAAACACGCATATGATGCTCACTCGATTGCTTTGGGCGCATTCGCGCGAGTCGTTATGGCGGCATTGCACGTTCATGTGAAGTCATGCCTTCACTTAACATCAGATCTCAGAAAACGGTGACTATGACGTACGATGTAAAGGCATCAACACAAACTGCGCAATGGTGGTACGCCAAAGAGGGATGTGGTACTTCACAGCAAACGTGGCAACACGAAGACTTTATATTTAATCTGCGGGTTACGTAATGTACATTTTTAAGTAATCCTTCTGGATATACAATTGGATAATAATAATAATAATAATAATAATAATAATAATAATAATAATAATAATAATAATAATAATGCTGATGATGATGATGACCTTAATCATAACTGTGAGGTAAAAAAACTACCTCGGCCTGCACCACAAACATATCGCAGGCAATGCCAAGTAGAAAAGAAAAATGAATAGCCGGAGCCAAGTGAAATTTTGAAGGGGAAGGATGTGCACGAGAAGCAGACCGCATTTCCAGTCAAACCGGACAAAAGAAAAGACTTTTAGTTTGGTGTACATTGTTGATCTTGCTCTTAACATGTTTTTCGAGTAACTCGTCATTGACAAATCTTGTGATGCGCAGCTTATTGGGGCTGTCTTGTAGATGTTGCTTTCCTGTCGGTTAATAGTGGGAGTTTCCTGTTGATTTAAACTTCTTCCTAAATGATTGCCCTGCGAAACTAAAAGTTTTTATTGCTGCCCCCTCCTTCCTTCCACTCAGTTAGTGTCAAGCTGGTTTTCATACTGGCTTGATTATTTTTTTTCTAGTAGCAGATGTGGAGTAGGTACGTAGAGTAAAATTTATTTGTATTCTTGTTTCATTTTTATATATGTATTGATATTTAGCGGATATAAAATGTGGCAGAATGTCGAGTCGCTTACATAATCAGTGGTCAATAAACTTTTTTCTTAAACTTCAGAGCTATAATTACATGATTATAATTCTGAGGAAGAAAATTTTCAATTGTGACAGATGGGCCGCAGTGGTTGTTAGATTCTTACCCTTCGTGAGTGCAATGTATATAGTTTTCACAATTTTTACTTCAACCTATTTTTTTTTCTTTTTTCCCTCTTTTATTCTCTTTCTTCTTTTCTGTCTTGATTTTTTCGTTATTGTTTCCTTTTTCTTTGCTTTTCTTTTTATTTTTGTTCCCGCTCTTTTGTCTTTTTTTTACTCTTTATTAAAGCTAAGTTCTCGTTTTTCTCCTTCTTCTGCATATTTGCTTTTAAATCTTTTTCTTTTTTTTCGCTTTCTTTCTTTCTTTTCGTCCTACTTCTTTCGCACCCTTTTTTCTTTGTTTCCATTTGTTCGTTCTCTTTGGTTTCAATTGTCTTTTTCATATTTTTTACATTCATTTAACCAGTTCCAGTTTGAAAGTACTGAGCATAGGCAATCATTTCACATTACCGATAGTAATAATATTCTTTTCCTTGTATATGGTGCTACAAGTCAGGAGGAGTGTTTCCTTTCGGTTTTATATGATTGATAAATTTTGTATTGTTCAAATCTCTCTCCCTCTCTTTCCTTTTGTTTATTTTTCTTCTATTTTTGTTTTTTACCATGATTTCATTTTGAGAGGAGTTCCGTTTGCACCCCCTTTTGCACTTTGCAGTGAATACCTTACTGTCCCGTAAACGTTTCAGAGATCACCTCTCCAGTTCGACCTCGCTACCTATGAGGGCTTTTGAAGTAGCTCCAATTTGCCCACCGGAGGGTCCTGGGAATCTTTTAAAGCTGTTACGCCGGCATCTCCCATTTCTACGCCACACGCCTCCCTACGCACTGATTGAACAGTGTCTGAAGGGGCTTCTGAAATCCTACCTTGTATCACCAGGGGGTCAATTTTTCACCTTGGTTGTGTTTTTTCTTGAATGGCAATAGCTAATAATAATAATAATAATAATAATAATAATAATAATATACCTGTTCGCGTCTAACCTCCCAAAAACCATGATTTATCGTTGTGGGAGACGCCGCAGTGAAGGGCTCCGGAAATTTCGACCACCTGGTGTTTTCGTTTAATGTACACCGATATCTGAGCACACGGGCCTCAAGCATTTCGGCCTCCACCACAAATGCAGATGCCGAATGTTACACATACAATTGAATCGATTAGGAAGGTGAACGCATTTTAATAGGTGTATGAGGTCCTAAGCTTTGACCTATGCTCACACCAGTTACCTCACACCCACGACCACCATTGCCATTACCATTAACATGACGACCAGAAGAAAATAAATAAATGTACCCTTGTCTAATTCTATGTGATATATTTACAGCTTGGCTAGTCATCAAGCTTCACAGAGTAGTAAAGTGGCTCCTCTTTTTATCGCCCCGCCGCGGTGGTCTAGTGGCTTAGGTACTCGGCTGCTGACCCGCATGTCGCGGGTTTGAATCCCGGCTGCGGCGGCTGCATTTCCGATGGAGGCGGAAATGTTGTAGGCCCGTGTACTCAGATTTGGGTGCACGTTAAAGAACCCCAGGTGGTCGAAATTTCCGTAGCCCTCCACTACGGCGTCTCTCATGGGTGGTTTTGGGACGTTAAACCCCACATATCTATCTATCTATCCTCTTTTTATCATGCTTTTTTTGAGTAGTCATGGTTCGCAGAAGAGAGATAGAGAAGTCATTTCACAGTGATAGCACGGACGCAACGTTCGCACATTTACTTCTGGCGCAAGTTGCACTTCCCTAGCGAGAAATCGACGCTAATTGCTGCGTTGGGCAAATTTCGAAGGAGCCATTTTTCACTTTGTGTGCTCGCCCACGAACCGAAAGCAGCGATAGCGTCGGCCGAAATCTGATTACCACAAACAGAGCCTTTATACGAGTTCGGTGACCACCCTTCGCGCGTTTAAATGTAAAAGTTTTGCTTTCAGCGACTTCATTTTCTTTCTTTTTAAAACTTTCACAACACAATCAGGGACAGCATGCACCAGAATCCCCGCAATAGCTTCTCTCAGGCTCTGCTCCGCGGAAGAGTCTATCATACAGGCGGCTGCACTCAAAGCGCAGCTGTTTGTTGTTCTCTTTGTCAATGGGATGGAACGAAGGGTCAGCCTTATTTAAATGACGAGGACTGCTTTAAAAAGGCAAATTCTGCGATGACAAGTGGAGAAGTAACGCGAGAGCACAAGCACGTAAGACACGCCGCCACTCAGACCGTCGATGGTCGCATATGCTCGCAAAAAGTCATGCAAAACAGCGGGTGTGTCATTTACGATGACGTGAGACCAAAAAAATAAAGAGACGGTGCCATTCTTCGTTCACCATTTGCCGGACAAAACCGTACGCTCTCAATCGTTTGATTTTCGGGGAAAAAAAAGAACAGACGTGAAGACATGTCAGTGGGGAAGAATAAAGGATTGCTAATCCGGGCAGCCTCGCTCCATCGACAAAGAGCCATGCGGGTATGTTGAAATCTTCTGGCTGCTACACTCTTGAGAGTGCGAGGAGAGGCTGAGGAGAAAGGAAAAAAAAAGGACGGCCGTTTGGCTATAGCGGAGTGAATACATGTGGAAACACGACAATTTATGGTTAAATATTGAGCGTATGGTACACTGGTGGATTTAAATGCCTCATCGAATTTAAGTACTACGACAGGTATGCCTAATGCTCCAGATAACTCGTCATGTCTCGACGAATCTGGTCTCTAAAGATAAGAGTTGAATTTACGCCGACGTGATCCGAACTGAAAACGCCTTTGTCGTGAGGTTTCAATGGTGAGTACTGTAATTTACTTTCCACCGTCTTCGCTTCGTGTCGTGTCACCGTGAATTAAACTCTATAGCATTGACACCAGAGCAGGTACAACCATCCATGGCCAGATTTGCGGCGACATGACCCGGTTATTTCAAGCACTTGTGCGTGCGAATCTTTATACTAAATGTTTTGATGTCACGTTTCAGCCTGTGAATAATGTACGTATAACAGTGGTGCCAGACAAACACATATCCAGCAAAGGCAGTAGCGGAACGATGATTCATTTTTATTACCACGTGAGCAAAGGTGCAGTACACTACTGTGATAATCACGTGGGCGAAGAGGTTGCCGCTACAATAAAGATAGCAATGACTTCTTTTATTTCAAACATGTTATATCAAGCGGTAATACTGTGTTCAAATCGTTTAAACCATGATTAGTTCGTGAATAAGGAGCAAACTAGGAAAGCATTTGCCCAATGTCATAAGAATGTGTAGTTTTCTCATTGTTCCACTGTCTTAGAAAACAAGCGTTGTTTAATAGCAAGCTGTGCTTGGCCGCCTGGTGCTTCTATTGCATCGAGGACTTTCGACGTTGCTGTTCGGCTGCAAGATCACGAGATGCATCCGCCTTGATCGTATACTAGTGCAACAAGCTATAGAGCACGAACTTTTCTTTCCAGCACTGTTACAGAACTGATTACGTGCCTCTACGAACGCCCAGCTATCTCGGGCGAGGAAGTAATTTGCATAGTGCTACCTCCACATATCACCACCCCACCAGATGGGCTGATGACGTCATCGGTACTACGCATAGTCTTCCATACCATACATCATTTGCCATGATGGAGAAATGATAGACAATATGGAGAAGTGCAAATGACATGGTCACAGGTGGCCTGGTAACTTGAGACAACTTTCGTCCCCGAGCTTCGTATATCTGCATCACCAATTTTCAAACAGGATGCATATACGCGCACGCATAACAAAGTACTTAAAAAACAAAGACAAAATAGTCGCTTCAGCATTATCGAAGTGAGCTGATAACTGGGTCGTCTTTTATCATTACATCATGCAGCATCAACACAAAACAGCATGAATGAACACAAGCTTCCTGCGACGTGATTTTCCAGCTTATCTCGCGCGGAATGTCGGTACCGTTATAAAGTCAACGAAGACTTAATTCCCAAAAGTGCGACCATAATTGACTAAGCATGTTTCAGGCAGAGCAGTGCACAGGCAACAGCACGGTCATTGTAGCAGTGACCTTATAAATGTATCACGTTCCTTTCTACCGCTCATGTTTTTTTTTGTCCCCTCATATATTAACGTGTGAAGAAACGCTGGAGGCGAGTTCAACCTGGCGTACGACTCCACTACGTCATTTTCCTCGATCACAAGGCTCAAACGTTCGGAGAAGCAACTGGATTGCGACACGTGAGCGCGTTAGTCTCCGAAGCCGTCTACATTTGGACTCCCGCACAGGTGTTGAGAATGATGCCTATTAGCACAGCCAGTTTAATCACAAATGGTTAGCGATAACGGGAGCGGGGGTCTGACTTGCAGGCGTGTCGCCCAGGGCGGCAGCTTCGTCGGTGGCGGGCGCCTTGTCAATGCGTGTCCGCTTCACGAAAAGAAGCATACCCTTGCGAACCGGCATTCTTCGACAGCCGCGGTTGGAGAGTCAGCGAGCGTGTGATTCGCCGCAGCAAAACCGGAAGAAAAAATAAACGTAAACAAAAAGCCTGCGCTGCGCGCGCGCGTGCATTTACGCCGGGTTTTGGCGAAGTCCTGAGCAGCGAAGTAAAGCGCCCTTCAGAAGAAAGAGATTGCAACGCGTACAGATGGCCCCGAATTTAACCGTGCACGCACAGCGAAACAACCCACCCTCTCCTCTCTCTTTCTCTCAGCAAGCACTCTGTTACTACATCTAGTTTGATAACGTTGTACGCACACTGACCCCCGTATTCAGAAACGCTCCTCGACTCATTGATTTTTGATATGTGGGGATGAACGTCCCAAAACCACCATATGATTTTAGAGACGCCGAAGTGGAGGGCTCCAGAAATTTCGACCACCTGGGGTTCTTTAACGTGCGCCCCAATCTGAGCACACGGGCCTACAAGATTTCCGCCTCCATCGACAATACAGCCGCCGCAGCCGGGATTTGATCCCGCGACTTGCGGGTCAGCAGCCGAGTACCTTAGCCACTACACCACCGCAGCGGGGCGGCTCCTCGACTCGAATTCCATCCTTCACTTGACTGAGTTGGGCACTGCGCCGCTGCTCGACTGAAATTGACGCTGCGCTTCTCAAGAATCGCTGCAGAATATTGCCGATATGCAGTGACTTGTTCTGCCAATAGACGGCGCTCCCATCGACTTTTTCAAGTGGAGGAAAGTTCTTGAGTGAAGGAGCGTTAGTGAATACGGGGGTTAGGCCCTGTGGTTGACCTGATCATTTCTGCTTGTTCTGATGCAAGACCTTGAGGTTTGTTGGCTTTGTTTGACGCCGTTCTAGGACATCGACAGAGGCAAATCGAAACGTAGATTTAGCCCCGCCGCGGTGGTCTAGTGGCTAAGGTACTCGGCTGCTGACGCGCAGGGCGCGGGTTCGAATCCCGGCTGCGGCGGCTGCATTTCCGATGGAGGCGGAAATGTTGTATGCCCGTGTGCTCAGATTTGGGTGCACGTTAAAGAACCCCAGGTGGTCTAAATTTCCGGAGTCCTCCACTACGGCGTCTCTCATAATCATATAGTGGTTTTGGGACGTTAAACCCCACATATCAATCAATCAAACGTAGATTTATATGTGCGGGTTAACGTCCCAACACGACCGTATGATTATGGGAGACCCCGTGTTGCAGGACTCCGTAAATTTCTACCACCTGGAGTTCTTTGACGTGCACTCAAATCTGAGCACACGGGCCCACAGAATTTTTGCCTCCATCGAAATTGCAGCCGCCGCAGCCGGGATTCAAACCCGCGACCTGCCGGTAATCAGCCGAGTATCATAGACCAACGTGGCGGGGCAAATTCAAAACATGGGCGTGCCACTACTCAAAACATTATATTACGCATTATGAACATCTCCCGTTTTTCTCATCAGCTACTGTTGGAAAAGCTCTCCAGAACGCCAAATATATGCTCGCGATGCTGGACGCTTGTGATGAAGGTTTTGTCGCTGTCATTCACTCTAATAACCTCAGTTCAATAACTGAAAAGTTTAATAATGACATTTCCTGAATTTTGCAAAATACTGCACAAATTACTGGATGCCCAGAGGCCCCAAATTTCTAAACACGAAGGACAACAGTATCGTCATGTAATGTTGCCTATTTTACGATTAAATCACAGTTTCTATCATCTTTCGACCCATGGAATCACCTATGCATACACTGAAACATCCTCACAACAAAGTGCTCGGAAATATTAAGCCACTTTTTCATACAGGTCACGTCTCTCTGAAGGTCGTGCACCGTACCGCTCGCAATGTTTTGGACTGGTAGCCCTTCATCATAGAGGTATTCTATTGTGAAGGCGCAGAGGTGTTCTACTACATATATCTAAGCGTTTCCAAGCACTTGTTGTCAATGGTGAGCCGCCTTCACTTGAAACAAATGTTGGTGTCATTACATTTTATGAAAGAGGGTCACAGCGGAGATCTATGGACTGAAATGTCATTGGAGAGTTTTTCTGAGCAATGTCGAAAGCTTTAGAGACTGCTGATTTGATTTGATTAAAAATTAGAATCCCAGAGTTATCCCTGGTTTGCAATCAAGGCTTGGCGAGGGAAATTCTTCGCGCTTTACTTTTTACGGCGTGCCTGCTTTGGCGGACACTTTTTTACCCGCGTACGTGTTGCGTGGCTTCAAGAATATAATGTGCGCTCCGCAGTTTCTGAAACCATGCATAGAAATTAGTGAAGCATAAGTACATAATAGTGCATAACAGCGCCAAATACAATTGTTTTTCTAAGCACTGCAACGGTCCCCTGGCTCAGTTTCGCGATCCGAGCGTGGTGCTGTGCGTGAGAATTTCTGCCGCGCGCAGCAGTTCAGTTCTTCTCAAAGGACCTTTAACCGCGAAGCCGAAGCCTCCCAATTATTATATACTTTTCAAGGCGTATTCTTTATTTTCACTTTTGAATCTCTATTCGACCAGCTCCTCCTCATCCCTTTTCATGTATTGGCTTTAGTTTGCTTCCGTTTTCCCGCCCTACCCGTAAGTATGAACGACTTGAAGACCGGGGGACGCAATCGCTGCAGTCCGGGGGTGTCAGATTTGCCCTTCGTGTCCGTCTATTTCTTTCTTTCTTGTTCCCCCCTTCTTATCTTGACTCGCTCATTCTGGCGAGCGCTGCAGCTCGTAAAAGAAGCAGCCAAGCGTCTCGCTTCTCCGCTCCTGCTGTCCTTCACACACGTACACACACAAACGCACGCGAGAGCCGTATGTACTCGGCGTAGGTAAACGTACGGTGTGTTATGTACACCGGATACCCGCGGAGTCTTCCGTCTGCCAGGATCACTCGCTCGCATCGCTAGCTGTTGTTCACCGCTCGGACGTCTCACGGGGCGGGTGCCACCTCAGCCGCGGCCACCGCCGCCTTCTTGCACAGTTCAGTGCAGCGGAGAAGAATCTCTCGCTTTCGCTCACAATTTGAAGAAGGAATGGAATAGGAAGACCACGGTGCGAGCGTGTGCGCCTTCCGCTCTCGTTCCGCGGTCGTCTCAGCGCAAGTGCTGTGGAAACAAACTCTAAATAAAACTCTAAAATAAACAACTTGGAAACATTTTTTGGGGGAAGAGTGGGGTGTTGTTATCGGTTCTGCGTATGTGTATCCATGTGCAATTACATAAATATGTGTCTTTATATGTATATATGTGCATGTTTGCCGCTATTTCTAAGCTTATTATGACAACACATTTTTTTTTCCTTTTTTTTAAATAACGTTGCTCTGTAGGTTAAGATGCGTTGATTAGGTAACATGTATATTTATGTATGTGTAAATAACTTCTAGTTGAAACACGATGTGTAGTGTATTTTTGCTGCTCCGAGTTCTTGTTGCTTTTTGTTAGCGCCAAGTTCAAGGGTTCTGACTTGATTCTGATTTGATTCTGATTCTGAAATGTGCAGCGGCTAAATTGGGAGACGATTGAAACTCCAACCAAAAGTTTTTGAAGAAACGCGACGTTTCGGAACCGACTTGGTTCCTTCCTCGGGGGAAACTGCCGGACAACGTTGCAGTGGCGTCTTCAAAGCACTCGCGGGGCGGATAATGACCCCCCCCCCCCCCTCCCTCTCGTTTTCCCGTAGAGCTCACTCACTGTGTATACCCTGGGGGAAGGGCTCCGAGAGGGCGGTTGTTGTTTTGGGTTGTCCACTGTATATGCCACGGCACGAGTAGTAGCCTTCTCCTACAGTTCGTCTCGCTTTCAAGGATTGTTGTTGCTTCGAAATTTATCCGGTGGTCCAACGTCTCAGCATGCTCGGCGACTGCGCTGCGCTCTTTGTAGAGCTTCCGCACGTCGTTGGCGTGTTGCTCGAGTCGTTCCGGCAGGTTTTTCGTCTCGCCGATGTACGAAGAAAGGCACTCGGCGCATGGAATATCGTAAACGACACCGGGGGTCCTGTCCATTGTTAGCTGGTCTTTCGGGCGGGGTGGAGGCGGCCCAGCGTACACGATGGCACGAGCGCGATGCGAACCTCTTCCTTCTTGAAGATCCGCGCCAACATCTCGCTGGTTCCCTGAACGTTTGGGACCGGTACGCATTTCGGAGGGCTGCCAATTAATGCTGATTGGGGTTTTCGTATCATCTGTTGCTATGCGCGGCGGGTGACGCTCGAATGAAGTTTTTTGGGTATCCGTTTTTTTCTGAGGTCCGCAATCACGCGGGAATCTTTTCTTTTCGCTCCAGGTCATTGGTGCATAAGTTCTTAGCTCTCTGGAGTAGCGTGGTCACAACCGAGGCCTTGCGGCAAGCGGGGTGGGATGAATCAAATTCAATGTAGCAGCCGGTGTGCGTTGGCTTCCTGCTAACTGAGAACTCTAGGCCTTTGCGCTTTCTTGCCACCTGGACGTCAAGAAAAGGCAGGCGAAAGCCCGTGCACCGAGGGTGCTTCTTCGTATATCCGCGAGACGAAAAACCTACCGGAACGACTCAAGCAAAACGCCAACGACGTGCGGAAGCTCTACAAAGAGCGCAGCGCAGTCGCCAAGCATGCTGAGACGTTGGACCACCGGATATGTTTCGAAGCAACGACCATTCTTGAAAGCGAAACGAACTGTACGAGAAGGTTACTACTCGAGACATGGTATATACAGCGGACAGCCCGTAACAAACACCGCCCTCTCGGATCCCTTCCCCCAGTATATACACAAGGATTGCGCTCCACGGCAAAACGAGAGACAGACAGAGAGGGGTCATTATCTGCCCCACGAGTGCTTTGAAGACACCGCTGCTACGTATTCCGGCCGTTTCCCCGAGGAAGAAACCAAGTCGGTGCTGAAACGTCGGGTTTCTTCAAAAACATTTGGTTGGAGTTTAAATCATCTCCTAGTTTTAATACCCAACCAGACAGGCTTCTGCCGAATGTTTACATTCAATGGCTAAATTTTGTCGTTTATTTCTCGAAAGTGAAACAGCTTGAAGGCTCCCCACAACTTGTGCGACGGAATTTATTTTAAAAAATTTCGCTCTACAGGGAATTCGTTGAATATAGGTTTGAAAAAAATATGTATAATCAACGACGTGTCACTCCAATATGCGTGAGAGTGACACATCGTCGCGGCGTTGATCTTGCAAAAAGAAAAATGAAGTTGCTGCTTTCTTGCATCTTTAGATCTCTTTTACGGACAGTCAGGGGCTGATTGTAATTTTTATAGCCAATATTATAGTGCATCTATCTCAGCCAAGCTTCTGACACAGTCTAAATATGAACTTGCGTGAAATAAAGTCACTGCAATCGCGAAATCTCGGTTAGTGACAGATATTTACCGTTATAGCCAATATTATAGTGCATGTATGTCAGCCAAGCTTCTGACATAGTCTAAATATGAACTTGCGTGAAATAAGGTCACTGCAATCGCGAAATCTCGGTTAGTGACAGATATTTACCGTCGACATGATTTCACTGCGAACGCACGTATCCCGAATATTTTGACCTGATGCTTCCTCGACTGGCTATGAAATTAAACATGCTCTACAGTGCAAATGATTTTCTCTCTCTCTCTCTCTCTCTCTCTTCACTCTGCCGACAAACACATATGGGTGAAAGTGATTGTACGACGCAAACATGTAAGCCTGTAACTCGCGTTGCGTTGTAAGGTGCCGCCGATCATTCAAGATGCTGAAAAACAGAAAGCATTGCGTAGCGATGTGCTCGACTCTGGCGAAGTTGCCTTGAAATAATGAAAAGCGCTTGATACATGGAATGAAAAAAAACTTTATTTTAGTCCTGTAAGACGCGCTTAGCCCATATCGGGCGTCTCCCATGTAGGGACCAACAGGGTGTACCTGGTGGCCGCTTCTTTGGCCTGCTGGACGGCCCATTGCTGGTCGGCGAGAAGTTATATATCGTTGCATGGGTTGTATAGACATATACTGATATGCCTCTGCACCCAATAATTAGGGCAGCTCTCTTCGCCCAGCGAATGCAATATTAAGAAGAAAATCTACCTGCTCTGCGAACCCACACAGTGGCTCCCGCAGAAAAGCAATTAGGGCAGGGTGCCCTCGCATACCATTACACACGTTGTGAACAAGATCAGCTTCATAGGTCACTGACACGCAGCGCTATCATCAATTACTGCGTACTTATCGAAATAACGCCCACAATGTCCTCTAAATTTGTTGCCTCATCCTGAGGATCACAGTTTCCAGTTTGCTAATGCAGCCAGTCAACGGGGATGCCTGCGGCCAAGTTCTCTCTCAGCACATGGTGCACGCAACTAACACCAGCAGCTACCAGGGGTGTACTGCAGGGACGCGCTTGCCAGAACCCGCGAGCTGAGGAAGTGTACGGGCGCCAGCAACCGCTCTGATTTACGAGCCGCTCGACACGGCCGGAGCAGCAGCAGCGGCACCTTTTTTTCGCGTCGCTGGAGCCGCGGCTCGGGCCTCCGACGAGGAAGAAGGTATAGACAGACATCCCTGGCGCGGCCGTAGACTGCCTGCGCCCCCAGGTCATCACTTGAGCGGCAATAGCAGCAGTGGGGGAGAAAGTTTAAACCTCCTCGTGGGGACTTGTCACCCAGGCTCGGCCCCAAAGCCGAGGTTCGCACGGGCCCGGCAGCACGCGGTCTGATATCAGTTCTGAAGTGTCGAATCTGATAGAAAAGCAATGCGGCGAACGCAGGGAGGAGTGAGAAAGAAGACGGCACATACAAGGAAGATCGGGTATGACTTTCGGGAAGAGACCAGGGCCACGAAAGAAGCCGCACCTCATTTTCCTCTATACGGCGGCGGCCGTATAGAGGAAAATGACAAGAAAAAAAAGAGAAAGATGAGGATAGGAAGAAAAAGAAAGCGCGATACGTCTTGCTGGCCCAATTCAGACATGCGTCGATGAATGGCAAAGAGGTTTAGAACCAAAGTGAAGGCAGGACTGAAAGGAAAGAACAGGGGGGGGGGGGGGGGGGGGTCTGGTCTTGAGCTGCGTAAGTATTATGCGCGTGTGCCTGAGGCACCTTCCTTCCCTTCAAAACACAGGATCGGTGTGCCGCGTTCTCTCTACAATATATATATATATATATATATATATATATATATATATATATATATATATATATATATATATATATATATATATATATATATATATATATATATATGTATGTGTGTGTGTGTGTGTGTGTCGTAGCGTAGCGCTACAGTCCAGATAATAGGGAGTGTTGTATTGCTTCGCCTCCTGTCAAATGGACAGGTCGCGCTGGAGAAATAGAACGTTGACTGGCGAGATATGTCCGCGCGAAGTCACCTCCACCGTCTCTGGAGAGCGCGGAATTTAATAGATTGAGGGAGAAAGAAAACAAAGGCCGAAAAAACGTAACAAAAAACTGAATAGTTGATCCATGACACGTCATCCAAACAATAATGAAAGTCTGGATAGTATGAAGTAAAGAAAGAATAAATGAATGCAGGCCACAGTGAACCGTCAATAGAGGTGCACTACCAAAAGATGCAGACGTTGTTGCATAGCCTAAACCTGTCTTGCAAACAGTGTGCTGATAATAAGCATTCAGGTCTGCAGACTGCTTCAGCGCTGGAAACACACTGAGGGAGAAGTAGACGCAGTTAAAGTGACTTTTACACTGATATTTCATTCACAGTAAATGCAAAGACGCAATCAAAGTCGTTCTTGTCTGTTAATTTAGATTTTCTCAATATAGCCTTTCTCACGGATCGAATGTGGGTAAGCAATAGCTGACTAAACGGTGCGGTAAACAGCTCTTTAAGCGCATGTCTGGTTTGCAGCTTGTGATTTTGTGTATCACCTAATGAACCGTAGACACGCGTAAGGCGCAACGCCAAGAGGTGGTGCCATGATCCTTCATAACAGACCCGGGTGAAAGAGGGGGGGGGGCGTAATGTAGGCATTCGATTTGTTATTTTGCAAGCAAGTTGAAGACAGATGAAGCAGCCGTTGTGAGTTCTAATGGAGGTTGACATATATAGACACACCACCAGTTGTGATAATATTCTCTATCTGCATTATTGACCTTAGCTATCCACACGCATCTTGAAATCGATGTCTCCCGGGAAGCAAATTTATGCAGTTTTACCCGCAACGATAGTCTATGGTGGTTTCGCTGCTCGACTGCTGGTCGCGGTATCGAACTCCGGCTGCGGGGGCCGCACTTTCGATGGAGGCGAGAATGGTCGAGGGCCGTGTCCTAATGAATCAGCTGAACGTGAAAGAACCCCATGTGCAGAAAAAGTGACATTTGGGCAAGTTGAAGTTTGTTATAGATTTCTGAAATAGCCAGCGCATAAAGCGAGGACACAAGATTTCGCGTGTTGTACTTATTGTGTCCTCGTTTTTTTGTTGTTGTTCTTACGCTGCCCATTTTAAAGATATAGAACCCAAGGTGGTCGAAATTTTCGGAGTCCTCCCCTGCAGCGCATATTGTAATCATAGCTTGGTTTTGGGACAGTAGATCCCATCAATTACTAATAATACTAACATCAATATTGAGATTATTTCCATTTTGCGTTGATTTATTTTTGTGTGTGCATTTTCACTTTTTTATTGTGATTTTTTTCTGGAGACTGTATTGTATTGTTTATTTTTAATGCTTTATTTTTACGTGACCCTGCACGAAGAACTTGTGGTTGTTCCGGGCACGTTGAATAAATGATTGATTAATTGTTTATTAATGATTTTCAAATTGGTTGTTTTCGCTTGTTCTTTTTTAAGCGGGGCGTGAAGTATGGGCGGCAAAAGAGGTGAGGATGGTGTGAGGGTGACCATGCCATGAAGTTTCTCGACACATACGGCCTTCAGCACAGCAACAGTCGCTCCCGTTGCCTGTAGAAACGCACGTGAACCATCCAGTTTTTTTTTTAGTTTTCGGGTCTTCTGCGTGTCAAAACTACGATCTAATGTCGAAACACACCTTCCATGCATGCGTTTCGGCCTTTGCTCAGATTAAAGTGTTTCTTTAAGGAGCGCGCTCAATAACTCTGTGCCTTCCAACGACTTCACTCCGTCTAAGACAAATACCGCACGCGCCTATTATTTGTACAAAGAACACAAACAACCCAGGGTAATTAACTTGTGAACAGCCGGTCCAACTCCGTGGAGAAAGCTCCTTAATTTCGAGTGTGGGCGGTATTTGATGTATCTGTGCGTATGTACGTTTTGAAATATTTTGGGAACCATTTGAGAAAGCTGCTTTGCCTGTGGACGGGGAGCGTGAACCGGTAGTAAAGAAAGTTTAGCTGATCGCGGGGCACCTGCAGCAATTCAGAAATCCGGAAAACAGCACAAAAACGAACAAGCGTTGATGCTAGGAAGAGTTGCTTTTAGTGTTTTTAATTGTTCATCTCTCTTTCTTTTCCCCTGTTGCGTGAAATTTTCCTTGCGGCCAAACTTTCTTACTATTGCTTTCTCACTAACAAACTTCATGGGCTTTCTTTTGGAAATTGTCGGTTGCGCGTCTCCTTGAAATCTTTTTATTCATATTCTTTTTCTACAAGTATCAACTACAACCTATGAGGCACAGAAAGAGCTATAGACAGGGACATAATATTTCATACTGCAGCCGCCGATTGACCGATACGTAACTCTTGTAAAGGGGAGGACCAACACTACGTAATAAAAGTTTTTTTTCTTTTTTTAATAGGAAACCCTTCACCTTCTTCTTTAAGCTTTCAACCTGATAGCAATATCCACTCGCACGCACACAAGCATGCCCACACAGGCAACACACCTACTAATAGTTAAAGTTTCCGCCCTCTTCAACAGCACTTTTATGACAACAGATATATGTGTGTCCAGAGTTCGAGCGTGTATTGTGTGCTGGCGCACTGTTGAATTAAATAGACTGTGTCCTGCGCCTCTGTTCTATTGTCTGCGTTCGTACTTCATCAGTTGCCTCACTGTACATATGCACATACGCTGCACTGACACTTCCATCCGTTGCAATCAGTCATTGAGAATGCATAAAATCCATCAAAACCTTGTCAAAATACTGGCGGCATGGGGGAGCGTCTACGTGCAGGACTTTTTTTTTTCGCGGTATCGATGAATCGTCTACGTGTGTGGAAGAGAATGCGCGCACAAACGTGTATGTCCTCTGTCACAGGTAACTATCGGGATAACCGAGGACCACGCTAGCGACGGAATGCACCCAGTATGCGTGTTTGAATAGGAACGTCCACACGGTGTGGTCCCGCTACCTCAGAGAAAAGGCAGGAAAACTGCGACGCATCATCGCAAAGCCTCCAAGAGGTTGCACAGCCACACCGCTCACCCACATCTTTCGCAGGCGTCGGCAGCAAGAGTAAAACGCGATAGCGTAATCAGGATGTGCCAGGTCGCCTTCCGATTCACTGGCCTTCACTTCCCGCTGGAGACCTGAACCGTGTAGCAAAGAAAGCGGAAGTGCGGATGACCTCCGGCTCACATTTTTATTTGCATCTACGTAGCGGTTTCACACGCGGCCAACGCTGCTTTTTCGCTCAACACCAATGACGTCACCGTCTCCGCCGAAATCGACGCCGGAATGTGCGCGAAACGAAATCCTAAACGCTGCAGCGTTAACATCAAGCATTTCACGAGCCAAAACCAGGACACGAACACGAGATTTAACGTGCACTCACATCTCGCACTCCACGTGTATTCAGCATTCTACCTGCATCGATATCCGACCAACGCTTACGGGATCGATCCCGCGACCTTCAGGTTAACAGCCAAGCACCGAGGACACCACACAGAGCACTTATCGTCTGCATAGCTAAAACGTTTTCCCTCGATACTGTGGCCATGATAATTGCTTCAAAACAAACATAGAGAGCGAGAGAAACAGAAATACAGCAGAAGAAAATAAAAAAGAAGAAAAAATGAGAAAAGACGAAATTGCTGCAGTTCCATTGACAGAGAGCTCCATGTGTACCAGTTTTATTTCTCTCATTTAATATCTAATCACTTTACTTTTGAAACTACATAGGGTAGAAGGCCAAACAGGTGTGCTAACTTTCACTCGTTAGCTGTTTTTTGTTTGTTAGATTTTTGTTTATTTGTTTTTTCTCCCTGCCTAAACATCAATATGCGCCAGAGCTGTGTGCTTCACTCAGCATTCCACGTCAAGTCACTGCAGCTCTCCGTAGATTGTACCAATTTATTTGCTGTTAAACTTCGTCTAAATGTCTTCAGTGTATACAGATTTTTCTCTCACGATTACTCCAGCGAACTCGTTAGTAAAAATTACGCTGTCGGCCGATGCGACCTTCACTCAAACCACGAAAAGTCGACTTCCTCGCTGGTCACGAAGTGTACCTGTGTAACGAGCCGCGCTTCAACCAGGGCTTTATTGATGACGCCGCGCTGCAACGAGGCGTTGCAAAGACGCTACGTTAGCGGATGAGCTCCCTGTATACACTGCCTACGTAAAATCTTTATTAAACAGTGATAGTATACCGGGCTTACCGGGATACGGGGTGTACTGTGACAGCGGGATCAAAGTGCGCGTGCGCTGATACGTACGTTACATGTACAGCTTACCGTACGCGTGCTATTTTTCAGATTTAACGTAATCGTGGTAGCGTAGGTGTACGTACTGTAATACAACATGGCGGGGCTCTCAAACGCCCACTTCGAAGTGATTTCGGCGTAGTTGGTGATTCACTTTATTCGTAGCAAACGACTGTTTAAAATGGCTTTGCCTGCCTTTAGTTAGCTTCGATGATTGAGTATTATGGATAAGTTGGCGTAGTTTACCAGATAGCTTCCCATTTTGAACGCATCTAGGCCTAACTAGAAGGTCGATGTAAACACATCTTCAACATAAATGTTTTCGCGTTTGGTACGTGGTTCATATTTATTTATTTTTATTATAACTAAAATAAACTTGTAACAATGATTCGCGCTGTGGCATAGGCAAACATTCTCGTTTTCTTTTTCATTTCACTGTTCTTTAACTTGCCCCACCACAGTCATCTAGTAGCTAAGGTACTCGGCTACTGACCCGCCGGTCGCGGGATCAAATACCGGCTGTGGCGGCTGCGTTTCCGATGGAGGCGGAAGTATTGTAGCTCCGTGTGCTCAGATTTGCGTGCACGTTAAAGAACCCCAGGTGGTCGAAATTTCCAGAGCCGCCCACTACGGCGTCTTTCATATTCATATGGTGGTTTTGGTACATGAAACCTCACATATCAGTAAAATCGTCAATCTGTTCGTTAACCTATTATCCATCCGATGGGTGGCGCTTCATCCAAGCTGGGGCATGTAAACTACGTAAACGCTATCCCGCTAAACTGTAAGACACTGTCCACAAGAAACTTTTGCTGCTTGGTAACGCCACTCCCTTAACCCCCACTATCTCACTAATGGCAAACTATAACTGTTTATTATATACACCACCGCCCGACCCACTTACGCACAAAACATTTAACGTATTTTAAAGCTCTTCTCACCGATGAAACTTCAGCAACGCGTGAAAGATTGCGTTCTTTTCTTTTCTTCCTGCACACTACATTTTATCACTCTATCGGAAGTCTTGAACAAAGGTACAAAAAGAAACACGCGTGAATATAGAGCTTGTAAACTGACACATATGGTGTGCATGGAGAAAGACGCGGCTTACAGCAGCTAGGAAAGGCTGATTGGCAGCTTAACCGTGAGGCTGATGTCACCAACGACGCCCCATCATGCGGCCATACGCGCTGGCATGACGGCAGTGATAGATTGTCGCCAGTCTTTTGTCGAGCCACTGCGCTTAGCCGGCCGGCGCGTGCTGATAAAACGCGCCACGCACTGCACGCGCGCCTCCATTTCGGTGCAAGGCTGCGTGACCGTGCCCCCCCCCCTCTCTCACCCCCTGACCTCAACAGTTCGGTGCACTGGGGAGTCGTTATGTAGAAGAAGGTTGTGTGTCAGTAACCACGGCAGATGGTACGGCCGGTGATGGGAACAGTGCGCAATGCGACCCGGAATGCATGTTTTGGAGTCACAATAAGGCACCTTGTGCCGGCAAGCTGGCGCTACAACCCTTTCCTTAAAGCCTCCAGCGTTGTTTCGTATGGCCATAGGGAAAACAACGAAAATGAGATACGACATTCTAGACGTCAGCCACCTATGGTCGAATTGTTACACGTCGAGCGCTGCCGATTACAACAATAGCGATGTTCACGCTCCTTACTCAGACCGTGAAAGCATCCGAGTAGTGCTGAGCCGGTGCACTCGTAAAGCTTCAACCGTTCTTCCCTTGTGCTGAGTTGTCTGAGGTGTGACGATAACTGCTCATGACCTTCCTTCCACCTTCCGCTTAGGTTATGCGGCCTGTCGTTGCGTCCAACTCTTGAAAGCTCAGTCCACTTAGCTTACACAGGTTATCTATAACAGTTCACTGGTGAACGAGAGCAGCCTCCTTACCTCAAGGGCCAACAACAGAGCCCTGAGGGTGACATGTACCCAAATCGAAGCGTCGACTTTGAGTTCGGACTTCCCGCACCTCTTTATTGAGTCTGCAGCACACAACACCTTGCGTACCAGCGCATATGATGGAAGATATCACAGCTCAATGTCCACCATATAGTCGACGCCAGGGTCATTATTCAGCGTGCAACGAGCGGTACTCTGCATATAGTGATTGCAGAAAATATTTCGTGCACGTGCAAAATTGTACGGCATGTGTTAAAGTGCTTTCAAATATAGCCACCGCTAAGTTCGTATTATCTCTGACCACCCAGCCAGAACCAGATATCTCCGGGCAAACTCAAATACAAGTTTCGTTAATTCGATGCAGTTCAGTCTACAACGGATGATGTATCTCACGCACCGAATAACGCGTGCGGGCATTGAACCTGGCTACCCGTGCACAAGCGAGAGCACCAGCACCGCTCAGTCATTTGGTACACGTCATCGCGCTTAAAAAAATATATATATCTGTGAACGCAGCCCGAAACTGAAGGCCTTTGAAATAAAGGGGCGACCCTCCGGAATGGCATGGTGACAAACTGCGTATTATTTATCGTAGGCGACCTCGCCGTTCCGGTTATTGATGGGACGTCATTAGACCAAATTTTCCTGTCTTACACAAGTGATGGCGTTCAGCGTGTATACGCTGCAGGGCCTTCGTGAGCGTGGATTGATGTCACGGCGGTGGTGTCTGCGAGAGCCGCGGAAAAAACAATCGGTGCGAGCAGATATCCATATCTCACCGACAACTTGCCAAAGCAGCTGACACGCTCAATCTGAAAATATTGTAGCGAAATTTGAAAAATTGATTTATTTGCAATGAGCTGGACGGCGAGTGTCAGCCAGCACTGCACAAAGCTGTTTTTTGTTTCCTGCTCCACCGCTGCTGCCACTGTTGCTGCCCCCTCACCATTGAGTAGACCCGCGAACATTACCTCTTTTACAGACCAAGCCCTTCAGATGAGAAGTTAGTTGGAACGTCGCTGAGTGGAAGGTGTACATGTCTCAGTTATGCTTACAGTCAAATAAAACTTCAGAAGTTCACGGCATTTCTTCCTCCAAGGTGCTTGCGCAGAAGCCTTTTTCAATAGGTGTGCACTCCGGACTGGTGTCATGAGCCGGACAGCTCACGAAGAAAAATGATTGATTGATTGAGTTGTTGATTGATTCATTGATTGATTCCATGATTGATTGATGGATTGATTGATATGTGGGTTTCAACGTCCCAAAACCATCACATGATTATGAGAGACGCCGTAGTGGAGGGCTCCGGGAATTCCGACCACCTGGGGTTCTTTAACGTGCACCCAAATCTGAGAAGACGGGCCTACAGCATTTCCGCCACCATTAGAAATGAAGCCGCCGCAGCTGGGATTCCATCCCGCGACCTGCGGATCAGCAGCTGAGTACCTTAGCCACTAGACCACCACAGCGGGGCCATGAAGAAAAATTAAAAAAATAAAATTTATATTGGACCCAGTGATCTTACCTGTACAGAGAACATGAACAAATTGCTGAGCAGGACTCTGACGCGATCGGCTGCCACGCTTTGGTCGTCTGGGCAGGGCCTTTCCAAAATTGCTAAGTTGTATCCGATTATCCACTTTAAGTTAGGTATAAGGCGCTTGCGATTCCCTTTTCTTTTCAGCTTAATTTTCCTCTCCCCAATGCGAAAACAGCAGACACCCATGTAGCAGTTGCAAGCAGGGCTCTACGCAGGCTCTGTCAGGCGTGACCGCGGGTCATTCGGTAGCGGGGCAAAACTTTTGACAAGACTCGTAAGGCAAGTGACCACGTGCATTCTTTCCCCCGATTACGCGGTGCTGCACATTTCGGCTCGGGAGACCGAATCTCCCTCTTGAATCGGTGGAAGGGCGCGGGAGAGAATAACGCGGGCGGCTTTTGCTCCGGCCTGGCGCTCGCGCAGCCTCTCTCTTTTTTCTATAACTTTTCGTTCGGCGCCAACCGTGCTCGCGAGTGGCGCGGGGCAAAGCCGCTCAACCGAGGCGTGCCTGCAGACGCGTGCCAGTGGACCTCGCGAAAAAAAAAAAATGTTGCCGCACGGATTTTTCGGGCGAGGATCTTGTCCCCGCGGCGTCCACCGACCGGACGCGCGAGGCTGGTTGTGGAACAAATATCGCGTGCGGCTCAAATCAGCGCTGCCGCGTTCTCTACCCGCCTCGCCTTCCTTTCTACCCTCCCGTTGCACGCCACAACCCCGCCATCAACGAAGCGGGGATTTTCGCGGCCGCTCGCGAAAAAGCTTATCTCGCCCGCGCTTTGCGACAACCCGACAAAGAGAGACTATACTAGATCACTACAGCGAGACCTACGCGGATTTCGAAGCGACGCGCGCGCGCCAAGCGAGGCGTGCATATATACTGGGGACCTGAACTCGCTGAAGCCCTGGGCCCTAATTCGGCAGTTGGAAATCCGCACGATGAGCGACGCAAAGTGACCGCTCATTTGTAAGCGCTATAAGGACGTGCGCATACAGTGAGAAGCAAAAAAAAATGCAAATGGACGTCAGAGTTACGCTTATGCGAGATTCTGTGGATGAGGCATGCAGAAATCTTATTTCTTCTTTTGTAGTTACCTGGTACGTAAGCACACCTGCAAAGCTGTACACAATCTATGCGTCAGCCCTCAATAGGGTAAGCTGGCCCTTAATGCACTCGAATAGAAACAATCATAAAATCTGTCCTATCATTTTATTACTACGTGAAGCATATCAATGATGGTATAACAGTGATATACATCGAGTGGCGCACCACCACGCGTCATAATATAAAACGGAGCCACGCATACCACTGATGGTTTGGTAGAGTAGCCCGCATATAGGGTAGTCACTAACGATAGCCACTATAGGCTATGCAATTGCATCATTAGCTTCTTAGCTACTATGGCGGGTACAGCCAGATGGCATTTTCGAGTAACACCCCGCGTGCTCCTCCTTGTTCCCTGATAAGTAAATGCTATATGTATACCATCGGCACGAAAAGATTACAGACTACCATCTGGAAAACCTTGGAATTTTCCAAAAATATGTAAAATTATTCGATGAAACTGTACACTACCTGCTGTTCAAGCGCTTTAGAAAGGGCGCAAATCTAAATTGAAGGCTGCTTTTCCAAGAGGCGGGAGTGTTTAGTTTTTCCTTGCGTCTTGTGGTCAGTAAGCGTTTGAAGCTGATGAACTATTCGCTGGACACGCGTTAACATGCGGTACCTTACGATTCTCTTCAACCCTCGAATCGACAGTGTCCCTTATGAAACAAGAGTTCACTCTGTTACCCAAATAGACCATTTTCATAGACCGATTGCAGGTGCGCTTTCCAGTGCTGCATGTTCGCTAGCCAACGGCGGCACCTCTCGTCGTCCCAGTGGAGATGATGCTAGTTGCACGCGCTGGGGTTTGTCTATTATGCATGTTTATATCAAGAGTGGCATCTTCATTCCCTATATAGATGCCGAATCTACATTTCCAACGTCATAGCGCACGAGCAAACTGCACTCGAGTGCGCTGTTTGCAGTAAGTGGCTAGCCGCCATTAATAGGACAAATTGCATAGCGGGAAAGCTAGTTTTACAATTGTGAAAAAGATACGTTACACTATATATATATATATATATATATTTTATATATATTAATATATATATATCTGCGGCGGGGCAGGTTCTAGAAATTTAGTCTTACCAAGCTTCACTGCATGATCCATGGGCCCATATTTACAGAAAAAAATTAGCCTAACAATATTTTTAAAGAAAACATTTGAGCCATTCATCGAGCGGGACCTATTAAAGAAGCCAACGAAGCCGGCTGACCAATGGTAAATCGCGCTTACAAAAGAGAAGCATTGTTACTTCGGCCCCCGAATTTTACACCATCTGCTGCATTGCGAAAGTTATTGATCAGTCTTCCCTCGCCGGTATTCTTTCTCTAGTCGCCCACTCTTCGGCTGCATCTTTTCGTCTTCTTGCCCCTGCATCACAATGAAAACTCTCGAGTCCGCGGTTGTATATAGCAGCAAACTCCCGTTGATACAAAACTGCTTTCTTTTTGAAAGGAAATAAATAAATAAAGAATTTGTCTACATCTACAATATGTTAATCGTAATGGCAACAGAAAGCGAAAGTGTGGCGAAAAAACAAAGGCCCAATCTGTCTGCACGCTCAAATTCCACTGCGCGCTCTCTCTCTTTCTTCAAACTATTTTTGAGAATAAATCAGATTCTTGGCTCAAAATTAACTATTCGCGCTGCCGTGCGCGGTGATAAGGGGGGATCTGCGGAGCCACAGCGACCATTTCTAGGTTCGCACGATATTGGCGCCGCGCGTGGAGGAACGTGCTCAGAGTGTAGAGAGCGGGAGAACAAGCTCTCCCGTGCAGCATAAGCGACGAAGGGCGCAGTCACCGCATACGGAACAGAGACGGCACTGACGCAGGGGCAGCGAGATTGGCGTCCATCGACAGGACTAATACGCGCGGCAGCTGTTACGAATGCACTGACTTTCGCGCAGCCAGTTAAGTGCGAGCGCGACCCCGGCCGACCTGCCGTATACAGTATAACCGAGACGGCGCGAGATGTGACCCCTGCCGCAGCGCGTGACCTTCAGGAAATAAGCAGCACTGCTCAGCAGACTGCCCCGGAACGTGTCACGCGCAGTTCCAAGGGTGACAAGCCTTAATTTGGAGCTGCACTGTTTCGGACAACAATGGAACTGAAAGTATACCACAGGAAACTCTCTCTAATGGCACGCCTCTTTGTAGCGCTGTTGCGCGAGTACGGCTGCTCAGTCAGTATGGGCAGTAAATATATATATATATATATATATATATATATATATATATATATATATATATATATATATATATATATATATATATATATATATATAATATATATATATATATATATATATATATATATATATATATATATATATATATATATATATATATATATATATATATACGTATATATATATACACGTATACACGCGCGCACGCTGACCCTTCCACACGCGGTTTTCGGTTTTTACGTCTTTGCAATGTGATACAATATGTTAAGGCATATAAGTGAAACGATGAGCAACTATTGCGCAAGTGTACACGCCATTTTACGACAGCCATATGAATATTTGCTTAGAAAATCAGATATATTAAGAGCGATAGGTGCAGTCAGAAGAACGTTCGATATAAGCTGTAAGGATTAATATTAGCCAAACCTATTGAGTTCATCAGCATTAGGCCTTTAGCTCTGGCATTATCCTCTAAAAATATGATGGCAATTAGGAACCTTTATTTACTTGACATAGATAGCTCTCTCCCACTTTCAAACCAAGGAAAGGACCCAACCTAGACGTCGGCCATTATTATCCCGCAGGCCATGCTCCTCAGGTCCGTGCCACTATTACAAAGTATACAGTCTACAACATTTCCCAAATGTGCTTCATTCCAGCAGGTTATTTCGCGCATCAGATTATCTGCGTTCGAAAATAACGTTACAAGAGCGTTAAAAAAATACCGGTTCCTCTGCTCGACTGCATCCTTTTTACTGCCACAACACTTCTCACTACCCCGGAAGAACATAGAACGGCGCGGATCACACAATGTACGTTAATTAGAAGCATTAGCTTCATGCTTGTTTAATAGTGGTCCTATACCGCGCGTAGTTCGTTCGAGTTAACAACCCTGGTTTGTTAAAACTCTGGACTGTTATAGACTGCCGCTCACGAAGTCGAATACATTCAAGATCGCGCCACTCTTTTCACTTTAATTATTCACGCAGCGGCCACTCTCCATGATGTGGACACGATCGTAGAACGTTAGTTAAATTGGGTTTAATGGTTCGAAAGCGACTAAGGCCATGATGCGCCCGGACGTCAAAAGAAGTTTAAATGTACTTGGCTCATTGGAAAAATTTGTTTGTTGTGGGCTTTGCCTTTTTTTGCATGGAGTCTACCATTACAATTTGGTTTTGGAAGAACCTTTAGTATGGCTGACATGCGTATACTAGAAATGTTTCTCTGCCTCCAACGCGCTATATTCGAGGTTCGAAGTACTTCTATACTACCATTATGGTTACCAATCGTTCCGAATTCAGACCCAAGTTTATGTGGACTTTCGAGAACCCAGTTGCGACGCCCGAATGTTTCGACTTTTTCTGCCCCTCTTTCGAACGTAACATCCTTCCCACAGAGATGCATCTGATTTGCATATTGCACGCACCGCTAACTGAAAGCAGGGATGGTATACTGCAAGAGTCAACGAAATAAGCTACAAACAGCATGCTCTCATTGGCTCCACTTTGAGAGCCAGAGGACAAGCACCAATCGTGATGTCCGGCTCCAATCTCCATCAACTCAGCGCACGCCGATATTGAAGGTTCAGTAAGTCTTCTGTCGCAGCATACCAACACAGCACTGTAGCTACACTATACAGTGCTGGGATGCCGTTTGTTGCGGAGGTCGCGGCACTCTGTCGCGAAAATCGGTTCGCGGCCGTGCCGTTCTCGCTGTGCATGTTTACTTCAATAGATCATGCACTCTTCCCAGCCATGCCTTGGGACTTCGACAGTACTCGAAGAACGTAATTAAACTGAATGAGCCAGATCAAGTTCATCGGCGAGATATCTTGTTTCGCCTACGAAAAAAAAAAGGGGGAGGGGAGGGGGCCAAGTTCACATATCTGGCTGAATCTCGTGATGGAGCGTGATAGCACTCAACTATGGACGACGTCATAGAGAGTGTATGTGGGAGAGTAGCCAACGTCAGACATCCTCCTTTAGGTATACGCCATAGCCACAAAACGTAACCATGTTGTGTTTTATACATATTGCTCGCTTTACTTCTACTTAGGTTTACCTCACACGTGCGCTTTCCGTGTATTCAAAGGAATCCTCGCAAACAGCTTGTCGGGCAGCCAGAAGGGCACCAAAAAAAAAAAAAGGCCAGGAAGACAAAGTTCAATCTGTGCAGCTTCTCGAGTGGCGTGAGCAAACGCAATACCGATCACATATTTGCCATATTTACGTACAGTACACACGTGACCCTCTACGTTGGCGTGTGTATACACACGACTGTTTTCGCATCGATACAGCACGTGCTGGTGACGGCACAGCGAATGTTTTCTTAGCTGTGGCGGTCACCTCACCGTGTCAAAGAAGGTAGATGATGCGGGGCTGCCACCTCTCTTTCCGCACCAATACACTTCCTCTCCCTCTTCGAATCTTCTTGTTTTCAGAAAGGGCCACCTCGGCTGTCGTTTCTTTCACCTTCACCTTGCCCACTTTCCGTAACACGGCTAATATAGTGATTTATGCGCTGACAGTCCGAAAACCCTGTTTGTTTATATGGGCATGAAAGAGAAGGGTGAAGTGGAAGCGTGTGCACGCTGTTTGTTTACCTGAGTCACATTTCCCTCCCTTCTCCTCTTCCAACTTCACTTTTTATCCCCATGCGTCCATTCCAGTGTGCTTAAGCGGTTCCTGCGTCACCTTCGCGCTGCTCTAAACTCACAACAGTCGGTCGGTCGAGCGTGCAGAGTGGCCGCAGCAAGCAGAATCGCTGCGTTCCGGAGAAAGGCGGGGCGCGGCGTGTATTTTCTTACCTCTACGCAACGGACGTTTGACGAACGAGCCTGTTTTTTCAGTCACCGTGCATGTTTGTCTATAGGCGTCCTTTTTTGCTTGCGCGGTATGGCGAACTTCTTTCACCATGCTTTCTTTCACTTTGCTTACTTGAGCTTGCGATTCGAGGTCGGTCACTCATGGGTTATTGAGGATGCGGTCGGGCGCAATAGCGATTGTATAAGCTGGAATATTACAAGCAAGGCGTTCGCATGTCGTTTAGAAATGGGGAAGCTCCGAGAGGATTGGTGTATAGAGGAAAGTATGCCTATATACACTGTATATGGATTGCTTATGATGCAGAAAAAAAAGGGGCGTTATTTATAGAAATGCAGAACGGTCAGTATAAAAAGAAAGAAAAGAATAGACTAAGAAAGAATTAAAGAATTTAAGACTTTACATGACATCTATACAACGTCCATACTGAGAGGTACAAACTTAGCGTGGATACACGTGAGATTGGAGGTTTTTTTTTTTCGAAAGAACGCATAACGATAGAGATATAGAGAAGAAAGAAAGTACTTTCTTTTTATTTTTGCCAAATGAGACTTCTCTCTTTTGTTGCGCTGTACATACTAGCTTTCACAAATTAACAACTAACAGGGGGGGGGGGGGGGGCAGCGTAACGACGCAATGGGAATTCTCTTTTCCATTAGAGGTCCATTAAAGTGAGAGGGGAACGCGCAAAGCTTTAATGATTCGCAACAAACCAGTCCGTGGTCGGGGTCAAATGAGGCACAAATGTGAGGGCGAAGGGGGATAAATCAATAAACGCAATGACTCGAAGCCGCAGACGTATGCCCGAAACGATTATTTCCTGCAGCGCATTATCGCGTTGACCGCAAAGAAATTAACGCTTTAATGTATGAACGCAGTACACAGATACGAAGATTATCTGACGAAACAGGGTGGGTGCAGAAAATTGGCACCGCCGTCATAAACAACGTGCAGGAATCAGCCATACAATAAGCGCATCCACGAAGGAAACTATACAGATGAAAAATGGATGGCGAATCTGGTAGCCAGGTATAATCCCGTAATTATTAGGAAAAATTAGAAGCGTATGAAGTAATCGCAATCAGTGCAGTTTCGGCATGTATGCATAATGAATTATGATTTGTGAACAACGGGTCTTTACGGCTAACCGACTGTGAATGACCCGTGTAACCTTGCGTAATTACGTCATCGCGGCAAGCGGATTTATGTGAAATGCTGATTGACTGACGTGCTGCGATAACAATCAATAAAAAGACGCTGCAAATCGTGAGAACGTCATTGATATTAGTGAATTACAATTCTTAAAAAACCAGAAGGCGTCGTGTAAGGAAGCATCTTGTACAGTGTGAATTGTCATTACATGAGTTGCAGTACACTCTAAAAACTAAAAGAGTGCTGGGCACTCTCTTCAGCAGAGTACTTTCTTGTCCCATATTTCACTCTCTTTTCCAGAGTAAATCACCTCTTGTTGAGGCAGAGTTCAAAGATTCCCACATAATGGGTCAAAGCACTCACCCTAAACAGAGTAACACAACGCTGCCCGAAGCAGAGTAGAGTGACCCCACCGAAGAGAGTAGCAGTGCACCTCACAAAAAGAGAATAGCAGAACTTGGACCGAAATTGGAATTTTTAATTGTTCTGACGGATTTCCTCATGCTCACATTGTAAGGATGGGTAAATACAAGCACTACGACAATACAAATAATAAAGTGTGAAAAAAATTGAGCGGGATAGAACCTATGACCTCTAGACACACTGCAGATTGCGAGTTCGACACTAACCATTACACCACACTAAAAGACAACGAGAAACGGGCGTTTAATTTTTTTTTTGTGCCTTAAGTGCAATGTTGAAAATATGTCTGAAGATTTCAGACACTCCAATCTATAGATTTGAGACACTCGAATCTATAGATTTTAGTGTTTCCGCTCTTTTCAAAACCAGCCGGACTGTAGCTAATGTCTTTAGTGTGTTTGCTTTGTGCTTCGTAAGATCAAAACGTGTATCCGACACGTTTTTTACAGTACAAAAAGGACAATCAGCTCAACCTATTATATGAACGTTATTTGCACTGACTGGCTAAGTGGTTAGTTATTTCTGCCTAAGTTTTTATTTTACCTTCTTGGACATATTTTCGGTCAATATTGTTCACGTTCTACGACTGAGGTCACCATGCTTCACTCTAGCCGTACCGTTCCTTAGGCTTAAGGCACCATCGCCCGTGTGCTGTGGTCGTAGCGAAAAATATGAAGTTTAGTATAAGGATGATGTCCTAGCCGTTTGCGTTTAGTTTCGATTGTGACTCATTGAATGAGATAGTATTCGCTTATTTCACTACGCAGATCCGATGCTAACAACGTGGATATTAAGAACTCTATGTGCCTTTCAGTGCGCTGAAATTCTTTGGCACGCGCTGGAAACGTTGTTCTTTTTGCTAAGCATCCTTAACGTCTCAACAAGCAAATGCAGTAGGCTTTACTGCATATATGTGTGGTTATTACGTAGCGCTAATCACTCGCGATGTGCCAACGCATTTAAAAGTAATCAAGAGCAAGATTGTCACCGCGTTTTGCTCTCCCATACCTGAAGAGTAAATGGACATATCACTCGCTCAAAAAGAGGAAGAGTAGAAAGCTATTTCACTCTCTCCTTTCATAGAGAGTGAAAATGAATTTCACTCTATCTGATGTTTTGGGAGTGTAGAAGAACACTCTGAAGAGTAACTTGGCCTTTTTACTCCTGCAATACCCTCCACAGTTTTTAGAGTGTAAATGAAGCTGGTTGTGAGGCTGTGCAGAGGGGTTCACTGTTAGCGCATTCCGTCTGCTCGGCGCCAGCACCGGCCAGCTGCGGCAACTAGTTTCGCGCAGAAGCAGGAGCACTGTGGGTGGCGCTCGTTCGCCGTCCGCAAGAATCACGGCCACGCTCCGGATCATCGCGAAGCCAACCGTCCCATCACTTTGAAATTTTTCCGCAGGATGCATGATGGCGGCCAGATGGAAAGCTGTGCAAAAACTGAAAGGGAATTAGAATATCTAAAATACTACCAAATTGATATTTTTGGTTCTGAAAGAAGCACGACTTCTTATTTACGGACGTCTTTTTCTAGCATAGCTATATTAAAGAATTTTTTCTTGTTGAGCTCGTAGTTTATGTGCACTAATGCAAACTCGAGCTGCTGCAGTGCTTAAGCTGAACAAAGATTTTACACCCTCATTACACTGTCACCGCCAGAAAGTTTTATGGGAGCGGGTGATTCTTTATCTACTGAGAAGGCGAACGATTGATTAATTGATTGATTGATTGATATGTGAAGTTTAACGTCCCGAAACCACCATATGATTATGAAAGACGCCGTAGTGGAGGGTTCCTAAAATTTCGACCACCTGGTGTTTCTTAACGTGTGCCCAAATCTGAGCACACGCGCCTACAACATTTTCGGCTCCATCGGAAATGCAGCCGCTGCAGCCGGGATTCGATACCGCGACCTGTGGGTCAGCAGCTGAGTACCTTAGCCAGAGAAGGCGAACGAAAGACGGCTATCTGGCTGTGTCGGGTTACATTTATCTGATTAAAAATAATTCCTGTCATTTTCCTAGTAGCTCGAACGTAAGGGGTCATTTTTATTATTTTGTGACTTCGGCCACGCTTAAGGATGAGCTGAAGCGCGGCCGCTACTAGCAGATGAATAATGAGCGCCCCCCACAGCACTCAAGCATGCACTATAGTCCTGCACGAAACTAGTTGCCGCAGCCGCCTGGTGGTGGCGCCGGGCAGACGACACGCACTCCTTTGTTCCCTTTAATATTGGGACCCTTTGAACATATTATTACCACTTCACGAATATACAGGTAGCGTATAGTCGAAGGGAACCAGTAGTCCTTGTGAAGAAAATAATTAGAAAAAAATTTTAGAGATGGGTTTAGAAAAAACAGGACTAAATGGGGTCATACATATGCTTCATCTACATATAATGCAAGCGATATAATAAGTTCGTTCATCAATGCGATATATGGTACGCACAGCTCGTTTGTGTCGCGTCTTGGGTTCATGCAAACTGCTTAGAAAGTGTACCACCATCTCTCTACCTATCAAGTTTTAAGCTCCTCTTGTTTCTCTCTCTCTTTCTGCTAGATGTTGCACAAAGGCGGTTAATAAGTGCACCTACAGTATAGAGTACAAACACCTACAATCACATGATGGCAGGCTGAAATAGGTTGCTTATGAAGCACATATATTCAGCTATTTGATCACAACAAGTTCACCATAAGCTTCTTATCCAAGTTTCTGTGTTTTAGGAGCGCCAAAGGTGCTCGTCACTCATAAACTAAATAATTAAAGTATGGAATCTGCGCATGCTGAATTCAGAACACCAAAAGCAACTGCTCATTCACCAGACGTCTCAGCCTATTGGGTAAATTCAGAAAGAACTATCACATCAGAAAATACAGCTTTTGGTGTATATTGGAAGGTGCGTATTTGTTCGCGCTGCCGTCGATAAGCTTCATAATAATGTCCATGCTACTGCTTACATGTTCCTGTAAGCAAGCATTAGGTCTACAACCCAGCGGGTCAATGCAATTTGCTTGCGGCGCATAGGTGATTCTCGACACAAGCTTTCGAGCAGAGATGGCAGGATGACTCCTGAAAAGTAAATAAACTACCATATTATATATTTTTATTAATTTTCTGAATTGTTCTTAAATATAATTCAGTTACATTGCAAACTGCAGATGGCCGAAAGTAATGGCATTACTTTTTCTATTGCTTTTTAAACTTGATAAAGCTACTTTAACGAAAGTCCATTATACCTGCACAGCTCATTGACACTTTACTGACCTAATATATAGAATGAAACCTCGAAGGTCTTCGAGCAACTTCCCCCGCTCGTGGTTAGTAACTCGGACTAGTTTGTTTTTGTTACTTTACCGTCCTCTTCCAGCCAATTCGCTAAGGCCCAACCACATGCACGCCAATTTTGAACGACAGCGACAAACTTGCTTAGTCGCGACGGCTGCAACCACATCACGGCGAAAAAGTGTAACTGTTGCTAGACTGAAAATAAAAACTATTGCATTCATACCCATAAATTGCGAAAAGAAGTTTAAAGGTAAGTCGATGACAACATGCCATATTCATTACTGTGTAGTGTGGCATAAATTAAGGGAGCCAAAAAAGCATGTTACGTACGACCTTCATTCTCCGTAATCTTCGGATTAACCGCGACAGGGTGCCCAGAAGCGTACGCTACGATGGCTACGACACACTTCGCATGACGATTTCATATTGCAGCAAGCGCCTATACGTATTTGTGACAACATACCACCGAAAAATCAAAACAAGCCATCGATAACAAGATTTACGACAATATACGGCTACTGCCTCACTCTCCGTGTGAGCTGCGAATGTAAAGAAGATGGTCGATACCTTCCATTCCTTGAAGTACGCGCGGAAAACAGGCACTGAGAGAAAATTGCAACTAAAGCAAGGATCAGGGGTGCAGCCATGTTGTCGGAAATCGTCACGCTGGCTTCCGGGTAACAAGCGATGTTTCCCATTTTTCAAGAACCGCGCGACGCGACAAGCAACGGCTTCGCATGGGCCTCCGCGACAGTAACCCCTGTCGCTTGAAAATTGCGTGCTTGCGGTTCGGACTTCTCTGCCATAAAACAAGCGGAGAAGCTATATTTTTCATTTATTAAAAAAAAAACCTATATTTTAGACAGAGCAATCGGGAAAGTAAGTGGTTACTTTTTTTTACCATTCGATTTAGTTTATTCATTAAAAAAGTGAATTACCAGATCACGAAAGTATTTCCCGACATTACTAATTACAGCAAATAATAACTTAATTATTGTAATTTTATTGCTGCAAGTCCATCACTTCAAGGTTTCATTTCGAGTATATTGATATATTCGCTGGACCTGTGCGCTATGGCAGAGCACTTCAGTGCGCTGAACTGCTCTTCAATTCGGCGCTGCTCCTTCTGGAACAACTAAAACGAAGAGTCATTAATAATATAGTGTCCTGGGCAAACTACGTAGTTCTATTTTGGACACCTCTTAAATAAAGCTAAACCATGTCATAGAACATGAGAAAAAATTTCAGAGTAACATCAGTTACCTTTCGTTGTCAGACATTGAAGCCGTCATAGGGGAGGATCAGTACCCAGTAGACTCACCTGAAAAAACAAAAAAAAAAAGGAGTAGGTGCATAAGAGAACTTATTACTCATGTCACGAAGGCTGACAACACATTGGGAGACCTTTCTCACTTGAGAAAATGGGGGGAGGGGGGAAGCGAAGCTTGGCGTGTGGTGGCTTGGTCCAACTTTTAGATACTAAAAACGTTGGCCTGACCTAATCCATCCATCCATCAATCCATCCTCCTTTCTTTCTAACTCCCTGAGTGAGGCTTTTCCCAAACTCTTTCCTTCCTCCATGCCAAGAATAACGTCTTCAACCCACTTTTCTTAGCAGCGCAACACTTATATTGCTACAGGCAGCAACGACCGTCAAAAAGTTTATTTCTGATGTATCGTTAATTTTAAAGGACACCATAGAAGACTTAAGTGCAGCTCATGCAGTGTAAGTGTGCTTGAAAAATTCCACTGGCAACTTCCCTTTACCCTGCTTCTCCTTTTGTTTGTTCCCGTCACTGTATCTCACCTTTACCCTAAGGAGGGTAGAAACTCAACGTGTGGCTCACTGACGCACCTACATTTACTCCCTTTACGCTTGACTTCCCTTTACGCAAGACTACTCGACGATTGAGAAGGTCGATCACACAAGTGGTAGAAGCCGGAATAAAACTTTATTTTCAATAATCCTGCGCTTGAGCTACTTTTGAGGAATGTACGAAAGTGCGAAGAAACAGATTCCCACGCACTGTGTACTTGCGCGTTCGGTGGCATCCTTTCGCGAGAAGGAGTATATTCACAAAACTGTAGCACTACTCTTTCCGTAAGCCTACTAAATGCTTCGCTACTGCTTCGCCAATCGAGCCATATTTACTACTTGCGGCATACCACACGTAATGTGAACACGTGCAGTCACGGGTTCCTCCTCATCAACATGATGTGGCCAGCTGCCTATTATTATTACGTCTTTGGAGCACTTATCAACTCTCACTCCCTTTTCCTCGCCCCTCCCAACCACTTTGATAAGAAAAAATAAAAGAAAAAGGAAGGACACTGCTTTAGTAAAGGAGAAGAATTTACTATATATCAATAATAACTTGCAGTAGAAATAACGAAGACCAACAAAACAAAACAGCGTACACAACGAGTCAAAGGGCCTTCTTCGGCCATATGACGATAAAAGATGGCAATTGAAATGCACTTGAAGAACGAGTGTTTTTTGTTTTTTTTTCTATCAAGTGGACTCGAGACCTCCTAGGTATATATACTCGAAGGGGGAGTCGAGAGCAATTCACGGACAGCGGCTGGGACGGCAGAGCAGCCCGGACGCTACGGCTGGGAGTGAGACGCTGACGGCTGACGAATGCGTTTATTGACACATATAGGTCGATTGAACCGAGATTCCCGGCCTGTATGCCATCGATAAAAGCGCTTTATTGTAGCCGCATAACGCTGTTTTAAGCTACATATCACACATCATCGTATTAAACAATCAGGAGTAGGAGGAGAAAGGAAAGGCAAAAAGGTTCACTCAGACGCGCCTCCTGTTTGCTACCCAACACCGTGGGCAAGGGACAAAGGTTTTAATAGAAAAAAGATCCAGGCAAAAAAATACTGGCAGAAACCAAGTGACACTATTCATTGCAATCGTATACAAGCGACCTCTTGACCGGGTCGATTTCAGTTTCTTCTACGGTGCCGATTCTGCGCAGACTCGGCAGTTATTAAAAAAAATCAAGAGCAGTCATCTCCAAAAGGATGGAACATCGGTAACTAACCTACGCTGTAATTTGCAATATGTATTTAGTGCGCCGCCGATCATTGAGAGACAGCCGGCGTTCTCGCAAACCATGCGAAGCCCTGCGAGGAGTATACGCTTTTACATAGGGGTAAAAGGTTTTCGCGCAAGTATGAAGCGACGTCGGGTCGATTGGGATGGCTGCTCGTTCAAAGCAATGAGTGACGAGCTGCAGCTGGTTTTCCTCTAAACGCATAGCAGCAGACTGTGCGTCAAAATTTCGGCCCCTCCAGGAAAAAAACGCTTCTTGTAAACACTGTGTGGTCGGCAGCTATCTCAACTCGACTACGGACCCCTCGCCTCAGGTTTATGCAAATGAAGCTATAGCGAGATTGCTTTTTCTTCCCATGTTGTCTCGTAGAGGTTAACTCATTCGAAAAAAAAAGCGCCATACCAGAACTATAGAGTGCTGAACCACTCAGTATCAAGTTAGAGCTGCGCGCGCATGTATGTTTAGAGCACGTGTAGAGCAGGAGCAACACAAGCGCACGTCCGAGGCACGCAATGTAGGCGCACAGAAGAGAGCAAGCTCCAGGAAAAAGCGCTGCTGACAAGGTGCATCGTAACCCCTTAACTTTCACAACCGCTTGCGTCATATGCCGCCAGAGCACGTATACAGACAAAGAAGTGACCAAACAAACGAAGAAATGCTGCGCATTTCAGTCTTGCAGCGAATACATAGGTGCGAGCAGAAAGCACCAATGTGTTTAACTACATATGCGAAGCAACGCTCTCATGCTCCGTAATACATATTATGTGCACGCATGAAGTATTCGGTGAACGATTCGGGGCCGTTTCCTGAACTCACCTCGTTCGAAATAGTCCCGTCTCGGCTGCACCCATTTTCTTTTACAGCGAAAGTTGTTATGAGATCAAAACTAGGGTCACACGTGGCGCCGTGGTTGTCCGCCGCCGCTGGCGCCACCACTGACGGTGTCCCTAACCGCTATCAAATAAATAAAACTCACAGTAAAAATTTTTACACCCTGAAGGGTGTAAATGAGCTTGTCCCGTGGACGACACCCTAAGGGTGTTAATTCAGCACCTTCCAAAAAGGGTGCTTTACCATGCACCCTTAGAATAGGGTGTACATGTAAAAAAACTGTAGGGTGTTAAAAAAACACCCTTAAGGAAGGGTGCCTTCGATGTCCATCACTTTTTCAGCACCCTCTGAGGAGGGTGCGAGAAGGGTGCACAAGGGTGTTGAGTGCCCATGGCAGGGGTGGCGAATACTACCACCAATATATATCAGCATGCACTGATTAAACACTACTTGAAGAAAGTGGTCCTAATTATCGATGGTGCACCACCTGTCGAGCTCCATTCATTGCGTGTGGGCAAAAATATAAACGCGTACAATCGTGTATGAACTTGTTCTGGATCTATATATACTTCAGTCTGTATGCATAATGCGTGTTACAGAAAATGAAGCCTTGCTGCCCTTGCATATTGCGTTTATTTAATAGGCAAATAAAACATAAACTTTTCTTCTGCCACACAACTTTTTCACCAGATATACGTTCATGTATACATACACTACACATGCAAAACCTCAAATGTATATTATATTTTTTCCAGTTTCACTTTATTGACAATTCTTTGCGACATACAATTACACTGGTTTCAGTTTAGTATACTGCTTCAAGTACATAGAGACTACAAATGAAATACACGCTAATATATCCCTATAATTCTTTCAAGTATCTACAATCCCAGTGGTTTCCAGTTTAATACTCCTTCGTGTACACAATCGGTTAATAGGAATGAAATACAGGCAAATATATACTTATGATTCTTTCAAATATATACAATCACCATGATTCACTATATATGCCTTCATGTACACAATCATTCCCAAGAAGTGATGCACACAAAAATATATATGGATAGTGTTTTCAAATGTATACAATCACAGTGGTTTAAGCTTTGTATTCCTGGATGTATAACAATTGGTTATGAGAAATGATGTACATGCAAACATATACGGCTTTTCGCACATATAACTTTAGCGAATACTTAAGAAACCAATATAATGATCAGTAACACAATATGCTAAAAACGAACACAAAACTGAGTCAGGACACACAAAAAACAAAAGAGGTAATGCATAATTATGGCTAATGACACAGCTGGATTACTTTATGCCAAATGTCCCAGCCATATTGGCAACCATCTCAAATGTATTCGAGAAACTCGTGCTGCATTGAAAATGGTGAACTTCTGGAATATTTAGGAGAGGAAAAATATTTGGTCACGTGGCTGCCTTCTGAACTTTCTGGAATGCCATCTAGGTGTTGTATGTGAAAAATTTTATTTTAAAAGCAACACTCCTTCTTTCCATACGAAACTCGGTCTACGTGTTACGTAACAAGAGCTTAATTTGGGAGAGTTGGTTCATCGTGGTTGCGTGCTAGTCACAGCGCGACACCTTTAGGAAGAGACAGAAAGGACAGGAAAGAGCACAGACTGTCAACTGAATTTAATGAATGTGCTACGAGCGCTTTTATACGGAGTACAAGAACCGTGTTCATGCGCGACGACACGTGTGAGCACTACAAAATAATTTTAACTGTGAAAAGAATACTCCCTCTTGGAAAGGATAAGTGAACATGTAGTGATGCACTGATCATTGGTTTACCTGATAAAAAATATTTCTACAAACGTTAAATTGGCATTAAGTAAACCTATTCTCGTGACGAATGGGGCAAGATTGACTATTTCTGTTGCTGTTTAGTACACACACTTTGAAAGCTTGCAAGGGGTGGAAAACAACACGCTAATATCATATGTGCTGGCTATTTTTCTAGTTGTGAGACACGTGATGTGGTATAACATGCAAAGGTTTTGGTCATTGTTTTTGTTGGTCCTGTCTTCTTTAACTTTACTTTCTGCAGGAGGGTTTTGCAAACGGGTGTGAAGATTCTGTTGGGATACCCAGCATCTTTAAGTCTTTTAATCTGGTTTTTAAGCCTGACCTCACCCTTGTGCTAACATGACTTCTGAAGGGTGGCCTGAATACATGTGGTATCAATTCCTCTTTCTATTAATTTTGAATATCCACTATCAAAAGGCAGAACATTCTTAGCACTACTGGGCTGATAGCACCAGCCAATACCCCAACAGCATCATCACACTTGTTTGCGAAACCCTCCTGCAGAAAGTAAAGTTAAAGGAAACAGGACCAAAAGAAAAAGAGAATGACCAATCACCTTTGCATGTCACATGGTACTAAGTACATAAGGTGTCTCACAATTTTAGGAAAAGAGCCACCAGATATGACATGGTTGTTTTCCACCCCTTGCAAGCTTTCAAAAGTGCATGTACTTACAGCAACAGGAATAGTCAATCTTGCACCATTCGTCACTAGAATAGGTTTACTGAATGCCAATCTAATGTGTGTGAGATACCGCTAACACGTGGAAAAGTAAACATAGGACAAACTGTGCAATGCTTCAATGATCAAGCAAGACAGCATGCTTCAAATGTTAAGAAGGGCTATAGTAGTCTCATGGCCGGACACCGTAAAGAATGTAAGTGTAGTCCTAGGTTTCATAAAACACGGTTTTTGAAAAAAAAGCAACCAGAAAACTGAGAGATTTTAGAACTCTTTATCAGGAAGGCCAAGGATCAATGCATCAGTACACCTTCACTTATCTTTTCCGAAAAAGAGTATTCTTTTCTCCGTTAAAATTATTTTGTCATGGTCACACATGTGTTGTTGCAGATGAGCCCTGGTCTTGTGCTCAGTATAAAAACGCTCGTAGCACCTTCAATAAAATTCAGTTGACAGCGCTCTTTCCTGTCCTTTTTGCGATAAGATTTTTATTACAGAAAAGAATTTCATTTTATTACAGTTTAGGTATAATGATGAGTTTTCATTGTATCACAACATGGAGCAAATTGCATCTCAATACGGACAAAAATCACGATTTTGTGAAATTCGTGATATTTTCTCGTATATTTCAGCAGCTTGAGACGCATAAAGATATTTTTTTCTCAGAATATACCTTCTGTGGAGTAAGTATTCACTGCTCAGATATTCATACAAAGTGCAATATTGCAATAAAAAATGCAAACATAACACATTTTGGCTTTATTCTTGGAAGCGAATGTGGCAAAAAAATTGCACTATTATTATTGAGCTTCAAATACCTTACAGAAGCACATTTACTTAACAGGTAGACCGAATTTGCTTTAGAAAAAATAAGCGGTAGTTTTAAAACAAAATTTTCCACAAACAGCACACAGACGGCATTATGCCAGGAAGTTATAAGCCAGCCACATGAACAAAACTTTTTTTCTCGCTGAAGTATTCTAGCAGTTCACTGTTTTCAACGCAGTAAGTCAGCACATTTTTTTTTTTCAAATACAATTCAGATGGTCGCCAAAGTGGCTGGGACGTTTGGCATGGAATGGTCCAGCTATATTTAAGCAAAATAACTTACACAAATAACAATATTTGTTCATCTACCACGACCACACTCGAAAAAGTTGTTCAGGCATTGTGACACTAAAATTTTCAGTGTCGTACTGCCTGAACAACTTCTTTGATAAACTCCAAACTCACGCCGAGAAAAAGCCGCTCAATCACGGTGGTTGTTAAAGGCCTTGCGGCCGTAGACAATGCTGAAAATAAAAAAAAATTCAACTCATCAGTTCTGTCACTCCTTCCTTCTTCGTCATTACTGACACGGAAGATTTTTCGGTTATCCATGTGGAGGTTCAGGAAGTAGGCTTGCTCTAGGCTGGGTCTAGGGTAGACTACGCAGGACGTCAGCGGCACCCTCTCATCCTGTAATAAGAGCAAATATGACTTCTCATAAAAAAATTTTCGTGCTGTTCTGGCAGCACCATATATAAAGAATGTGTAGTGTGTATCCTTCGAAATGGCGTGTAATTGACATTACACTGAACTCGAAGCATACAACCCATACATTCCAATAATTTCGTATGATAAAGATAAGAGTTTTCCAGCATACAGCGAATTCCCGAAATGAGGTGAAGTGTGAAACTACAGCTCAAAAATGGCATTAACGAAAGCCTGAACTCACTTAAGAATCAAATTCCTTCTAGGGTAGTGGGCCAGTGTGAAAAACAATTCTTAAAGTACAACGTTTAGAACATGTAGCATTAATCAAAACGCACAAGAAACTTACCTCTTCATGTACAAACAGTGAAGACATCTCTGCTTTCTCTTTTACATGAGAACAAATGATCTTGGGCGTGGCACTAGCGAAGAGGTCTGCAAAAAAAAAGTAAAAGATTTACTTACTTAAATCACGCTTCTAACAATCTGAGGAATTGTTACAAGTCACCAATCAGTGCAATTCTGACTGCCTCTATAAGGGCATCAAAAATGAACAATTTTCTCGTTCTTTCTACTTTCACAAGACGCTCCGTCAATAGAATCTAATCCAAATTTGACGCTGTGCTTCCTATTTGCCTGCTTTCTAGACGTAGGGCTGCGAACATGTGTTTTGTGCACCTAATCTAGCACAGAAATTCGTCATCTATAATTCAATCATCTTACTTCATTGTAATTTGATAAAAGATGTGATAGCTCGTCCAGTTTTTAAAAAGTTGCGGGCCTGCAATAGGCACTGCCTTTTACGTATGAAAGTACTTCTTTAAAAAAAAAATTCAAAGCTTGCATCAGAAAAAGCGTCTGGCATATTTCGACAACCAAGCCCATCCTCTGATGGCAATCAGGGGCACGCTATTAGCGATTATTGACTACGAGATCTACAAACGTAACCCGTGCCTAAATACTCAGTTAAACACAATCACGCAAGTAAGAGCGCTCGAACGACACCAACGCGCGCGGACGCCGACTACGCTGCAGCAGCTATGACTTATGCTAGAGCAACCGCACATAGCTCCAACAGTCACGTATACTTTCTCGATTCTGTTATAACGCCGAACATTATCGCAGATGAAAGCGAAGCACGAAAACAGCAAACAGAAACGAGGGAAAACAACGCACGGCGATGGCCACAACAACGCGCCTTTGGAAGTCTGCTAGATCTTTCCCTGTTGCTGGTGGCACTTGTCCTAAATAGCTTAAAAGACCGAGGCGCACGTGCTGGAAGCATCGCGGCATATCAGCACCTCCAACTATTATACCGTCTTTAAGCAAAAAAAAAAGAAGCCATTTCGTACAGTGCGCCTCTGGACATAATTTTTGCTTTTTCTTTTTTTTTTGCGCTTACACCTACAGAAGCACGTTGCACATTTGAGTATTAATAGAAATGTTATTACGATGTAGCCCAAAGCACATCTTAAAACAATATCAATCACTTTGTGCAGTGTAGAGACAATGTGCGATCAGCAACTAATCCCGCCCTTGTTAAGTGATCACATCACTCACTGTATGAGTGATGCAGGCACTTACACAACATCGCGCATAGCAGTGTGAACTCGTTAAGTCCCACGTTTAATCGGGCATCTGCAACAGGCCCGCGAACGCATGCTGTTGTAAATGGCTGGCAGCCTACTTCGGCAGAGCTGCTGCAGGCGCCCCGCTAGCGCTGTATGATTACTACCTACGAAAACAGTACACTCACCGTTAACAGGCCCACGTTGTCCGTATCCGCCACTCCATGAATATTCCTTAATCCGAGCGTCACTTCGAACACGCCGTCATGCGTGACCACCATTGAATATGCGCCTGTTCGCTAGAACACACACAGCGACCAAGACCCCCGACCAACGCAACGCATTTGAAAGACTGATGAGACAGAGAGGGCAACACTGAGAGAGAGAAGGAGGAGGCACTGGCGGCGGCGTGGCGGCGCCGGAGCTGTCGACGCAGGTGTTCGGTGACGCAACTCTTCGCTTATCTACGCCGCCGTTGTGGGAGGAACGCTGGCCGGGTTGAGCGGGGGGGGGGGGGGGGAGGAGCGGCAAACCCGCCAAGACGGCGCCGAAAGGCAAACGCTATGGCGCATACGGCGGACGGCCGTTCAACGCGGAATGACTCCTTGTAAACGGCCACTCTCCTTCCAGCCAGTCGCACAGCGACGCAGGTTATTTACCAGCCTCGGGTTCTTTGAGTATTTTGACGGAATGCGATTGCAGTAGGCGAAAAATAGGGAAGCAAAACTTGCGGAAAACAAAGTGCACCATGGAATGGCCAGAGACAGTAATTATTTCGTCCTCGGTGGCATTAGCGGGAGAGCATCGCTACACCTTTCTCCAGAGGAATTGCTTTTTGCATTGTCTGTGTCTGGCACTTCCGCGTATGGTGCCGCAAACACTGAATGCGTAGTCGAAGCTGGAACAAATTAATCCACAGTCGCGGATGTTTAGAAGGCTTGTCACGCATCACGAAACGTGCCGAGGTTGTTATAACAAACTTTTTGCTGACCACATGATCAGCACATAATTCCATATGATTACCCAATGAGCTAGCTAAGCACCTGTAGCAAAGGCAGGGCACGTTCTTGTTAAACGTTGTTAATATAAACTATGGTTGTGCATAAGTTCAGTGACAGCTTTCCGTGTGAATTGGTCATAACCCACGTTTTCGAGCGTAGAAGCGCCTCAACAGAGCTAATCAGTTACCACAGCAAGTTCGTAAGCAATGATGAGGTACGAAAATGTGCAGCTGTTTTCCATGTACTGAATAGTTAGTGTACAGTGCCTTGACCACCGCCATTTCTTAAGCCACCTCCCATATAGACTCCCAGTCTGAACAGGTGTGGGACCTTAAACACTAAGAAGCAGTGCTCCCCCCCCGCACACACACACGAAATTTGAGGGCGCACGGGCTGATGCACACGCATACTTATTCACAGGCGCACACACATACACGTATACACACATACGGCAACACACACACGCGACCGTAAACGCACGCATGCATGGGCGTACACATGTGCACAGGCACGCTTAACACAAGCACGGACTCGCACATACACGCGCACGCACACATGCACGGGTGTACACACAATCGCGCTTACACGCGAACACATGCGCAGGCTCACGCACACACACCCATACTCGGGCGAACATTATGTTCCTGTATATAATCCACAGCAAACATGTAGCTTATAACCAACGCTAAGGTGAGCTTTCGTAACGTGGATTGCAGTTAATTGCCATTATAGATGAAACGCGATATGCTTCTGCTGGCATTCTGCTGTATTCGGAGAGCACCTTCACACATTCTAAGTCTAGGCCGTCATTTAACGCAAGGTCGACATATTCGTGCAGTAGCTACGCTGCTCGGCCGCCAATCCGAAGGTCGCGGGTTCGATGCCGGCCGTGGCAGTCGAATTCAGATGGAGGCGAAAAGGTAGAAGCCTGTGCACTGCGCGATATTAGCGCCCATTAAAGAACACAAAATGGTCAAAATCTCTAGAGCTTTCCACTACGACGACCCTCATAATCATATCGAGGTTTTTGAGACGTAAAATACCAAATATTATAATTATGTGTTCTGCTTATGCTGCACATTCCATCTGATGAATCGTCACCTACACCCTTCTCAGGCACAAAAGCACCCTTAGAGCCTATTTTAGGGTGCTATCGAGGCAAGCACCCAAACAAATGGGTGCTTTTTTTTCAATCGACCATTTATGGGTGTTAAAGGGTGTTGCAAAGGGTGCTTTCTCGTAAAAGGACCCTTTTTACACCCTTTTGGGTGTAAAAATTTTTACTGTGCTCAGTACCAAGGACACAGTGTGGCTCGAATGCGGGTGCGCTGCGTGACAGCCAAGTTATTTACCACTCAGCGACGCCAGTGCTTGGGACTTGTTCGCGAAATTGCCCTAGGCAAGCATGATGTCGGGAATTGAATCGCGTTATTATGAGTAATAAAGCGTTTTAGAATAGCAAAAGAAGCAGCAGTCGTCACACAATGCGAATATCGTAACGAGTGGGTCCTCCAATACTGCAACTAATTACAAAATCTTGTTCTTGATCACCTATTAACTGCGGGACATGCCCACTTTAGGCATAATTCCTTATCGTCGTCAGCCACTACATGAACAATTGGCACGACATTCTTTCAAAGTGTTTAGCGGATACCACGCTTCTTAAAAGAATGACGAAGGATAGTACAGTGAATGCCGGCCTACTTCCCACAAATTATTTATTATTAATGCCGTAGAGGGTACCGAGCAACGGTGCTTGCAGCAGTTACCCAATGAATGTTTAGAAAAAGCTCTGAAAGGCCGCTCTTCTAGCTGTCCCTGTGACTGTGCTGCGCCTTCCGCGCAGGCGTGGCGTTTTTTTTTTTTGCGTAGTTTTCAATATAAGAGCACTCGGTATATAAGTACGGCTACTCGGACTACATGCCTTTTCCATGGTATTGACTTTCGCCCTCCTTTATAACTTATAGCCCACGTGTAAGCATTCGCTTGCTCCGGTTCCAACTTAAGCAAGCATCCGTCAATCATATCAGTAACTTGCCAAAACATTGACGCTGTGTTCGCAACGTGTGTTCTCTTCTATATACGTGAGACGTACACGTGTATGTATACGTGCCACGGGCCTCGATCCCGCGCTTCCTTGTCCTTGTTCTCCATAACTGCTTTCACAACTTCCGGAGTTGCCGGGGGCTAATATATATGAATATACGGCCAGACATCATCGTAGCAACCCGTGCGAATGTGCCCATTGGTGTCACGGAAGGTCATGCGTCGTGGACCGAAGGGTATATGAACTGCTCAGTGCGTGGACAATGCTGATCGAAAGATACCTCAACCTGTCTTACTACTGACTTATAATTACAGTATTTGATATTATCGTAGTTATAGATACGCTAAAGGGAAATTTTCACCACCAACCCCGTCAACCTCAGGACGTTGTAACGTGTGATGTCAAAGAGCTTTAATGTGCTATCTCTCTTTGCGCACCATACAATGTGCATGGGTGAGAAATAAATAGCGCGAGAGGGAGCTGAGGAGGGTGGTCACTTGAAGAGCTCGCGTATACTTCCCTTAGCGCCATGTGTTTCAGGTAATGTGATCAAGCGCGCGCAAAGTTTGGAGAGGAGATGGCGAGGAGTAATAGTGAGTAGCAGGAGATTGTCAACACTCAACAGCAAGAAACAGACGCCTGCTCATAAAGCGCAAAAATGAGTCGTCGCGCTAACTCACTTTGCTATGGCAAGAGCAAGTTTTCCGCAGATCGAAAGCTCATGTTGGTATACGCGTGGAGAACGTTCTGTGAAAAATTGGTAAATAAGAGCGCTGCAGAAGTACATGCGATTCTAAACGTGTAGCTGTTGTGCCCTTTTGTGCAACCTGCCATGTCATGCAATGTTTTGTGCACTATACTGTGTTCACGGCATGCGCCAGACGGCTGACAGCAATGCATGCTAAGGTAGCCATTTTCGGCGTTCTTAGAAAGAATAATAGTGAGGAAAGCTGCGTGAACACCGAAAAGTGCAGCGCGGAAGAAGTCGCGTACAATTGACTATTTCTCGGTCATTTCATTCTATATAACGCCTGCGATTGCGAACCCCACTCAACCTGCATGCCTATTTATATCGTCACAATGGTAACTCAATTCCAGCCCACGCTCAACTACAGTATTCTCACGAGGTATGTTCAACTTGCATGCCAGGTTATGTATACTATTGCGCAAGTATCAATATACTTACCAAATAAATGATATTACGCAGTCTTACAAACAAAATGGCTTGCACTGACGTCACGGAAACAGTCCGTTGCAGCAACAACACGGTGCTGGGCCAGCGTTGCGACGTAAAAGTTAGCGTTATCAGCAAATCTTTTGTTGGTTTCTTCGTTATTTACAGAGAGATGCCCCAAAACGTACCTTCCAACAACTACGTTATCACACTGACGCAGGTCAATGGCCGTGTGATTACACTGCCTACACGCAAACTAAGCCGCAATCCGGGAGCCATGTTGTGCTTTCATGACGCCACGTGCAAGCTGCCAATACACACTAAACCAATTCTGACCCATAAGGGTGTCAAAAGGGTGCCGACACCCTAAGGACACCCTTTGAGCACTCTATTTGCGTCTTAGCACTCTACAACCGGAACCTAAAGGGTGAACACATCGAAGGGTGGAAACCAGGGTGTAAAAAGAATGCAACAACTAATGGGTGCTGATGAGCACCCATTAGGGTGCACAGTCGCCGACAAAACTTTGTGAGTAACGTGGTAATAGAGCATAAACAACAGGTTTTAGAGGTCTCCTGGTTAGACCCCATGGTCTCACTTATAGCCCCACCGCAGTAATGGATATCTGAATAGCGACTGTGCCCGGCTGAACGTAAGTTCTGCACTGGTGCTTGCAATCTTGCTGCCTTTTTTTCTCGCCGCCTCACGGCCGGCGCTGACCAAGCTATGCGCTACAAGCTCACTAGCCAATGACGGAGTACGCAGCTTGTAGAGCTACAACAGGATTGTGACTCACACATGTAGAGCTCTCGGCCTCTTTTGCGCCTAACATTGCAAACAAAGCTTTGTCCATGACAGTATATATAAATCATAATTTTGTTAATGCAAAGAAATACAAACCAACAAGACCGTGGTAGATAAAATAGTTTTTGTGATGTACAAGTATTTGTTAACCTTACTATGTATCAGTTGACACGTGTTACCAATTTTTATGGCAGGCTATGGACTTTGACGTTCTATTATTATAACATTAAAGAAACGTTTTTTGATTTTGTGTGTAGAAATATTCTTCAAAGCAAGTTAAAATGAGCCTTGACTAAAACCTTTTTCTAAAGAAAATTCACTAAAGACAGCTAAAATAATGTTTGCCAACCAGTACGCTTATTTCGTGGTGACAAATTTTGCTTGCTGCCTGTAATTTGTACTAATATACAACCGCTTTAACACTGTTTTTAACAGCCAGCTTAACCACTCAATCAATGTACAGACGTTAAGGTATTGGTATATGAAATACTCAAGCAAGCAAACGTTTCGAATTTCGCGCGCTCTTTGACATTTCAAATATTGCGCGAATATGCGTTATGTCATTTTTTTTTCTTTTTCAAAGTTAAGAAATATTCTATGCAATACACACTAGCGTATCTTCTATTTTCACTACTTTTTACTATAAATTTAAGCAGAAACAATACATTTACTTATCATATAAAAGATTATGTGTGCAAATGCGGATCGGTGGCGTCAGAAGGACAGAAATAGCGGAATCTCTGGAGGCCACAATGGCCGTGTGCTGAGCGTTTAAAGTCAATTTTTTATGTTGTTCAAAGTGTGCTTGCGCTGTCTTTCGTGTTCTGTCGGTGCTGCTTGTTACGAAGATGCACTATACTCAAGAGAGAACCGGCTGATTCGTACCGTCGAGCGCTCGCCAAACTAAAAAGTTAGGTGGATGTTTCTGCTGTCGACGCTTTGTGTTTTGCTTCTCCAGCCAAGGCCGCGGCGCGTCCGATCCAGGCTGCTGTGCTTCCGCTCGCGTCATCGGCTCCTCCCGCGGTTAACATCGGGAGCGCTATAGTATAATATTGTTGTAAACTGAGGTTTTCCTAGCTAGTAGACGATAAGTGAGTTTTTATTAACGTACATAGCGAGCCTGTTGGTGTGTCTGATTTCATTAGGCTCAAGTCTAAGCTCAGGGACGTTACACGCGGACGAATTTTTTCTGTGGGAAGGGGGGTTAAAGCAATGTGCGCTGTGCGGCTGTGATTCGGCGGGCGATGCTCTGCACGCTATGAATCACTATACTTTTGCTAAGCCGTCGGACGCCGTTCGGGGACTGCGTCCGGAAGCCGTAAGTGTCGTCTGTGTGTCGCGTGCGTTGGAGTATTCCGGTGATTCGCGTTGAATTAGATCTTTGCGTATTTAATTTAGAAGAATGAAGAAGAATGACGTGGTGTCCACGTTGGTATCTAGGCGGTCTTGTTTGTTTTCAGTGCCAAAGGAGTATCTGAAGAAAGTTTTATATGTTATGCGTCCTCTTTTCAACAGCTACATCACTAAATGTGTGGACTTTTATAAGGTAGATGTGTTTTCCTTTGTGACCAAACATGTTTGCATCCACCGGGCACGTATAATATTAAATTACCATGATATTCAGCTTCATTAGGTGTGCGTAAACTTGACACAGCGTGCTGTAGGTGCGGTTCTCATAGCGCGCAATTACGCCTGGGTCAATACATTTTGTCTATGAGTGGCCGAATAGCCGTACCTTAGCTGTGCAAGCGCTAGGTTGAGCAGTAGTTCACTCGTTCGAGCGCGATTTTGGTGGTACTGCTTGTTGCCCCCTGTTCACCTATCATCGCATTGTTCTGGTTTTTAAGAATTGTGGGCGCTGCAGCCCGCTTTGGAGTTAAAACTTTGCCGAATACCTTTACGTCTACAAACATTCTAAAACGAAGTTCTACCACTACTTCCAATGACACTTTCGAATACAAGTGTAACGCTTTATCTGATATCATAAATTCGTTATGTCCTCGCTGCAGATTTACAAGTGACCTGTCGTATGTGCAGTGTATGAATACCTAATTTATTGCTCAAAACACAATAAGGTTATACATGACAGTATGAGTGCCTAAGGCGTATATATGTTGCTGCTGACATGCAAACTTAGACATTGTATTTATCTAAGAATGAACAAATCTAAACTGCTATTTTTTGAAGTTGTGCGCATCAGATCAATTGATCAATATCAAAAATAATGTTCACCAAGCGATTGTTGTTGGCTTGCACCGACGTTACTAAAACCACCTTGTTTGTACTTAGACCACATGGTAGGATGCAAGATTCGTGACGTCGTATTGAATGTTATTGTCACATGATTTGCAAGGTAAATTGTTATTAGCATACAGAAGCCAATAACGTTGTGGCCTCATTGTTATCCTAATGAAGCAGGTTAGGCACAATGTGATTGTGCTGCATTTACATCATGTTGGGAAACCAATACATTATGTAGCTATCTGTAGTGTCTGGGATCCTGGTTGCCGGTCATTATTGCAGAAGCTTGCCTGCTTTATTGTGATGGCATGTGGTTCAAGATTAATGTTTTGTCTTAGCGTTTCCACTTTTCCCCCCTATGGTCATTAGACAGCTTGTGCTGTTTCATGAGAAGTGAGTAGTGCCTTTTTAGCCAACCAGAACAATTTAGATCAATGATCACTATGAAGCAGCACACAATATTCATTTAGTGAACTCAATTTCAGGCAAATTATAAACGTCCGAATGTTAGCCGTTTGAAGGTAGCTCCATTCGTTGAACTCATGAGAAGAAATGGTAGAGACAAAAGGCGGGAGGTTAGCCAGACATGCAAAGCTGGTCCGCCACCCTACACGGGGGAACAGGGAGATTGAACTCCTGCCGCAGTAGTCTAGTCGCTAAGGTACTTGGTTTCTTACCCGAAGGTCGCAGGATGATATTGCGGCTTTGGTGGCTGCTTTTTCGATGGAGGTGAAAATGCTGTAGGCCTGTGTTCTCAGATTTGGGTGCACGCGTAAGAAACCCAGGTGGTCGAAATTTCTGGAGCCCTCCACTACCTTGGTAAAAATTTCATGTGTCAGTGTTCCTTTAATTTTATGCTTTATCTGCAGTGGATGCATATGCGTATACTGACATGTATATGCAGTGGTATTGCAATTTTAAGTAATAAATTATTCATATAGTGCATATTGCATGGCATTTACCTAAGAAACACATCACATGGGTATCATAAATACAGAAATACAAATGTGCCTCTAAGGATGCACTCGTGCATATATTTGGTCAGCTCCAAGAACAGAATTTATTGATTGCAGGCAACAGCATTACTCACGCATGCTTATCTCTTAATTACGCGCAGTCGATACAGATAAAAGGGGATGTCTTCGTCTAAGAGTTCTAACTTCATCTTCGTGCATGAGCGAGCTATAAAGGGGAATGAAAATTCACATGTATGACATCGACATGAAAAGCTCTGCAACAGCATGTTTTTCGTTGTATATATACTGCAGCATGCCCTTTTTCTATTTCTCAGTTGCGTGCCACTAAATATATGTTGGCCATGCGTTGCTAGCCATTCACTGCAATTTGGCAAGCAGCGCATGCAGTCTAGACAAACCTCACCAAAATAAATTTTTGTACTGGTGCAGAAATTTTTCAGCACGGTCAGTCATTTCATTTGAGTGAGGCTGCTCAAGGAAAGTTCCTGACAAGGTCAAGGAGCCCAAGCACCAGCAAACTCTGAACCATTGTTTCAAGCATCAGCTCTGTTCACCCTGCTCATGCGCTGTGCCTCACCAAGCTACTGGACGCTGCCAACTTATATGAAGTGCTGTCCATGTTCCCCTCAGTTTGGCAGCAGTGAGTTTGGTCTTCACAGTGCTTGCCAAAATTATTTTTGCACAGGTGAGACACTTATTTCTTGCTTTAATTGTGTTAGTATTACTGCATGCACTCCTGCCAAGCAAGAGTACTAATGTTTCCTGTGAATTGTTTGTCATGGTAAGCAGAGGATTTCAAGCACAAAATTCATGCTGAACTTTGGTCCTTCAAGTAGTGTGGAACGAAGGTGATGACAGTGTCAACTCACTCTCCTTAGAAATAACGGCTTTGCATGAAGAGCCTGTCGCACCTTCAAACAGGCACAAAAAACTTCGAGGTGAAAATAAGCAACTTCAGATGCAAATTGAAGAATTTATTCTGTAATCAAGGTTGAACTATCTGACATCAAAGGCGTTCCAGATGAGGGTTTTCTTTTGGCGCTGTCCGAAATTTTTGTGCGATGGTGCAAAAACCATTACTCGTGATGATATTGTCACGGAGTCGTGACGGGGCCGAAGACAGGAGACTTTATGTTGGAATTTAACTGTTTATTTGGGCGAACCTGTGCCCGGCAAACGGAAAGTTCGATCACAGTAGCAGTCTTGCACAGATAGCAACAAAGAGAAGTTTATTTACTTCCAACCAAGGATAAAGTACATGACAAAAACATCGAACTTCACGACTACAAAGGGTGCATGTACAATCAGGAAAGCACCACTACCGAGGTACAATGTATGTGGGGGAATGTACCCCTCTATTTACTGTACAGCGCGTGGTGCTCCAGCAGGCCTAATAATGCGCGGCGGTAGGTCTTCTCAACACGCTGTTGGAACAAGTAGCGACTTAGCGCTGTACAACTCTAGGTATAATTTCTTTTTTGTCGCCTGAAACAATGCTGCTTTCGTACACGGTAAGTGCATGCCCGGAAGTATAAAAGAGGCCTTGAGGCTGGGGGCGCAGGAGGGGGGGTACAAGGGAGCGGGGGGGGGGCTCTTGTCTCCTTCCAAATAAGGCATCAGCAACAATCTGCGCGTAAAAAACTGACTGAAGGCGCCAATCAATGAAGAAGGCGCTATACAAAAATTAACTCAAGTGTCGACCAGCACACTTTGCCCGAATCGATTACAAATAACAACGACGATGGGGTGATGAAATGAAAAAGTTGATACAGATATACATATACATATATATATATATATATATATATATATATATATATATATATATATATATATATATACACACACAAGTCCCCTTCTGCATGTGCTAGACAGCGGGAGGGGGGTCACCAGGTAGTGATTGCGGCGGCTAGCTTGCCATTCCTCAGAAAAAAGAATTTGGTATGCCAGCGACGAAGGAAGTTTTCCTCGCCGCTGGCCTCGAGTTCGCCGGATAGGTGGGCCCATAGAAACCACCGGATACGCGAGACTACCGGAAACGCGCTCCACACAGGCTTTCTACGCGCCTCCGCTAGCGATCTCCTTTGCCAAATAGCTAGCATCGTGAAGATCAGCACAAGTTGGCAGAAGGCACCTTTGTTGCGCTTGTGGTGGGGAGGTGGGCGGATACCAAAGGAGTGGGCTACCATCCGCCACACGGGTTTCACCGCCACGCATTGGAACAACGCGTGATCCTGCGATTCAACTGCGTGACAGTTCGGGCAACGTGCATCCGGGAGTATTCTAAATTTATGCAGGCGTTTTCTGGTGGGGAGGACGGCCCAGGCCTTTTTCAGGAGGAAATCCTGTGCGTCACGGAGGTGCCACAACGGAACGAGAGTAATTCGCGCCTCGCGCGCTCAGCTCGCTTTTGTTCAGTGTCGCTCAGCTGCTTCCGCGTGATGGCTTCAACGATGCGCGCTGGCGGGTCCTCATCCACATCGCCTTCGGGCACTTCTTGCCTCAACATGCGCCAGGTAGCCGACGCCGTTTTATAGAAGGGCGCGGGTGCCTCAGCAAAGGGCCCGGTGTGGCGGCCTGCATCCAGCCAGTCGTGCTTCACTCCACTCCAGTAGAGGAGTAGGTTGTGCCCTAGGTAATCGCTCGCGCGCGTGAGCATGCGGGCGGTTTTCAGGGCCAGGACTCTGCTCGTGGTCAACACATGTGGTAGGCCGAGACCCCCTTCTGACACTGCCAGTTGTAGCAAGTTTTGCTTCAATGGTGGCGGTTTCCCATCCCAGAGGTATGCGTTAATGAGTTTGGTCAACTGGCTTGCTGTTCTTGTGGGCATCACCGCTACTCGGCTCGCATGCGAGGCTAGGGCGCAAATCCTTGTTTTGACCGCTACGGCTTTCTCGCATAGCGTCAGGCCTTGTAGGCTAGCGCTCTCTGACACTTGTGCAGCCCTGTCCACGACTCGGGACCACGTTGAGGCCGTAACTCCCTCGCGGGAAAAGTATATACCGAGAACCTTAACAGCGGTGACTACCTCGAAGTTGCCGATCACGTGCGCCGGGAAATGGCCGAATAGGAGGGCTTTACACTTCCTCTCATTTAGCTGTGCACCTGATGCTAGGGCGTATGATGCAAATACCTGGTGAAAGCGCTCGAGACTGCTTGGATCTCGCACAAAAAGGGAGATATCGTCAGCGTATGCGAGGACTTTCAGGTCTGCAGTTACTGTGAGAGGAAGGCCCCAGATGTGCGCGTCGCTTGCCAGGGATGTAAGTAGCGGCTCTATTGCGAGTACAAAGAGGGTTGGGCCAAGCGGGCACCCCTGCCTGATCCCTCTCGTGTACTGAAAGGTGTCCGTCGTGGAGCCATTTACTACTACGTGGCACCTGAGGTCTGAGTACAGGAGCCTTATCACTTGTACAAAGCTTGCCGGTAGGCCAAACTCTCGCAGGGTTTCGAACAGGTAGGTGTGCCTGACCCTATCGAAAGCCTTGGCCTGATTAAGTGAAAAAAAAAAAGGATCCAGTGGTTCTTTTCTCCGAAGCGTACTGGAACACGTCCCTTGTCGTGGTCAGGTTGGTGAACATTGATCTGCCCGGGACTGCGCAAGCCTTGTGTGGAGCAATAATATCCGGCAGAAAGGTCTTTAGTCGGCTGTTCAAGATTGACGCCACGATCTTGTAGTCTACATTTAACAACGTGATCGGGCGCCAAGAAGCAGGGTCGTTCGGCGGTGCACCTTCTTTAAGAATGAGGACTATGCGCCCCATGCCGAAGGAGGCAGGTTTCGCGTGTCCCTTGAGGACCGTGTTGACTATGGCTAGGAGCGGTTCACATAGGCTCTCGAAAAAGGTGGCGTAGAAGCCCGCTGTGAGGCCGTCCGCACCAGGAGCCGAGTTTGGTGGCATTGACTGGATAGCGGCCCTCAATTCTGGTAACGTCGCTGCGCCGCACATAGTCGGGCATTCATCCTCTTCCAGACGCTTAAGGAATTTACACAGCTCCGACAGGGACGCTGACTCCGAGGCAATCATTGTGGCGTCCGGCTCGTGAAAGGCTGTCTCGAAGCGGTGCAAGAAGGTCACCTCGATCTCGACCGGGTCTGTCGCGAGGGTACCATCTGGGCGCTTTACTTCTGCAATACGCACAAAGCCGTTTCCCCTTACTTCGCGCGAGGCTACCTCTGGCCGCTCGTTCGAGGTGGCCCAAGTCGCGCGCTTTTCGCCAGTAGCTGCCCGAAGAAGCCGTTCGTACTGCACCTTGAGCGAGGCTAGGTAATCTTGTGTACAGGAGGTGAGGGTGTCAGAACTCTGAATGATACGCATTCTGCGCAGTAACTCGTTCATCTGGGACGTCAAGCGCTTTTTCCTTTTACGGCCTTCGTCTTGGAGGAGCACCTTCCAGGCCTTCTTGAGGTCGTCCCAGGTAGTCGGGGTTACACGGGTGGGGGGGGGGACGCTCTAATCGAGGCCTCTATGAGCGTCTTGATCTGTGATGCAGACACCGGATCCTTTAGTAGTGCAGAATCCAGGCGCCATGATGCGTCGGCTGGTTTGGGGCCAGGCTTTGCAGGGAGGGTTGTTAGCAGTGGCGCGTGATCAGACAGAGCGGCCTGAGGGGGTGGCAACGGGACCACCTCGCACGCTCTTAGGGATGGAAGTAGGAGCTCCAGTAAGTACGCGCGGTCTAGCCGGCTAGCGGTGACCTTCGACACGCGAGTGGGGCCGAAGTCGTCGTCGTGGAGGCGGACCCATGCGTCTGAAAGTCGGAGGCGTTTGAGAACTTTGATCAGTTCTTTTGCACGGTAGGCTGAGCCTCCGCAACTTGGTCCCCGGATATCCCTCGCAGTGTCGACCACACAGTTAAAGTCTCCAAGGACTACGTGCGGGAGGGGGGCCAGCAGGTACTCGCCAAGCTCCCTGAAAAAGGGGTTCGTCTCCGATCTAGTTACTGGTGTGTACACGTTCACAAACCGGACTTTCTGCCCATCGATGAAGATGTCAAGCATTAATGTGCGGCCGTCAGCACCAAACACGCAATGGGCTTTTTGCCTAAACCTCCCGGTGACGAACACAACCCCAACCCCGCATGACCTGGTCCTCGTCAATGAGAAGAAGGCATCGACGTGACAGAGGCTGGGGAAGCGAGCGACGTCGAGGGGGGATCGGAAATTCGTCTCCTGGACGAACAACAAGTCGATGCTGCGGGCTTTCGCAAAGGAAACGACCGCGGTTTGTTTCGTCGTGTCGCGGAAACCGCGAACATTCCAATTGGCGAAACAGATTCGGTCAGCCATCAGTCGCACTATGGTGGAGAGGAAACGAGGAGGGTACGTGAGTGTGTGGAAGGGAGGGGTGGGGGCAAGGAGGGCAGCGCATGGGGGAGTGAAACAGGAAGGGGTAAACGGCGGCGCCGGCGCGCACGGGCACTGCCGTCTGTAACGAAGCGAAGGTGTTATCAGATCGGCGCGCTGGCTTTAGGGGGCGGTTCCCCTTTGCCTGCGGCGCTTTGGCCGAGCTTCTGCGTCTTCGCCTTCGGTGGGGCATCGCTGTCGCTCGCCGTCGGTTCTGACCCAATTCGGCGTTGTCGCGCCTCCCTGCTTGTGGCTCTCCCTCTCGTTTCTTTCTTGTTCTCCTCTCCCTGGCGTCGGCGCGAGCGCGAACGAGCTCTCTGCTCGCGGTTTGGCACCCGCTGGGACGCGAGTGGGTCAAGTTGGCGGTTTGTGTAGGGCGACGCTCTACCGGAGGGGGGCTCAAAGGAGAAGGGCTGGTTTATTTGAGCACGGCCTTGGTCGTCAGGGAGCGCGTAATACCCGCGGCTCACGATGGGCAATTCGTCCTTGGCGGGGTCATTGGTAGCGTCGTCCAAGTCCTGGGCGCACACTCGGGCCAACACGTTAACGGGTGTTTGGGAGGCGGTTTGAAGGGGCTCACTTCGCTTGAAAGTTTCGGCAAGCACCGGAAAGTTGTGGCCTTCATCTTGGACTGACGGGGGGACGAATGGCATAGACGGGGACGATTGGGCCGAGACGGTTTCGAGGTAGCTCGATTCCGTTTCCGATGACATGGTGGCGGCATCGTCAGTCTTCTCGGGCTTGTTTTCCTCGTTGGCGGATGAATCCGCCGCAGTGCTTCCTGTGAGCAAGCTGGCATCCGTTTCGCGGCCTTGGGTGGAGGGCGGCCTTGAGGGGGCGCGGGCCGTGGTCCTGGGTACGAGAACTTGCAAGCGAGAGGGGGGTTCGCCTGGCTTCTGCGACGGGGAGCCACTCGGCTCGACTGAGTTCGACGCGAGGTCCGATACCGAGGGGAACCCACGAGCGGCTGACGCATAAGAGCGCCTCCTAAAACATTCTTTCGTTCCGTGGTGACCCCCGCAACGCTTACATTCGGCTGAACAGCCCTCAGTTTCATGACCGAAAGTTCCGCATCGTTTGCAGTATGGTGCGGAGCATGCGGTCGCCATGTGGCCCACCTCACTACATCGCGCGCACACCCGCCTCATGCCTCTATATTCGAACATGACCCGGTGCCCCGCAATGGTCGCAAAGTTGGGCACCAGCTTACTCATTTCGATTTTTACGGCTCTGACCCCGTTCAACTTATTTTGGCGGGTGGCCACAGTAGCAAACGAGATGCCCCGCACCTTACCGTACTGTGCTAGGGCGTTGCCAAGTATCTCGTCAGACAGGTAGGCGGGGTATCGGTAGACGTTGACGTACGTGACCGGCGGCCCGACGGCCTCAACCGGTACGCTTACTCCATTAACCTTGAAACCTTCCGCCACCATTAACTTTGTTGCCTGGCTGGCGTTACGTGTACAGACGAGAAACTTGGCCCCGCCCATATGCTGCATAACAAGAACACTATCATCACCAGCTTCTAATTCAATAGCATCTATAAGATCATCAAGGGATACGTCGCCGTCCGGCGCTGTGAAGAGGAAGCAGTTCTCCCGCACTGGTAGGTCGGTAGTGGCCGCCATTCTGGAGGGGCTGTCGCCAGCAGAAGGGGGCGTGACTTGTAGAAAACTAGTAGCGTGCAGTCGAGCTGCACTCTGGTAAATCTGCGGCGAAGCCTGGGGAGACGCCGCTCGGGATCAGGTGGAGTCGGGTGGGCTGCAGGCGGGCTCCGGGAAGGTAGCGTGGACAGGCAACCGTGCTCCTCCTGGCATAGGGGTGGGGGGCTCCTGGCTGGAAGGCCCGAGACCCAGAGGTGGCAGTCGCTCGCACGAGGCGGCGAAGCCGGCAGAACCTGGTCTGACCGTGAAATCCAAAAGCCGAGAAGCGATTGCCCCGGCACAGATAGCAATGACCGGAGCGTCGGCCGTCGATCAACTACTGACAAGCGGCGAAGTGCGTCGGCATTTATACTATTGCCATCGAATGTTCTAGCGTTATCGTTGGCGGTGGCGTAGGTTCCGGAATAATCTGTACAGTTCGCAGAGTGGGCGTGATCCTATTGAAATGATCTACTAAAGTCCGGAAGCTTCTCGAAAACTGCAGGCGTGGTTTGCGCTGAGAATTGTGTAGTGTTTTGGGGCGATAACAAAACTTGAGAAATAGAACGTGGCAATATTGACACTACAGACAGAGTAGGAACAAACAAACCTAGTTTGAAAAAAAAAATGGTAGTGTTTTATGCCGAATGTCACAAATGAAAAGTTCTGGATAAGACAAAAAACTTACGTCTGTCTACAGTGGACTTTCGTTTTAGATTAAGTAGTCTTGAAAAGACAAGGTAAGCAGTTACTGAGAGCGCGAATGCAAAAAAAGTAGGATGGAGGTTCATTTGGATGCAAGGCACAAAATTTATAGCAAAAAAATGGAAACATTAGCAATTTTAAGGACTGCCTTCCTAGAAGATCTGGCAAAACGCTGTGTTGATGCCTTCAGAGCCACACTTTTCTTGAGCTTGCAATGTCGGTAAATTATGACACATCGCAGAATTTTGATACCTAGATAGTGAAAACTTGATACCTAGATAGTGAAAAAGGCCACCAGCTATCTTCAGTGCGTTTACCTTATATGCTCTTAGCATTATAAATAAGACTAGTAGCCTGTGTCTCTATTTCGATCACATGTCGGTAAAATTTGATGCCATTTTTTTACATATTCCTTGTATTTTTTGTGCGATATAGCCCACCAAAAATACCAGGGTACAATTATCATGGCATTGTGTGGTTCATGAAATGGGGAAGAGGAATAGCGCTGTACATCAAAAGTTAATTTCTGGCCGATGTCAATGGATTTCCGTGTGTTAAGCCCTGTGTTGAGTGTCTACTAGTACGAACTGGGGTTTTTTTTTTTCGCAGCAATTAGCACGCCTGCATTAGGTCATAAGTAGGAATTCTTTGAGTTTCTGGAAACTAGGTAACTCGATTTTTCGGTCACAGATGCACAGACGATTTTTCGCCCACATCCAACGGGGCAGACGCCGGCGGCGGGTTTTCTGCTACACGAGCTCTTCAACGCTATAATGTTAAAAAGCTGACATAGGCAGCATTGACCAAATGAATGCAAAGAATAAAGTCAAGTGTTCCAAAGAGAATTGAAACCTAGTATTCTGCTTGGCAATTAAGTATTCTACCGCAGAGCCATGCCCGGCCTCGGTTATACTTTCCAAATAGTCTCCAATGTTTGTGTAACGTGAACTGTCGTTGCAGTACTGGCTATCAAATTTTATAACTATTACATATGCACTCATATGATGCAGCCATGAGGTCGAATGAAAGTAAATTGTAGTCAGGCACCATCCTGTGAAGTATTTGTGTAGCAGAGTTGAGGGCTACCATCCTTGCGAGTGCCAGCGCAAACACCAATGCTTCATACCAGCCTACCACTTCTAGTGTGGTTAATATCCATGTTTCTGTTGGCATCGTTACAAAACACCAAATAACTGGCAATGTTGTCATGGGTGTAACATCTCCCCATAGCAAATGAAACATATGTGGCTGTTTAACGTATGTGTATGCGAGACTTTGTACATATATAGAGCTTCACTTCATAAGATGGCTCAATAAAAAAATTAAATACATTCACCTTGAATCCGCATCTTTCGCATAAAATTGATTCCCAAGGTATGTGGGATCTGCCAAATTTTTAGCATCAATTTTGAAACCTAAATGCTACCATAAACAATTATTTATTGACCATGAACAGCTGGACTGGAACATACTAAGTTTTAGGTATTAAGAAAACTGAATATATTCATAACTACAGCATAGCTAACAGGCAAATACTAGTGCTACATACATGAAACACTATTGTAGAGCTAGACTAGAATATTGCTTATTGGCACTTTAAAATTCTTTAAAAACCCTAATTAACTTCAGTGCCTTTTTTGGTTTGTTCAAATCGGATGTGCGCAATTACTTGATGAATAGCTTTTTTACTCAAACCTAACTCATGTTTCACGTGTGCATCATGCTGAATTATTGCTCATATGTTTCTTGTATATATATTTCCTTTCTACTTGCTGTTTGTTTTTGTATGTGAAATCAGTTGTACGTGCTACCCTCTGTAGGCCCCCAGGTACTGTTAAGTTGTTTACACAGCTTTTTGGCTCGGGTACCTCCAACAAGCATGTTTTCCGTTGAAAACAAAGCGGATTTTGATGCTGACTTCTACTTGCACCGAACTAAAACCACTTCAGCATGACAAAGCATATTGTATCTTGGACAGACTGTCTTGTGAAACTCTTGGTGATTACTTCTGTTTTTATTTTAGGCTTACGGGTGCGTATGTGCTGTAGAGAAGGAGCGCTCTGACTACACTTCTGTAAAAGAAACCATAGTCGCCTGGGCAGCTGAAGATGGATTGTGCAAGTGTTTGAATGATCACATTATATTAATCCAACACAACTTGCATTACCTTGTCAATATTTGTGATTTTGTAAAGCACAAGTTTAGAAACACACACACATATAAAAAGGGAGAGCTGTAAATAAGCCTTGAGCAAGTTTGTAGTCAAGGCTTTTAGCATGATGACGAAAGCAAGTTATATAAGCCCACATGTTTTACCACACACCTACTTTCCTATCCATTTTCTTTTTCAATTGTGTGGGCATTGACAACACCCTCAATAAGCGCCTTTGGACTTCTGGTGCCTCTAACTTATATTTTGTTGTTCTAAATAATTTATTTGTTACCACTATGCATGGAGGAAAGCCAGAATATTAAAAGTTAAAAAAAGAAGTCTTGTCACAAAAAACATGTCTACTCATAAGAAAAAGATTTGAAAAACAGAAGATTGATTCTCTCTCACACAGATCTCACCATTACAATCGATGCAGTAGGTCATAGCTCATGTTTACTATTGTCAATCTTTTTTGGTTGTATGCTACGTACAATAAAGTAGTGACTATGTGCATCATGTTAATTTATTTGTCATAAATTTTTGTTGGGGCCTAATATCTTGCATTCTCACATGCATAAAAGCTCACGCCTGCTACACATGATTTAAAAGAGCGCAATGTGGTAAAGTTCTGTATTTAGTGCACATTATCTGTGTGCGTTTTAAACTGAGTATATGGCTTTTGAAATAATCACCAGTATTCGAAAGCTATGATTTTTTAATTTGCAGGCATGCATGTCTGTATGGGGACCAAGCATCCATAAATTGTGCATGCGTGTGTGCAGAAATGGGCCTTGAATAGATTACATTCATTCTCGACCAAAAATGGGTAGCACAGGCCATGTACTCAATCTGGGATCAATTTCATGATTATTGAAACACACATACTTATTCAATATAGCTTGCTTTAAGGGATATGTTTAATATTTGTCTACTTCCACCTTGAACATTGCACCATGCATCCGGCACTCTCCTGAGTGCTTCTCGAAGGCACTTTGGTAACTATGCACAAACGTACAGACAGCTGTAAGTGAGCCCTCCACTTTGTTGACTGCTGAAGAACGGCGGCTTCGCCAAATCACACTTCCTTTGTGGTGAAGCTAACTTTGCTCTTGCAACAGTACAAGCTTATCTAAAATTCGACACTGTTCTTAAGAAGTACAGTAAGTGCATCTTCTTCTATCCAGAGCAGCAAAAAACAAAAACCCGAGGAGCAGCACCTGGACAGGGTGAGATACAATAGCAGCACTTCTCGATAACAGTGCCGGATTCTCTATTTGCCTCCACATAGAGAAAGCAAAACACTGCAGCCTACTTACCGGAAGATTCACTGCAGAGACACTGTGTTTTAAAAGACGATGATGCAAAAGCCCCACCTAGAGCTGTCACTGTGTTTCAGTGCTAGTTTCATAAGCACCTGCGGAAGGCACTTTGTGGAGGGCCAGCCGCGTGCATGGTGCACGTGTCCAGGGTGGAATGGACGACTTAAACACATGTGTTCAAGTACTAACAAACCGTATCTGGGTGGTCACTCAGCATGGTCTACAGAGTATACAGCAATCTGAATTTTTAGCCATCTCCAGCATCAATCCTAGATTTGGCCCACTGGTACGTCGATGTGGAGCACCCTCCAGCACCCATTTGAAAGGGTGTTATGACATCGCACCACCTTTTTTAAAGGGTGCATTCGTTACACCCTTTAAAATTTTTGCTCTGAATCTTTTTCTTAAGGGTGCTGAGCTCTGTACCCTTTCTCAGCACCCTTTTTCGAACACTCAATAGGGAGCAAAGGGTGCTCGTCTGGCGACAAGCTCATTTACACCCTTTAGGGTGAGATTTGGTTTAGTGTGTAGGCTACGCAAAGATGGCGTTCGTTGGATGCGATACGCTGCTTCCGTCACTTAACGTGAGTACCCAAGCGGATAGCATAAGACTCATGCGCAGTGGCGACAAGCGCTAACGCAATACAGGTGTTTAGTATGTCCCACACACCGCTATACGCAAAATGCTTCAGGTGTACTCGAATGCCGGGTGTGAACGCCGCCGAGAGCGATTGCCGTCCACCTCGAATTTATCAAGTGGCCATCGTGCTCACGGCATCTCCCTGTAACTCCAAAAATATGCTTTTATTTGCTTTATATTGAAGTCCTAAAGCTTCGACAGCGAAGTAGGTGCGTCATTTCGACACAGTTTTTGAGATACATTCTCAAGCAATCCGTGCTGTAGGCTAAACGACTAGCTCATCTGATAAGAGGATATGGACTACATGTTCGTTAGTTGTTTTCATTCTTCAAAGATGGCACCACTAGGAGTTGGCCGCAGCTACGGAACACGCTACCCGTATATATATATATATATATATATATATATATATATATATATATATATATATATATATATATATATATATATATATATATATATATATATATATATATATATATATATATATATATATATATATATATATATATATATATATATATATATATATATATATATATTCATATTTATATATTCATTTATTTATTTATTCTACCCTCAAGGCCTTTCGGCATCACAGAGGGGAGTCGGTTACAGGGGAAAAAAGAGACAGCAGTACAAACTAAAGAACACAATTCGTAATTAGCACAATGTTCGCTAATCATACAATGTTGGCTGAGTATGGCGAATATTGCCCGCAAGGACAACATAATTTACAAATGCGTTAATTTTGTTGCTTATACAGTATAAGTTGGGTAGGTGAAATACAGTGTTGGATGAAAAAACTGCAGGTTAGCTTGAAATGAGATGATGAGATTGACAGATGCAGCATTAATAGTATGCCATAAAAATTATTGAGGTGACATTAGTTCACATAACCGCTTATTACTGTACAATTCGATGTAATAATTTCGAAAGTTCTCATTGTTAATAATACTGACACTATCAGCCGGACCCGCCACGGTGGCCTAGTGGCTAAAATACTCGAATGCTGACCCGCAGGTCGCGGGTTGAAATCCTGGCTGTGGCAGCTGCATTTCCCATGGATGCAGAAATGTTGTAGGCCCGTGTGCTCAGATTTGGGTGCACGTTAAAGAACCCAAGTTGGTCGAATATTCTGGAGCCTCCCACTACGGCGTCTCTCATAATCGTATGGTGGTTTTGGGACGTAAAACCCCAGATATCAATAAAGCAATCAATTGAGATAAGTAATATGGTCGTGACATGAATTCAGGATGAAATGTAGCCAACAACTTATGAAAAAATGATAAGCGAAAGACCTTACGTCGTGAAGCTAGTGATTCGCTATGCAGATGTGATTTCAATAAAGATGCGCTGGATTCTTGCTTGTAGTCCCATAGAGTAAATCGACAAGAGTTATTTTGAATTAGTTCAAAGGATTGAATAAGGCTGTGGTGATAAGGGTCACATATAGCTGAAGCGTACTCTAGTTTTTGTCTTATCAATGTTTTATAAAGTAGTAACTTTATTGAGAATGGAGCGCGAGAAAAGTTACGGCGCAAATAACCCAACAAACGATTGGCTTGATTAGTTATGTATTCGATAAGTGTATTCCATGTTAAGTTAGATGCTATATGCACACCCAAGTATTTATATGCATTCGTAGTTTCTAATGAAATGTTGCTCAGATGGTATACGGGCAGATTACCGTTCGATCTAGATATTCCCAAACATTCACAATCGTTAATGTTAAGCTCCATTCGCCAGAGATGACACCAATTGCAAACGTCATTTAGATCGGATTGAAGAGTAGATATATCATGGGGTGAAGTTAATTCTCTAAAAATAACGCAATCAGCAAACAAGTGTATATTAGAGGTAACCACTGAAGTAAGGTCATTAATGTAGATAAAGAATAAAAGAGGCCCCAGGACCAAACCTTACAAGAGTGACTGAAACAACAGTGACTTAAAGAAAAAAATGTAGTATTAGTCACCACTGCACATGCTTCGTAAGCTATCCTCTTAGGCACCCATGTTAAATTATGCAAATGGAGTATGCAAACACTTGCGTACGAACAACCAGCGAGCGCAAAAACCTGCCCACGTTATTCTAAACCAGCTACGGCGAGAGGAGCCGCGCGCGTTCAACGCGTCTCGCTAAGCCATTGCGATCAAGCTTCTGTTTCTGTACGTGGTCACCGTCATCATTTTGACGACCCAAATGACGGGCTAGAAAGAAACGGGAAAGATACTTGCGCAGAGTGAAAAAGGCACGCGTACGTGACAAACGTGCCTGGCCCAGACGACGTGCAACGCCGTTCGTTATCGAACCCTGGCGAACAGCACAGCCAGCTCTCTTATTATATATCATTTAACCCTCCATCCCTTTCACAGTTCTGCCTCCACGGTGGCCATGATACCACTATAGCAGTGGTCTTTTTCGTGTCTGCATGCACCAAACGCGCCCTAACCCTTTCTTCGTTTCCTTCCAATCTGTTCGGAGGTCTCGCTCCTTGGTCATCGTCACTTCCCGAGTTCCCGCCACACGCTTCGGCCGTGACCCAAGAAATGAAGAATAAAAGCAGATTGCCCACTTCCGGGACGTATAGATTGAGCGTCCAATCCACCGAAGAGGACGCTGCACGCGCGGCTTCGCTCCGCTATGGGAATGATCAAGCCGCGAAATTTTCAGTATTGGGCTCGAGGACATACCGTGGCGCCACCATGTGGAGGCGTCCCTGTGACGTACGTGGTTGGATTGCTCCGCCGCACTCTAGCGCACAGCCCGCAACCGCTTTCACGTCTCCTCTTTTAAAGACGATAGTCTTTCTTGGGGACCTTCAACGGAAAATTTTTGGTCTGTCTGTCTGTCTGTCTGTACATTTGTCGGTTTGTCCGCCCTAACGATACCTCGAACGGCACCGAACGGCCAACACCATCCACAGCGCCCACCAATATTGCTCAAGGTTTAGCGTTCATAGTTGTGTGATTGTCAATTAAAAAAGCAAATATTGCGCATATCTGACGCGCCATAACATGTCTATGTTTTGTATGTCTGCCTTTATACTCGAAGAGGACACACACAAAACACTCTAAGTACTGAAGCGTTTAACGCGCTGCGCTGACAGTGCAACGCGATGCTGAAGGTGGTGTTTCTAACGCTTTTCTACGACGGCACGGTGGTGGCACCTGCCCGTCGCTTTCCATTCAACACCTTATCACCTTCGTGACTGGCGCGCATCTTTCTCCGCAGTCACGCATGCCTTCGTTTTCGAAAATAACTGCCAGATGGCGCTCGTGCCTAACGTTCCTAAATGCGCTTGTTCGCCTTCGTTACACGCTCAAGGCACTCTAACGCAGCGACTTCAGAATACCTTTCCCCAATTTTTTTTTCGGGCGGGAAACCCCTTTTCACAAAGTTGAGCCCCGGCAAGCAGAGGTGGTACACCATTGCTTTGGAGCATATACCATGGGAATTTTCTCTTTTTGGGGGAAGGGGGAAGGAGTTTGGTGTAGCCCCTGACTACGCCACTGGCGGATGGAAACCCGTGTGCTAAGGTACACACACGGTGACGGACAACTATGGAGGAGGATGGTGGTGCAGACTGCGGTAAAGGCGAAAGAAGTAAGCTTTAGCAAAGACTGAAGCGGCACATGTATGATGTAATAAAAAACGCTTTGTCGAACGCGTTGGCCGAACACGCAGAAGCAACTGGCCACGAAATGGACCTAAATAGGGTAAAAATAGCGAAAACAAAGGGAAAGACTTGGACTTCCAAGCTATCTTGACTGTGTGACAATTTAGACAACTGCGCACATTTTTTAATGTATTAACGGCAACTTGCCCCACATTTACACTCCTACGTCCTATTTTCAAGTATACAAAATCGGACTCTTTGCACAGTCATACTTCGTTGTAAACGGGGCTCCTGGGTTGAAACTGGAACGATCTGCTTTCATGTGAGCATTCATGATCTGAGCTCATTTTAACCCCACGGGCACGAAATAACCACAACAAAGAAAGAAAGAGGTGACAGTGGAAGAGCCAGCGGCCTTGACAGTGACATCACATTCGCATCGAACTGTGGCACGCCAACGGTAACATTTACTGTGGCTTTTCGCATAATGTACTCTGCAGAAGTATGTGCCCCTTAAGTCAGATCAGTACAACGCTGTTAAAAAATGAAAACACCACGAAGTTGCGATTAAAAACAACGCATCCAACCGCCGGTTTTTCTTCGCCAGAGCGAGGCGAGATCACGTGACCCAACCCTGCATGTCACAGCGATTGCAGTGCTCGCGCCTCCAGTGGTGGGCCTCGCACCCAATGTCTCATAGACATCGCAGGAAGAGCAGGTATACTACCGAATGAACCAAGACAGCTGTGCATTTTTACAAAACAAAAACAAGCTTGTCAGTTCTAGAAAGTGGAAAGATAGATTCGAAGCAGAACGAAGAGAAGCAGGCACAAGTACGCATGCACACACGCACCCCCCCCCCGCACACACACACGCGCACAACCCCCCCCCCCCCACACACACACCCACACACACACACTAACACGAAAATTTATAATACATTTAAGCAAATTAGTTTTAACAAGAATGAAAAGAAAACATGACCCGCAGGTCAAGGGATCGAATCCCGGCGGCGCCGGCTGCATTTTCGATGGAGGCGAAAATGCTCAGTTAGCCCCGTGTGCTCAGTTTTGGGGAAGCGTTACGCTCCACCCCTCATAGGGGCATGCTCGACAGTGTTGTTCGCCTTCTCCCAGGAACTGTATACGTGGATGCCCCTTCCGTTCCCCACCAGTGCAGTCAGGCGCCGTTATCTGCCATGCAAGCGAGAGAAGGATTAATCCCCGTGCTTCCCGCGTCGGCCGCCGATAGGACGCGCAAGACGCGCGCTCGCATACACCGCCGGCAGGGATCGGCGTTGTTTGGCCCCCCGGTGTTGTTGCGATCCCTTTCCTCTCTGTCCGTTGCTGAGAAGTATATCAGCAGCGCATGGAAGAAACAGAAGCGTGGGAGAGCCAACTCGTAACGAGTTTGCTTGTGCATGGCTCCCGGTTCCTTCTCTCGTGTTTCTGCACGCGGGAACCGAAAAGGGGGTGAGGAAATTTGCGGCGACAATAGACCGACTGGCCGCCTATCCGCTCGTGAGGAATGGACGTGTCCTTTCGATTGGCCGCTGCTCTGGCCTCGTGATGCAGAACGGTGATAAGGGCTGTGTGGCAGTTTGATGCTATAGACATCGGGGGCATGTGCTGTATACGTGTATGTTGCAGGTGCGTATTCAATGCAGCAAAGGCTCCTGCAAAATGACCGCGCGGAAACAGTACCGGAAACATTGACCCGTCTAGGAACCATGCAGGTGTAGGTTAAGCACTGGCTGTAATATAGAAAAAGGGAGAGAGAGACCGAACTGCAGTATATAGGATGCGACACTTCAATGCAAGTCCAATACAGCGTCTTGCGCGTGCGAGCCATATGGAAGCACAACTTGTCTGTAGACCGACACGTAATTAGGACGAAAAAAACGCTAGTTGTAATTACATGCATAGAAATTAGGAGAACAGCACATGACAACTGACCACTATACTCCCTACTACTATATTTGGCATGTTATCCATCATCATGCCTCATAGTTTTTTCTGCGCTATATTTAGATACGCATTTGTCTTTGATCTACGTACAGCTGTAATTGCTGCGCAACCATCTGTCATTGACAGCATGTAATGCCAAATGTTTGCGCTAGTGAGCTTAAACGTAGACTGCAATTGGAGCTTCCCAGATATTAAAAGGCGGTTGCGCTCTTTGTGTAGAAAAAAAAAGAAAAAAATCAAGAAGCAGCAGCAGTGAAAAGGAACACACCCTGCGTGAACAAAACTTTTACTTATCGACAGGCACCGAAACATACGATTACTTCTTCGTCGTGCTGAACTGAACTTGCTAGGTGAACGCAACAGATTCCCTTTTCTTCTCTCTCTCAAAGCAAACGAGGATGTGAAGTGTCTTAGTCGACGAAGCACAGGCCAATATTTTAAACACTGTTGCTAAAGTTTGGCAAATGCAAAGCAGCCGTGAGGGCTGCAATTCTATCTCGTTGCTGTCACAACAGAAAGTCAGAAGCTCGCACTAAAGCATACGCAAGACCACCACGACAGCAATCACCAGCGCCATTCCATAGCTTCTTCTTCAAACCTATGCACTTATTAAGCCGTAAGAGCCCGGTGTTCTTGAATGTATTTTTTATTTGCTGAGAAGGCGTGCAAAGAGAATTTTTCTGTTGTACTTTTACACAAAAATTAAAGCAATAAGCCTCACAAAGCTCCGATGAGCAGGCGCGTCGAGTGAACAATCGAACTCCCGATCTATCGCTCAATCAATCGACAAGTTATTCAGTCTATGAGCCTTTTCTTTGTTGAATAAATATTTGTGAAATAAAGGCCAGGCACACAGAATAAAAGGAGATATTGAAGAAGAGAGATTTAGACGCATTAACCGGAACCAATATCTTGTTTTTTGCTGGGGAAAGGACTATAGAAAGAAAGGAATTAGGACTGTGCAAGCTAATGCTGTATATAAGAACGCAGCGAGGTAAATATGGAAGAAAGTGTATCTGCCCCCGGTGCGCACCACATAGGTTATACATAGACCGCTGGCAGAATCGAAAATATATAACAACTTCTTTTACGACATGCAAATTTTGCTGTGCTCCCGACAGTGCATTCGCAGATTTATACCTCAACTCGTAAGAACTCTGTCGATTGCTTCTTCTCGGTTTCCGTAAATAATGGCACAATAGGATTGTGATCAATATGAATAATACGTGTCCTAAATCTGTCTAGCATGTCCTCATAACAATTACACAAAAACAAAACAAATACAAGTGAATGCATTTCGAAATTTTGCATCACGCGACGCGTGTAAAAGACGCAAATTGGCATCGCGATAATAGTTCGCGTATAGAAACCTCCTGCCGTAGAGGAAAAAAAACAAGAACACGCTGGGTTTTGCTTTTTATTTTTCTTCATTTTCCTATTGTGTATAATGAAAAGCTGCGTAATGCACAAACATGATAGAGATATTGTCAAGGCGTCGTAACAGGGATTAGCCACAAAGACGCGGTATAGCGGCGATAGTTCAGCGGTTACGATGCGCCATCGCTTACCCGAAGCATTTCTGTAGAGGCGAAATGCTAGAGATCTGTGCGCCGTAGGCAAAACAACCAATAAACAACAAACATGAACACACGCATTCAGTTAAGCTCCACGCATCTAAACAACAGACAACACACGCTATGCTGCAGCTCTGGCAAAACGTCTCAGAGTAACTTCTTTGTTTGGGGGGGAGGAGGAGAAAGTGTTAAAGGACCTACTGCTTTCACACATTGATGAATTTTGCTCATGGCCTGAGTTCACTGATATATAGGCCTCATTTCCGGGAAAAAACTTGAAGCGCTCGTCTGTCTCTCTCTTGTTCTGTGTTTTGTGCGCGCTGTAGAAAGTTATAATATGGATACATACCAACTCGCCCAGGTATCGGTTTTACTACAATAAACTTGTAGTTTGAAATAGCACTAGTCTTCACATGGTCTTCTTTACCTGCGTGCCTGTTTATTTCGCGCTTCACGTTAAAACATAAATCAAGTCATGAGACTTCGTCCTATTTACCAGTGTTTGTACGTGCAGCAAACATCCGCATTCAATCGAGGGCCCGGGGCCGATCACTTCGAGAGTAAAGTCAAAGCGCAAGACGTCTGCTCCATTGTAAATAACAAGTCTCAAGATCACTGGTTTTGCAGATGCAAAACATGACGGAAACTGCTTCCTAAATGCTGCACCGCAAAAAGCAAAAAGAAAAAGTGAAGGAGAGCGGAAAAGGGGGAGGAGAGGGATGAGTAGGTCCCATTGCACAAAGGTCCCTGCAATCGTTGCACTGTCTCCGTTTGCGAAAAGGGCGCGCTTTTTAGACACAGCGAAGTAACAATTGAGACACTTATTCGGGTTCATCTGTACCTCTGTACGTTTTCTGCGTCATTATTGCGTGAGAAACACGGGGCACGTTTCGATATGCTTGTCATTCTGCGCGTAAGCTTCCAACTTGTGGCTATCGCGTTCATTGCGTCGCCTTTGCGGCAAAGCTGTGACTTTTTGATATTATTTTCCCGCTCAGGATCAAGCCCCGCAGAGCTCCCGCATGTTCCTGCCTGCCTTTGTGAAGTTCTTCAAGCGACTTCTCCTCTCTCACGCTCGCTGCGCGTTCGGCATGCCTCGCTGTTCCGCAAAATGATGATGCAATGGCCACAGCACTTTCCCTCGCGAATCCTGCGCCATGAGCTCCCACTTCGCCCGCCCCCCCCTTTAGTTCCCTTCGTGCGCCTAAAAGCCTGATTCTACGCTGCACGGACAAGCAAGCCGCACCTCAGCTTACACTAATATTTTATTAATTTATTATAATTTTATTAATTCTTTTCGGCTCTGTTGGCCTCCATAGTTTTTATCGAGCGGTCTGCGCTTACTCATCATCTCGTGAGCGTACCTGTCTCGCTCAGGTCTGACTCCATTGATTGTCGACGGGTTTGTCTCTGCACAATATTGGATCCTACTTCTCTTACTGTTTCTATGACTTTCTTTCACTCTTTCTTATTCTTTCTTTCTTTCTTTTTCTCTTTCTTTTTCTCTTTCTTTCTTCCTTTCTTTCTTTCCACTTTACTTTAACGGACCAGCTGCTTTGCGAAATAGCGCTTCCTCCCAACGCCCGTCACTCCCTTCACTTCATTTCCCACTCCTTTTTTTTTTTTTTTTAGTAACAAGCTGAAAAACAATTTTGTTTCCTCCCGATCGATGCTCGTGCTTTTCTCTGTTGATGTTGGGCTGCTAAGGAGAAGATTAGCAAAAACACATTCTAGACAATGAAGCGAGACAAAGAAGAGGGACGATGTGTAAGGTGGCTTAGCGGTCGGTATTGCACGGATGAAACACTTTTTCATTCGCAAGGTTGAGAAAACGTAGCGACAGCTACGTGTGCTATGCTCGCGTATTTTCTTGTTTGCGTGCTCGTGCAACGCGTGTTGGATGCATGACGAGAGAGAAAAGGAAAAGACGAGATGGAGCGCTATAAAGCCGACGTGTGTATATATATATATATGTATCACACAGCGGCTGCGCAACACCTTGTTTCAAACACACTCGCTGGCGTACGAACTGCAAAACCTTGCACCGTGTGTGCTGCCTTACTTTTGCCACTTATACGCGCTTTGAGCATGCCTACACCCACGAAGGTTGGCAAAAAAAGGGAAGGGGGGAAGAAAAAAAGCTGTCACCAGTAGATAAGGTTGGATAAAACGCGTCAAGACCGAGTGACGGAAGTTGATGGTGAAAGAAAACAAAACATCAGAAAACGACGCGTATCGTGTGCGAACGTGCTGATGATACTCGGATGGGTGTGCATCGCACACGCGCGTTGTAGACGTAGGAAGCAAAGAAGAGGAAATCGAGAGTGACAGGGGCGCGGATGTCCGTAGCTCTTTCTGTAGAAATGAAACGGCATTGTGCGTAGGCAATGACTTATCCAAAGCATTTGCGTCCGTGCAAGAAATAGCGAGATAAAACAGAAGGAGCGCACATTTTCGAATGAGAAGTGAATCTGCACGCGTGGTCGATTTTAAGCAGGTCCGGTAGCCTTCCGTTCGCGCTCTTCTTCTTTCGCAATGCGGTACGTGGCCCCTGAATAGGGATGTGGATGTCTACGCCGCGGAAGCTGCGGATAAAACTGTGGACACGGGCGCGTTCTTTCCCGCGGTACCTTTTGAGCAAATACATCGTCGCCAGCTTCGCACGTTCGCTATACACTGTCACCTCTGACAAAACGAAAGATTTTTTGCTCCTTCCGAAATCTCGAAACGCACGCCCACTGGAACGCCAAAGAGTGCGCGCACGTACCTACCTCTGGCTACGTCAGTGACTGCGTTATACGCACCGAGACGCGCGAATGTCGACTTCGCCAATTCAGTATACTAAATTGGCCTAGTCGACAACCGTTACTTGAAAAAAAAAAAGCTCAAGCGCACTGAAAGTGACAAAGCTGCTACAGCAAATCCAACCTCCTTGCATGTGTAATATATTATACGTGCACGACTTGGTCAGTTTTTTTTCTCGCGTTTATTTAAAAAGAAGGCTATAACTTAGTAGTTATCGCAGGACGAACAAAAGCTGTCACGCCTCCGCTTTCTCTTCCTCTCACCTCGGTTTTTCTATTTATTTTTTGCTGTCACATCGCACGAAGTTCTTCCGGTCGTGCCTACTGAGAATGCGGGCAAAAAAAAAAAAGCATGGCTGCTTGATTTATGCCACGTGGTGGTAGAGATTTTTCATCTGTTTGGCGGGATCTCCTTCAATATGTTCTCCTGCCACGGCTGTTGTATTCTATATTGCGGGGAGAGTGAACGTGTTCCGATGCTTCACTTTCGAGAAAGATAGTGCTCCCCGTCTACGCGCATAAACGCTCTCGAGAAATCCGTCCAGCATAAAGTCGCGGATGGATGACCGGACACGATGCGTGCGCCCGCGTGTATCAGCGGCGAAGGGGCCGAGTGGCTCTTCTGCAGTCGCGGCTTTTGGGCGGCAGTATTCTCATTTTGCTCCCGATTTCCTTGGCCGGTCTCTTAAACGTCCGTCTCCTCGCGGGGTCCATTGTCGCGCTTCTTACACGACGCCTGCAGAAGCGCCTTTTGAAAACCTGCCGTGGGCGTATAGCGAGCGAGGGGAAGCCTATCATCCATCTTGCATGTTTATACACGCGCGCATCTCAAGTGGCATCGTGAAGAGCTTTTACTGGGCGTCTCGGGTAAAAAACAGCGTGCCATGCGGAGGCGTCGCTCTCGAGTCGTGGCTCTTTTTTTTTAATGGGCGCGAGACTCCGTGACGCTGCCTTCCGGACACGTACAGAGCGTAGTACGTGAAACAGTAACCATGTCCTTGCATTTTTTTCAATTTCTTACCAGTGACAAGTTTAAAAGAGAAAAAGAAATCCCGGGGTGTAACGTGCTCTAAGTATACGATATTAGTGTGCAACGTGGTGGGCGACTCAGCATTAATTTCGACCACCTGGGTTGTCATTTAACGTGAGCCTATATTTAAAACTCACCGGCAAACATACTCAAGAGCCGAATGACTCAGATCGAGCCGTGAGTCTGAGTGATTCCAGATGATAAATGTTTTGGTGATTTGTGCGGTTGAAGGAACATTTTAGCGCAGTCTGGTTGAGGAAAATTCAATGGGTGGCAGTCCGAGTCAGTCCGGAGGGCGATATACATTTCTTCAGTGAGCCTGAGTGATCACATATTTTTTTACCGACCGATAGAGCCTAGTTCGCGAGCGCTTTCAAAGCCAAGCTTCTATAGATTTCGGATTTTGGAGGCGGCATATCGCGTGAAAAAAGTCCGCCGCACCAGGCGAGTGTACCCAAATAAGACGCCGAAAGGCCCGTCGGTCACGTGTGTCTTTGTGCACGGCACTTCTTCAATAATTGATGCTCTCTCGATCGTTCGCTTGTCGGCGTTCAGCTGTTCCTTCCGACGTGGGAGCCTCACATTTTTACCGCATTCGCGTGTTATTTCACGTTGCAACATTTCATTCTTGCCTTTCACTGATTCCCGCCTATCGAAGTTGTAGCCTGTAGCGACGTAAGAGTTGCGATGCTAAGCACGTGGTTGAAGCTCCAATTCTCGACTTCGAGGAAAGAAAAGGTTAGGAGAGAGCATTGCGCAATCTGAAAGAAAGAAAGAAGAGAGAGAGAGATAAATAGAGAGCAAAGGCAGAGAGGTTAACCAAGCTTGAGTCGGTTGGCTACCCTACACTTGGGGGGAAAGGGAGAATAATATAAATGAAAGAGATAGAAAAGAAGAGGAGTAAGAAAGAGAATGATGAATAGTCAGCTCGAGACTACACAGCATTGTGTGTCACTGTTCTTTCACAAGCGGTCGTGAAGTCTGGTGGTCCTTAAGAAGTGCAAGAAGGCTTTCGTGGCTTTGCGTGTATGGGAGAACGTCGGCCAAGGTCCCAGGATCTTCTCTTCTGTAAGTGGCCGCGATCCAGCTGACGGAGCTTGGCTTCCATAATACCTCGTTCAGACTGGTATGCTGGACAATGACATAGTATGTGCTCGAGCGTTTCCTCGCAGGCGCAGATGTTGCATGCCGAAGTGCTCGCCATTCCAAGGAGACGAGAGTACGCATACGTAAATGCCACGCCCAACCTCATGCGACACAGTAAAGTTTCAGCGCATCGTGGTAGCCCGTATGGCAAACGAAGTTGCAAGTTTGGGTCAATCGAATACAGGTGCGTGTTGGAGAAACCCGGTGTATTCCACTGTAGGAGAGTTATACGGCGAGCAAGTGATTGTAGTTGCCTTGCAGCGTCCGTTCTCAAGAGTGGTATGGGCGTACGGAGGTCTTGGTCATGAGCCGATTGAGCAGCTTCATCCACGCGGCCTTGCCGACAATTCCGCAATGACTCGGCAACGCCTGAAATACAATATCGTGACCTTACCTGAGCGCTACATGGTAGTCGTGTCTTATCTGATATACGATTTGTTCGTGTAACCCGTGCTGCATAACAAAACGTAGTGTCGGTAAGGCTGACCTCGAGTTGCAAAAGATGGCCCATTGGTTAGGTTGCTGCCGAAGAGTGTACCTTACTGCATGCACCTTGAAGCGCTGCGAGCTCTGCTGCTGTCGACGGCGTGGTGTGAAAGAACTTGTATCGAAGCAACACATTATCGGACGGAACAACCACTGCTTCTGTAGAGCTGTTGGAATTAGTGGAGCCATTGGAGTAAACATGTATGCGGTCGAAGTTAATTTCTTCCAACAAACGCAAAGCCAATTGTTCCAGAGCTAGCGGTGACATGCGTGCTTTCTTAACGATTCCAGAAACTGATAAGCGCACGTCAGGTTGACGAATACTTCATAACGCAGCTGTTGGATGCGTCGCAAGTTTGAAGCGAGACGGTAATATGTGCTGATGTTTTGTCATATTACCACAGAACGAAGAATGGGGCCTCCGAGCTGTCAAACACGCTAAACGATGTGACGGTGACCGTGATAAATGCCGAATGTGCGCTCTCAGCGTCTCGACAATGATATGCATCGTGACCGGCTGTTCTTGCACGAAAAAAATAGTTGCCACTGTTGATGAGCAACTTGGAAGGCCAAGATATGTCCGAAGTGCTTGTGCTTGTATGCTCTGTAGTGCATGGATGTTAGTCTTGCACGAGCTGGACAGGACAGGAAGCCTGTACCGGAGAATTCCGAGAAAGAGGGCTGTATAAAGCTGCAACATGGAGTGCATGGATGGGCCCCATGATTTTGCAGCGACGAACTTGAATAAATTCTCAATGCCAATGAGCTTTTTCTTCAGGTATGCGACATGCGGGCTCTAGGTTAGGTCACGATCTACGATGACACCTAAAAATCTACAACTGCTCTTATATGCGATTGCTCTGCCATCGACGCACAATGGGTAAAAAGACATCGGTTTGCGTGTAAACGCCACCGCTGCGCATTTTTCTGTGGCGATAGTCAAACCTTGCTGGTGAAGTTATGCCGAAGTCATTGTTTCCGCTTTCTATATCCTTGCGCGCACTTGGGGCCGTGTCGTGCCGGACGCCCAACTGCAGATATCATCAGCGTACAGAGATATATAAGCCGTCTGTGGCAGCGTTTCGGCGAGCCCCACCAGAAGCAGGTTGAAAAGAGTCGGACTTAAAATGCCGCCTTGTGGCACCCCATGACTTGTGAAATGCTTATTCGTAGGCCCATCTTCAGTTAGAACGAACATGGACCTCTTTGTAAGGTAGCTTCTTACCCATCGAAAGGCACGACCTCCAAGTTCAGCTGCTTCAAGAGCATTGAGAACAGCCTCATGGGTCACGTTGTCATAGGCACCTTTCACGTCTAAGAACAGAGCTACCGACAGCCGCTTCTTAGCTTTCTGTTGCTGAACAGAGGTCACTAAGTCAATGACACTATCAATTGAGGACCGACCTCGTCGAAAGCCTGCCATAGCATCAGGATAGATGTTATAACGTTCCAGGTACCATTCCATGCGTGTAAGCAGCATCCTCTTCATGACCTTGCCGACGCAGCTTGCTAGTGCTATAGACCAGTATGATGCCAAATCTAATGGAGACTTTCCGGGCTTCAACAAAGGCACCAGGCGACTTCACTTCCACTCATCAGGCACCATTCCATCATACCAAGACCTATTGAAAATGTCCAGGAGACAGCGCTGGGCCTGCGGGCCTAGGTGACGTAGGGTAGTATAGGTCACTCCATCCGGACCTGGGGACGATGAGCGTCTGCATGTGTTCAATGCCGCATGAAGTTCTTCCATAGTGAATGCAACCTCCATTTGCTAATCTTGTGTGACTGGAGAGTCCTGTGGCAATAGATCGATTGGTATAAAGATGTCGCCAGCGATCTTTACAGAAAATTCATCGGAGACATCAAGCTGTGAGCGACGTTGATGTAGCGAAAGAGCGGCGAAGGGATGATGCTGTTGCGGTTGTTAGTGAATACCTCGAAGAGTTCTCCATACGGGAGACAAAGGCTTTCGAGGGTCTAGTGAGTCACAAAAACTCTTCCATCATTGCTCCTGGAGTTTATGCATTCGACGCTGGATTTTCTTCTGAATGCGTCTTAATGCGTCTGGATTTTTTGTTTGAAATAAATAAATAAATAAAGTAATAATAATAGTTGATCAGCCAAGCGCAAGCGAAGCGTCGGACGTCCCAATTTTTATAGAACGAAGGTTCTTATATTTCTCTCTCTCTCTCTTTTTTTTGTTTTGTTTCTTTCTGTATAATTATTATTTTTTGCATACAAGCTAGTTTATAATACAGCCGCCGTTAACCGTGTCTCGAACGCGCGCTTACAATTACAGTTACAGCAGTGGCAAGTAATAACTGCTAAACCCCAACAGCGGGCGAAAAGTGTTGATCCAGCTGTGCCCTAAATACAAGACCTCGATAGATTACCTAGTTTCCGGTTATTCAAAATTACAACAAAACAAAGCACAACGAAAGTTTCCGCTATTGAGGACTGTTACGAGAGTCCCAAAGGCTAAACAAGGGAAAATATATTTGTCATCTTTTTCAACAAAGTGCCCATCGATATTTAGTCGCGAGTGCTCTATAGAAAAGCGGCGTCATTATATTCATCTTTCTGATTTTTTTCTTTCTTTTTCCCCTTGGCGAAGCAACAGCCATGCAGTAGAAGGCCACCACGTGGTTGACAAGTCACCTCGCGGCTCGGGTCTGAAACAAGGAGGATCTGGGAACAGTTTCTTAAGTGGTGTATCATTCAGCAGCACCGAAGAAGCAACCGGCCGGTGCGGTGTGTGTGCAGCTCCTTGCTTATGTACGAGAACACGACAAATCTCTTTTCTTCGTCAGAACATCATCATCATCAGTAGCAGCCTGACTACGTCCAGTCCAGGACAAAGGCCTCTCCTATGTTCCACCAGTTAACCCGGTCCTGTGCTTGCTGCTGCCAATTTATACCCGCAAACTTCTTAATCTCATCTGCCCACCTAGCCTTCTGTCTCCCCCTAACTCGCTTGCCTTCTCTAGGAATCCAGTTAGTTACCCTTAGTGACCAGCGGTTGTACTGTCTACGCGCTACCTGCCCAGTCCATGTCCATTTTCTCTTCTTGATTTCAACTATGATATCCTTAACCCCCGTTTGTTTCCTAATCCACTCTGCTCTCTTCTTGTCTCTTAAGGTTACACCTATCATTTTTCTTTCCATTGCTCGCTGCGTCGTCCTCAATTTAAATTGAACCCCCTTTGTAAGTCTCCAGGTTTCTACTCCATAGCTAAGTACCGGCAAGAGACAGCTGGTATATACCTTCCTCTTAAGGGATAGTGGCAATCTACCTGTCATAATTTGAGAGTGCTTGGCAAATGTGCTCCACCCCATTCTTAATCTTCTAGTTACTTCAATCTCGTAGTTCGGCTCCGCGGTTATTACCTGCCCTAAGTAGACATAGTCTATACGCTGGCACAAAAACATGAGTTATTACGCGTTCTGTCTTCTCATACCCTCTCTTCCCCCTTGAAGTCTCTATCGCACGCGTTTTAATTTAACTTCGCTGCTACCTCGTGCTTAGAACGGGGAAGTTGACTGCAACTGGCGCTTACGTCGTGGTCGTGAGTGGGGGGGGGGGGAAGAGAATCAAGAAGGAGACGGGAAGTAGTGAGACGTGTACCTTGGCATAGTAGGGAGAAGGGCACTACTGCGACAAACCTTTGCCCCTCCTCCTTCCTCCTTCTGAATAGGAACCTTGCGCACGTGTATGAGAACCACAATAAAAATGGCAACAAATATGGCAATGAGGAAAGCATACATATGCCTGATCTATGACTGCAATAGCAAGCAATGATAAATGCAAAAGAGTGTTACCTTTAAACAGACTCTTGAGATTAATTGCAGCTTAGTCGAAGAATCCTGGCTCCAGAAGCACTTTCGCGCGCTCTAGAGCATACATAATGCAACTCGCGCTCAGGATGTAACATTCGTTGTCACATCATCCCTTCAATGTCACATTTAAGCACGCACATGAAGTATGTACAACACGAAGTATGTAGGTACTCGTGAACTATTTCATAAATTGGCAATGAATGAAGTACCGTTTGTGTACTGAAAATTAGCTACGCTATAAAACACCTTGCCCAGTGAAAACTAATCGCAAGCGTGGCCTTTTGCACTCGAACCTAACAACCACGAAATTAAATATAATAATAAACAAAAATGACTACGTGCTACTCTTTTCGTGAGCGCATCCTTGCCACGTATATGACTCTATTTAAAGAGTACAGTTAACTCTCTTTTGGGTCTCACGACTCTCGGAAAGGAGTATAACGATATCTAAAGACAGTTAACGTGTCTTCTTAAACACAGTGATATACTTTGCAAGTCCATAGTAAGACAAAAAAAAGAAACAAAGACACTTCTTTTTTTTGTTTCTTGTATACGGCGCATCTCAATAAAAACAATAAAGAAAAAAGGCTTTTTTTGGGCTCGTAAAGCTCACGATACTTTCACATTTGAAAATTGTTCGAATGTCTCGAAACGGGACTACTTGATTGGAGAGTCGAAGCAATTAAGATACTATACTCGGCGACAGCTTTTCTCGACAGCACTGTGGAATCTATAGAGCCGAACCGCCTGCATGCGCGCGCGCCAGGAAATAGTACCTATTTTATTTTCTGATTCTAATAGCTACTTGGCCCGAATAAATAAAACTTTCTTCATTATAAGGATAAAACAAGTATGGGACGCTGTTCATGAAAAAGAAGTTATCGTGCGCCCTAGTTTTCTTTTTCTTTTTTATTTCTTGGACGGCACCACGTTTTCCGCCCGCCGGCTGCGTCTGCTGCTTGCTCTTGCAGCGGCGAGCACAGCATCGGCCGTGGAAAAGCTGCTCATCGTTGGGACGCGCCGTCTTTCATACATCACGCATCGAACTTTCCAGGCTTATCACTGGTGGCCGCGCAAGCTCTGAAATAAGCTTCACTGTTCGCGTCTTGCGCGCAATCCTAACAATGATCTACAACAATTGTGAGGCTTCTCGAACACTGAGGCGCAGTCTGCGCCGATCATTTCTGACAGCTTTTGAGGGCGTAAACCAAATATTGCAAAACTGAAACAAGACAGGCCCGTGGCCGGATCGTGCCGCAACCGGCCTTCCATTTCGCCTGTACCAGGGCTCAATACCGTAAACGTTAACATTCGATCACGTGCGGCGCATACCCGTATATACTGGGCTGAACACGGAACCTAAACTTCACTGTTATAAAGGCTGTATAATGCTGGGAAAACGTTCTGAACAACGGAAAGTTTTATATGTACCAGTATATAAACAGCACAGTAACTAGCTGCATGTATGCACTCTCATCAAAGTTTAACTCTGACGTTCCCATTTTGCATGCATACATTTTGCTAAACACACTAGCGCAGCGAGCAAGCGAAAACCGAAACTGGAACCGAAAGTGGCTGCAAGCTGCCATACTACTTGCATAGTAACACAAATGTGTGGAGGCCCCGCCTCTGTAGCCTTCGCTCCAATGTCAAGAAAAGCTGTCGCCGAGTATAACAGGCGTATTACGGGAAACTATCCACTATTTGCACATTCCAAATAGTCAGCCCAACAGTTTCCTTCTTTCATTAATGCTTCCCCCGAATAACAAAGAATTCATGAATGGGCGCATGTTCGCTGCATTATTGCATTTGTTGTTTTTGTTGTGTGCTAATATGCACTGTCATACTTTTATAAGGACGTGCGTGAACTCACAGAAAGAAATCTTTCAATCACTGCGTCGACACTTCTACCTTGCCGGCTGCGTGGAAGGACGCCAGAGTTACTTTCATACCAAAACCTGGTAAGCCCATAAACACAGCCAACCTAGCCCGATTTCCTTCACTTCATGCATCGGAAAGGCCCTTTAACACGTCATTTTCAACCACCTTAACAAATTCATAGAAGAACACAGCTTACACCCTCACGAAATGATAGGCTTTCGTAAATTCCTCTGCAGCCAAGATGTCATGCTTCGACTAAAGCATGACATCATTATTTCTAACTCTAGCCTCGATACTCAAGCAATTCTCAGTCTCGATCTTCATGGGGCTTTCAAAAACATCAGCCACACATACTGTGTGAATTTAGCGCTATAGGCGTTGGTAAAAAAATACATAATTACATATCTACGTTCCTTTCGAACCATACGGCCACTATTCACAACGGGCTTGAACACTCTTGCTCTTACTCCTTGGGGAGGTTTGGCACACCTCAAGGATTTATTTATTCATTTATTCATTTTACCTGCAGCGCCAACAAGGCATTACAGCAGGGGGGTATATGCAAATACATGAATACGATTCATCACATGGGGGAAAAAATAAGGAAAAAGAGAACTGACATGAGAATAAGTGGTACAAATCTGCACAATAGCGCGTCAAATGTACAAGCAATGTCACAATGAAAAATTTACATGTGCGACAAAAACGTGTGAAACAGAGCATCAGATGTACAATTAACAATATTACCTGGTAGTTTATTCCAGGCCCCAATGGAATGGGGAAAGAAAGAACCCTTGTACACATCAGTACGGCAATCAATTTCACGAATTTTCCATTCATGGTCGCGTCGCTTAGATACAAAGTACGGGGTTAGTAAGAAAATTTTAGGATCAAGACCAGTCTTATTGAAATAAATACGATATAGTAGTTCAAGTTTGTGATGCAACCGACGTTTACTTAGTGTTTCCCAGCCCAACTCTGATTTAAGTGATGTAATGCTAGTGCGAAAACTATTATTTTTAGTTACAAATCGGACGGCGCGGTTGTGGACGCGTTCTAGCAGTGTACATAAATTTTCGAATTGTGGGTCCCACACGGCGCAGGCGTACTCCGTAATGGATCTTACGTTGGCGAAATATAAAAGTTCTTTAACTTTTGGAGGAGCATCACTGAAGTTGCGTTTTAGAAAGTTTAGCATGCGGGAAGCCGAAAAGGACACGTGTTCAATCTGACGTTTCCAGGTTAGGTTAGATGAAAAATAGACGCCGAGATATTTATAATCTAGCACTGTATCAAGATGCATACTTCCCAGAGTGTATTTTGATAAAACAGGGCTGCGACTGCGTGTGAAGGAAACGTGCTTACATTTCGCAATATTCAAAGTCATTTTTCATTTTGCACACCACGTTTGGATATGGTCGAGATCGCTCTGAAGATAGCCCGTGTCAAGTGGGCTTTTGATACTGCGATAAACAACGCAGTCGTCTGCGTAAAGGCGTACTTTGCAGGACAAATTACTTACAATATCATTAATATATACAAGGAAAAGCAGGGGCCATAAAACAGACCCCTGCGGAACACCAAAACTAACATTCACAGCACCTGATTTACAGCCATTTATCAGGACACATTGGGTACGATTATGCAAATAACCTGTTATCCACTGGACAACATCATGATGTAGGCCAAGAAAAGACAACTTATGGAGCAGCAACGAGTGCGGGACAGAATCAAATGCTTTTTTAAAATCCAAAAATACACAGTCAGTCTGTTCTTTTACGTCAAATGCTGAATGAGATCATGGCTAAATTCTATTAATTGCGTTGTACAGGAAAAACCTGCCCGAAAGCCGTGTTGGCAGTTAGTAAAATATCTATTGGATTCCAGGTGTTTTATTATGGCGCTATATATTATATGCTCTAGGATTTTACTACAGACACTTGTGAGGGATATGGGCCTATAGTTTTCAGGATTGCTTTTCGGGCCACTTTTGTGAATGGGCGCAACGTTAGCGATTTTCCAATCCTCAGGCAGGTCACCAGAAGCAATCGACTTGGAGAACAGAGTAACGAGAAAGTGGGCAATAGTCTCACGGCAGGCATGAAGGACGTAATTGGGTATGCCGTCAGGTCCGCCTGAAGAATTAACTCTAACATTCTGGAGTAGTTTGAGTACACCATTATAGGTCACAATGACGGGATCCATTTGTTCATTTATTTGTTCTGAGAAACTCGGAGCATTTTCACAATACGTTGGAGAGAAAACAGACTGAAAGTAATGATTTAAACAAATAGCCTTTTCATGGTCCTCAGAGACAGTTGTGCCGTTAACGTGAAGACAGGGTATTCCTGTATGTTCCTTGCCCTGGGATTTCAAAAATTTCCACATTTCTTTGGGATTTTCCCTTAACTTAGTTCCCAAAGAGCAGAAATATTTGTCTTTAGCAATTTTGTTCCGTATTTTTATGTCTTTGCCGAGGAGCCTTACGGCATCCATCACGCTCTGGTCTTTCTTTTTTCTATACGTTTGCAAAAGACGGATCAGTGTTGTCCCCCTTTCTTTTGAATATCGCCTTGATGCCGCTGGCTAGAACGCTGAGATTCATACCAGATCTCAAATTTTCACTTCATACAGATGATATACCCTCTGGATGACAGGCAGCTCTGACGGTCACATTCAGGAGACTATGCAGACTGCTGCTGACAGGGTGGTGGTTTGTGCGGATAACATGAACCTTACCCGTTCACCCACTAAATCCGAACTGCTCTTCCTGCCGGCCCATCGGGGCTCTGAAAAGCACATTTCTAATATACAAATAACACTGAACAATACACCTGTACCTAAAGTTGACAGAATGAGGGTGTTTGGACTACACATTCAAAGAAATTGACAAAACACACACCCATTCAGACAACTGTGGACCACACTCTACGCTTTATAGGCAGGATATCTATTAGGCATGGCGAACTACGAGAGGCAGAGCTCCTCCGCCTCATCCAAGCCTTCGTCCTCAATAAAGTGACTTACTCTCTACTTTATCTGTCCTTTCTTAGAAGGGAAGAAAATGACGTAGACACTTTGTTTCGCGAAATCGACAAATTCGCTCTCGGAGTCGCCATTCGAACGTCCACCGCACGGCTCCTGGAGACAGGCACATTAAACAACTTAACTGAACTTATTGAAGCACACTTAACTTCACAATATGCCCGCCTTTCCAACACACAGACCGAAGAATCATACCCTCAGTACCAGGCCAACTCCAACCACTAGCACCAAACACATCATTCCGCGTGAATTACACACCAGTCTACACATTCCGCCGCTCCCTAAAAATATGCACCCTGTGCACCACGAGCAACGTCGACGACAGCGTGCAAGAACTCTTGAAAAACAGTTTTCTACTTCTACAAAAGTGCTCTACGTGTATGCTGCCGAATACAGTACCCGTCCTTTTTTTTGCCCTCTGAGTTATGAATTCGCAAGGGTGCCGCTTCCATTTGTACTTCCTTTTCTGAGGAGGCGGAGGAAGCAGCCATATCTCTCGCTCTTACAGTTCCAAATTATTCATTTATTATTAGCGACTCAAAAACTGCAATCTACTACTTTGGAGCGAGTACGGCGTCCAAAGCAGCCCTATCCCTCCTCCTGGCCCATATCCCCCAACATGACACTGCTTTAATAGGGAGTTTCAGTGCTGGGTACCCAAGCGGCTTGCGTGCCCAGGAAGTTGGGGGCGGCGGTATTGTGCATGCGCAGAACCCCAAACAGATGCGTCGCAAGATCGCTGGGGCGATGGGCCCATGCGTCCGTGCGGACATAGACAACGCTGCCAACCACTGGCCTCCTAGTGGAGATAATGTTGCCGGCGCACATGCTGGCGCATCATGTTACCTTCATGGCGAGCAAAGCTGAGGCTGGGCAGAGCCACCACTTTGACTTCTAAGTTTTAAGCGCAAATATTATAGTGCCTAGCCACTATACAAATATCATAGCACAAATGCGCCAAACCTCGGACAGCATGGATCGGCCGCCTTGTAATGTCCACCTTCGCAGGAACTGACGGTAATGGTGAGTTCCTGCGAAGTCGTCGAGTTAAAATGAACGAACGTGCAAGCACCAATAGCGATTACATTGTTTCAGCCAGATTACAAAAGCTACAATGGCCTAGAACATTGAAACAAAATATATGCCAGCCCCCGATCAGCTGAATAGGTGGCGCATCTAGCGCGGCCAGAGTGAACCAGAAAATCACAACATTGTGATTTCAGAAACATTGTGCATTGTACGTCTGGTGCAAAAACAGCGCAGCACCTTTATTACAAATGAGTTACCTTTTTTAGCCATTTTCACCTCAAAAACATTACGCGTAAGCCAACATGTTCATGACTGTGGTTGCAGAAAGCGTCACATGATGTCGACACTATCGTTACAGTAACCTTGTGTTTTTCACTTTTTTGCACATACCAGGATACTGTAGACAATAAAAAAAGCCTCGTGATTTCGCCACAACGTTGATTCGATCCTATGTAAGAGAAATGCAGTTTATATTCACTTAGAATCACCATTTATGGTTTGGGAAAACGTAAAGGCATACATGTCTACGTAAGTACGTAAACGTTTACGTATGAGGAGCTTAAAGCGTTAGGAGACGCACGTTCCAGTAACACCACAAACGCAAAGCGGTATCGGGTAACACGATAACGTAAAGAAGTATACGTACAAGGTAAATGTTACACAGAGTTACGCGTATACACCGTTGCTGTGTTGTCGCGCTTGTCGGACTATGACCCACCGTCTTGATTGCTTGGCATCGACGGTGCTGGCTGCAGTCGCAAGTGTGGCACATACGAAAAAGCTTTTTTCGCTTCGTGTTGATAATTGTCATATTATTTTAAAAAATGGTGAAAGTAGTTCATTTCACGTCGCTATGTATGTTTATTTAACATTTTAAATCGTAAAAATAATTAAACAATACTTACGCGACAAGACACTATGGCGCTGCGAGCGTGTGTAACCTTCGGGCGGCTCGCATATGCGTGCGCACTGCTATAAGGCATTTCAGTTGGGTATGGGTTGGGTACGCAACGCCGCGCGCCCCCAAGCCCGCAGCGCCCCAAGAGCTTGGGACCCAGCACTAAAACTCTCTAATATGGACTCCCGTGCACGCGGGCCTTGCCGGTAACGAGGCGGCTCACGCTAGCGCCTGAGGATTTACGTTGCGGCACAGGCGCTGCAAGAGCCAAGCTCCGTTCCGACAATGGCGTTTGCTGCATGGGATCGCCTTCCAACATTTCACGACATCTGTAAGCACTACCGACTCGGCCATTTACCCATACCTCCGCTAATGTCAAAATCCCCGCGAAGGCGTGAAATACTGTGGCGACAGCTGCAGACTCACATCTTTCCCTCTCGCTCAATTCTTCACCTCATGTACCCTTCCCTTTACCCATCCCCCTCTTGTAAATATTGCCCCGCACAGAAAGCAAATCTTAATTATATTATGTGGGGGTGCCCCAATCACCTCCCTCCACCATCCCTCCAAAAAGTAGTTAGTAATGAGCAGCAGTGGGAGGCTGCCTTGCGCAGCTTGACACCCGACGCCCAGGAGGCCATCCTGGGTGGGCAGAGAAAGTTGCCGAGGACTACCCAGTGTAGAAACCTCTCCTCATCTCTGTCCCGTTGCCCGTTTTCTCTGCAAAGGAAAAATAAAGTTTTTACCTACCTACATTTAGCACTATATATATATATATGATATATATATATATATATGGTTATAAACTTCGAGAATAGTGCAGTATAGGAAACAAAACAATAACATATTTATTTATTCCTAACAGTTTCAGCTGGTGGACCAGCCTTCTTTGGAGGATGTAAGTATAGCCTTCTTCGGAGGATATATATATATATATATATATATATATATATATATATATATATATATATATATATATATATATATAACAATTGGTTGCTACCCCCTCACTGCCCCGCCGCGGCGGTCTAGTGGCTAAGGTACTCGGCTGCTGACCCGCAGGTCGCGGGTTCAAATACCGGCTGTGGCGGCTGCATTTCCGATGGAGGCGGAATTGTTGTAGGCCCGTGTGCTCAGATTTGGGTGCACGTTAAAAAACCCCAGGTGGTCGAAATTTCCGGAGCCCTCCACTACGGCGTCTCTCATAATCATATGGTGGTTTGGGACGTTAAACCCCACATATCAATCAAATCAATGCTACCCACTCACTTCATAGCATCTTCTATTTGCGCTTGTTTCTTTTTCTTTCTGAGCAAAGAAAATATACAGATAACGCAACACAAACATAGTGCGAACTGGAGAGGACTGCGAGCAATAACAAGCCTTTTATTGCCCATGAACGCATACGACCTCAAGTTAAACCAAAGCGTTTAAAGAACGGGTCTCTCCTGTATATAACATTGAAGACTATGGGAGCAAAAAAAAGAGAACATCATCTCGGCAAGGCAAGATATTAAAATATGTATTTTTGTTTTATTGGACAAAATCGATCTTTCTTTCTTCGTCGTTGCCGTCACTCCTGAATATTTAGCAGAATATATATAAAAACGAGTTCAAAGAAATTGAGCAACTACGAAACTGAATTGTGTGCCATGGGGGAGTGGCTTTGCCATTTCTAAAAACGCCGGACACTTTCATTCAATATTTCTCAGCCCCATGAATACACAGTGATATGTATCTGGGGACGAAGGGAGTATCAAACACAGTAACTAAATATAAAGATGACCAGCTCGCAAAGGAACGCGAAATAGGAATGGAAATTAAACTTGAAGATCAAAAGAGAGGTTCGCATGCAGAAAACTGTACCGTTGTTTCGCTGACATGCAGGCACACCTGTACGCCATATACGTATACAGTAACAATACGCTGCACGTATGATACGCGCGGGTGTGCGTCATTCTGGTGGAAAAAATATTACTAAATCGGAACGCTCTAGCGTCAAGAAAAGCGCTCGGGGCTGGTGAAAGGGGTGGAAGTAAACAGCCGCAAACCGGTACGACCATTTGGCAAAAAATTTCTGATTAGAAGAATATATATATATATATATATATATATATATATATATATATATATATATATATATATATATATATATGAGATATAACAGACAGTAATGCCAAGGAATGTACAGGGGAAGTTATTAGAACCAATGGAATGTAAATAAGAAGAAAGAAGAAAGAAAAGTGGATGAAAAATTTACCAACTGTGAGCTCACAGTTGGTAATTTTTTCATCCACTTTTCTTTCTTCTTTCTTCCTATTTACATTCCATTTGTTCTAATAACTTCCCCTGTACATTCCTTGGCATTACTGTCTGTTATATCTCATTAATATTGTGTTAAAACACGGAAAAACGAGCCCTTAGGTATACACTTCTTTTCCCTTATATATATATATATATATATATATATATATATATATATATATATATATATATATATATATATATATATTTATATATATATATATATATATATATATATATATAGTGGGAGTAATAATTCAATGGGCCAGTTAGTCTTCGTGAAGGTATGGGATATGGCACAACGGTAGCGTTGTCAACAAGGATAAATATATTTATTTCCCAACAGTTTCGGGAGGGGTCCTCCCTTCATCAGGGGATTCCCTTCCTCCCTTCATCAGTATAACTCATCCCCTGATGAAGGGAGGACCCCTCCCGAAACTGTTGGGAAATAAATATATTGATCCTTGTTGACAGCGCTCCCGTTGTGCCATATCTCATACCAATATATATATATATATATATATATATATATATATATATATATATATATATATATATATATATATATATATATATAGTCTAGTAGATCCTCCGTGAGCGGTCACAACGTGGTTTATTTCGACGTTTCGGCCTAGAGTCTGGCCTTCATCATATATATATATATATATATATATATATATATATATATATATATATATATATATATATATATTCCAGTAGATCCTCCGTGAGCGGTCACAACGTGGTTTATTTCAACGTTTCGGCCTAGAGTCTGACCTTCATCAGGATTAAAGATACAGTTTGTCGGTGCTCAGCTTTATACAATCTCAAATCAGAGGGCAAGGAAAGAGGAAAAAAAGACAGAAAAAAAAGAAAGAAAAAGAAGAAAAAGAGAAGAAGAAGAGAAAAATAATATACGGTGGACGCCCCTCGGGTGCCCCCCTTTCCACTTTTACTTCCACTTCCCCCCTCCTCCCTCCACCTCCCCCTGGTTGGGACTCCGGGTCCTGCCGGTCTCGTTTTCGGTAGCTGGCCCCGTCGCAGGATCCATCGTCCAACAATTCAGCGAGAAAGAAGCGCCCGAACAAACGACAGAGATTTATTTACATGTGGAGAAGTGATCAACTGATCCAAGGAGAGAAGAGAGAGAGATACAAAACGTCTTCGGCATTTTATAGCGCCGCGTTGCCGACACTGGGTGCACTGTCCGCATCGTCAGCCAATACGGTGTCCCCGGCACCTCGGCCACGAGGGAGGGGGAAACACCCCTCACAACACATGGAGTGGCACAACCTAACACGATGTCCATATATGGTCAAGGCGCCCTAAAAAATGCCCAAACATGGTCACGAATGCACAGCAGATTCCGGAGTTCTCCCGGCGAGAGGAGGAGCCTGAATGGGGAGGTGGGGGTGGACGACACAGTCGGTCAAGAACCGGTTCTCCCCCAAACTCCTCTTGCTTGGTTCCCTAGGGCCGGTCCTAACAGTCTCTCGCGCGGGGGGGGGGGGGTAAAGATCTCGATGGGCTGAGGTTTGCAGCCACTGTCCGGAGAGATCAGCGCCGGCAGTCAGTTTGGTGACGACCGTCTTTGGTGAAGTAGAGGGCACCACCTGCTTCATTGTGGGCTCAACAGACATCACATACGCAGACGAAAAGACAACTACTCAGCCGGTGAGCGCCGGACAATTCCGCCAAACTCCCCCAGGCAATTTTCCCCTTTAACTGATAATAAAGGAAATACACAATTTATTCAAAATGTTACTCATACGTTAAGGTGACACAAAACAACAACAATGGAAGCACACCGAACCTGAAACCCTGGATAGCCGTGTCTTCAACGTTTTCAAACAAGTACACCTAAAAGAGTAAAAAAAACAATCACTAGCCCTTGTCTAGGTCAGGAAAAAAATGCCAGAGTTCTCGACACATCCTCTCGCGTCAGGGGCATTGACTTAAGCCATCAGCGTTGCCATGAAGTACACCCTTTTTGTAGCGTATTTCAAACATATATTGTTGCAAAACGAGGCTCCAACGCAGCAGGCGGCCGTTCTTAGAGGACATGGTCTGTAGCCAGGTGAGAGGACAATGGTCCACTTCCACAATGAACTTGCTTCCGGCAATATAACAAGCCAGTTTCTGGACTGCCCAAACCAAGCACGCACATTCCTTTTCGCTAGCGCTGTAAACCTGCTTGCGAAGGGTGAGTTTCCAGCTAACATAGAGGACGGGATGCTCTTCATCCCCCTCATCCCTTTGACTAAGAACTGCCCCCATGCCCCTATCACTAGCGTCGCATTGGACTATGAAAGGCCTCGAGTAGTCCGGTGAACTAAGCAAAGGTTGGCTCGACAAGGCTGCTTTCAAAACGCGGAAAGCCTTTTCTTTCGCCTCATCCCAGTCGACCGTTTAGGGCCCGGTCTTGCGCAACGCGTCAGTAAGAGTGCTGGCAATGTCGGAATATCTAGGGATGTACTTACGATAGTAATCAGCTATTCCAAGAAAAGCCCGAATATCGGTTTTCGTTCGGGGCTGGGAGAAGTCTCGGATAGCTGCCACTTTCATTTCAGAAGGACGGCGATGCCCTCGACCGATAACATGCCCGAGATAGAATACCTCTGCTTGTGCTAGCTGACACTTGGGCACCTTTACCGTTAAACCTGCTTCGCGTAGGCGTGTCAGTACTGCTCTCAAATGCGCCAAGTGTTCTGGCCAGGACGAGGAAAACACGGCGACGTCGTCCAAGTAAGGCAATGCGAAGTCCTCTTGACCCCGTAAAACCTCATTCATTAAGTTTGAAAAACAGTAAGGCGCGTTCTTTAGGCCGAAACTCAACACTTTAGGGCGGAATGTCCCCAATGGTGAAATAAATGCAGCATATTGGCTCGCCCTCCTGGTGAGCGGCACCTGCCAGTAACCTCTCACTAGGGCTAGCGTTGAGATAAATTCCGCGCTGCTTACCCTCTCGACGCGTTCCTCAATGTGGGGAATCGGGTATGTCTGATCCTTGGTGATGAGGTTTAACTTACGATAGTCTACGCAAGGACGCGGATCTTTGCCGGGTACCTCCACAAGAATTAACGGGGAAGTGTAATCACTTTCACACGGCTCAATCACGCCCAATTCCAGCATCCTGTTAACCTCTGCTTTTATTAGCTCAAGCCGGCGAGGTGACACCCGATACGTCTTAGATCTTACCGGTTCCGACGAGGTAAGATCTATGTCATGAGTGAGGACGGATGTCCGGCCTGGCTCGCTTACAGATCTGTCCTGAAACTCGGTCAAAAGACCACGCAATTCCTGCTTCTGCTTCATTGTCAGTTGTGACTTTGATACTAAATCCTCAACTCTTTTCTCGATCGAGACTTCGTCCGATTCGGGAGCTAATTCAGGGATTTCTGCCGGAACCTCTTCCGGAACATTTAAAGTCATGTTTACGATGGCTTCCCTCTCTTTATAGGGTTTGAGTAAGTTGCTATGATACACCTGGTGTACCTTACGACTTCCTGGTAATTTTACCACATAGTTGGTGTCAGAAAATTTTCGAGTAATTTCGGCCGGGCCAACCCATTGCACTTCAAGCTTATTCTTTTGGGAGGGCCTCAACAACATGACCTTGTCTCCTACAGCAAAGTGTCGCGCTTTAGCTGTCCGATCGTAGTAAAGCTTAGCCTTCTGCTGTGCTTTGGTCATCGCACTCTCGGTCAGTTCTTGGGCTTTTGTTAGACAATCCATTAAGGTGAGGACATATTCCACTACTACAGGATCATCACCCTGACCTTCCCACTACTCTCTCAGCATACGAAGAGGAGACCGCAGTCTGCGGCCGTAAACAAGTTCCGCTGGCGTAAACCCTGTTGTCTCATGTGGTGCAGTTCTTAGTGCAAACATCGTTGCACGTAAGCACATTTCCCAGTCAGTTTTTCGTTCAAAACATATAGCTCTTAACACTCACTTCATCACGGAGTGAAGCTTTTCTATCGAGTTCGACTGCGGATGGTAGACTGAACTATGCAATAATTTCACGCCACACCACTCTAGAAAGGTTGTCGTTAAGGCACTCGTGAAAATGGTGCCCTGGTCTGATTGTATCTCGGCAGGAAAGCCTACCCGGGCAAACACGGACAGAAGTGCGTTCACTACTTCCACGGAACTTAGCTCTTTTAGCGGGACCGCCTCTGGAAATTTAGTAGCTGGGCAGATTAAGGTCAGGATGTGACGGTAGCCTGAAGTTGTCTTGGGCAAAGAACCTACTGTGTCAATTACCAACCAACGAAAGGGCTCCGTGATTACGGGTACCAGCTTCATTGGAAATTTCGCCTTATCTCCCGGCTTACCAACTCGCTGACACACATCGCAAGATTTTACAAACCTCTCTACATCTTTAAAGCATCCAGGCGAGTAGTATTCCTGTAAAAGACGATTTTTCGTCTTCTTTACGCCTAAGTGGCCTGACCATGATCCTCCATGCACCAAACTAAGCAAATCCTGACGATACGCCTGAGGTACGACTACCTGGTCAAACTCTACTCCTCGCCTATCTAGATATTTTCGATAGAGTATGCCGCTTCTCTCTTGGAATCTCACATTTTGTTTGGCGATTCCCTCTTTCGAGCTGTCCTGCAATTGCTTAAGCGTCGGGTCCCCCTTTTGTTCGGTTATTAATGAAGCGGGGCTCACCTGCAGCAGCCGACTGAAATTATCCGAAGTTGGCATGACACACAACTCTTTTGTATTTCTTAGTACCTGGAATGTGTCACCCTCTGTGCTATCCTCTGTACTACCAGGAATCGGCTTGGGAGCAACGACATTTTCTCTTTGCTCGGTCAACGAGGCGTAATTGACCCCTTCCAATTCGGGAGGAGGTTCATCGTCGCCTTTAGGAATGGTTGCCTCCGCGACTACGGCTTCTGCAGCCTGTTCTCGCACAAGTCGATTTGTTACCGTGGTGTCCAACTCGCAACCAGGCCCGTTGTCGATTTGAGGCTTGTTTGCCTCAGTGAATGTTACTCTCGCAGCCAGCGCACGTGCCTTCGATCTAGTCAGTGCCTGCACTATGCCTTCTCCCAACGTTTGACCTTTCTCCTTCAGCATTTGATCTGACTTATTTGAAAATAAGTAAGGATACTGAGGGGGTAGATATGGCGATACCGCGGCTTCCGTTTCCAACGTACCAAATGCGCCTTTAAGGACAACTTTAGCTACGGGAAGGCACTGACTGTTTGCTTCTACGGCTTGTCTAATCCAGGCACAGTCTCCTGAGTACTGTCCGGACTGAACAAAGGACGGATGAACTACGTCCATAGTGGCTGCGGAGTCTCTAAGAACCCGACACTGCTTGCCGTTCACGGTAAGGTCGTACATATAGGGCTCTAACAACTTCATGTTATCGTCGGCTTCATTTATAGACAAAAAGGCCACCTTTTCTTTCGAGCAATGTTTCGCGAAGTGCCCTGTTTCATGGCAATTGAAACAAGCCGCCGGTTTTTTTGCCTCAAATTTCCTTTTGCTTGCCTCTGCCGACGCCCCATGGTTAGATGACTTGTTTTCCTCACCCTTTTGTGCGAGACTTGTCGGTTGTTTCCTAAACGGCGCCTTATTCGGTAGTAGGAATTTTTCCCTTTTAGGCTCGCTGTTAGCCCCGAGGGCGCGGCGCGTAACGAATTCTTCAGCGAGCTCTGCGGCTTTCGTTACGGTGTTCACGTCCGGTCTATCCTGCACCCAGAACCTCACCTTTTCTGGTAACCTTTGATTGAATTGTTCCAGACCGATACACTCGAGCACGTTGTCATGATTCCCATACGCCTTTGCCTCTTTGAGCCACTCCCCCATGTTGGCCATTAACTTGTAAGCAAACTCCGGGTATGAATCATTGTTCTCTTTTATGGCATTGCGAAATTTTTGTCTGAAACCTTCCGCTGACAACCTGTATTTCTTGAGAAGGCTCGACTTTACCTCACTGTACTCGTCAGCCTCCTGTTTCGTGAGGCGCGCGATTACTTCTGAGGCCTCCCTCGGAAGTAGGTACAACAAGCGTTGAGGCCATGTATCCTGGCTGAAACCTTGCCTTTCACGAGTTCTCTCAAAGTTGACGAGGAACAGCTCAATGTCCTCCCCTAGCTTGTACGATCTCATTAGGTCCGTCATTTTGAACCTTACCCGCTCTGCGGTACCGGATGTCTCGCTGCCTCTTGCTCTACTATTATGGCTAATCTCTAGCTCGAGGCGCTTCATTTCAAGGTCGTGCTTTCGCATCTTATCTGCCTCGGCTTCTGCCGCTTTCCTTTCGGCCTCCGCCGCCTTTCCTTCGGCCTCTGCCTCTTGCCTCTCCTGAATCTCCTCGACACATTCTGACAGCTCGTCATCCTCCGCCCCCAATGCGAGAATCGCCTCTATCAGCTCTGGCTTTCTTTGAGAGTCCGACACCTCCAGATTCAACTCCCTTGCAAGTAGCAACAACATGGACTTTCGCAGGGATTTAAGATTCATGGCTGCTTCCAGTACCGCTGTCTCTGTTCCACAAAGATTCCTGTCCTGCAACTAATTAACCTTGACGGCAACGACAGCTCTAGATACCTGCCTTGCCTGAAGTTTTCCGTTAACTTAGTCTACAAATAAAGCTTGAAAAGCTCTTATACGGAATCCTGCCCTGTCACTGTTAACCTTGACGCCACTGACAGAAAGAGCTTAACCAAGCTATCACAAAATTTCTGCTTGACGCAAGTTATCTGTTAACCCAATGACCAAGACAGCCCCTCTCTACCAGCTTTTACTTAACACATAGAGTAAATGCCTGGTAAAATTTAACAGAGAAAGCCGGCACTCACCCCGTTCGCAGTCATGTCTCCGGCGTCGTGCCTCTCAGAAGTGCCGTTCGATTCCCTCTGGAAGTCGATGAGCTCGTGTCATCCTTCTCCTGTCGTCCCGTTGTTGAACGTCGGGCTCACTCCATCCAGTGGTCGCTTTCGGGGTTATTGGCATCCCGCCGCTGCCATCCAGTTGTTGGGACTCCGGGTCCTGCCGGTCTCGTTTTCGGTAGCTGGCCCCGTCGCAGGATCCATCGTCCAACAATTCAGCGAGAAAGAAGCGCCCGAACAAACGACAGAGATTTATTTACATGTGGAGAAGTGATCAACTGATCCAAGGAGAGAAGAGAGAGAGATACAAAACGTCTTCGGCATTTTATAGCGCCGCGTTGCCGACACTGGGCGCACTGTCCGCATCGTCAGCCAATACGGTGTCCCCGGCACCTCGACCACGAGGGAGGAGGAAACACCTCTCACAACACATGGAGTGGCACAACCTAACACGATGTCCATATATGGTCAAGGCGCCCTAAAAAATGCCCGAACATGGTCACGAACGCACAGCAGATTCCGGAGTTCTCCAGGCAAGAGGAGGAGCCTGAATGGGGAGGTGGGGGTGGACGACACAGTCGGTCAAGAACCGGTTCTCCCCCAAACTCCTCTTGCTTGGTTCCCTAGGGCCGGTCGTAACACCCTTCATCACTCTCCCCTTTCTCCCCTTCACCTTTCTGATGTCAGCGGTCTGTGTATGTTTTTCCGTTCACTAACGCATTCCTCCCAATCAGACGGCCCCTCCTGACACTGGCGGTTCGGTGTGGGGCAAAAAAGAGCTATTCAGGAAGTCCGAAGCCTTAAACTACTCGGAGTCCCGTAAACAATTCGTCGTAGAAAAAGGGGTGCCACGTATTGTGGCAGAGGCTGGTAAGCGGGCATTTTAGGAAGTTCCAAGCCTTTAACTACTCCGCGCCCTGTCAACATTTCGTCGTAAAAAGAGGGTTGCCCCGTATTGCGGTAGGCTGTGCAAGCGGGTGCAATGCGAATTCCTTGCCCGCTTCTGGATTACGCGTGTAGTGGGGGCCTCCCGGCTGTGCACAGTGTTGCTGTTGGGTTGCTGTTGGGAAATATATATACTTGCCACACTGGATTTTGGATTTCAGAAAGGGAGAAATTCTTTCCTTTTTTAGTTTCTGCGTCTGTACTGTTTTATGAGTTTTTTCTTCACTTTATGGTGTACAAATTTATTCTGCATATTTTAAATTTCTATTAAAGATATTCGATTGTTTTCTGTCCCAGACAGCCATTTACCAATTCAGGTTATCTAAACGAGGACGCTGCACATACAAGCGGTAGCAGCAGCATGCATATCCTTCTCGTGTTCAACCAAAACCCTATTCACATGTTATGGCATTCAGCATGTATACTTTGTCTATCGAGCGACCAGTATATCTCCGTACTGTTTGAAAAGAAGAGACTTCTGTTAAACCAGAGTCCTTCATTAAACCAGCACCTCTTTTGTTCTTGATTTGATTATTATGTGAAGTTTAACATCCCACAACTGCCATATGAGGATGAGAGACGCCACAGCGGAGGGCTGCGGAAATTTCGATCACCTGAGGTTCTTTAACGTGCACCCAAATCTGAGCACACGGGCCTACAGCATTTTCGCCTCCATCGAAAATGAAGCCGTTGTAGCCTCCTCCGTTTTTTCAATGCCAGAGAGATGCGCCCGATCCAGCTGTTCACCACCATCTGCTTGAGCCCTTTCCTGTTCTCGCCCATCGCCTAGCCTTCGCTTGCGCTTTGCGGTCATGATGGAGAGAACTCAATACATATATAGTGCCTCGCGACGACAATCACATAAAGTCACTTTTTTCAGTTATGTAGAGATCCATGGAGCGGCGTCTTGCGTTCCTCTTTATCACAATGTTGGCGGTCACGCAAGCTCTGTAATGGATACAGTGTTTTGTGATAGCGTGTCACCGTTCATGGCGTTATGCAGGAAACCAATTGGGACGCATCACTGCGACGGTACTGCAAGCGCTGACTTTAAAAACACTGAAATGCGGTGGCGGCATTTCTTCGAACCACAAAGAAGCAGCACGAAGGATCTAATCTGACAGACGTATGGTATTGGGTTTGCAAACACGTCAACGCATCTCCGCGGGAAAGCACTCGGAAGCCCGTGTGACGCAAGCAGAACTGCCCATCATGTAGCGTCACAACACGACCACTTCCTGAACTGCGAAATAGCAGAACTCTCGTGCTCGCTTGTCTCGCTTGCAAGGGGCCCACGACACACTTTTCGAGACGTGCTTCAACTCGTTCAGATGTTGCAAACCTTCTCGAAGACTGAAAACAGACTGTTGTATATAAGGTTTCCTTCGGTTTTCGCCCATAATGTATGAGTGCCTCCCCCCACAGCAGGTACGATAGTGTGCTCTTCGTGTGTGCTTCTTGGCATGCCTTTGATGAAACAGGGCGGTTAAAAGAGAGAGTTTGGAGGAACGACACTAAGAAATAGAGGTTGGGGTGTATGACGAAACATGTCTTCAAGTGTAACACGTGAGCTAGGCGCGTAAGAAGCGGCGCGAAATATCACCCCTGCCTCTCGGAGCTGTGGACGCGGATGAAAGTGTTGCAAGGTTACGAGTCATGTAGGCATGCTTGTCGACAGCAAAGTTAAACACACGACCAGCACGCACGTAATATATGGTTTACGCGTAGTTACGGAACCTTGGCTTTTCGCAACAAGAAAGGCGTGGACATGGGATCATGCGTCATATATTGTATGAGCACAGAGAACGTCGATACATTGCGCATTTCTAAGTTCACGCTTCGTAGTTTCTCGTTTGACGCGTGGCATCTGTTTCTTTCACTAAACTGCCCCCGTCGATTGGAAAACTTCAGTTCATCCCTCCGGTTTAAGCGAATCGCAAAAGGGTGGGGGCGGAAGGGGCACATATTGCTTTAAATGCCTCTAACGCTGACAAGGCTTTTATCTACGAAGTTTTCAGGTGAGGGCCAAGGGCCACGCCTTAAGCCCTAACCAGCCCACCTTGTCCCTGATCTTCACTGGATCTCCGTAGTCACCCGGACATTACGGTGCTCAGCTCCGGTGATGGTAAAATGCCAGGGAGTCCCGCGTAGTGAACGATTTCAGCGCACGTTACAGAAGCACCGGTGGTCGAAATTATCCGGAGCCCTCCACTTTGCCGTCTCTTATGACTTGAGTCGATTGGGAACGTTCAACTTCATAGCCCCAACCAACTAGTCTTATCTTTACCGCTTAGTGAATACTGTAAAGATGCTCGTTGTCGCACTGGAAATTTTCCTTGAATGTTGCAATACCATGCCTATACGGCCCTGTACTTTAATGGCGTTTTCGACAGGCAATAATTTAGCGCAGAATCTTATCTTAAACTGCCAGTGTGCCACATCACATCGATGCTGCAGGCTAGATGCTTCTTTTGAAGAATATTTTAAGAATGCGCGCTCGTGTGGCCCTTTGAAGCAAAAGCCGCGGTACTCACAAAAGGACAGTATCCCAGATACTAAAGCGAGGCGTTGAGTAACCACAAAAAACAAGCGATCTACGACGCTGCGACCTATTCACGTTTACTAATTACTTCTACGCGATTGCACGCCTACGCTGCTGTAAAAACAAAACATAAAAACAAAAACGCGTCTCTTCCAACAAGGGAAGGGGGCAAAGGATGACGAGACCCAGAAACGAAACACGTTGATGCCGAAGTTTCAAGGCACCCATTTCGTTTCAGACTAATTTATGAGCCCGCCATATCTCGTACACCCGAGCATGCGCACCATAACGACAACATATTGCTCAAGGAGATCACGGAGGCAGTCAGACAGCGCGTTATTCGTGATGTTAGGAAATATCCCTCCTATTCATGTTACCCTGCAAGACAACGAAGAACACTGCCGACATGCGGTGAATAGAACAACAGCGTTGACACGCGGAATTCATTGTTATCTGTCTCTTTCTTTTATTACGCGTCGTGCTTCCTTCGGTGAACGTTAACCTTTTGAATGTCACGGCAATACAAGTTCCCAGTGATGTTAGCCTTAACAACGTCCCGCAGAACCTTTTTTTTCCTTGCTTTTTCTAGACAGTCCTTTCGTCGTAAGCTCTCAGCAACATTCGAAGTGACATTGTCAATGTAATCGATTACCAAGACCGGAGAACACTGTCCCTAATGATATGCGGGGTTTAACGTCCCAAAACCACCATATGATTATGAGAGACGCCGTAGTGGAGCACTCCGGAAAATTCGACCACTTGGGGTTCTTTAACGTGCACCCGAATCTGATCACACGGACCTACAGCATTTCTGACTCCATCGGAAAAGCAGCCGCTGCAGCCGGGATTTGATCCCGCGAACTGCGGGTCAGCAGCCGAGTACCTTAGCCACTGGACCACCGCGGCGGGACGAGTACTGTCCTTATTCTGCCCTGGTAAAATATTTATTCTTCCTTTATAGCATGCCGCGAAGCTGCAATGAGGGCTATTTACAATACAGAACGTAAAGCGCTTTTTAAGACTAATTACTGGCGCATTCTATGCTCTTGAATACAATATTAAAAGGAAATTCCTGGCTAATCTTTTCTTACTGCCCCTGAAGATCCTGTACACAACTAAGCTTTGCGAAACAAAACTGGCGAACGTAAAGCCTCAGATGACATTAATACAATACCACTTGCCTTCTCCGTCTCTGCCAACCTCATACATATATTTCTTCGTGCTCTGCTCGCAGACCGATTCATCTTTATGCCAAAATAAATGCACAAATGTACAACCCCTCAAAGCTATACCTCTATGTTCTCTTATACGAAGCTCATCCCCCAGTAACAAAAGGGCTGCGTTGATGTGGGAACTATGAGTCCGGGAGCAAAGTTCGAGCTCGAAACTCGCGCCCGCGAACGGAACAAATCGAGGTAATCGCGTTCCAAATTGTTTTCAGGCTGCATAAACAGCGTGCGGATGGGCACCTATTCCAATGACACAGCACGGTGCCGTAGTGCGACGGCGCCCTCGGTTTTTCTCTGTTTTCCTATGCGCTGAATCAGTCGACGTGGGTCTAGTTGTCACTTAAGGGGCCGCGAGGAATCACAGTTGCGTGAGCGCAACTGTGGCGGCGCAACGCTCTTGAGCGGCAGGAAAGCATTATGGTGCAAAACGACTAATTGCACTATTGAACCAGAAGAGCTTGCGTTACGTCGAAACGGCTATGTCAGCTGAAGTTTTGCGTTGTGCCAGCTTGTGCGGGCGTGAGCAGGCAACGCAAAACATCTACAGGTCAGGGTTGCCAACCGTAGGGTAACTACACTATATGCTTGTAGGCTAATAAATGTGAAGTGATTTTTAGCCAACCTCTATCTATCTATCTATCTATCTATCTATCTATCTATCTATCTATCTATCTATCTATCTATCTATCTATCTATCTATCTATCTATCTATCTATCTATCTATCTATCTATCTATGATTGACTAATTTGTGGGGTTTATTGTCCCAAAACCACCATATGATTATGAGAGACGCCGTAGTGGAGGGCTCCGGAAATTTCGACCACCTGGGGTTCTTTAACGTGCGTCCAAATCTGAGCACACGGGCCTACAACATTTCCGCCTCCATCGGAAATGCAGCCGCCGCATCCGGGAATCGAACCCGCGACCAGCGGGTCAGTAGCCGAGTACCTTAGCCACTAGACCACCGTGGTGGGGCCTATCTATCTATCTATCTATCTATCTATCTATCTATCTATCTATCTATCTATCTATCTATCTATCTATCTATCTATCTATCTATCTATCTATCTATCTATCTATCTATCTATCTATCTATCTATCTATCTATCTATCTATCTATCTATTTTTGGCTAAGCGATGCTCCTCACAACTGTTTTTCTTCCTCCATGCCGAGAATAGGACATTCACCCCGGTAGACTCAGCAGCGCAGCACTTACATTGTTACAGGCAGCTATAGGACAGTCAAAAGATTCATTTATGATGCATGATTTATTTTAAATGACAGCATAGAACACTTAGGAGCAGCTCATGCTGTGTAAGTGTGCTAGAAAAATTCCACTGGAAATTTCCCTTTCTCCCTGCTTTTTATTTTGTTTATTCGCGTCACTGCATCTCCCCTTTACCCTATGAGGGTTAGAAAATCAACGTGTTGCTCGTTAGGCGCTGCGTTAGAGTGCCTCCAGCGTAAAGGTGTGTCAATGAGCAACGTGTTGCTCATTGACACACCTACCTTTGCTTCCTTTACGCTTATCTTCTCTTTACGCAAGTCTACTCGACGCTTGAGAACGTCCATCACACAAGCGGCAGAAGTCGAAACGAAACTTTATTTTCTTGAATCCTGCACTCGAGCTTCTGCTGACAAATGTACGTAAGTGCGAAGAAACACATTCCGGGGCCATATTTACTCGTGCGTTCGGCGGCACGAAAAGGAATATATTCGCAAAAAGTAGCACTTCTACTTCCGTATGCCTTCTAAAGGCTTCGATAGTGTTTCGCCAATCGTGCCATATTTACTACTTGCGGCAAACCGCACGTAATGTGAATACGTGGAGTCACGGGTTCGTCCTCATCAACGTGGTGTTGCCAGCTGCCTAATAATATTACGTCTTTCGAGCCCTTATGAACTCTCACTACCTTCTACCCACCTCTCCCTACCACTTTCATGAGAAAAAAAAATGAAATAAAAAGGAAGGACACTACGTTGGTAACGGAGAGGAATGAAGAAAATTTGGCCCCGTATCTGCATGCTAATCTGCAAATGTCGTCGAAAGACGATAGTCTTGCTTGTGGAGAGAGTGATAAAAACATTTATTTGATCTTCTGCGCAATAAAATTGGTGAATGGTATTCTGGAGGCGCTGCGTTAGAGTGCCTCCAGCGTAAAGCGGAGGCAAACGAGCGCATTAAGTCACGTCACACGTGAGATATGAGCGCCATCTGGCAGTTATCTTGGAAAACGAAGCGCGTGGCTCTGAGATGTGTGTGCGAGCCCGTCTCAGAGGTGATTAGGTGTAGAATGCAAGGTGACGGGCAAGTACCGCCACCGTCTCGTCTTAGCAAAGTGTTGGAAACACTCGCTCGTTCAAGCGTTGCATGGTCAGCGCAGCGTGATAAGCGCCATGGTCCTTAAAATTACTTATGTATGCCTTTTCTAGTAAAAGACGCACATGCAGAATATATACGTGTTGTTATGGTGCCCCAGACATGTGCAATAATTGCTTTTCTTTAAGTTGCACAAGTATGAACGCTGAATTTTGACCAACATTGGAGAGCGCTGCGGATGAGGTAGGTCAAGTACCCGGTACCGTTAAAAGTGGACAAACAGACAAATACACAGACAGACTAATGTACAGACAGACAGACAGGCAGACAGACAGAGCAAAATCATTACGTCGAAGGTCCCTAAGAGAGACTACCGCCTTTTTCGTAAGCTCCCTTGATATCGTAAGCTCCCTTGATATCTTGAAATACCAGCCACAGGGGCCTGTGTTCTTTTTTTGCTATTTCAATACACTGCGTCAGTAAAAATAGATTGTCCTTCAACCTTCTTCGTTTACGGAACCCGTATCAGAGTTCTCCCAGCACCCCCTCATTATCCACCCATGTACGTAGTCTTTAATTTACTATCTGCATCACTATTGCTGACACATACTACAGCTAATGTCGACATTGTAACGTGAAGTGTAAGCGTTTAAAAATTAAAACTTTCCCCAAACACCGCACGACTGTACCGGGATGAGCCACCAGTGAGAGTGTTTTTCCAGCCACACCTTTTACGTGTGCCAGTGACGTCATGTTGTGACGTACCTCGGTAGGGGCCTATCGCTGCATACTCTATGTGAATGATGGTCCTGTTAGAGAAAGCAGGCATTGTTGATTTCGTAACTTGTTCATTTTCAACTGGACCTTCATTTACACGAGTTGTCTCACTGATATTCAGGCGAACTTTTGTGCAATAAATTATACAGTTGGCAGTCTGTGCTTGCCCCATACTGTTGTTACTGGTGTTTCTCGTTGTTACTTTGCACTGTTCATTACTGCTCACCTACAGGAACTAGCCTAGCTTGCCGCTGTTTTGAACAAGATGCAGCTGGCAAGTGCGATAGTGTTCATAACTCTGAATGCTCCAGCAAAAATTATCGTTTCATATTCAGTTAGTTGCATTCATATCAGTACATTTTAAATAAATATTGATTAAACATGAATCCGTGTTCTTTCACATAATGCTCCCAACTTTTATATCAAATTGAATCGTGTTTAAAAAAAACATGGGTGTTAGCTAAACTTCATGCTGTTTTCTTGAACAGCTGACAAAACGCTATTGCTTGCTTACCCTCCATAAATTGGATTGTGTTTGAAATACATTGCAATTCTTCATCAGACTGCCAGTACACTTCACATTGGCGGAACATTTATTAACCATGGATTGATTAATTTTTAAGAACGGAAAGAACGAAGTGGCAGGTCGGGATACTTACTTGATATTGGCATCCGTTTTTCTAGCCAGCGCATCATCATGCAAACTTCGTATAGAGTGGTTATGCGTCTTGCATGTGTGTCTGTAAACCAAGAACTTTGGGTAGAACTATATTTCTCTTACAAATGGTTGCAGGACTGTGGAGGCTGTAGGGCTGCTTAGCCAATATGAATGGTGGAATCCCTGGACATGTGTTCAACCATGCTACATCAGCTGCTTGGTGTTTTCACGGCATCTTTACAGATGTGTTGGGTGAGTAAAGCAAGCAGATTTCAACACAGGGAAAAGTATAATATGGCAGCACTTCTTGTGCAAGCCTTACATCCCAAGTATATCAAATATTTATCTTGCACCTTGTGGCCTGTAATTTTTAAAGAGACACTTCTTTTTGCTTTATATTTGAATCTTGATGCTTCGACAGCACAGCAATGTATTTGTGTTTGACAACAAGTGTTCTTGAACAAATAACTGGTCTTATTAATGACAAAACACCCTTCATACTTGGTCCTTAGCATAAGCTTGCACATATATATATAGCAGATTCAATTGTTCATTTTTTGCTGTGATGATAATGGGCAAGTAGCAAAGGCAAGTTCAGATTGGGGTGGTCGGTGACGTCTGTTTAGGCTGTGCCATATTGCTTTGCAACCAGAGTTGTTTGTGGCCACATATACAATGAAGCCATATGACGTACATTCTAAATGAGATTACCATATCACATTTCACTGCATCTCAATGTGTGCCAAACAAATGCAGATATCATTAGCTTGCCACTATAAAGGGATCCTAAACCAACACAAGGTTGAAATTTAGTCGTGGTGTTGCAGCTGTTGATGACTCTACAATGGATGCATAGCCGTGATAATTTTTCTTTATGTTGTCACAATAGTAATGTTACACACATTAGACGATACGAAAGACGTCCTCGCTTATTTCGTTTTTTTTTCGCTATGCTTCTTTGTTGTCTCTTCTTGCCATGTGCTCCTTCTCACTGTACAAGGAGCAAGAGCAGTGGGCACACAAACACGTATTTAAAAAAAATGTTGTTGTAAGGTTAGCACTGAAAGGCTGAACACTTCCAAAAGGCTCAAAGAGGTTAAGGTATTGTTTCTAGCTACTTTTTGGGCACCCATAGCTAGTTGTGCTGCTGCAGTGTTGCTGCTGCAGTTGCAGGACACTATTCTGAATTCGTTGCACACATTTGCATGAAATGTTAAAAAATAATTAGAGGTGGTTCGCCACCCTTTATTGCAGTTACATACAGAACTAGGTTTCAATGCGTAAGCAAAATTTGTTCACTATAAATCAATCCTAATGATATCTGAAATTCAGGAAATATTCACAAAAAAGCTCAGGAAAAGGCTAAGTGGTTGGGCCTTGAACGTGAATGAGATACCCTTTTTCTAAAAGGTCAATAGACAGTCTTGTAGTCTTGATATTACATGCACTATAAAATATTCTGGTGTGGTGCTTTTCATGCATGTTATAATGAGAGGGGTTTTTAATAGGACTGTCGTCACTTTGCCCTGCGTTGCTGAAATTGTTCACACAGTTATAATACATGAATCACTTTATGCTTTTTGATTTTATGCAAATGGTTTGTTTACCCAGTCGGTATAACTTGATTTGGATAAAATCATAAATGCTGCAAATTTTTTTTTACTATACAGCAGGTTTATTTTTAAAATGCTCGACCATAGATGTGAACGCAGTTGGTGCCGTGCTTGATTAATGCTTCACTATCACCACTCTAACTACACCTGCTACAGTGCATAGTGAGGCAAAAATAATGGTACTTAACATTACTGGCGGCGTACACTTTTATGTCTCAAAATGTGTTAGAAAGCCTGGTAACAATGTGTGTACGTTTTTTTTTTCGCTCCAACAAAATGTTCTGGTCTACTCAAAGCAGCTTCCGCTCCTTTAAGGTCCTCAAACTATTATGTGTTCAAAAAAAGTATCAATGCCATATCCTTTCTTTGTCAGCCTACTCACCACTCTAATAATGAGAAAAACCCGACAACATTACCCAGGACAATACAGGAATCTTATAAAAAGTAATGTCAATTCAATTGTCAAAAAACGAAAACCCATTAGTAACTTGTCGCCAAGTTACATTTTCGTTCACTTTTTTTTTCACAATTTCGTTAAAGTTATTTTGGTAACATCCCTTATAGTTTATTAGGCATCATTGTCTGCTAGTTCTCCGTATAATGTGTTCAACAAAGACAACGAACCCTTAAATATATAGTTCTTTCCTTTACTCATGAATCCGAAACAGTGAATCTCAGTAATCTTAGTGCTGTGTGACTTGTTTTTTTTTTTTGATCAGTTGTGTGTGTGTTCAAGTACACGCATTTAGGTGGGAGGGCGAACTAATGCCACCTCCTGTGACTAGCAGATTTTCTGAGAACTAAAAGATGCATAATGCTGCCAAATAAGTATAGGGATATTGGAAGTAATCGTAACGTAATTGCGATAGTAATGTATTTGCCAGTAGGCAAAAAAAAAGGTGTCCTACACTCGCCATAATGGTAACAGGCAGCGCTGACTGACTCTTCCATGAAAAAATGCACATACATACCGTACCTGATTGATAGTATCAATCAGGTAATAGAGAAATGCTCAGAGTATAACCAACCACTATACATAGCCTTCATAAATTGCGAGAAGGCGTTTGATTCAGTAGAAATATCAGCCGTCATGCAGACACTGCGGAATCAGGGCTTCGATGAAGTATGTATAAACATCCTGGAAGAAATCTATAGGGGATCAACTGCTACCATAGTGCTTCATAAAGAAAGCAACAGAGTACCAATCAAGAAGGGTGTAAGGCAGTGGGACACAATCTCCCCAATGCTATTTACCGCGTGCTTACAGGAGGTTTTCAGAAGCCTAGAATGGGAACAGATAGGAATAAGAGTTAATAGAGAGTACCTTAGTAACCTGCGCTTCGCCGATTACATTGCATTGCTGAGTAACTCAGGAGACGAATTGCAACTCATGATTACGGAGTTAGACAAGGAGAGCAGAAAGGTGGGTCTTAAAATGGATATGCAGAAAACGAAAGTAATGTACAACAACCTCGGAAAAGAGCAGCGCTTCGAGATAGGTAATAGTGCACTTCAAGTTGTAAAATACTATATCTACTTAGGGCAGGTAATAACCGCGGAGCCTAACCACGAGATCGAAGTAACTAGAAGAATAAGAATGGGGTGGAGCACATTTGGCAAGCACTCTCAAACTATGACAGGTAGATTGCCACTATCCCTCAAGAGGAAGGTATATAACAGCTGTATCTTACCGGTACTTAGCTATGGAGCAGAAACCTGGAGACTTACAAAGATGATTCAGCTTAAATTGAGGATGGCGCAGCGAGCAAAGGAAAGAAAAATGGTAGGTGTAACCTTAAGAGACAAGAAGAGAGCAGAGTGGATTAGGGAACAAACGGGGGTTAAGGATATTATAGCTGAAATCAAGAAGAATAAATGGACATGGGCCGGGCATGTAGCACGTAGACAGGATAACCGCTGGTCGTTAAGGGTAACTAACTGGATTCCAAGAGAAGGCAAGCGGTTTAGGGAGAAAGAGAAGGTTAGGTGGGTAGATGAGATTAAGAAGTTTACGGGTATAAATTGGCAGCAGCAATCACAGGACCGGGTTAACTGGCGGAACATGGGAGAGGCCTTTGTCCTGCAGTGGACGTAGTCAGGCTGATGATGATATACCGTACAAAATGGAAGGGGGATATCCGCCATGGTATCAGTTCATAGAGCATCGGACATGTTAATCGAAGTTCGCAGGCTCGGTCCCTGTCCAGGGCAGGTTATCTTTTTTTCCTTCTACTTTTCTTTCTTCACAATTACAACACTTCTGTTATTCTTGCAGATTTTCTGGTGTAAAAAAGGTACCTTATAATCTGAAGAGACAAACAGAATGTGCCCGTGTACGAGTTAGCTCCTTTAGTGGTTACAAGTAAGATATGTTTTGAAGAATAAGTCATTCTGCCACTTGCCTAAAGAATGCCTACAGGGCATGGTGCTGGATGCACTTTGTTATTTTCGAATCGAGCTATCTTGAATTCTATTTTTATAAATTACATGGGCAACAAATGACGGTATCACACACTTTAATGCCACAAAGAATATGCAGCGAACAATGTTATAAATGCGAAATTGCGTAAGGATAAGGTGAAAACTGCACCCTCAACGAGAATGTACAGGGAGCACAGGGTGCAGGCGTCATTCCTTCTGCCCGTGCTTTTCAAGTGCGAGCTATTTTCACCTCGTTCTGATCAACTAACTAGATTGAGATATGTCGTATAGTGCATAAGGATGCTCCACGGGAAACTAGGTTTGTCTCAAACTCTGTGTCTCTTTCAACCTATATGGTGCCCGTTCAAGAGTTCATGCAGACCAGATCGAGTAAAACAGGACACCCATTTAACATAATAACATGGCTTCAAGCATAAAGCAGTAATGCGACCGAATATCAATGTTTATAGTAGCTGTTTTTTTTCTGCAATAGAAAGCTTACTGGTCTGAGCGTATAATCATGCAGTGAAAGAAGAGAATTTTCAGGGCTTGTTTCTTTTTGTTTGACATGGCTTTCATGAGTACATTTAGTGGTAACACAGAAAGTGCTGGAAACATTTTAAGAATTTTCGGGTCTCTGACGGCTATGAAGTGTCACACAACACAGGCAGCAAACAGTGGGAGGTCAGCATAACAGCTTTATATGTTTGTGCATTGCAGTTTGCTGCGAAATCATGCATTTCACGTGCGTGTGAAATGCACATATTTCGCGCTGTTTGCCACGATGGCAGTGCTGCTTTTTGAGGGTTGACTCCTCTGTGTAGGCCGCACAGAATAATGTTGGCACAGGTAATATGGATATATGCTGTAACTTTGACCACTAATCTTTTTGCATGTTAAAGCATCAAATAATTTGCAGTAAACAAACAGGCTGCATGACATACTGGTTTTTAAGCTTTTTAAGTGCAATTTTAAAAGGAAATGCCACTCAAGTTGCAAAAAGAATGTAGATCAATTCACGGATTTTGATTTCTACCTCCAATCACACATTCTGGCGACTTGTCAGTCTCTTTAATGAAGAAATCCTAATCAAAATTTTTAGCTGAATGGGTTGGTACTGATGTTGAATTTTGTGCATTGCTCATGAGTAGAACGATAGATTTGTGCCCTATCCTTCAGTACTGCCTGAAATGGATCAGGCAATCTTTGCATATTTTTAGTATCCTTGGACGATCAGTGTCAGCTTAAGCTATGCCATGAAAGCGGCCCACAGCGTCCAGCTAATGTTCTTTTCGTGTGCAACTGTAGTTGTGGTTGTGCTGAATGACCTTTCTTTATATAAACTACATAACAAACTTGCTCCTTTAGAGTCAAGTGCATCTTCGGATAGATTGTAAATGTTTGCATATGTGGGGCTTTAAGTTTTATAGAAAATTCCTCAGTGTGCCACGAGAAAATGTGTGTTCAGCAAAAATTTGTATATCATTATATACAACTCTCAAAGCCTCGTCTACAACTTTGTGCAGGTTGACCTCGAGCAGAAAGGAGCGGCAGCAGCCCCCAGAAAAGAGCAAGCACCCTCCAAGCTCCCCAAGCTCTCTTCGACAGGAACAGCAAAGTCGGTGCGTGGCATTGAAAACCGTTGCAAGGAGTGCCTTATCAGTACACTGTGCTGCTCTTTTATCGCAGAAGACGAAGTTGACCACTCCAGAGGAACTTCACGCTGTGTATTGTGAGTGCTTGAGTGGTTTTGTTTTTGTCCAGCCAGCAGTCAACAAATCATGTGTCAGATTCAGCCGGAATGGCTAGAGGAAGTCAAGCAGGCATGTTTGGACATTTGTCTAGCCAAGTAGTGCCAATTTTCGCACTGGTCCTGTTGGAGTTACTGCCACAGATGACAGAAGCTTCGTCACCTCTCTAAATGTACAGGTGTGTCGGGGAAGCTTAGCTGCATTAGTTTTTACTATAACTGATAGCTGCCAACATTCTTCATTGTACAGGAGTTTTGTTCCTCACTTATGGGTGTAAAGCCCTCCACAGAAAAAAATGCTACACTTCTACTTACAGAAGGCCCCAAGGCCCTACTTGTAGGTTTTTTCGGCTTGTATCATAAGCACCTCGTTTGGGTGTTCATGAACATTTTATAAACATGTACTGCGAAAATTTTGGGTGGCTGGTCGTTTTGTCGTTATCATGTTTGTAAACTGTACCACGCGCACAGTTTCCTTTTTTCTTTCCTACCGCTAACCTCACGCACTCATTCGTTTTCAATTTTGTTCTGTACCTCCGTCGAGAAGGGCCACAATATAAAGAAGACATTCAGTGCAAGAATACTTTCGACCGCGGTCGTTACGCTTAGCAAAGCGAAGTGCGCAGCGCTTTGTCGTGCTTTTTGCGAAACAGCAAGACCAGCTTGTCGTACAAAATTTCCACGAGACTGCGCGGCATTTTCAGTTTTCAAGAGAACCGAGAAGGTCGGGAGTGCGGAGCGTTTTATTCTCACACAAGCAAGCGGTACAAGCGGCGACTCTGTAGATGCAGTGCCTGCTAATGTTTGCTTGTCGCTCCCAAAAGGGAGGGAAACAAATGTAAACAGGACAAGATAACGCCAGCGAATGTCTGCGTACTCACCTAATATTACTATAGCCTGTGGCTGGCTATTGAGAGGACACGGCCTAAAGAGTTACATAGAGACGAAATGAGAGTCACATAATGGGTGACAAGCGCACTGGGAGGAGGGGGTGGGCTAGAATTATGGATGGTGGAATTAAACTAGAAAGCTTGTAAATAAATATGACAACCTCTACTTGTGAAACACGAAGTGAATTTATATCTATCCAGTGGTGAGACATAAAATAGGACGGTTATATAACGCCGACTGCTTGGCGTCTTTGGAGCAATCGATGCTCAAACGCTTCACTTTCTTCACTGTAGTTTGAGCTTTTCCCCAAAAGGAACGATGATGCGCGGCAAGAGTCATAAAAAAAAGTTGCCTTGCGAAAAAAAGAACGTGCCAAGGCTCAAGCGTGGTCCACCCCTTCAACCGGGAGTCGCGTTGAAACAATTTTTTATGTTTAGCAAAAAAAAGCGATGCATCTTTCTGTCACTTCGTCGACGCTTACCATTTTAAGCTCTCGCAAAATAAGACACTAATTGCTAAAGCATCTGCAAAATTTGTTCATGATGATATTGCATACACACCGCTTGAAAAATTGCATGCAGTGCCTGAAGGCTCTGATAATGTTATTTGTTTGTATGCGGTATACCTATAAGAACGCTGACTTTCTGAGTAGTTTATGACCGCATAGCTAGTGAAACCAAACCTCGTCTTATAGCCCGCCATGAAATTTTATTTGTTTCAACAGAAAAAGGTGAAGTATGAGCGAGAATTTCTAACATGATTTGCAAAGAACACCCTGTGCAAGTTTTTGCGTGTTAAAAATCATAAATATTGCTAATCTCTCAGATCGAATACCGGCCCACATGGACGCATAACGCTGGACACGAAATGCTGAAGCACATGTAATCAGATTGAGGTGCACTTTTAAAGAAAATCTTTAGGCAAATAACCACTGAATTGGGAGTGAAAGCTCAATGTATGACAACGTCTAAAATGGCAATATTGTCAACAGCAGTGCTCTACTTAGCGAGAAATTAAGCTAAATGTATCACACGACGAGCGCCACGAGGGGGGAATTTCGGAAATGACCCTGATGACGTGAGAGCGTCCAACTAGAGTTAATCACTAATAATCAAACTAGCTGCAATAAAAAAGAACCTTCTGGGCATCTAAAAACGTAATGAATTACTGCTTTTCCGTTTATGTTTGATTTATTGAAAAAATAACCGCCAGACGTTACTACGGAGAATGGCGCGAAAGGTTAGGAGGGATAGATAGTGTGCCATCTACCAGGGCCTAGCGGAACCAATAAAGTAGAAAATTGTTCAAATGTGGTTCTTGCTGCTGTGGCTTTCGCTACCTTCGCTTTGCTGTTAGTGGTGTCGGCGGCCGTGCGGTAAAAGCGGGCAACGTAAGGCAGGGCAACATTGACGCCCGAAACCCTACTATCAGGCAGGTGATTTTAAGTGCACTAACGAGATGCGGACCACTAAAATGCGATATCATTTCAAAACAAGCACTTCCTTGGAACAAAAGTAGCCCTACGAGGTTTCCGGAGGGCTATCTAAACAATCAAGGTAGGCTTAGTATTTTTATTTATGCCTCTTTTAACAACCCCAGTTGGTAGATAAGTTCGGAGTCCTCCACTACTGTGTCTTCCTTAATCATAGAATTATTTTGGAACATGAAACCCCAACAATTACCATCATCATTACCATATGCTATTCAATGGTCTATATAGCTTTGAGTGACGTCGCACACACACACCCCCACACACACATACACACACACACACGCCTACACGCCCTATATATAGAGAGAATGATGTCAGCGCAGTCTGGTGCCTTCAATGGATAAACATAGACGGCTGCACTTCAGCTCTGTTCCTCTACTTCACAAGTCCGATAACTTAAGCGCTACGTCAGATTCACATGCCCTATCACGCGGCACAGGACATTTTCAAAAGCGTGATGATAGTTATAGCGCGAGAACAAAACGACGACACAGAGACAAGAAGGACACGAAAGACACCTTCTTGTCTCTGTGTCGTCGTTTTGTTCTCGCGCTATAACTATCGTCATGCCATACCAACTAGCCCAAGCTGCCACACTTCTAAGTTCAAAAGTGTCCCGTGAGTAAGCAAGTGCGCACTTGATGCACCTAATGGCTCTGCGCATTAACTGTGGCAGTAACCGATAGATGGTTTCTGCTGTACTTATCCAAAGCGTCTACACGTGCTTTTGCCCTTACACCTGCTTTTGCGTCATTCGAGCAACGTCAAACGACAGCTAGATTTGAGCTGTGCACATACATTCGTGTCACCAACGGCGTTCGACCCATAATGCCTTACGTGCTCTAGAGTTCAAAGGATGCGCCATCAGAGGCGGAAACAGTGACCGTTATATAAACTATTTTATGAATACGTCAAGTGCTGCCATTATGTTACAGGCATTTTATACAGGGTTTTTCAAGAAATGTGTCCAATATTATTTATAAATTACAGGAAAAGGGCATCTGCATGCTACCTGTGGTGTTCCCTTTACTTCTTCAGAAGGCATCTTGAGATGTGCGCCATCATTAAATATGGCAGTAATTTAAGTAGTTTTGGAACAGTTAGTAAAAATCAGACGAGCTGCGAGTAATGTGAAATTGAGAACTGACAAGCAGTTATGTAGTATTCTACAGCGCTAAGTGCGACGGAACCCCTACTACTAATAGACAGCGCCTCAGCCTCGCAGGCAAGAAGTCCGTGGTTCGAATGACGGTGCCGGACAATTCCGAACTGTATATTCAATTTTAACGCCAGACGAGAGAACCATTAAAAATAAAATGTCTAGAGTGTCGCCTCACGGGCGACCACCTGGCGGCTGTGAGACACGAAGAAGGAGACCCGGTCCCAATAGTCTGGCTACATCGAAAGGTAACGGAACAACTGAGTGAGCCAGCACCCGCGTCTCGTGCTCGTGACCGCTGCCCGTTCTTCCTCAATTATTTCTAACACCGGCATTGCAGACCCTCAACGGAGCAGGATTGGCCACCCTGGTGCAGGATTGGCTATCACCTCCTATGAAATTACCGATTAGCCATCAGCGCTCAGTCCCCAGCAGCTGCGCGAAGCAACTGTCAAAGGCGTCGGACAGAACTGCGACTACACGAAGGGTGCTAAGACTCTAAGAGTCCGGATTGGCCGCTATTAGAATATGGACTTGGCTACGTTTAACGCTAGAACGCTATCTAGTGAGGCTAGTCTAGCTGTGCTATTCGAGGAATTAGAGAGTGTTAAATGGGATGCAATAAGGCTCAGCAAAGTTAGGAGGACACGTGAAGCTTACACAGTGCTGAAGAACGGACACGTTTTATGCTACCGTGGATTAGATGACACAAAAAAAATAAGAGTGGAGTCCATTATTGAGAAGAATATCACTGCAAACGTACAGGAGTACTACAACATCAGTGATAGGGGTGCAAGTATCGTAATTAAGTTTAACAAGAAGTAAAAATTGAATGTGGTACAGGCCTGTGCGCCTACATCGAGCCACGATGGCGATTTAGTTGAATGCTTCCGCGAAGACGTAGAGTTAACATTTAATAAAGTAAAAACACCTTATACTATATTGATTGGTGATTTTAATGCCAAAGTAGGCAAGAAACAGGCCGGAGATTATGCGGGGGGGGGGGGGGGGAGTACGGCGTTTGCTTTAGGAATGCCAGAGGGGAGTGATTAGTCAAGTTCAGAGAACGTAAAAATTTGGGGATCTTGAATACCTTGCACAGAAAATGGGCTCACCGTAAGTGGACGTAGTGATGTTCTGATTGATATGTGGAGTTTAACGTCCCAAAACCACTATATGATTATGAGAGACGCCGTAGTGGAGGACTCCGGAAATTTCGACCACCTGGGGTTTTTTAACGTGCACCCAAATCTGAGCATACAGACCTACAGGATTTTCGCCTCCATCGAAAATGCATCAACCGCTACCGAGATTCGATCCCACGACCCGTGGATCAGCAGCCGAGTGCCTTAGCCGCTAGACCACCATGGCGGCGCTATAACACGGAGGGAATCGAACATGCGGTAAAAAGCGGGGAAAGCCTGAAAGGTGCGAAGGCAAGCTTGTGCATAGGCGAAAATATAATGTATGCATTACACCACAAAAAAGGCAAAGACCAGAAGAATATGGATAAGATAGTTGAGCTGGCGAAGGAGTGTTACAGAGAGATGTACAGAAGGCAAATCAAACAAAATGATACCGTAAGAATCAAAGAGAATGATTTCGTTATTACCAAGAGGAATTTTAGTAACTAGAGGGGAAGTGATGAAAGCCCTAGAAGGAATGCATAAAGGTAAAGCCGCTAGCGAGGACAACGTAACAACGGGCCTGCTGAGAGATAGACGAAAGACCAAGTTAGAAAAGTTGACCGCGTTATATGCGAAGTGTCCTTTGACGTGAAGGGTACTAGAGGCACTAGAGTCTTTGAAAAAATGCCAATATTATCTTAATACATGATAAAAAAGACGTCAAGGGCGTGAAAAATTACAGGCCGATCAGCTTATCTTCTTTTCTCTACAAGCTAATTACAAAAATGATAGCCAATATAATTAGAACGACATTAGAATTCAATCAACTAAAATACCAGGAAGAAATTTGTACAGGTTACTTCACAATAGACCATATTCATATTATGAATGATGTGATGAAGAAATGCGCGGAATGCCGCCAAACCCTATACATAGCTTTCATAGATTACGAGAAGGCGTTTGACTCAGTCGAGACATCAGCAGTAATGCAGGCACTTCAGAATCAGGGCATCGACTAACCTTATATAAACATATTGAAAGGAATATACAGTGGATCTAGAGCGTATCCACAGCCACCATAATCCTCCGTAAAGAAACCTACAGCATCCCAATAAGGAAGGGTGAAGGGCAGAAAAGCACGAACTCTCCAGTGTTATTCACCGCCGATTAACAAGAGGTTTTCAGGGTCCTATAAATTGGAAAGAGTTAGGAATAATAGTTAGTGAAGAGAATCTTAGTTACCTGTGATTCGCTGATCACAATGCCTTGATGAGTAACTCAGGGGCGAAATATAGCTAATTATTACGGAACTGTACACGGAAAGCAAAAGACTATTTAAGTCTGAAAGTTGATACGCACAAAACCAAAGTAATGTGCAACAGTCACGGCAGAAAACAGCACTTTGCGATCGGTGGAAAGACGCCGCCAGTTGTGAAAGAGTACGTCCACTTAGGGCTGATCGTAACAGTTGTAGGGGATTTCGAGGCTGCTCGGCCCAGACCCCCGCAGGAAAGACGCGGAGCCAGACCAGGAACGTTCATTATTTTCGTAAGCCTTGGCCGCAACTGCCCTCTGCCAGCGGCTGCCTCGTGCCACGAGCGCACTCGCGATCATCGTCCTACTCTTCATTCTGTATTCCGCAGGCTCGTCGCGGCTGCTCCCATACAGCCTCCTTCACTTCGGCAAATGTGGAAAGGGGAAGTGATGCGGTAGCTGCTAGCGCTGGCCACGACATACCGCAAGCGGCACATAAGATCACATGTGGGCACAGTGGATCCGCGCCCAGGGGCGAGCTGCGCCACCGCCCGAACACGGACGTGCGCCAGACTCGCTCTGGTTGACGAGCAGAATCGTCGGCGAGCGTATGACAGGACGCCGATGCTCCTTGTGTTGCGCCGGTCCCGATGAGTTGTAAGGCATTTTCATGTGTCGGTTTTGTTGTGGCTGTCCAGACTAGTCGCTCATCGGTGGCAGCCATTCCTTTATGTGGCAGTCCTCGAAAGCTGGCGACCTCGGCAGCCATGGGGTCGTGTCATCCCCGCCGAAGCTCAGGCTGCATACGCCTCCGGTGCTCTCTCGCAGCACCCAGCCGACAGCCATGCACAGGCGGCGACTTGACCCAACGACAACATCCTCGCCCTCCATCACCGAGGTGTCCTGCATTACGATGGCCGAGGCAAACTTATCCCGCGTACGTGGTGATAGGTCAGGTTCATCCTTGCAGAGCTCCGATGGGAAATCATCGCCAAAATTTTTCTTTGGGCCTTCGGTTTGGCAGCTCATACCCCCAAGGCTAGAGTAGTCTTCATCAGAAGCCGTGTTGAAGGCCGATGAATCGCGTCGTAGCCCCAGATGACCGAGAGCATACTGGGTCTCCGGCTCAGTATCCGCGTACGTTTTCACGAGATCAGACCACAAATGTAACGGACGCGTGTTTGTGCTGTGTGCCTGAGCGATCGTCAAGCAGTCCTGATTTTCTTAGATGTGAGCTCATCATTTGTTCTCAGAAGCTGCTCCAGCAAGTCTCTTTTTTCTGCCTGCAGTTTATACCAGTGGCCCTGAGACTCCTCAGCTGCTTCATTAGTTCAGGCCACTCGTACAGGATGTCCTCCATGGAAATGTCCGACCACTATGCCAAGGCCTCCTTATTTTCTGCAACAAAAGAAGTGGCGTGATGTTTGGCTCAACTGCTTCTTGAGCTGTTCTTTTCTCGGCTTTTCCTGAAGGAAGCTTTCCATCTAAACTGTCGAGTGACACAGCCATCACAGGCTTTTCTGTCATAGACAGACCGGTTGTCGCAGCAAGCACTTCCTCTTTCATTGATGGGTCTTCGCGGGCTGTTGACGCGAGGAGCTCAGCTGCTGTTCTACCTCCGCCTATTCGACTTGCAGCTACTTGACTCTTGCAGCACTTTTTACCCTGGCGGTGTCTATAATCTCTGTGTAGCGAGCCTCTAGCTTGCTTTCCACAAACTGGATGGCAGACATTTTCTCCTCGACCATGTGCTGTTCCAGCTGCGCTCTTTCCTTGGCCAGTTGTTCGATCATGCTCGCGTACTTTTGCTTCACCTTCTCAATCAGCGGTTTGTGTGTCTCTTCGGGGCCTCCAGCGCCAGCCCGAACTGTGCCTCCTGTGAGTTCACCACCAAGTTGTGCTCTGTCTCGAGGCTTCTGCGCAGCTTCCGCTGCTCTTCCTCGTAGCTGGCCTTAAGGTCCTGCAGCTCTTGTTGCAGGCTCTCTCTCAGTAACGCAATGTTAGTCCTGTCCTCAGACTTCAGTACCTCCATCTCTGCGCATGCCTGAACTCGAGCCTCCTCTCTATGTTCTCAAACTCCTGGTCGTACTCGAGCCTCTGAGAGCCCAGATGTCAGCGTACAGGTCCACTTTGTGCTTCAGCAGAAGCAACTCTTCGTCTTCTAGCTTCACTTCTTCCTGGTACTGTTCCTGGCTCGCAAGCAGTATTTCTACATGCCTTCTCTGCTCGGCCTTGGTCTACCGAAGCGTCTCCCCGAGATTATGCAGCATGGACTCGTACTCGATGCTGACAGCGTCACCTATTTATTCCAGCTTTACCTTCCCCTCAGAAAGCAGCTCCTCGTATTCAGTTTGCGCGGACTCAGCGTCTTGTGCCAGCGTCGCATTCTCTTCCGCAAGCCGTCGAATTGCGGTGCTTGGCTCAAGTGCCGAGTCCAAGCTCGCGCTCCCGAAGCTCTTTGCAAGCTCTACAATCCCATCATTTCCTTCTTTATAGAGTCGAATGCGCTTTCCAGTGATTCCGTCTTTTTCTGCTCCCCCTCGAGTGCGGAGGAGTTTCCAGACCTCCTCGGTGTGCCTATCGATGAGTGACCCCGTTTCGGAGGAAGACTTTGCACGCTATTCAACGGCATCCTTGTCCCTCTCAAGGTCACGAGCGTGGGCCACCTCGGTGACAGACTCCGATTCATCTGTTGTCATTGTCTTGCCACTGAGTTCCGTTACTCTTGTTTTTTTTGTCTTATTCCTCGTCTTTTTCCTTTTCTTTAAGTATGTGCTTCTTCATGGAACTTTGTGACCGCATTCATGATCGGTGCCCTCGCTTGCTCCGAAGGGCTGTTTAGCGTTGGATAAACGTCACACTTGGCGTCAGCGTTCACTCCAACGTCATAGCAACATCCCATGAACTCTGTCTACACCATGCGAGAAAAGCAGTGTCGTCTTTGAGGGTGTTTTTCAAATGGAAGATTGATGCGCTGGTTGGTGCGTCGGTTTCGGTTTCGCCAGCTACATTAGCCCGATTTCAGCGCTCCGTGGTTAAAACGACTGCCTTTCCAAAATTTCAAAGTGACTACGGACTATTCGTAAGAAAGACTTTATTTCGCCCATTTGACTCGACTGGCTATTGCCACTGGTAAAAAAGTCAGTTGTTTTTCAGTTCTGAGACCAGCACTTGTCCTGTTTCCTTCTGCTCTATGTTTTCTTTTGTGCGCTGGCCAATTATGAATATGTTATGACTCGCCCACCTTTCAGTTCTACTACTGTTTTCATTTCTATAATTGCTGCCGTGATTGTTGTTTCTACATAGCTAAAGATGTCTTCTCCCAAAGTAAAGTGAAGCAGCTGATAGGACGCAGATGACTTATTTCTGCAGTTTTTTAATAATATCGGACACATTTCTTTAAACGCCCTTTATTTGTAGCAGCACGCTTAACCACAGTGCAAATAGGCTAGAGTGCACAGAAACGGCTGCACGGGTTTGCTACCCACAGCGGTGGGCTTCAGGATATGGTGCTAAAGTGCTGACCAGCAAGTATCAGGTTTGTTTTCGGCCGCGGTGGTCGCATTTCGATAGAGGCGAAATGCTGGAGGCCCGCATACTTATATTTAAGAACGTGTTATAAAATCCCAGAAGGTCAAAATATCTGGAGCCCACCACCACGCTATCTCTCATATTGATATCACTTGACACCCAAGAGCTTATTAAGGAAAAAGCCTTAGATGCCTCTCATGAAACGCAAAAATTGAGCGTCATCGTCGGCATCGGTGGCGTCAACAGAGTGATGCAATAAATCGTCCCATTATGACGCTAACATATCATGACATCATGAAGCATGAGGTCACAGACTAGCAAAGCTCGCTACGTCATGCTGATATCACTATGGCGTCACCACATAACGCCGTCACTTGGTAAACGGTGGGCTGATCACGGAGGTACTGCTGCAAGACCACGTGAGGCGAAGAAAACTTCCCATTACTCTGTTCCCGGAGGCAGTAGAGAGTGAGGTTGAGTTCCCAAAGATTGTATTTATCTGAAAATATCGACACAATCAACTGAGATGAAAAAGATGGCTTTCGCCTTGCAGTTGCATACGGAGCCGTGCGACGTTTATTGGGCACGCGAGAATATACAGCGCTCTATGATCTCGCTAATTTGACGTCATGGCATACAAAACTGTGAATTGATCGGTGTGCATGATGGGGGCGGGGCGTCCATAATTCGAAAATAAGCGCTTTCACGTTCACTTGAATGAGACATTCCATCCGTTCTGCCCGAGACCGCAGAAACGCGGCCGATTATATAGGCGCGCGTGTCTGCGATAAAGGCCGCGCTGGCACGGTGTGCCCTTGCGGAGTGGTTCCTTTTATGCGCCAATTCATTGAGGTTTGCTTGTGGCCACTTCGGCAGCGACGCGAACCGTCTTTGCGTGAGCAGGACGTGGAGAAGCGCACGGCAAAAGACCCTTGGCGGGGCTCATTAAGCACGCGGCTCTCTGCGCAAAGCAGGAACGCCCGTCACGCAACGGTCTCGGTCCGGCGGCTCACCACCGCGAGATTCCTCACAAACGCGCCAAATCCATACACGCACCTCGCGCGCGTCCTTTCCCGCATTTTGGATCGCTTCTTCAACTGAAGTTTTCACAAGAAGTGGACGCCATTCGGATGTTTTCTTCCTTTTGACCTGACACCTATCTGAGCCCTAGTGTATATTGATATTCGGTTTACCGTTAGTCTTTCAAGATTGCTCGAAAATGAGCAATACGACACCCGACGGACACCAAGCCATTCGTCCGTAAAAGGGCAACCCTGAAATGCAGTTCACAAGTAAATAAACCCGTAGTCCAAACGGCGTGAACGAACACGGTGCAAAGATTCACACTTCCCCGAATGCATTAGATGACTCGATGACGAAGCATATTTTCTCCTTTGCCTTGTAAGTCACTCGTATTGCCCCTCTCCCTCCGACGGCTTTCTTCACCTTATGCGAATTCGCACTGGCTCCTCCGGGATTGCAGAACTTCTAGCTTACTCCCCCTCACGGAATCATGCAACGCTGCCGGTATCGGCACACCGTTAATGACCAAAGTTGACCAAGCGACGGTCCCAAGTGATGACGTCATCTCGGGCTATCCCCTTATGGGACGTCATTTTAACATCACGATGATGAAACAACTTTTAGTGACCAGGAGCATAACCATGACGGTGTTATCGCATACTGATTTCTTTTTTGTTTTGTTTTGTTTTTTGGCGTTGCTGGTGTTCACGTCACCGACTCCGGCGGCGAATTTTTGCGTTTGATGAGGCGTCTGAGGCTTGCGCCTTACATCTCAGGTGAACCAGGGCCTCCAATGAAGTGAGCATATGCCATTTGATTAAAACTGATAATTAGCGAACACTGTGTTTAGAATTCTAATTCGGATGTCTTTCTGGTTAACATCCCTGCCTTCTCCGTTTTGTTGCTTTCTAATTATGGTAACTTATAGCAATAAGGGAACATACACGTCAATCAAACTTGAAATATGGCTAAAAGATATGTCAAAGTAAACTAATGTAAATTGAATATGAATGAAAAGTGCACGAAATGTAAGAGGAAATTAAAGAAGTATGAAATTCTATTGAACACCAGGGCAACCATGATTCTGCGTAAGGTGGAAAATTTACAACGCAGAAAAAAAAGGACGGACAAATGGACGAAGAGAGGTGACACTGTCAAGCGCTACCTTTGACTCGCGTGCAAGTACCGCTTGTATGTGTTGCCAGTTGTCATCAATAAAAAGTAATAGCTCACGAGATAACACCACGATATGATACTGAGACACAGCGTAATGTAGGGCTTCAGAAATTTCCGCAATACATGCTCTTTAAAGTGCACTCACATTACACTCTGCACGGGCCTTTAGCAGCGCACCCCCAAGGTAATATGACACCGCCTGGTTTTATGTAGGTCACGACTCCATTCCCTATCCTTTGGTGTCCATTCTGCAACTCTCACCGACGAGCGCCCCTGTATCATTCATACAAAGTGATCGTTTGATTGATTGATTCATTGATAGGTTGGTTGATTGAAACATGTTACGAACTACGCTGTTTGCCAGCACTTTGCCTAGCACGAGTTAACGGTGTAAGGGGGAATAAAGATCCGAGCAAAATCAAGCACCCGGTGCACTTCGCATACGAAGGGAATCTTTGGGCCACGAAGAGTGTTCAACAGTTGACGGAGAAGCTCCCTATCTCACGCTGGCAGGCGCGCATCGCCACAATAGCCGAGGACGAGCAGGAACATTGGATTACATGCCGGCAAAATGCGCGTTGTACGCAAAGAGAACAAAGCTAAACATACAACACCCACCGCTGGTCTGTCTCCAAGGGCGTGAAGCAGTCGCCACATGACACGCGAGAACCGTGTGGTTGCCGCCTCCAGCGGAGCGAGTTGAAGTTTACTAAAACAAAAGGCCACCTGGTGATGAAGCACCGCGTTTACCGAAATATCGGCCACGCCTGCAGTTCGTTGCCCACATAGCTGTCCACACTCGTCCATCGGTGGCCTTGCTTCACGATTGCATGCCGCCGCTGTCGTTGTTGTTGTCGAGCGCCATTCGTCCTGCTTGGGCTTCCGGGGGCAACCGTGATTTTCGCTCAACGCGCGGTGATCGCTCATAGTGCAACGGCGTGCAGCGACACGCTTCCGGCTCATCCTTCTGCCGCATTTGGCGCGCCCGGGACTAGCACTCGCATCGCTTCCGAAAAGCAATCCGCTCCCGTTGTCATGTATACTGCCCTCTAGCGCGCACATCTAAGCCGCACAGATGTAGGCACTAAACCCCGAATGTTCGCGTGTTAGTACCCTATATCATCAATCGGGGCTCCCACAAAAAGCTACGCACCAGAGCTCGCGCGCATAATTAAACGCATCACCCGACCGCTACACAGAGCAAAATAACTGTTTGCTAAATCAAAGATACCCATCGAGCTTCGTAAAGGTAGTGAAGAACTGGAGGTGGTAAAGTTTGTCGACATCAATCAACCTAGAGTTATCTACGCCTCTACACTGTCCATTAAGAGAAGTTACCTCTGCATACGACCCGTCGTGTAGTGTCTTAGAATGCTGTGTCGTTCGGTGCCTGAATACAACAATGTGACCACTGCTGCCGGGAATCAAAAAAGCAACCCCGTATTCAGTAGACCATACTCGTAGAAATGTTAGATAATGTAAGTGCACAGAAATAAAAATATATAATCCCAAAACCGTGTCAGTCGACTTCGCTGTTTTTTCTACAGCGAGACTTACACAGATACTGACCTCTGTAGCAGTAGAAAATAGACCTATTTTGAAATATTTAACAGAGTGTGAAAACGTGATTAGTTGGCAAAAGCAATGGCGATTCCGTCTGCGCTGTCCTGTTCGAAGTGAGAGGAAGAGACGACTTTACAACGTAGTCGATGCTTTTCTCCCCGAGCACTAAACCAACACCCACTGCGGTCCGTTTCACTCCATTACCAAAAAGTGAGTGGCTAAGATCTCATCTAAATGGTGTGTTTTTAAACGTGTGTCACGCACAGCCCAATGAGACATCTGCAGGTGACATTCCCTAACAGGGTTCATTACAAAGCCCTCCTGCAACAATGCATATTCGTTAGATTTCAGTAAACTCTCCCTGTCTCTGTAAGGCTTTCTATGTATAACGTTTCGTTTCTAAAGAGTGCAGCACTTTTACTTTGGACACTATACGTCTTATCATTAGACCGTGCACGGCGATTGCAACAGGCGGTTTCTGATCCTCCCATGAAGGCGCGCCATTTCATCATCTGGTACATTGGTCACTGAGGAAAACACCATTACGTCAGGCAACACATGGGGGGCCCCGAAACGTACATAGAGTGACATCTACGCTGACGCACAGGGACACGTTGATGAGACGCGGGAAAGGCCCAGGTACAGGCACTTCATTGAACGCGTCACGCTTAGGCGGAACGGTGGCCCGCGACTCAGCCTGTATCCTTGCATCCTCGATGATTAAAAAGGGGTAGGTGCGACCACCGCATTGTGTGTCCTCGCGCGCACCAGAATTTCGTCACTGACAGGGTCATGGTATTAATTATTATTATTATTATTTTGACCGCAAGCGTAGGCGCTATCATCGTCTTCATCAATCCCAATATCGAAGGTGGATTACCCCACCGGCCCTATATTTCTTTAGAAACTAATATATATATATATTATATAACTGAATAAATGCTACCATAGTTTTGGGACTTAAAACCCTAGCGCAAGTATTATACATTTCAAGCCGCAGCTCTCAACCAGTTTAAATATATATATATATATATATATATATATATATATATATATATATATATATATATATATATATATATTTTTTTAAACTTGTTGAGAGCTGCGGCACGAAGTGTATAATATTGCTAGGGTTTTAAGTTCTAAAATCATGGTAGCATGCTGTTGAGAGGTCAAGAAATTACGGCCCCTTTGGGCTATTTTCCGTGCACTTAAGCTTAGGTGGAGAGTTTTCATATTCCCTGAGGGGGCGGGGTGCCCGACTGGCCCTTCCACATTGCTCTCTCTCTCTTCTCTCTCTCTCTCTCTCTCTCTCTCTCTCTCTCTATATATATATATATATATATATATATATATATATATATATATATATATATATATATATATATATATATATATATATATATATATATTTATATATATGCTCTCCACAGCATGCTATACCATGGTTTTGGGACTTAAAACCCTAGCAAGTATTATACACTTCGTGCCACAGCTCTCCCCCAGTTAAAAAAAACGAAACCTATTTTTGTAAGTATGTAGGCTGTTTGCAAGATGGCAATTGTAACGTTCCTTATATAATCCCAGTTGCTAACAGCAGTGGTGTCTTAGGTTATAGAATGCTATGCTGCTCAGCTGCAAATCTCGCGTTTCGGCAAGGCCGTGTAGCTTAATTTAGACGCATGGTAAAGTACATAAGGAGTTAAACGTTAATTCAGTGTCACCTCCTGCAATGAACCTCATCGTCATAACACCTTTCTACCCTAAAATTTTCGTGCACGTGCGCGCGTTATAATATCACAAGCCTTCGCAAAACAATTGTGGGACACGAAAAGGGCCCCTCCAAAGGCACTGCGTGGCGTGACGCCCGGAATCTCGGGACTCGAATGCACTGACTGTCGCAGCAGCTATTCTCTCGAGGGCGTTTCAAAATGGCACGCTCAGCTTCACCGCGGGACGACAACGGTGTCCTCATAGAGACGCGGTCCCGCAACGTAAGCATACAGCACTGTCACAATGCACCCATTGTCCCTGCCCTAATGTAAAATACATTCCGCTGCCGACTGAACCGCGCGCGTGTGCCCCATGGTTTCCGACGCCAGTCGCGATTCCTGAGCCCCTGCATGCGCCCAAGGACTCGGGGCCACAGGAGCAATAGAGTCGCGTACCGTTTCAAAGTTATACAAAGCCACGCAGCAAGCGCGAGGTTCCTGCTGGAGCAACAGCCGATCCGGCTGCAATTATCGCTAGCGGAGAACATCGCTAGTGAAGGCAAAAAAACAAAACAAGTTGCGTAAAATTGTGGCTAACGCCCCATGGCTGTGCTGTGGGTAAGCTCATTCACACAGCACAAGTCACCTGTATATACACACACCCTTGTTCGCAGGTTAGCGTTTGGTTAAATTGCCCCGCCGCGGTGGTCTAGTGGCTAAAGTACTCGGCTGCTGACCGGCAGGTCGCGGGATCTAATCACGGCTGCGGCGGCTGCATTTCCGATGGTGGCGGAAATGCTGTAGGCCTGGTTGCTCAGATTTGGGTGCACATTATAGAACCCCAGGTGGTTTAAATTTTCGGAGCTCTCCATTACTGCATCTCTCATAATCATAGGGTGGTTTTCGGACGTTGAACGCCACATATCAATAAATCAGCGTTAGGTTAAATTCTGGGCTCACATATATGAAAGGAGGGTACAGGAAAAGCTTCAACGCAATAAAAGCAGAGAGGTGCTTCGTATGAGCTTTGTCTGCGGCCGGCTGCTCTGCACAGACAGAGAGACAGGGACAGACAGAGCAGTAGTGCGAGATATATACGATGATAGCGTACAGTGAACGATTTGTGTGTTGTGCATACATTAGGCGCAACCTTTAGGCGCAACCATTAGGCGCCACCAGGAAGTTGTAATTCTCCCTCAATATGCATTTCTTCATATATATATATATATATATATATATATATATATATATATATATATATATATATATATATATATATATATATATATATATATATATATATATATATATATATATATACAGCGTCTTCAGTTCAAACAACTGTTTATTTAGGGCGAGCCTGTGCCCGTTGACTCAAGCTACTCAACTTGCGAAGAAGTCCTACGCTCATTCATCCAAAATTCGTCGAGGTCTTCTTCAACTCTTTTTTTCCTCGTGCCGGTCATTCTACAAGCCGCCATATATATATATATATATATATATATATATATATATATATATATATATATATATATATATATATATATATATATATATATATATATATATATATATATATATATATATATATATATATATATATATATATAACAATCCTACACAAGCAGTCCCATTCCCCCTACGGTATAAAAGATAGTCGCACAAGATTCGCAGGGGTTGGGGCGAGAGGGGCTTACTCAATCCTAGGCCATAGTTTGAGATGGTGGCCACATTGCCTGTGGAATGCACAACTGAAATTCTAATTAGACGCTTTATTGAATACGCATGCATCTACACTCTTCGCCCGGTCGGCGGCACTCCTCGTATGAAGTTTTCTGTGTAAGGACGAGAGGTAAAAAGCGTTCTTCAAATGTTCCAACAGTTTGGGACCGTTCGGAATGCAACCCCAATCGTACCACACTGTAAATGTACTAAAACACCGAGTCTTTAGGCATAAATAATCCCAGAACACTCGTTCCCAGGTGACGCTGCTGTATAAATATGTATAAAAGGACAAAAAAAATGGCCGAAGAGATTGATTGATTGATTGATTGATATGTGGTGTTTGACGTTTAAAAACCACCCTATGATTATGAGAGACGCCGTAGTGGAGGGCTCCGGAATTTCGGACCACCTGGGGTTCTTTAACGTGCACCCAAATCTGAACACACGGGCCTAGAACATTTCCGCCTCCATCTGAAATGCAGCCACCGCAGCCGGGATTTTAACCCGCGACCTGCGTGTGTTGCGCGTCGTGGCGACCACCGTCTGCGGGTAGCGGGGCCGGCCGCCGTCGCTCCGTCGAGCCAAGGACTAGGGGAGAGCTTTGAGCAAACTTAACGGATTTATTTACATCTTTACAGTGAGTTGTCGAGATGACAGAAGAGAAGAGAAGAGCAGATCGTTGGGCGAGGCACTGCACGCCCTTTTTGTTGACCCCCGTTCCCTAGGTCCCTAGGTTGGGGATCACTACACAAAACAATGCGGACCAATGGTGATGTGGCAGTTCCTCTCAATGAAGTACCGCCTATCATGTCTGTTCATAGAGACACAACACAGGCTTGCACATACACACACACCCTTGCCACTAGTCACAGCGCTGCCGTAGAACCGGGAGGGGGAGAGCGGAAGACGCACGGGCCCCTCGACCCCTTTGGTGCCGGCCTCGGGCTGCGTTCCCACGAGAAGATCTTAGCGCGCCCTTTCGAGAGGTGCCAGGTTCGTGGAATCCTCTAGGGAGAGCCCTTTGACCAGCGCCCTCGTCGTCTGCCGGTTAACGCGCTAACGATGCGTGGCCCAGGCGGGAGATAGAGCGGCGGCTCCAAAACCCTCTTTGGCAACATTTCACACTGTTGGCGCCGCTGTCAATCAGTCGGCGCCGTCTCGTGGAGTCGGCCTCTGTTGCTTCCTCCGTCCAGCCGTGGCGAGACTGTCCTTTTGGCACTAATCCGGCGTGGCGAATGACCCGCTGGGTCAAGGCATAGCTTGATCGCTACACGGGTCAGCAGCCGAGTAGCTTAGCCACTAGACCACCGCGGCGGGGCAGGAGGGGGAGGGATTCTCAGTCGTTAGCGCATATTTCAAGTCAGCCGATAAGAGAAATAGGCACTGGCTCGGTTACAAGAGCTTGCTTGTGATTCCAGGGTACATGCACACATATACAAACACACGCAAAAACATAATACCACCCCTCCCGAAAAAAATGGTTTTGACAACGCCCCTGCCTGCCGTATATGAACGGCTTGCAGGGCTTGCCTATCTGACTCCTTTCCGCAAATATTCTACGCACAAAGAGAGCAATTTCGTTTTAGAGTATAGACGAAAACACCAGTATAGTTTTAGTGACAAGCAGAGCCGCCTTTTTCTTTCTTTTTTTCTGCATCAATACAGGGCTACCACGGCCTGAAATATAATTCCCCTCCCCTGTTTCAGGTGTAGCGCACAAGTATGATTGCCAGAAGTATGGTGATCTGCGGAAAAATCCTTTACCTTCCACACGCATTCTTGGACTGGAATGAGAGCTGAAATTATAATATTTAAAACTGTACTAATATGGGTGGCTAGCCCCACCGCAGTGGTCTCATGGCAAGGCATTCGGCTGCTGACCTGGAGGTCGCAAGACCAAATCCAGGAAACCGTGGCTGCATTCTCGATGGAGGCGAAATTTCTTGAGGCCCGTGTGCTTAGATTTAGGTGCACGTTAAAGAACGCCAGGTGGTCGAAATTTCCGGAGTCTTTCTTTATACGGTATCTCTCGCAATCATATCTTGGTTTTGCGACGTTCAACCAGAATAACAATTGTTACTAATAATAATACGGCGGCTACGCGGTTGGGAAGTAACGAGCCACTGGAAAAGCGGGCATCTTCAGAACCCTTGATAACCCTAACCCGCAAGATACTCCCGCTGTACGATTGTACAATTCATTTGATCAACTGTTCAGTTAAAAAACTGCCATGTCAACATAAGTGCCCATTCGCACGCACGAACTCACGGCACACGCCGTTGATTTACCCACGGTTTCAAAACCGCAACTGAGAGGAGTTGAAAATGAAAGGCAAAATGATGAGTAAAATAATCACTAGTCGTGAGCCGCAGAAGAAAGTCACATTTGTCACGCGTTCACATACGACGATCTTGTGGGAGCGCTAGGTCGAATGCTGATAACACATAGTCCCACGCATTCCTGCCTTGACGCTCTCAAGATTGAAAGATAGTACCTTGCACTAGTATATCCAGCCATGGTAGAGATGCAGCGTAAATGGGAGTCTGGTTTTATTGCTTCTATCGGGGCTGGTGATTGTAGGTTGAACCTCCAGCTCCAGGCCAGTTTCCGTAAGAAAATTCCAGACAAGCACGTATGCACGCGCTTCCGGTGTCGAGAATCTCTGACCAGATGAGTTCAGTTGTGAAAGGCTCCTCTGGTGGAAGTTAGGCGACCACTTTAAGGCCCATGCTAACCAATTGTGCAGTGTTGACCTTCGCTTGTGCTTTTCAATATGTACAGTCATGAGTAATAAATATGGGAACGTGTTATGTTCGTCGTTTGTACATTATTGAAGCTTACGTATATTTAAAACATATAAATTATTGGGCAGTCACGTGCGTTGATAACCTTTATGTACTTTTCAGGCTGGAACTGCTACTAGACAATAGGATACTGGTACGCGTATTCTACACGCATTCTCTCGAGTTTCGTCTGAAAACATACTTCGACTGGATTTGATTTGAAGCATAACACGTTTATTACCTTTTTGTTTTCGCTAGTGCACGTAATGCCAGCCAAATTTTAGTTTAAACGTAAACATTTTGACAGCAATACCGCGGCCGAAAGACCGGCCTCCGAGGGAGCTACACCCGGGCGTTGTCTACAAAGCGTCGTGTTCTGACTGTCCAGCCAGCTACATAGGCGAGAGCAAGTGTTTCCCGGAAAGAATTCGCCAACACAAGAACGACGTCAGGAAGATGGAAGTGCAACGTAGCGCTCTGGCGGAGCACTGCGAGAAGCACGACCATAAAATTGACTTAGACGGCGCTTCTGTTATTGAAACAGAACGGAATCTGGGAAAGAGGCTCTTGCTCGAGTCTTGGCACATTCAGCATACGCCTGCCAACGTGAACCGCTCGCTGGGAACAATGCCTTCAGTGTACGTTCACGGTCTCCAAAACGTGGTGGAAAGGGAAAGCCGGAGCCGTGGTGAGAGAACACGACGCGACGACACTTCCATGACCAAGACAGTCACCCCCTGAGGAAGGGACCGAGTCGGTCTCGAAACGTCGGGCTCTTTTTGAACTGTGGCTGGAGCAATTTTAATTTTCTAAAAAATTTTAGTTTGTATGCTTACCTTGAGGCCTAAACAAGTTTTGAGAACCTCATTATTCGCAGTCAAAGACAGTGTTCTAGACTTATCCCTCGATAAATTTATTCTACTTCGTACTATCTTCTTCGTGCTTAATTTTTCTGAAACTATACAGCTAACGCTTTGAATAACTTGCACCATAAATTGAAACTACTGGCCTCGCACACGCTGATAATCCTGAGTGTGCATTTATACGTGTGTTTCTGCTTGAGCGGCTACCCTAAGTATTAGTGGTTAATCGAAGAAGGAAAATGGTCGCTATGGGTTTTGTACCCAGCTGATGAGTAACGTGCTGACCTTCGCCTGTTCAATATTAGCCCAAACTTCGAGCTCGACATGTCTGAAGTAGCACTCCTCTTCGTCATCCGGCGTGATTGTTGAGCAACGGTTGTGGAGAGGCGTGACACTATCTACCCAAGAGCTCGGAACATGCTCCCGCAAGAATCGTTCTGCTCGACAGAGCGCGGAGGACCGCTGCCCCCGTAAAGCAGCTTCGATGACCCATGGTCTTTGCGCAAAGACGCTGGGTAATGAAGCGGTGGGGGCGCACCCTTGTTCCTGCATCATTTCGCAACACCTTAGTATTCAACGCCTCCTTATCAGTCCCGTTCAGCCGGAGACACTCTGCCCAGCAGTTTCTCAAGCGGGACAGCCATATAAATACTCGCGCTAGCCATCGTCTGTCTATAAACTCGCCGTTTTATTTTCGGACATCGCAGGACCGCTACACCCGCAAGCTGGACCTTCCTGTCTGAATCCTTAAGCACCCCCTGCCCCCCCTTTAGTGGCGCATTTGCACACATTCCAATGAGATATGCAAACCTAAAAAGGGCGCACACTAGCAGTCCCAACGTCGCAGCTTTCGAAAAATGTGTCTAAACATAACCTAAAAGAAAACATACGCGACATAGGAATAAACGTTGGCACGTGCGTTATTAGACTCTATATACTGACAGCTTCTTTTCGACAAGTTTAAGCGGCAACAAACGCAACTATGACTCCCTTCTGACTTGCGCCTGTCTTTGAAAGCGCACTGTATATTACGATACGACCTACTTTTCATGAAAAGCGGCGAGCACGAGTTGGAATTGGAACCGCGAAAGTTCGATGCAGACTTATATGGATAAGTACCGGAGCGATCATCTGTCGGCCATCGTAACGTTTGTCGGTTACAACAGGTGAACGCAATGGCGTTGGTTCGAAAGCGTTGAATAGCCTTGTTAGCTTGGCTTCCTTAAAAGAAAGTATGAAATTGTAATTATTATTGGCTGTGTCTTTATGATGTTTTCTATTCCATAGTGACAGATTCAACTCCATTGTATATGCTAATCCAACCATGTAACAGCCTGCACGGGCTTACGATATACTAAATAAAAAAAGAAATGAAATGAATAAATATTACACCATCTCCCAGTGAAAATAACCAAGTGGGGATGTGAAAAAGCGCTGGGGTTCACTTGTATTTCCATTTGTATGCTTACATGTATGTTTCAGCTGTGTGTGGAGTTGTGTACATATTGTGTACCGGTCATGTTACGCCCACTCCCATTTGTGCGTAGTACCGTGTGTATGCCGCAGAGCGAAAACCCAGCGTTGCTAGGAGAGTGCAATGCAGTGAGCGAGTGCAGCATTATATACGAGCGCACAGCTGCGGCAAAAAGATAAACGGGAGAAGAGAAACGAAGTGGAGGCCACCTCCGCTTCATTTCTGCCACCTCCTACACCTCACCTCCTCGCACTTCTGCGAGGAGAGGGGGAGCATTGGCGCATGCGCAGTATGGGAGCGGACGGTCGTCGAGAGATGGACACAGCCCTGAGCAAAAGCTGTTTTGCGTCTAATAACTCCCACGCACTTTTACATCTTGCCGCTACTTAGCTACGGAGCAGAAACCTGTAGACTTACAAAGAGCGTTCAGCTTAAATTGAGGACGACGCAGCGAGCAATGGAAAGAAAAACGGTAGGTGTAACCTTAAGAGACAAGAAGAGAGCAGAGTTTATTAGAGAAGAAACGGGGGTTAAGAATATCGTAGTTGAAATCAAGAAGAGGAAATGGACACTGGCCGGGCATGTAGCACGTAGGCAGGATAACCGCTGGTCATTAAGGGTAACTAACTGGATTTCCAGAGCAAGCAAGTGGTTTAGGGGGAAACAGAAAGTTAGGTGGGCAGATGAGATTAAGAAGTTTGCGGGTATGAATTGGCAGCAGCAAGCACAGGATCGGGTTAGCTGGCAGAACATGAGAGAGGTCTTTGTCCTGCAGTGGACGTAATCAGCCTGATGATGATGATGATGATGATGATGATGATTTCTCGGTTAACTATCTGCATAACGAAACAAGTAGCCTAAGCAGGCTTCGCCCCATCAACAGCAGGCCTGCAGGGAAGCCAGACTTGATGAATGTGGGAGGCTACATTAGCGCAGCGGCGATGCTTCTGTTAGTCTTTCTCCGGGGTGTGTGCGTGTGTGTGTGCGTATATATATGGAGAGATAGAACTATACTATGCTTCCATGGTTCATGGCCAACGAGCAAGCCAGAAGCAAATTTACATTTCAAGGCGAGTGATGATGATCGAGAACCAGTGGTTGGTGAGATGCCACGGTTACAGTAATATTAAGCATGTTTAAGTAAATTGTTATTAGCGTCCCGAGTCTGTTGCAACAACATAGTGGAACACAGTTCGCTATAGTGAAACCAGCACCTCTGGTAGAAACCTTTCACCGCGAATACATGGAGATAGAATAAACAATAATTCTCACTCGTATGTCAGGTTGTCTTCGTCCGCCAGTATATCGTCATTTATAGGCAATATACTGCGAGATTTACCAAGCGATGTGTCGATCATTGGTCAAATGACTTCAGCCGGGGTTTTCCAGCATTTTCCCGAAAATTTTCTCTGCGACATACGGAGAGATATCGCATTGTATTTTCTGAATGCCCATAATAATAATAATAATAATAATAATAATAATAATAATAATAATAATAATAATAATAATAATAATAATAATAATAATAATAATAATAATAATAATAATAATAATAATAATAATAATAATAATAATAATAATAATAATAATAATAATAATAATAATAATAATAATAATAATATAATAATAATAATAATAATAATAATAATAATAATAACAATAATATTAATAATAATAATAATAATAATAATAATAATAATAATAATATAATAATTCTATAGGAACCATAGCCAGCTCTGTAGACAAGCCGAGACAAGCCAACAGCACCATCAAATGCTTTCTACCAGTAAATCCTATTGATGAATCGTTGATGCAGGCTATAATAAATGTTTTTAGTTACTTTTATGTTTATTTTATTTTTAATTATATTGCTGTTGTTTTTCCGTATCGGGTACGTATTTTTTCTCGCTCGTCAAAGTAGAATTGAACGCACACGACACCAGTCTACAGTTTTGCTCTTTCTCCTGTATTCGCACTCGCGGCCATCTTGAAACACGACTCCCAAATCTAGAAATCCTGTCCGAACGCGACTTTATTGTTTAGCGATGCGCAAACACTTTTTTGTTCCTCGTTGTACTTGACAGGGGGAGGGTGATTTTAAATGAAAAGAAGATAAAAATGAGCCCTGTAACTGTCTCTCAGGGGGAGGACACCTCAACAGTAACTCAAGGGGGGGGGGTAGAGAAGGGAATAAAAGGATAGGATTGAAAGGTATAGCGATAGAGGAAGAGGTAGGAGAGAGCGAGGTGCAGGGACAGGCACATATGCAAGTAAGGAGACGATAGGAAAGGTGGGCACGGTATCAGGCGTCCGAGGACGGGGCACCACTCGGCGAGAACTCTTGTCGGTGTCAGGAGATGGCGTAGGGCGAGCCAGTCGGCCAGAGCTGCGCTGTCGTCGGAGATCGCGGAGGCACACCCAGTCGGCACGAATCCAGTGAGCGGGAGTGCTAAAAAGACAGCATGCCGTATTGGCCAATTGAGGTGCACTTCGGGGGTTGTTATCGGCGTTCGACCAGGGCAGCGCTAACGGCTGCACTGACGTGAAGAAAGAGGGCGGGTGAGAAATGCATGTAGAAACCAAGAAAGAATAAAATCAAAAGTTTCCGTGTCACTGTCCGGCTGGCTCATCAGCTATGGGGATTGATTGGCGAGTCTGGAGGCTTCGATTTGCGCTTGCGGAGATTATGCCCCCGGTTAACCGGGTCTCGCTTTGGTTCCGAGAGCGTGGTTTCCCTCTCACCTAACTTCTTTCTTTCCTTTCGTGGCCGGACTCCCTGTTGTTTCTCCCCATTCTCCTCACATTTTTTGTTATTTCCCGTTTGTCCGCGTTTCCACTTCTACGACTAAGCTTCTCTTTCTTCGAGGCTTCTTCTTCGACGACTCCTTGTATACCTCGTCCCTCACCCCTCCAAACTAACGGAGAGCTCTCGGCTGATTGTGTTGGTCGGTGCGTTATTGCTGGGAATTATTACAGGTACTGTTTTTTTTGTGTCGAGAGTGACGCTTCGCGTGCACCAGTACGGTGCAGCGTAGAGGAGGGCGAAAACACATTTCGGAGAAGGGAGCGTTCGCCGTTGTTTTTCTCGACGCGTATCGAGAATCCGCGTAGAATTTTGAAGCTGCATGAGCGTACCACCCTCTTTTTTCGCATTTTCCTTACTCATGAACGAGCGTTCTGACTTCTCTTTCTCCCGTTTGCACGCTCCGGGAATGGCTGTAGAACAAGCACAACAAACAGTTTCACCGTGCCTGATGCATGGGATTTGCATGCATGCGAGACTTAATGAAATAATAATAAATGAGACCTTTTAAGTAACCCTACAAGCTTGCGTGTAATCTTTGTGTCGTCAGGTGACGCGTGAACCAGTGAAGGAAAAACAAGGAAGACTTTCACGAAGTGGGCAGTAGGCGCGAGCCAGGTACCCAGATAACATAACGGTTCTCGGCCGGCAAGCCAAAAATGCAACGGGCCATATCATGACCTCAGTCAGAGGCAGCATGTGACAAAGGCGGACAGCCAATTATACAAGAAGAGAGGCTACGCAATCAAGAGTGGCAGCGATACACATATACAAGTCGCAAAAAGGAATCTTTCAATACTCTCATTTCGCCTGCTCTTGGTCTTTCCTGCATATCTTGAAAGGTTTCGGCCCTCGTCTTACTAACGACAACGCCGAGACTTGTACGTCAATGTGTAAAGAATAAATACTCTTCGAGCAGGCTGTCCGCAACTGCGCCGCGAAAAGCAGCGCGTGTAGCGAATTGCCGGCACTTTTCTCGCTTGGTTGGATGTTGTGGGTCCTCGGTTTTTACTTGGAGGCTGCCTGCGGTGGTGGTGGTGTCGGGGAGGGGGCGTGGAGGCGGTGATTTGGACAAAGCGGGCGTGGCAGCACCGCGTGTTGCCGCGCACGCGGCACAGATGGCCACGAGTCGAGTCGCGGGGGCGGCTGTCGTTCGTACCACGGCGCTCTCTCGCCCACCAGGCTCCGCAAATTCGGCTGCACGACGACGCTCTTCCGCTGCAAGCGTCGGTGTCGGTCGGGAAAAACGTTATCATCCCCCGACATGGTGAAATGGTGTAATATGCGCTGTATTTTGTCGGAGAACATTCATTCGGCCCCGGTGTCCTCGTCGGCGTGCTGCAAGACGGTTCGGGGTTGTGTGATCCTAGCATTACGAGCACTCCTCTACGCCGGTGTACTTCGTATACAGCCAATTTGTAAACGTGAAATTGCGATCCTTCTAAAGGTTCATTCGCTTTTCTTTATTTTTTTCTTTCGCTCATGTTCGCTCAATGTTGCGTACTTTTATTCGAGAGTGCGCGAACTTTCCAACAGCACGCTTCTCGCTCTACTACCCATTGAACATTATGCACTGCGCTGATGTCACGTAGCAAAAACACACAACGTTACGAAGTCAAATAGAAATCTTACGGGGAGGATGAAGGGGTAGCAAAGAATACCTCCAGAGAAAACTTCTAATCGCATAGAAGAGCCAGCCTACTTTACAAAAATTCGACCTATCATTGCACGCTTCTGCTCTAGGGAGCATTCACACAAGTTCATTATGAACCTGTTTCTGGGTTCATATACTCTGCCACACAGAAACGCATTCGGCGGAATTCCTCGGTGCTACGTAACTCTATAGAGGTAAAGACTAACGTTTTCTCTGCCACTACTCTGCAGCTTTTCTTAATTTTTTCATTAGGTTGGCACCCGAAACATTTGTGAACACAGGAACTGAATTGGTCGAACGAAACCTCATTGACTTTACTCACCAAACGGGATGTGGGGTAAGGAGGTTCGGCATCACGAGGTGGCGCTTATGTAAGAGAGCTTGGCTCGATCAGAGCTACGAAGTCGGCCGGCGGCAAGACCCGGGCAGCAAGGGACTTCGTGCCTTCAAGCGCCGGTGGTTATGATGATGACGCATCTTTCTCGACTAGTGTTGAAGCTCCTCCGAAAGTTGACGCAAATTTCAGACATTCCTAGAGATTGAAATAACCGACTACGATGTTTCTAGCTTCTCGAGGGGGTCTAATTCACATAACGTAGGAGTGCTATTCATGACCAGCATAATGTGCCTGGCACCATGATTGCTGAAAAGTTACCGGAGAAGACTTTTCCCCTCTCTCTCTGTGTGTGCGTGAGAAAGAAAGAGAGAGAAGAAAAGTTACGAGAAATAGATGTTGATGGCGGCCGCAGCGTTTTACGCGAAAAACACGGCGCCGTGGTATTCACACTTTTCAACAAATTTCTGCTCGTTCAACCGCGAGCTTGTTGGCGCCTAGCCGTTTCTAATATGGCAATCTGAACTTTTGTCGAGGGCACTTGTCAATATTGCCGCTTTTAGTTGTTGCTTAAATATGAATGCGCGACCGTCGTTGTAACCTGCAGCAAGTGAAATGGTGCTGCTCAGCAAGTGCATGACGCTCGAATCAGCGGCATGGAGAAAGTCTTGCTTTGTAAAGACGGTCCACGAACGAGAAACACTATATATATAGGCTGAGACAAGTGACGTCACAACTTCAAAACTGCGCGAAATTCATATTATGTCTTTATATCTTACACTATAATCCTAACTATTGTTTTATAATAATAACCAGCAGTGGGAGTTACTTCTTTCTTATGTGTTTCGTGTACGTGTATTTCTTAACCCCATTTATTGCACTGTACGGAATTGAAGGTAACTAAAAAAACTCTATATAAATGAATGAATAAATACTTGCCCTTTTATTTTGAATCATAACTGCGGATGTGGTTCATTTTTTCTTGCTATGCTCGTAATTACACCAGCACTGCCTTCTTTAACTGACAAAGACTCCAGGCATTTGGCTAATAGAATAACTACCGACAAAAACACACTGCCAAAAAATATCAAGCTATAGTCTATGACGCCTAGCACGTATAGTTATACAAATTAGGAAAAGCATATCTTGGGTTATTTCTCGGCTATTTACTCATACACTCACCGCTCCATTCACGATATATTTCTCACATACATCCCCTGCTGCCGGTCTATAGTCCTATATGTATTCGTGAAATTTTCGTAATTACTGTTCCTTCGTGAGGCAAAGCTGATGCAATGATTCATTCATGGCGTTCGTCAACGGAAACTTTTTCTCGGTGTGTCTATTTGGCCGGATTTCCTCTGCGTACACACCCCACTTTCGCGATTGAGCCGCATGCCCGCCGGATCAGCCTGAGAAAAGCCGGAGAGGGTGTATACATTGGAGATGAAAGGCCTCTTTATGATAGTGGGTATTAGCAACACGCGAGAACGTCTGTTTCGCGCCGTTACAGTGGCTCCATCCGGAAGAAAGAACCGCAAAAAAACGGTTCGCTCTTTACATGTTCCTCCCTTGTTTATAACGCAGAGCTCTATTAGCGCGCGGCTGCTACTCCGTGTATAAAGTTTCAAGGAAAATTGTCTCGTCAATGGCGTCACGGGCACTAGTTGTAACGCATCGAAGCAGGAGCACTCTGTACACACTCGGAAGACAAAGGTGATCTGCCTTGACCGTGACGTTTAATTTACGGCATCTGCGCTGCACCATCACTCCAAGTTTTCTTTTACTGCAGTTCCCTTCCTGATTTACGGCGAAGCGAGTGGGTTAAGCCTCGATATAAATAAGGAGCAACAATATATCAATGGTAGGCATATAAGCTGTCATAAATTATAGGTATGACATTAAGAGATTGGAAGCGAGCAGAGTAGAATACAGAACAAAAGGGGTAGACTAAATATTAGTTGACATTATTGGGGGAAAAGTAGACCTGGGCAGGTCAAGTAATACGAAGGAGAGATGACCATTTCAGAGAGCGACAGAATGAACACCAAGAAATTGAAAAAGAGGACGGCAGATGTTTAGATGGAGCGATAAAATCATGAAACTTTCTGGCATGAAATGGAATTAGTTCGCGCAAGACAGGTCAAATTGGAGATCGTGGGGAGAGGTGTTCCACCTGCAGTGGACACAGAAGAGACTGCTGAAGGGGATGATGATACTTAATGACATGAAGGTCACCCCATATTTTCGATCCCTTCCTTTTTTTTCCTATCTTGCCTTGTTGCTCCTTTTCCCCTCTTCTTCCTTCCCTTCAGCTGTTGTTAGACTCTCCTGATAACGATCGTGTTCCTTCTGTCTTATAGCCATCATACAGTACTGTAATCTGCATATTCCGACGAAGGACGCGGGCAGCGTTTTTTCTGTGGGGGTGCAGAACTGTATTCCATCGTGACGGTGGTGGAGGTGTGGACGCGGGTGAAGTTCGGTGTGAGGGTTGAGTACTTATTCCGCACACCTCTGCCGACGCTCATGACAACAACATAAGTACCGATACCCTACAGACTCTGCATCGTTGCCAGTGACCTTCACTGGAAATTGCGATGATTCAAACAGGAATAAAAAGCAATCGCTACGCGCTGTCTTAGCATGCGGATCAGCGAGTATTCCTTTATGCACTGAATCTTCATTTTAAAACGAAACAATAAACTTTAGATAATGAAGGACAGCGTCGTCAAACATTACTTAATCGTATCTAGCAACGTCCTCCGAAATTAATGTTCTCGACGCTGCTTCACCCGGAAATGCTCATACACTCACCGTGTACGCATGCGTACCTGGTGGGCGGTGCGGGGCGATTAAGACGTGTAAACCTTGCCCTTCCGTCATTCCGATGTTGCTCGACGACGGGGAATAATAGCATTAATGCTGAGATTTTAGTTTTTTTTTTCAATAGTGCACGAGCACGAAGTACACGCACTCGTGGAGCCGCTGAAGGCGGCCGCGTGGATGTGTCCAAAGCACGGTTACGAAATCCGGCGTTCGACTTCATGCTTCGCCGCCGATGTCACTCCACGTGCTGCGCTTCCGGCGGCCTGAAGCCCTAAAAGATCGGGAGCGCGATACCCAGTTTAAATACCGCCCCCCCCCCCCCCCCGACATCAGAATGCAAAAGGGAAAACGTACTATACGGTGTGCACTCGCAGAAGAACGCCATGCCTCTCTATCTTTAATCTCTCCCTTACCCTCGGGCAGGGGCATTTTCTTTTTCCGCATTACACTTCACGTTCTAAACAAACGGCGCGGGCTGCCGGAGGGGATGCTATATTTTATATTTAATTTGCGGTGAGACACAAATTCCGGACGTCCAACTAGGCTGCGTGCCTGCAGGTCGCGAAAACGTGGGACCAACGCTGGCCGCATAGTATCCTTGCGTGCGATTTCGTATTGATTAAATCACTTGAATCAACGTCACAACAGAAAAAAAAGAGAGAACGCCGGCAGAACGTGTGTGTGTGTGTGTGTGTGTGTGTGTGTGTTTGTGTGCGTGTGTGTGTGCGTGTGTGTGTGTGTGTGTGTGTGTGTGTGTGTGTGTGTGTGTGTGTGTGTGTGTGTGTGTGTGTGTGTGTGTGTGTGTGTGTGTGTGTGTGTGTGGCACCGCTGCCCTCTCGTCAGTGTCTACGCACGCTTCGCTTCATACAGCGCAAAGAGCACAGTTCGTTGGGCAGTGAAACAAAAAGGACGGAACGGGAGAAGTAAAACAAGCACTACGGTGCCAAATTTGCTGTATAACATGGCGCAGCCTGGCGCAGTTTCGTTGTTCTTTTGATCTTGAACCGAAAAGTTCATCGACAACACACGAGACATGTATGCACATATTTAAGATATACACACCACTGCCCACCTAGCAACCGTGGTTGAACAAAATTTTCCTGCGGATTTAGAATCCACGGTGGAGCGCTTTGGGCGAAGACGTTCTCATACCTTTAAATTCTTCTAAGTAGATGCTTCTACTGCTAAGATTTCATGGCGCAGTTATAAAGAAATCACGAGGATGATCTGCGTCACAGCGAGCTAAAGTGTGCTCCACACGTGTGACCTAGAAGTCAAAGCTTTGTGTTATTTGTGTGCTTTATTTTTTCAAAATTGTACACTGTAACATTTCTACCTACGTTTAGAACCTGCTAGTAAAATATGTTCTGTCCTATGCATTGTTGAGCTCCTGCATGTACAGCTTGCTTAGTAGCAGCAGCAGACGAAGCACTTACACCGGTCACATCACTCATTGTTCACAAAGAACTAGCCGAGACTGTTTCGTATTATTATTGAGAAAGTACTGTCAGTTGCATGACTCACGTGGACGCATCGCCATGTGATAGACTCTGTTTATTAGCGCGTCTTTCACATTATATTGTCGCTAGACCTCCGCTCATGTGCCCCTTTGTTTCCAACTAGGGTAAATTGAAAGATGCGCCAAACGCACACCTCGCCTATGGAGTCATCGTGGGGTGAGATGAATTTAGCCCACGTGGCCGAAAAACGTCCCACCGCAGCTTTTCGTGTGTTAGTATCAAGGATGTGTCGGCCGGGGTTCGTAATCTCTTCGCCTCGCGGAAAGATAATATTCCGTCAATGAACTGTCTTATCGACATTGCCCCTTCAAGGAAAACGACCTCTTAAAAAGCTTTCATGCCTAAGATTTTGTGGGCTGGGCGCACCATCGCTTTTCTGTCTATGTTGAACTGCGGGCCTAGCCAGTAGGTTATACATTTAGGGTGCTTTCGCTAAATTGCATGGGGTCTCGCGTTCGTCAAGTATCCGTGCAACCAGCCCTCCGCTATAGAACTCGAGGTTCCGTCACGCTGTATGTGACGCTGACAAAATGTACGCCAAGCAGTATGTATGCCCAATAGGCGCTTCTTCGGAACTTTGGAACATCAAACCTTCGTAAGCGTCCGCGAATAGTGTGCCGCTTGTTAGTAGATATAGCTAGCTGACTTCAACATCACTGCAGGAGTGTGCATAATCGATCAGACTTGCCGGCCGACTTGAACATCAGTGTAGTAGTGTGCATAATCGATCAGACTCTTCAACTAGCTAACAGCCATTCCTCTCACACGTATCTATAGAGTCCGAAGCTCTCTTCTTGTCCACCCAAGTCGTACCACAAAAAATTAGTCAGGGTCAGTGTACTGTATAAGTATCTGGCAGAGCCGAGGTACAACAACCTATACGCCGACAAAACCAGCCCTTGAATCAACAAACTTGCTACCATTTCTTCTCGACAATTTCGTGCCGAAAAAGCAAAGGAAAAGGAACCAAAAAAACATTCAACAGCGAATAAATATCAAGCCAGCAAAGACAACGGCGAAGCAAGGGTTTGCACCATCGCGCTCACGCGAAGGTTGCGTGTCATAAACTGTTCCTTTTACGGATTTCCCGCAAGACTGCCCACGCAGCTTTTTCCTCTCGTCTATCTAGAAGTGGCTTTCCAGCCAAGCCACGTGCCTCCCGAAAACTTCGCTGATGCGTCCACCCTAAATCAATACAAGGTATTCTGATGCCTGTGGTTCCGTTTTCGTCTCCCATATTGCCCCTTGCGCTTCTTTCCCTCTCTCCATTGCGCGCTTGTGTCGCCGAGTGATGATATGTGATGATATGTGGCGTTTATCGTCCCAAAACCACCATATATTTATGAGAGACGCCGCAGTGAAGGGCTCCGGGAATTTCGACCGTTTGGGGTTCTTTAGCGTGTTCCCAAATCTGAGCACACGGGCCAACCGCAGTTTCGACTCCATCGAAAAAGCAGCCACCACAGCCGGAATTCGATCCCGCGACTTGCAGGTCGGCAGCCGAGTCCCTTAGCCACTAGACCACCGCGGTGGGGCTGTGTCGCCGAGTCAGCGCAGATTTCGAGATGTAGTCTCCCTATAGTTCGGTATCGCTCCTCTATGCTGTAACCTTCCTGCCTTTTTTCTTTCTTTATCCCGCCCCCCGCCCCTGCTTCTTTATTTCCGAGTACGTCCATGGGACAATTAGGCCGGCGCGATTACTATCCTGCTACCGGAACTGCTTTATACTCCGCTCAGCCCCAGAGACAGCGCTTGCGCTCTCAGCACGCGGCTCGAGGATCGCTTCGTCTCTTCCTCGCTCACACTTTCCTCCCTTGTACAGCCCCATCGACCGGAGCGGCAGCCGTCAGTTCTGAGTCTTATCAGTGGAGCGGGATCTGAACGCGAGCCTCAGTGCCATTCGGAAAGACGCGGGGCCTGTCCGCGCACGCATACACACAATGCTACGGGCTTTTACGAGCTAATGATCTTTCCCAAGTCGTATCTGTGGTAGCGTACGAGCGATTCGGTACTGAAAAAGAGCGCGTCGTAGAAGAGGAAACAAGAACAGCGCTAAAGAAGTTATCCTACGACGCCCAGACAATGGGAGAAAAAAGAAGAGAAAAAAAAGGGGGGGGGGGGGGGATGAGGTGTTCAACATCAGCTGCCTGCTATAACCCGCCCCTCAAGCCGGGCACTACATGGGGGATACTCGGCGCAGCAGTGCCTTAACGTAGTACATGACACTGCCATACCTGGAAGTTAGAACACCTATGGATATAAGTCTGTCGTTAATTTCTGTACTAACTTGAACGAAAGATCAGCCATTCTCGCAGTTTAAAGAAATTAGGACTCCACAAGTTTTCAGGAAAGAAACATCTAGGCGTTAAAAGAAAAAAAAAACATGACCCCGTACCTGCATGTTTCACTGCAAATGTCATCGAACGACGATAGTATTGCGTGTGGGCAGAGCGTACAAAGCGTTGAGTCGATGTTCTGAGCGAGATAATCAGTGAATACTAATCGGAAAGGGCTGCGTTACGGAGTCTCGCTTCCAGTAGCGAAGGCGAACGAGCGCATCGAGGCAAGTAAGTTCCAAGCGCCTTCTGGCAGTTATCTTCGAAAACGAAGGAAGGTCTGCGCGCTCACAGAGAAAGATGCACGCCTGTCTCGGAGGCGATAAGGTGTAGAACGCTAAGTGATGGGCAGGTGCGACCACCATGTCATCTTAGCAAAGCGTTGGAAACATTTGTCTGTTTGAGCATCGCGTTGCACTGTCACCGCAGTGTCGCGAGAGCAAGGTTTCACGGAGAATCTTGTTCTTTTACGGCTTACAAACGGAGCAGTCAAGGTCGCCCCCGTTCGGGATTAGAAGGGGAAAGCTTACTCGGAAAAGCGTCTAGCAAGAGGCAGGTCCGGCGCCACCGTCTGAGTCTAAGCCATTGTTAACAGGCACGCATGTCATTGAGAATGACATGGGGACGCGACCACTTAGCCTGACCGAGACATAGTGGCGGCAGGTAAACGACCATATTCTCCCGCGCTGTTGTTAGGATGTCGGCGCGCCTCGCTGTCGCATGTACACCTGGTAAGCAATGGTGTGCCTATCGCTCTTAAGGACGCTTCTAGGAAGCAACAGTTAATGAAAGAACTGACGGGGCCCGAGCGTGGGAACGGCCGCCGACGGTAGTCGGCCGAAGGAGGCAGCACGAGTAATGTTTGGCAGCACGGCCTGGCATGGGAGAGAGTGTCACGTGCGGAGGACCTATTCCTTTGCGTGTTGCATTTTGGGGACGAGGTTTTTACAAATGTAGTGCGTTTTATGAAAGTGTTTCTGTGATTGGTTGTGATGCTGCGAGTCCCAACATGTGATTGGTTTTTGTGAAGACTCTTTGTTCGACCAAGGGTTAAAAAGAGGATGTTTGAACTTGAAAAGTGAGAGGAGTTGGGGTCAACAGCGGATCTCACCACCGGAGACCATGCCGGCCGAGGGGTATGCCACCATTTTCTATGTTTTGTCTTTGTGACCTAGTGCATTTTGTAAATTGAAGTGTTAGCCAAATAAACCCCCAATGAGTGCTCCCCGAAATCATCGTGTTGACTTCTCATCGATTGCCTCCGCGGAGTTTCACCCACACTTATTCGTCTCCCTGGTCGTCTGATGCGCCTAACTTTGAACAACCCCGACGTTTCACTACAAAGTGGTGGAGGTTGCTCGGTAACGATAGTCCCGCTCTGAAATTATACCCCGCACCTCCACCACTTTGTAGCGAAACGTCGGGGTTGTTCAAAGTTAGGTGCATCAGACGATAAGGGAGGCGAATAAGTGTGGGTGAAACTCCGCGGAGGCAATCGATGAGAAGTCAACACGATGATTTCGGGGAGCACTCATTGGGGGTTTATTTGGCTAACATAACTTCAATTTACAAAATGCACTAGGTCACAAAGACAAAACATAGAAAATGGTGGCAACTTTGTAGCCAAACGTCGGGGTTGTTCCAGGTTAGGCGCATCAGGCGACCAGGGAGACGAATAAGTGTGGGTGAAACTCCGCGGAGGCAATCGATGAGAAGTCAACACGATGATTTCGGGGAGCACTCATTGGGGGTTTATTTGGCTAACACAACTTCAATTTACAAAATGCACTAGGTCACAAAGACAAAACATAGAAAATGGTGGCATACCCCTCGGCCGGCATGGTCTCCGGTGGTGAGATCCGCTGTTGACCCCGACTCCGCTCACTTTTCAAGTTCAAACATCCTCTTTTTAACCCTTGGTCGAACAAAGAGTCTTCACAAAAACCAATCACATGTTGGGACTCGCAGCATCACAACTAATCACAGAAACACTTTCATAAAACGCACTACATTTGTAAAAACCTCGTCCCCAAAATGAAACACGCAAAGGGATAGGTCCTCCGCACCTGACACTCTCTCCCATGCCAGGCCGTGCTGCCAAACATTACTCGTGCTGCCTCCTTCGGCCGACTACCGTTGGCGGCCGTTCCCACGCTCGGGCCCCGTCAGTTCTTTCATTAACTGTTGCTTCCTAGAAGCGTCCTTAAGAGCGATGGGTACACCATTGCTTACCAGGTGTACATGCGACAGCGAGGCGCCCGACATCCTAACAACAGCGCGGGAGAATATGGTCGTCTACCTGCCGCCACTATGTCTCAGTCAGGCTAACTGGTCGCGTCCCCATGTCATTCTCAATGACACGCGTGCCTGTTAACAATGGCTTAGACTCAGACGGTGGCGCCGGACCTGCCTCTTGCTAGGCGCTTTTCCGAGTAAGCTTTCCCCTTCTAATCCCGAACAGGGGCAACCTTGACTGCTCCGTTTGTAAGCCGTAAAAGAACAAGATTCTCCGCGAAACCTTGCTCTCGCGACAGCAGCGTGATGAACGCTACGGTCCTTAGAATTACTTATGTGTGCCTCCTCTAGTATGCGTCACACATAAAAAATATCGACGTGTTGTTGTGGTGCCTTAGATATGCACAATAATTGCTTTTGAATTGATAATCACACAAGTAAGAACGCTGAAACTTGAGCAATATTGTTGGCGCTGCGGATGAGGTTGGCCGTTTGATGTATTGTTGGGTGCCGTTTATAATATCATTAGCGCGGACAAACGGACAAATGTACAGACAGACAGACAGGCAGACAGACGAAAATTTTGGCTTCGAAGATCCCCAGGGAAGGCTGTCGTCTTTAAAAAGGCCTGCGCTTAGCAAGGTTGAAGCTAAGGTCAAGTGGTCATCACGTGGTGCGATCGCTATGCACTTAGCGTGCGAAAGGCAACTAATCTTGTTTTTTATTATGTTGTCCCCTGCCATGAGTGAGCGCTTGGGATGAATGACGTAGGGCTATAGGTGTGTCGACACTTCTTTTCTGTTTTTTCTTTGCTGTCCGCTCTAAATAAGCAGCCAATCATGTTGAAGGTACATAGTTAATCTCCCCGTCATCACAGTAAAGCTTGAACATGCAGACATGGACTCCAGTGTTTACGCGCCTAACTTTCCTTTTTCTTCTTTACGGTCAGTCTTAACCAACTTCCCTAACTTTCTGTCGCTGAATGCTTCCCTTAACACTTTCCTTTGCCAGAGAGCCGAAGTGTTTCTTTTACTGCGTGAGAATTTCTACAGAATGACAACGCGTCAGCCATATCCGGCACACATGGATCTGGAAAGATCAAAATTAATTAAGCATGCACAGGGGAAGGGCCCCCTGAGAGAAGATGGCAGCATGGCTAAAAAGGTGCACCACTATAATTACTTATAGTTCCTCCGTGCAAAAAAGCAAACGAGAAAGCACGGTGACTTAAGATCGGTACCAGCAGACGAGGGTGAGCTACTCTTAAGTGTAGGCACGAAAAATATGCACTACATCTAAGGATTGCGTTGCGTCAGGCTGTTTGCTGCACACTACTGACAAAACCACATGAACACAAAACCGTCGGTGATCACCAAGTCGCAGGAACTACAGTTATATAAGTGAGTCAGCAATCATGGTTGGCCAGGAAAATTATCTTTTGCGCACGATGCCGTAGTTTCTGAGGAAGAAAACTTAACTACAAGATGTCACGCAACGCGGGAAATCGTTCTTTTTGCGCTACACGTACACCACTCACCGACGCACTTCCCGGGAAAGAACAAAATAAGGACCCTTCACTCGTAACATTGTCGACGGTGAGAGTCACAGGGAAGTGGGTGATTCAGCAACATGAATGTTTCTCTTGTGTCTCCTTATATCACGTCGCCTCTACAGTGACTGTTTGCCTCCAAATCATGAACCAACCTGTCTCACCAAGCCGCGTTATTGCGTAAATCACATGGCGACATGCTTCGGCTGTGTCAAAAAATCATAGCATATTCACGGAGTACTGAATGATGATGAGTGGGGCGAATCGTCCGTCAGCCCGTCTGTGCTTCCATCCGTCCGGCTGCGAGACCATTCGTGCGTCCATGCATGCGTTCGACTGTGTGCCCGTGCGTCAATCCGCCCGTATGTCCACGCATCCACCCATCTGTCCATCCATCCGTGCGTCCATCTAGTAAACACTCCAATACCACCATCTCACATCTCGCATCCTGGTGGCTATACGTACGACATCGACGGAGGATGGACAGACCCACGCCTTAGGGAGCTTCGCCTCTAAAAGGAGCTGCGCAATTTCGGTCAGAGTGGAGCTCTACAGCTGCGGTCAGTCAGGGCGCGGGAAATAAAAAAAATGTCGAGAAGGGAGAAGTGGCGGACAGGAACTCGAGGCCAAGAGGGACAGATAACCAACCATAGGGATGGCCGTAAACGCAAGCGGCCCCAACCATTGTTGGCTGTAAAGGTTTCTTCGAGCACTGCAACTGTGGTGTAGAGCACAAATACGCAACGCTGTAGCCGTGCGACTAAATAGTAAAACCTGCGTCGTTCGAGTGGAGCAAACCACAAGGAATCAAACACATCCATGCACGTCCCGGGGAGAGGTTGAAAGGAACGGTGCGCAAGAAAGACAGCGAGGAAGGGCGAGAGCCGGGTATAAAGAGAGGCTGGAAGAAAGTGGCCGTGGCGGAAGCCGTAAAAAGCGGGCGTCAAAGAGATAAAGGCTGATGCAACGTGATAGGCTTATATGACCGAGAAAGCCATCATGTCCAGCATGTGGCTCTCATGCCGACGGAAGGACGCTGGTGGACGAAATAACAATTGGTTGGTTAAATGACAATTGGTGAATAGTCGGTGGTTAAGCATAAATTTCACAGAACATTAGAAATGTCTTTATATATATCCCGTTCTGAGAGCCTTGACAATGGCACTGATTGCTCAAATGGCGCTTGAAGTAATACCACAAAGGTCCACGGGGAATAGCACTCGTGAACTATTAACGCGAAAGAGGTAAAGAGCCCGTTGCGTAGAAGTTGTTGTGTGGGCGTTTGTGTCGGTGTCGCTGTTGTTGGTTGTAAGCCAAAAATAATCTTGTCCCGGACCAAAAAGCTGAAAAAGTTGCAATTAACATAAATGATGAAAATATGCGCTTCGAAGTGAGAATCATAACTCAGGCCACCTGCGTGGCAAGCAAATGCTGTACAACACGGCCATATTGCTTAAAACTACTTCTGAAGAAAAAAAAACACTATATGAATATAATGTAGAGGAAGGAGCCTTCTATAGAAGATGTATTATTTGCGTAGTAAAAGCGTAGAAACGCGCGCCAAGCGTCAAAACGTGTCAATTTTGCACCAACAGTGAGTTTATAAGGTCCACCCATCACCAAGGGCCCATGCGTTTAATCACTATCAACTGCAAAGCATCACCAAAGTGAGCAGCTGCGTAGGTTCATGTATTGCCTTACGGACGCGTGCTGGGCCCTACACTGATTCGCAAAAGGAAGCCTTATGGCGCAGTGGGCACTTCACAACCGTACTTGCACAAGGCATTCTAGGATATACGTTGCCAATGCCTATATTACGCGCATCTTCTTCCGTTTCCTTACGCCCGGTTGAGGCATGCTACGGAATCAGAAGCAGGCCAGTGATTGAGAAGGGGATGCGCAGGGAGCCAAATTAAGCTATCGCGTTCTACTATTAAAAGCGAAGCTCAAGTGCCCTCCAAGTTTTTATCTATGTGGTGCCATTGCGTTGGTATGTGTCTCCTCAAATCCTGTAGTCCGGTATATAAATTTAGCCAGATTTTCAGGCAGCTTTTCATAGATGCGCTGTCTTTAATAATAATAATAATAATAATAATAATAATAATAATAATAATAATAATAATAATAATAATAATAATAATAATAATAATAATAATAATAATAATAATAATAATAATAATAATAATAATAATAATATTAATAATAGTAGTAATAATAATGACCGACAATTTCAGGCAGGAACTTCGGGTCACCAGTGGAGCACCTTAATCACTGCACCACCACGGTGAACTGTGTTATATTTGTGGAAACATTTCTACATGCATGCTCAATCTTGACAATACATTTATGCATTTGCCGAGTAACTTCATTAGTGCATACAAATTCGCATGCATCCAGTTCGGCGCTTCCTTGTTTGGCAAATTTATAAGCGTATGAGCCTAATACCAGATTGTTCAACGCGTGACGCGAAATTCCGTATCTCCACACATGTGCATAGACTTGGTGCCGTGTCCTTTACAAAAAAAAAAACAATACGCGTGGATGGGAATCTGTGAATATCCTCTGTAATTAGCATTATTCGTGTTTCTATCACTGCTAGAGAATACTAGAAGGGATTGTGGGGCAATTCTCACATTCACCAGTCAACACAATTGTTTTTTCTGATTGGTTATCATGGCCCATGCTATGTGATAAATCGAAAGAACCAACGATTAGAATAATACAGATAACTGTAACTAATTTCAAGCCTTTTCTGACTGCTTCCGCAATGAAGTATTTATTTCGTGAGTCTGTCTTTGACTTGCACAGTTTTCTTGATATACTACAAAAACTGTTCGTAGTGTAAATTTGTAGTATGGCATAGTACGTGGTTTCAGTGAATACGGACATTAAAACCGAACATGCACCATCAAATCTGTGTCAGAGTAGTTTCAATAGTAGCGACAAGCAGCACGAGGTGGGACACTTACCAGCTAAACACTGCCTTTGTGACATTTGGACTAATTGTCAATATACCTTTTTTATACCCCAGTCATGTGGGCACCCGCCAACAACGTTTAACTCCCTCGTCCTTACGACAAAGGACATGCGTTCCGAGTCACACAGTGACGCTAACGCAAACGAAGGTTAACGGGGCTTTTCGCAAAGGAAGTTCGGTGATCTCCCTTTGCTGCGGAACGAGGTAATTTCGTCCCCAGTAATCTGTGGGGCCGAAAAAAAAAACTTTGAGCGTTACATTACCGCAGTGAAACGAAAAATACATTTTCGCAATATTAAATGCTTTTTCGTTGCAGTGCTCATTCATAACGTGTTTCTTTGCATGCACATACACACGCCAGAGCGCCGCTACTCTCCACTACTGATGCCATTCAAACCGTGCCTCTCGAGTCGGGCCGGGCACCGCCACTTAAAAATATTTTGTCCGTTCGTGCTGTTGTTGCCGTCGCCGTATTTGCATTAACCCTCGAGATGAATGAGTGACAGCGCTGCAACTTTCGTACACGGGCTGCAAAACAACTAGTCGTCGAGCACGGTGCAATGGTAAACAAACATAGCGTTAGGCACAAGGTGGCCAGCATCGCTACATTAAGCGAATGCGTTTTCATTTCAAATAATATTTATTTTCATGTTCGCTTCACACCTACTCAATAGTGTGCTTTTGTAAAAACTGCCAAACGAAGATTCACGAAAGAAAACAACAATTAGAGAGGAAATTAGGATACTTCTTCGAAAATCAAACAGCACCAGCTGAGCCACTCGTGGCAACTAACCCTTACAGCCTTGTCATTGCCATGTGACGGCAATGCCGTGTGAATTTGTCACAGTATAAGTGGTCATCGCGATTTCAATTGGCTTGCTTTCAGTCACCGACCTTCTATTTCCCAACGAAAGTTTAGGCCTAATACCCTACAATATTTTGCGTGCGTTAAGCGGTTCCGCACGAAACTCTTGTGCTCACATACTGGTGCTGATGGCAAGAGAGTTTGAGTCTCCTAATGAAAAGCCGTACACACGCTAAAGGATTGATTGATTGATATGTGTGGTTTAACGTCCCAAAACCGCCATATGATTAGGAGAGACGCCATAGTGGAGGGCTCCGGAAATTTAGACCATCTGGGTTTGTTTAACGTGCACCCAAATCTGAGCATACGGGCCTACAACATTTCCGCCTCCATCGCAAATGCAGCCGCCGTAGCCGGAATTTCCTCCCGCGACCTGCGGGTCAGCAGCCGAGTAGCTTAGCCACTTGACTACCGTGGTGGGGCACTCACGCTACAAGGGTGCAGTTACCTAAGGGGGCGACCCAGTCGTAAAGAACAATTTGCGATCAAAAAAACGCCAGTAATTTCGGCAAAATTGGGCAACACACAGCAGCTCGTCTAAGGCATTAAGGACAAGTATATAATATTTTTCCAAGTCGAAAGAGATCGCCATCAATGTTACCTTTAGCCCGGATTACCTATTCTTAAACGGCTGCGTGAATTTTTCGCAGTCTCATTTGAGTCGACGTCACGGTTACGCTTCAAGAGGGGACATCACGTTGACAAGTAGACATGCCAGCAACCAGTGCGAACAGTATGAATGAGAGGGAGATACGCAATAGAGTTCACTTCCAAGGAAAGCCTGATACACACTGCAAAGCAGGCAGACCTCGAAATCGGCACAACGGCTTTATTCTGCTTCCTACACCGACAACGAGAATAAGAGCGCCTTAGGAAAGGAAAAAAAAAAGAGAGAGACGCCTTGCCATAGCCACAAGCGAGAAGTGCCAGCGGGCGTGAGGAAATCCCAGATAAGCAGCAGCAGCAGTAGCAACAACTTTAACGCGCGGCCGTAACAGCACCAGAAGCGCTGGCAGAAGTGGCGCATCGCGTCGCGTAATTGTGCGCACACGAGGGACGGTACCCAATACTGTCAGAAGCGCTGAAGCCGAGGCGGGTGCAGTGTCGGGTCGGCTGCTCGATTTGTCTCCGGCACTGCGGTGGCCGCCGCCGACGTAGCACTCACTAGAAGCACAGCGTTGACAAGGGAAAGACGCGGACATGGAATTATTGTGCGTCGCGTCATCACTCAGTGCGCGTTCGTCTGTGCCTGTGTGTGTATTTGTGGGTCTGTGTGCACATGGCAGGGGGAGGAGGGGGGCGAGTTAGTTCACGATAACGCTCGGCAATGTGTTGGTTGGCCCACGTCAGTTTTCAGTTCGCGGTCTGTTCTGTTATCCTGTCGATTTAGTGCATCTCTTTTTACGCCAGGCGAGTTCCCTTATCGCGTGTCTTCATTTTCTCGCTCTACAGTTGTTCCGCTTGCACTGTTTGGACGTATGAGCGTCGTACATTTCGTTTCTTTTAGGCGGAACGGTTAAAGCAGCCAGAAGAACAATATATCAACAGGCAAGTACACTTTTTGCTCAACGTCAGGTGTACATAATTTTGCGGTGGAAAGGGGCACCTTCTCAATCGCGCCGCGCAGGAAAGTTATTGAACTGCACTGTTTCACTAGTCAAGTTTGCAACGGTATAGCAAAGTCAGTAGGAAATTACGCGATGGTAAATTTGATTGTAGTGTACTGCTGTAATGTGATATAACTCACAATAATTGGGCTATACGAGCTGTATGTTTTTAAATAAACTTTAGATCAGATACACATGCAGCCCTTGCAACATATTTGAATCCAATGTTTTTCGAACTCCACCACTTTCGAAGGCATGCATAAGGAACAATGTTTTACTGCGAAGGCTGTATATGTCTAGGAGAAACGAAAAACCATCCGGCAGTGGTGTCACGAGTGGCCTGCATTGGCTGTGTCATCTGTTAGGTCGTTCGAAGCTTCGTACCCAAGCTCGCGCGCAATAGGCTGCGCTGTGAGTGACGTCGTTCATCCTGCCGCAGCCGTGGCGCTAAGCGCACGCGGATCAGTTCCTCCTGAAACTTTCCACATGGGTATGCCATAGAGTAATATAAAAGACCAAGAGGGGACACTTCCATAGGCCCCTGCGGATGATTTAGGTTCGCAGCGCACCAAATGGGTGTGGTGAAATTTTGCAGCCTCAGAGATGGCAGACCACACAAAAGACTGTTTCAAAGGCCATTTTTTAGTGACTGGAATTATTATACAGCCTCCAAGACCACTTCGACGTGGGTGCTCATCTCTGAGGCCATACTTTAATTTTTTTAGCGCGTCGTTTTGCATGCATCGATGAGCGTCGTGTAAGATGCACCGCTAAAGCGGCAAGCACACGATGCCAATGTGTGTCTATGCACGCAATTTAATTTAAACATGAGAATTATTGAAGTATCGAAAACTGTTCCTTTCAAGTGATATTCTTTGTAAGCACATGTCCACTTTGTTAATGTTTGATAAACGCAGGCGCAAAAAGAGGTTTATTGCACTGCGAGACGCAAAAATACAGCTGTCATATCATGATTTTAAATTACACACAAGGAATAAACATATGGGAAACAATATACCAAGAACTGCAGCAGAATGAAACTGCAGTTAATGCCCACAACAACTGCACACAGCTATATATTCAGTGCACAACGCGACATGGCAGTAGCTGCCTCAGCACTTGACTCTGGCATGAACTAAAAAAAGAAAAAAAAATGTTGTCTACGGTTTCCTACCCACCTTCACACTAATTTCCTTCTACACACTTTACATCCCACTTTCGAGAAAAACAGCCACAAGCAGTTCCCGCAGCGAAAACATAGCAATTATAGGTGTCATGCAAGCCATTAACGAGGCATGAGTGTTTGCTCAAAGTTAGGTCCTAGCTTTAGCTAGCAAACATTTTTTCGAGATTCACCACTTCTCCCGTATTGCGCTCGTTAGCGCTTCAAGCAATTTGCGAACGGCACAGACAACAAAACTGAGCGTAGCTGCACTTTTCACGAAATTTCACTCATGCAGTGAATTCCAATACGTGTAGCGTCTCAACGAAAACCTAACAACGCGAGCGGTGACTCAATTTCTTGAGCCAAGAAATTATTTCCTCGCAAACGTCCTGTGAAGCATTCCTGACAGTTTTCTTACGTGTGAAGAAATCCACAAAAACAGTACGCGAAGCAAAGAGCGCAAAAAGATCTCTGCATCAAACAGCTTTTCCAATGACAAAGGCAATACGCACTTAACGTAGCATTGATGGCGTTCGTATGCCTACCAGCAGCCAAGCTGAGATGCAGCCGAAACAAGCGAAGACCACGACGCACGCCAGACACGTTATCGCACATATTTTAGGGCATATCTCTGCTGCTGCCCGTACTTTTTCATTGCCGCAAATGCTCATAAACACGGAGCGTGACAACGTTGCCGTCGCGTCGACGCCATGTGCACTTCTCTCGCCTCCGATTCATGCCTGATCCCAGCCTGACGTTATCGCACCATACAATCGCCTTTTTGGCCTGAGTGAGCCGTTTTTTGGCCTGAGTGACCACTCTTGCCATTTTTATGTTACACTATGGGTATTGCACGGACAACTCTAGAAGTGCGCCGACAGTGAAAGCGTGAGATAGCTCTAGTTCACAGGCCCGATGGTGCACTGCGGGCACTAAAACAGGCCCGCGAGACCAAGTGTGGGCAGCGAGTGCGTATCGATGTTCAGGCAGCCATGCAAGCTGCGCTAAATCGTGAACGAGAATGCAAGCGCCGGTGGCGGGCGGATCCTGCAAACCACACTGCCGAGTTGGCTCGCGATGACCTCCACCGCTGTGGTATGTGGCTAAGGCAATCGGCTGCTGACCCGCAGATCGCGGGATCGAATCCAGGCTGCGGCGGCTGCATTTTCGGTGGATGTGAAAATGCTGTAGACTCGTGTTCTTAGATTTGGGTGCAGGTAAAGGGGCCTGAAACACTTTTTTTTGAGTAATCATGACATTAATTCACTGGAAGAGCTTATTGCCTCAAAAATTCAACACCGTAAAAATGTTAAAGAATCCGTCCAAAAATGAGCGGAGTTAGAAAGATTTTTCACACGCTGCAATCGAATTCTCTCTTCTTTCTTCGCCACAAAAGCACTGGATTCTAAGCAGGGAGGGGCAAACAAAATACGTCACGCGTACCTCGTGGCCTTGAGCACCTTTTTTTCTTCTTTTTTTAGTATACGCGACTTCTTCAGTGTTACTGCGCGCACGCGCGTGGACAAGCTACGGCCTCCCACGGCGATCTCTGTAAAGACTTAGCGCCCTGTGTTCAAATCTGCCATTGACTGATAGATGGACAATCTACGAGTGATTTTAGAGTGTCTTTCGTCATCTGTCCAGGGAACCTGACTGATAATTTATTGTGAATTCCAGACCGCGTGGTGCGCTATAACATTTGCCTCACGTGTTCTCGGGAGCCTGCATTACGGATTGGTGAGCATTTTCTGACCCTTCTCAAAAAAGTGTTGCAGGGCCCCTTTAATGAACCCGAGGGGGCCGAATTTTCCGGAGCCCTACATTACGACATTTCTCATAACCATGTGGTGGTATCGGAACGTAATACCCCACTTATTATTATTATTATTATTATTATTATTATTATTAGCTCGCGATATCAAACGTACGCAACAACGCTGTGTTGCGGCGTCAATGGGGTGATTTCGGGAGCGCGTTCATCTTGGTGAAGGACGGCTTTTGGCGGGAGTTTTTCCAGCGGTACATTGGCTTCGGCTGCGTCATTTATCAGCGCTTGTAGTTCGAGAACAACTGTGATTAACGCATTGAGAAACGCATTTAGCCACTCATTAGCTCTAGTAACGCAGAACGTTGAGTTAACGTGGTTTGAATGCAACGAATGTGAGGCAACGTTACACAGTAAAACATAACTTCGCACCGCCGTTTATAGTATTGCGTTGCCATAACCCAGTGTTTTTATAGTTGCAGCAACATTCAAATAATCGCGTTGTCCTTACGTGATGTTTTTAGTGAGACGACCGCATTCACATTATCCCGTTGCCCTAACGTGATGGTTAGAATATGGCAACAACAATTAAATAATCATATTGCGTCAACATTATATGTAGACATCAAACCCCTGTTTATTAACGAACGTTGAGACAGCATGGATAACATAGTCGCTGAAACATTCAATTACACTCATGGGAACTTTTTCAACTTTGTATTCAAAACTGCCTTCGAAACTGCTTGCAGTACTTAAGTATCTGATAGCATCTGTGACTGATGAAAATGCAATAGAGCGGCTATTTCAGGTGCTCTGCATTTACACCTTTGTTGGAAACTTGCATCGTCAATAAAGCATTTCTTGTCTTCTTCAGAACTGTGTGTAAGTAAACATCAGCCAAACATTAAAAATTCGTAAAAGAGTGTGTTGACCTGTTACTGCCACAGCTATCATTCACGGCACACACAGAAACACCAGCCTTGCAGAACACACTGTCTGCAAGCGAATATGAACATAACATTGCACCGCGATGAAAGGCCACACTAAAACACAAAGACGATAATGTACAACACACACAGGAGACTCCAACGTGGTGAAAGCAAGCCTGATGAACACAATGTGTTGTTGGTAAGAAAACCTAAACCACAAAGAGTGTCGTGAAAGGACACAGTAATATGCACGCAATATCACCCACAGAAAATCTGGGAGCCACCAACAAGGAGATGCCATGCTTGCACAACACACTATGCAGAACACAAATAACACCAGACCACTTCAGTCCTCTTGCCATTTGTCCAAGGCCTAGCATCATCTTCACTTTGACTGTAAGGGTTATGTCAGCTCGAACAAATGCACCTACCGATTGTGAATCCTTTGCTCGAGTAGGTCGAGCGAGAAGACACACAACTGAGGCAAAGCTGCTAATGAGATGCCATTCTTTCTTCACATGACTTCACGCAGCTTTGTATGTAATAGATGTAGAAGTAGCACCCCGTTTATGCAGCTGTCTGGAGGACTGCTGCATTTGGTTATCTGCAGTGTCTTCTCGCTGGTAACAACACGAACAGCTCAAGCACATGTCACAAATGTGCTCCTTTTTCCTTAGTATGCCACCATGCACTTCAATGCTGTAAGATCTGGCCATTACTGGTCCCACAATAACGCCTTTTTCCTATGGCACTCGAGGCGTAAACGGTTGCAGTCTTAACAGAGTCTCCTCTCTTCAGTAAAGGCAGCTCCCATGCTTTCTCTGTGTAGTAGTTCCATAATCATTCTATTTTTTTTTTACCAACGAGTCTACTAGTGCAGGGTAGGTTTTTTTAAGCAGCATGTTTGTTGTCGACAGAGTAGGTATGACAGCCTGTCAGCAGTTAGGCGGGTTTTCCTTTCTCTTCTTGTGTGGTGTATATCTATGGTCTAAAATACATAGGTGCAGCTCACGAACAACTTCCAATGCTTCCTTGAAAGAAGGATTAGCTGCATTTACCAGACTGCCATCTATTCAATTAGACTGAGAGTGATTTGAGCTAGAAGTCGTGTTCAAGCTGCCATTGCTTGATGAACTTGGGGAGCACTGTACATGACAATTGTGGACTATTGTCGCTACTTCGCGGCAATTGTCCACAATTGTCGTTCGCATAAGACGTTCGCATAAGAGGCAAATAAGACGTTCAAGAAAATGTAGGCGCACCCAAGCATATTTCTTCGATGAAACTTTTTGAGGGCTCACTGGATGCAGCAACAAATGTGTGAGCCACCTATTCCCCTGCGCCCCTAAAATGACCAATGTGATACCCGGACTGATTTTGCGGCTTCCATTCGTTAAGCCAAGGTCCCAATAAGCGGGCGCGCTGTCCAGACACTGAAGATGGTAGAAGCACAAAGGGGGTGGGAGGGGGTGGGCTATTTTAAGTTTGAAACAAAAGAATCGAAACTTTGAAAAAAGAGCTGTGCGTGAGTTTTCGCGATAGCCATTTCACATTTCAGTGCTATCAGTACTCACATCGATGAGCACTCATGAAGCAATCGTTCCGTGTGATCGCTTGGCAAACTACACCACGGTGCTGTGGTTCAGAAACTGGAATGAAAAGATCTGCAGTACCATGTGCACCAATTGATCAGATTCTGACAGGTGCGCCATCGCATTCGTGAAAGCTCAGTAATTGCGCAGTTGGAATGGAAAATTTCTGTTCCAATAAGACTTCCAAGATCCCGTATGCATTTGTCTTGGAGGATTTGAATACCGAAGCAGCCATCTTTTTGTGCTTTTTGGTCTATTGTATTTCCTCGAAAAAAGCTTTCTGCACCTCATGGGGTTTGTCGGTTTCTCGGGGATCTGCCCAATTTAGGCCAAGTGTCGAAGTGTCAAGATTATGTCATGATTTCAAAATTTTGATGATCTATGATGGGATTTGATTTTTGAGGTTGAACGTCCCAAAACCACCATATGATTGTGATAAACGCCGTAGTGGAGGGCTCCGGAAATTTCCACAACCTGGGGTTTTTTAACGTGCGCCCAAATCTGAGCACACGGGCCTACAACATTTCCGTCTCCATCGGAAATGCAGCCACCGCCGCCGCGATTTGATCCCGCGACCTGCGGGTAAGCAGCCGTGAGTATACGTTAGCCACTAGACTACCATGGCTGGGCGATCTATGATGTCAACCAAGGATTTTGTTTAACACTCATGTAGGCAGCAACGGGCACTTTTTGTGCTTGATAAGGCCTCTAAACTTTCCCGACCATGTGTACTGTGCTGTTTATTTTGTAGGAGCGCGTGAATATTATCAACTTCTCACACTGAATTCAATTCAGCCAAGGAATTATAAAATTAATTACGTACTTTGTGGATTAGAAATATAAGTGAATATGATATCACTAGATTCGTTGTTCAAAGTTCAACGGATGCAATTTGCATCTGTCTTACAAATTAATTGCGGTGCGAGAGGAACTCGTTTTATAGCCGAAAGAATTGCCTCTCATATATTTCACTAAATCTGGGCTCTGCATTCGTGTATTTAAGTGTGAGACCACCCTCTAAGTATGCATGTTGCGCAGATTGACCTCATTTTCCCTCTGCCTGCTCACCACGCTTACACCACATCCTGACTGATGTCGCCCCGATCCTCTTCATATTCTTGAAGGTTTAACGTAGCTATGTAACAAAGAAAAAGAAAGTGGCAACCAATAGACCTGTTTAGCGATGCATGAGGCTTGTAACGTTTTGGCTGTGCTAATTCCTTCCGCCGGTCATGCCCAAGAGATCACCATTTTTTGGCTCACTGCAAGGCGTGGAAAAAGGCTTTGTGTAAGTATAGCCAGGAAGTAGCAAAAGATAGCTTTACGGGTAGCTTCTGTATGCAACGACAGAAGTGCCAAGCCGACCATGCGAAAGACCCCCAGTATATGTGCAGAGGGGTTCACTGTCAAAGGGAATACCACAACGCGTGTCGTCTGCTCTGGTGTTTTTTACAAACTGTCACATCTAGGGTTCACGTGATCGAGTAGAGAAGGTGACGTTTAACATCCCCGGAAACGAGCCTGTGAATCTTGCCAGAAATCAGTCGTGTCTCTCAACCCACTACATTCCCACTGTACGCTTCCAAGAATCAGTATAAATAGCACCGGCAGTGAATAATGCTACCGGCTGGAGAGTAAAGCCCCGAAAGGGGAGGGGGGGAGGCATCCTAGCACCTTGTTATGACCGTCATCATTATTGAAGTTTTTCGGCCTTTGTGAACGGGACGAAAATATTCCGACGCATTCCAAGCAAAGGTGAGCCATCAAGACGGGTTGATTTCATCTCGGTGAAACCTGATCGAGGTGTTCGGGACTGGTTCGCGCAAAGAAAATTGCAGGAGCCGAGAGAGACCATTGTGAGCTCGACTCAAGAAAGGCCATTGTGTTTGCGGCGAGCAAGGCTTTCGAGGCAGACAAGGAGGCAGCTGGACCATTTCCGAGGTCACCCAAGATCTGAAAATCTCGGAACCAGCATGATATTTGCAGTTCAGGCTGCAAGCTAAAGCCAAATTGGTTGTGGCTGCATCTTGCGAGGACAAGCTGAGCCCCGGGATATGTGCAGCTAAGCCACAGCTTCCAGCAAACAACCAGAAATGGAATGTGGGGGTGAAGAAAAGGATAATGCACTATTTGCTGCAGCGCTTGCCGGAGCTGGCCTCGGCGACGAGAGATTAGTTGACTACTCCATCCCCCCTTTCTCCCTAGGATCGGCTGAATGGGGAGGCATATATTGACTATATGCTGGCCCACCACTACATTGTCCAACCCAAACAGTCAAGCGAGTTTGACACGTGTACTGGCATCCGGTTTTTCGAGCCTCACCCAGCTGCCAGAAGAATCTTGGAAACCAAACTCATCGAACGTGTGCGAAACTTGGTGACGTGTGCGAAAACTTCAGTGCAGTGCTTTGGTGACCATATTTGGGCATCGTGCGGACTGTGCCCTCTCCGCATGCATTGTGTGGTGTCTTTCCTCTCCTTCGTGGGGGGAGCACCTAGACCATGGAGCGCCCTATTGGCGGAAGCCCGGACAATGTGCCCAGGGTTGGCAACGAGGCGTATATAAGCAGAAGGCTTTCGTGTATTTGAAGCTCTACAGTTCAACAGTTCTCATGTACAGTTCTTGACTTCTACTTGATCACCTGATCACCTCTTTTCAAATTCTCAGTTTGTAACCATGTAAATAAATTCATGTCGTCTTACGAACGCCTCAACTGACTTGTTCGACGTTGGGTCCTAGGACGGGGGCCCGCTACCAAACTGAGACCCACGGGACCCTGAGTCGCAAAACTGGATGGCAGCGGTGGGATCGCGTCAACCCAAGTCGCAACCGCTTGTTGCAGCGGTGGGATAGCGTCAACCCAGGTCGCAACAACTGGATGGCGGCGGTGGGATTGCCTCAACCCAGGTCGCAACCACTGGATTCAGCGGAGAGATGGCATCAACCCAGGTAGCAACGACTCGACGACAGCCGTCAGATGCTACGACCCTATCAACTTCGAGAGACGATTGGACGACAACGGTCGGATGATCCGAGCTCATCGACTTGAGAGTTGGTCATCGACTGCGAGAGGCAACCGGAAGGCACTGCTGAGATGCACGACGCTGGAGGTACGACTGCGAGCTGGGTGAGTGCCGAATTCCTCTGTTAAACTTTACCAGGCATTTACTAATGTGTGAGTAAAAGCTGGTAGGGAGAATAGCTTTCTTTTGGTCATTGTGTAACTGGCGTCAGGCAGATTATGAGATAGTTTGATTAAATTATATTCTGTGGGTGACGGCAAGGTCAACATTGACAAAGCTATTTTAGTCACCAGGTTAACAGATAACTTGCGTCGGGCAGATAATTGTGAGATAGCTTGTTTAGGCTATAGTCTGTGGGGGACGGCAAGGTGAATGGCGACAGGGCTGTTTTAGTCATATAGTTAACAGATAACTTGCGTCGGGCAGATAATTGTGAGATAGCTTGTTTAAGCTATGAGTAATGCAAATTAATCTGCAGAAAACGAAAGTAATGTGCCGAGGTGTTTGTACATTACTTTCGTTTTCTGCAGATTAATTTTAAGACCCACTTTTCTGACAAGGAAAGCAGAAAAATGGGCTTAAAATTAATCTGCAGAAAACGAAAGTAATGTACAAACACCTCGGCAAAAAGCAGCGCTTCGAGATAAGTAATAGTGCACTTGAAGTTGTAAAAGACTATGTCTACTTAGGCCAGGTGATAACCGCAGAGCCGAACCACGAGATTGAAGTAACTAGAAGAATAAGAATGGGGTGGAGCACATTCGGCAAGCACTCTCAAATTATGACAGGTAGATTGCCACTATCCCTCAAGAGGAAGGTATATAACAGCTGTATCTTGCCGGTACTTAGCTACGGAGCAGAAACCTGGAGACTTACAAAGAGGGTTCAGCTTAAATTGAGGACGACGCAGCGAGCAATGGAAAGAAAAATGGTAGGTGTAACCTTAAGAGACAAGAAGAGAGCAGAGTGGATTAGGGAACAAACGGGGGTTAAGGATATCATAGCTGAAATCAAGAAGAAGAAATGGACATGGGCAGGGCATGTAGCGCGTAGACAGGATAACCGCTGGTCATTAAGGGTAACTGACTGGATTCCCAGAGAAGGGAAGCGGGTTAGGGGGAGACAAAAGGTTAGGTGGGCAGATGAGTTTAAGAAGTTTGCGGGTATAAATTGGAAGCAGCAAGCACAGGACCGGGTTAACTGGCGGAACATGGGAGAGGCCTTTGTCCTGCAGTGGACGTAGTCAGGCTGATGATGATGATGAATGCTGCACGCACGACGTCGTGAGCGCAGACCGGAAAAGGCTGCACGCACGACGCGGCATAGTAGCGCCATCTAGCGGGTGACGACGGTGACGATGCTACTAGCACATGACCAGCACGTGGCGGCCCGAAACGCCACCGACGCCACGCGGGCCATGCTCACGCGTAGTCAACATAGCTGTGTCAGTAGTGGTTGTGCGCAAACCGCGCAGACCCCCTCGGCAGCGTTTATCACTCATCTTTCACGCGCGTGCCTGCTGTCTCTGTGGCGGTGCGAGTTTCGAAGACATGGACGAAGGCGCGAAGTTCGATAGCTTCGTCGAGTTTGACCGAGCATTCAGAGATTTTCAAGTGACTACGAACACTCTTTTTGTCACAAAGGCATGCAAGACTGTGGACATTGTGAACTCCCGGCTTTCTGCCGGTCTAACTAAACTCGATGCAAAGTTAAAATTTGCGAACATAACCAATGCTTGCAAGTACGGTGGTGCCGTGAGAAAGTTGGGGAGTGGAATTCATCCGCAACAAAGGTAAGCGCTTCCACTCTCGCCTTGAATGAAGGTGCCCCATTCGCAGAGCGTGAACTTTGGAGGTGAAAAACTTCTCTCTTCTCCTAGAACTATGAAGAAGGACTGCCCAGCCAAAATTATCGTAGCGGCGCGCCGGGCCAACCAACAGCTAGAAGTCACGGCTGTCAACCTCGAGCACAACCACGAGGCCAGCCCGGAAACATATAAGGCGTACTCGGAGTGCAACCAGCTGAACGAGGAGGAGGTGAACTTCGTTAGGCCCCTAATAGAGCTGAATGTCCGTCCTAGCCTCATCGTGGAGAAGCTGAGACAGGAAACTGGTAAGAAAAGTTTTTTTTCTTGCGAGATTAGTCGTTTAATTGACTTCTTTATTTTGTTTATGCAGGGAAAGCAGTAATCGTCAAAGACATACACAACCTGAAGTGTGCGCGGCGAGGCCAGGATGAGGCGAACCAGTTAATGGAGGAGCTGAACTACTGCAAAGCGAAATATGGCGCGAAAGTACTTTCCATCACAGATGAAAACAAGGAATTGCAGATCCTGTTCTTCCAGACCCCACACATGCAGCAGACATTCAAGTGCTTCCCAGAAGTCCTCCTCCTTGATGCAACGTACTGCACGAACAAGCTGCGCATGTCTCTTTTCGTAATGGTCGTACAAGATGGGTCCGGCTTGAGTCATGTTGTCGCGTATGCATTTGTGGCATCTGAACAGCAACATGTAGTTACTAGTCTTTTAGAGATCTTTGTCCAAGAAAACTCTGCAGCAACGAATACAAAAGTTGTGGTCATAGACAAGGATTTCACTGAAGTGAACGCTGTCAACGCAGCCTTCCCAGGTTCCCCAGCAGTGTAACTGTGTGAGTTTCACGTGAAGAAGGCCTTCCAAACAGCTGCTGCACAGCTCGGAAAGTCTCCTGATGAACGCAAGCATTAGTTGGGTAGCTTTAGTGAAATGCTGCATGCTCCCACGCCACAGAAATATGATGACGCAAAAGCTGAATTTGAAAGGTATGCCAGTTCAGAAGCCACCAGCTATTTCGCAAAAAACTGGAGCAACATCACAGAGATGTGGGTACGGTACCATTGTGATCAAGAGTTCACAGGAGGCAACAATACCAACAACCGTGTTGAATCTCACAATGCGAAGATAAAAAATGTTTTCTCGTCATCCTCAAAACTTCATGAAGCTCTTCGTGGCCTCTTAAAGTTGTCTACAAGCTTGTCCCAAGAAGCACATCACAAGACCATACTTCGGAAGACCTGCGACTTCTACAGCTATGAAGGACATGAAGGTGCGCAGGAGCAGTGTCGCAAAGTTCTCACACCGTATGCCTGCAAGCTATTGAGCAATGAGCTGGTGAAGCTTCGTGATAAACCTCGAGAGGTTAAAAAGTTGTCGCCACGTACCTATGCCGTGTTTTCTACATCTACTGATGTCTGGCATGATGTTTCCTTCGAAAAACATTCATGCAGATGTACCACGTATAAAAAGATGAAGCTGCTTTGCCGGCACATGCTCGCAGTTTGTGCTAGATTTGACGTCAAACCATGCCTGGAGGAAGCTCTCAGCAGACGATGGTTCAAATCATATCAGCTGGAGTTTTTTGGAACCACTGCAGATAACCATGAACAAGATGACATTGACTCTGAGTCCACGACGGAGAGCTCTGCAGAAATACAAGCTCTGTTAATGCCAGGGCCTTCCTTTCAGAAAATGAACAGAAATCAGCGTTTCAATTATGCAATGCGGACGCTTAAGGCTATCGCAGACAATTTGGCTGACTGCCAGCCAGATGTCTTTGCAGCAAGGCTCGGTTTCTTAGAGTCTGTGAACGCAGCCTGGCTAAGGCAAGAAGATGTGGCACTGAGCCATCATGAAAAGGACAAGGTGCAAGCACCAGAAAATTCTACTGCACAAGATATTTGCTCGGCAGATATGTTGCATGCTGATGAAGAGCAGCAGCTGCTCGACAACAATCAGCCCAGTGGATCTATCGAGCCCTTGATCAGCAGCAGTGAGACTGGAAGCTCTACAAACCAAGAGAGCACCACATCCAGCTTTGTAAGCGAGATAAGACTTCCCTATGTCAAGAGCCGAGGCCGTCCAAATAAGCGGGTGCTGCAGAACAGGTTCAAGCGACCAAGAGAACAAGATGATGGCAGACCTGTGCCATTTAGGCAGCTAACTGAGAAGTCCCAAACAAAATGTAAGGAAGATTCAATTATGCTATTTGATACTTGCGTTTATTCTAATAACTGCACTTGCATAAACTTTGATTTCTTGCATTATGCTTTTTTTCCTAGTGATATTGTCAGGCCTCATTGATGACAGCCTGTGCCAAAGGGTGGTGGATGGTGCGTACATCCTACTGGAGGATGACCTGGAAGTTCGTCCCGAAGTCCTCCCCAGTGCTCTGCTTGACTGCAGAGTATCCCTGCCAAAACTTAAAAAATACTTCAGTCCTGACGCATGGGCTCTTTTAAGTTCCTCGGGTAAATGATTCTAACATCTTCAATGCCTTTATGCTTTAAAAATGTGTAATTGTGTTTTTTCTTCACAGTTGCTATAAAGAAGGAGAAGGAACTGTGGAGTTGTGGCCTGTGCAAGCAGATCAACGATGGGCAAACTAGCATGGTTTGCTGTGACCAATGCCTAGAGTGGTTTCACTGGCGAGGGCATGCTTTCTGGAAACTTCATTGCTAAGTTTGCAATGGAAAATGTTAAACTGTGTTAAAGAGCAAGTGTTTCTGCCATTTGAATATTTTTTTCTTCTGGGTAAGGCCCCCTTTCTATAGTTAATGAAAAAACATTGCATTAAAAGAATAAAATAACTATTTCCAACAGTTTCAAGATAAACAGTTGCAAAACTGGTTTTATAATGATTTTCATCATAAAGGGCCACATCTCTTGCTGTCAATTTGCATCAAAATTAGTAATGGTCCTGGACTTCATTAATTTAATTTAGCATAGTAAGTTATCGATAATTTTCACAGTAAATAAATTTTCATTTCAGGCCATGTGCTGGGATCACCAAAGAAGCTGCGAGAAAGTTGTGGTACTGCACTCAGTGCACTTCAAAGAGTTTCACAGCTGCCTCTGATTGAGTTAATATCGCCTGACAAATACCATGTCCCTGGGGCGCTTCTGTTAACTCCAAAGCAATCAAAATCAATAAAATTATTTGCCCCTCTCTGTTTTGTTGAATTTTAGAGGAAGATGCCACAGTACCCTTGGTGGTTTTGACATCTAATATATTCTAGCTTTGTTAATTACTTTGAGAGTCCAAAGTGGTCCGCATAGCAGAATGATGCAAAAGCGCACAGGCAGTCCTAGCTTGCAAGAAATAAGCCAAAAAGACAAAAAAGGATTTTCTTTTCACGGCGTCTGGTTTCATTACCAAGCGATTTCGACTGCAGACGTTGCCTCGTGGTTAACACTTAAAAACATTTAATGTTTCAGTTGCTTGTCTGCCGAAGAGTCCGTTTGCGTGCACTGTTGGAAGCAGTTAACCGTGGCTATCAATCGGAGCCTGTTATCAAAGGGCGTTTCATCTCCACCCTTGTAGCCAGGGCCGGGGGGTCGTTGACCCCCCCTGCCCCTGGCTACGCACCTGCTTGAGAGATGATGACTGGCACGGCCGCCTGGATCGGGCGCGCGCGGCGGGCCGCGCGCCCCCGATCCAGGCGGCCGTGTGACTGGGATCTAATTTGTTTTTCGCGCCGCTTGGGGACATATTCACACAGTTCAAGTGCCGTGAGAACTTAGCTCCAGTTGTACACGAAATGCATGGATACGTGCTGAGGTTGGGCGCAGGAAAAAAAAAAGCCGTGGCGCCGCGTCAAGAGAACTTTGCGTGTGCTTTTGTAGCGAGTGCTGAGGCGCAGACGATGCTAACTGCTTGGTCTAATCGCTCAGTGGTCTGGTGCATGCGCCCGCTTTTCATTTTAACGCGTTTTCTTTTCTCGATTTTTTTTTTCATCCTCAAAGTTGTAAAACTAGTCCAAGGCACAACGTGGCCATAAACGACGCCACTTACTCGGCCTGCCAGAGCGGATAACCGGGCGAGTCCTCAATGCGAATTTCTATCCTTTCGCGCAGCGCTGTGCGCATCTCGCCGGCCAGGACCATACGACAATATTCTACTACACTCTAAACCGCCATGAGCTAGATGTCGAGAATTTGCCGCGTCCATGACTGTGCCGCACCGCGCTTTCCGGATCTCAAAGGCTACATTAATGCCACGCTCATCACACGAATCACACTAAGTCGCGTCGTCACCCGCTAGATGTCGCTACTATGCCGCGTCGTGCGTGCAGCCTTTTCCGGTCTGCGCTCACGACGTCGTGCGTGCAGCATTACTCTTAAGCTATAGTCTGTGGGTGATGGCAAGGTTAACAGTGACAGAACAGGATTCCGTGTAAGAGCTTACGGGAGCTTTTGCAGACTAAGTTAGCAGGTAACTTGAGGCAAGGCAGAAAACTAGGGCTGTCGTTGTTATCAGGCTTAATTGTTCGCAAGACAGGAATCATTCGTGGAACATAGAACGGTACCGGAAGCCGTCATGAATCTGAAAGCCCTGCGAAAAGCTGTATTGCTAGCGGTCGCAGAGGAGTTGAAAGTGGATGTGTCGGACTCCCCGAACAGAACAGAACTGATCGAGGGGATAGTCGGGACAGGGACAAGCGATGAGGAACTCTCGGGCTGTGTCATGGACGTTGAGAAAAGAATGGCAGAAGCACAGAGAAAAGAAGCAGAGGCAGAAGCCCGGAGAAAAGAGGCAGAAGCCCAGTGAGAAGAGGCAGAAGCCCAAAGAAAAGAGGCAGAGGCCCAGAGAGAAGAGGCAGACGCAGCCAAAAGGATACGTACACACGAGTCTAAAATGCGAGCATTAGACGAAGACATTGCAAGGATGAATCGTTTAACTAGGGCACAGCATCGGAAGCGTTTTTGGTCGTGTATATGTTCAGTATGTGTAGAGCCCGAAAGGTGCGGTGAAGTGCCGAGTACGGTGCAGTGTGAAGTCTCCTAGAAAGTCACTCTTTGCGAGGTACCGCCCGAGAAAGGTACGCGTCTCTATCGGTGCGACATGCAGAGTGATCCTTCGGCGGAGAGAAAAGATCAACAGGTCGTTGTTCGTGAAAATGCTTCAGGGAAGGTACGCGACTCTCCGATGGTGATAAGGTAGTGCATGTAGAGAGCGGGACGGGGGCTGGTATGCAAACTGTGGCGAGTCCAAGAGGTGTTCCATATGAGACCGTGGCTGATTCCAGTTGCCCTGGTGGGGTCATTGAACTGAAAGATGAGCTGGAAACCTCGCTCGAGCCTCAGCAAGGGAATTACCTTTCAGATATTGAAAGAGAACACAACGAAGGTAGTCTTAAATGTAGCGAAGACATAACGCTACTGAAACCCGACAGTACTGCCAGTGAGGGCGAGCTACTGTTGAAAGAATTTCCTACAGATAGAGTGGGAAATGTTTCAGAAGGTGAGAAGGAACATTGCGAGGCTGTCGTAGGTGTACAAACAGGCGCAAGTTCAGTGGAGGATTGTTTCGAGGAAAAGTCTAATCCTAGCAGCATGAACAGAGCTTGTGCGGTGTTAGAGGCACGTAAACATCGGCCGGACGATAAAAACTACCCGGAAATTGAGAAGGACGCGAATTACCAAGAGTTCAGACCTGTGGAGGGTCCAGCGTCTGGTTTTGTGAGGGGTAGCGTAGATAAGTTAGCCTGTCAGAGCAATGGAGCGGGGAAACAAAAAAGCAAAGGCTGAAGAAAGGGTGGTGCACAGGCACACCTGAACTGTAGGGTTGCCGATGACGCAATCAGAGAAGTTTGTAACAATCAAAGAAAGGTTGTACATAAGCGTCACCGCAAAAGAAGGAGGTGGGGACGTGCGGCATCACAAAAGGTGCAGGCAGAGGGCACGCCGCAGCGGAAACGGAAGGGTTGGCCATCGGGCAATTCTACAAACCGTACTTTGAGGCGTAGGGTCAGGCGAAATTGGCGAGAGAGGAGAAGCGGAAAGAGACACGTGTCCCCAAGAAAGAAGGCGCGGTTGAAAGGAACAGGTTTGCATTGAGAACTATGTCGACAGATTCCTAAAAGAAAGGTTGTTGGTCCTAAATTCAGGGTGGAACCAAATGACAAAGGACAATGACGAGTCTTTCACCTGCTCTTTAGGAATATTCGGTGTTACGAAGAAAGCCGGTCAAAATTACGGTTTAGGCAAGATAGCAAAGTTGGGCTAGGAGCTCACGCTCATTGTGGCCTGTGGCGATCGCGAAAGCCCCAGAGGACACGACCACCACGTGCAAGATTAAAAACGTGAAGGTCAGCTGCAAGCTTTCCGCAGAATGCGACCCAGAGTTTCTGGAAGAAAATCATTTGAATATTCTTCTAGTTTTGAACCTTTTAAGTGAAGTTTTATTTTGTATGTAAGGTTTAAAAAAAGGCCTGGTTTCAAAGGGTTCATGCTGAACGCGGTATGTTGTTGTTTTTGTAAACATTTACAATCAAACGCGCGTTTAGATTTCTTTAGATGATATGAAAGCGTACCTTTGGTTAAAAAATGTTACAGCGCTCTGTAAGTGCGAATGAAGCTAACGCACCTGAAGGAACCCAGCGCGTTCTTTATCCAAGGAGCTAGCATGATAAGGTATCATTAACCAAGCAAGACGATTACGCAAGGTTTAGTTCCGTCACTTTGGTTTTAATAGGATGCTTAAGTATGGTGTGATAGTTTAAGTGGAGCGTTACGCATTACCAAAACTTGAGGTTAGAGCAACAATTCGGACACTTATAGGATGCAGATGAATCTAATCTGAAAGATTAGAGTCTGTCAAGGTGTGTCCTACTAAAGACGTGAATAACGGTAACGTTTGAGCTTGGGTTACAGCGTGCGCAGAGAGCTGGCACGAAGGCTTAAGTTTTTCTTCTTGTGTAAACGGAACTCATGCGAGAATTCTTCGTTTTGAGCTTTCGTTGTTTTGCGAGTGTCCTGTTTAGGAGGTGGAAAAGCCTAGTGAAGGCAGCTCAAAAACTAGCTTACTAGATACCAAGTAGTTATTTAGAGGTGGAGCATTGGCCTCTCTCTGGGCTAGTGCCTTTGTTCTCTATGAATGACCGCCTGCTGCGTGGAAACGTCGTTTTGCAACAGTATACGTTTCACATACGTTTCAAAAGAGAGATACTCCATGGCAACGCTGAGTGTTTAGGTCGCTGTCCCTGACGCGAACGGCATTCTCGAGAGTTCTGCAATATGTTTTTTTCCTGACCTAGACGAGGACCACTGATTAGGTTTGGTTGCGTTTTAGAGTTTGTTGAACTCAAGGTGAGTACTTTGAAGACACCACTATTCAAGGTTTCAGGTTGGGTGTGCTTCCGGTACTGTTATTGCTCCACTCAAACGTAGGAGAGGAATTTGGAATAACTAGTGTACTTCGTTTTAGTTGTAAAAGGGTAAATATGCCTGGTGGGGTTGAACGGAATTGTCTGGCGCTGACTAGGTGAGTGGTTGTGTTTCATATGCGTATGTGATGTCTGCTGAGCCAAAATGAAGCAGGTGGTCACTACTTCATCAAGGACAGTCTTCACCAGACCAGACGTCAGCGCTGATCTCTCCGAGCTGTGGTTGCAAACCTCAGCCCATCGAGATCTTCACCCCAAGGCGCGAGAGACAGTTACGACCATCATCATTATTGAAGTTTTTCGGCCTTTGTGAACGGGAAGAAAATGTTCCGACGCATTCCAAGCAAGGTTGTGCCGTCAAGATGGGTTGATTTTATCTCGGCGAAATCTGAACGAGTGTTCGGGACTGGTTCGCGCAAAGAAAATCACAGGAGCCAAGAGAGGCCATTGTGAGGTGGACTCAAGAAAGGCCATTGTGTTTTCTGCGAGCAAGGCTTCCGAGGCAGACAAGCATTTTCGAGGTCACCGAGGTTCTGAAAATCTCGGAACTAGCATGATATTTGCAGTCCAGGCTGCAAGCTAAAACCAAATTGGTTGTGGCTGCATCTTGCGAGGACAAGCTGAGCCCCGGGATATGTGCAGCTAAGCCACAGCTTCTAGCAAACAAAAAGAAATGGAATGGGGGGTGAAGGAAAGGATAGTGCACTATTTGCTGCAGCCCTTGCCGGAGCCCGTCTCGGCGACGAGGGATTAGTTGACTACTCTTGCATCCCCCCCTTTCTCCCTAGGATCGGCTGAATGGGGTGGCACATTTTGACGATATTCTGGCCCACCACTACATTGTCCTACCCAAACAGGCAGGCAAGTTTGACACGTGTACTGGCAGCCTGTTTTTCGAGCTTCACCCAGCTGCCAGAAGAATCTTGGAAACCAAAATCATCAGACATGCGCGAAACTTGATGACGTGTGCGAAAACATCGGTGCAGTGCTTTGGTGACCGTATTTGGGCATCGTGCGGACTGTGCCCTCTCCGCATGCATTGGGTGGTGTCTTTCCTCTTCTTCGTGAGTGGAGCACCTAGACCATGGAGCGCCCTATTGGCGGTAACCGCGGACAATGTGCCCAGGGTTGGCAACGAGGTGCTATATAACCCAAAGACTTTCGTGTATTTGAAGCTCTACAGTTAAACAGTTCTCATGCACAGTTCTAGTTATTTACTTGATCACTTGATCACCTCTTTTCAAATTCTCAGTTAATAACCATGCAAATAAATTCTTGTCGTTTTACGAGCGCCTCAACTGACTTGTTCGACGATGGGTCTCAGGACGGGGGCCCGCTACCAAACTGAGACCCGTGGGACCCGGAGTCGCAACAACCTCTGTGGAAGTAAAAGTGCACAATGTAAAGCAGAGGTGGAGAAAGGGAAGTAGCAGGACAGCAAAGCGTGGAGCTTACATATGCCGCAGAGACGTCTGACATCATGTCCATCAAGGTGCTGCCCCATAAATACCCGTGTGCAGCTGCGGCCTGCTAGCAATGTTTGAAAAATACAGGCAGATCTTTTGAAACACTGAAAGTAAATGGTTTCTCGGAACAAAAGCTGCTCTCAAGTGGCATCTGAATGCTTTCGTCTTTTTTTCCTGGGTTTGTTCAGTATGCTTTAAGCTCTGACAGAGATATCATAGAGTAGGGCATATTTGAGTAATTTGAGTGTCAAAGAGACGTGTAGCTCTAAACGGAATGTCGTAAAATGCAGGTATTCTGTTGCTTTGCACGATACAAAGTGTTACTAACTGAAGTTATACCAGTATAAAGAAGGCTAGGCATGGTACCTGACTTAGCCATGTTCTGTTCTGAATTTGCACCTTAACATGATATTGAAGGGAATTCCTCTCCGAAGCAGCTGATACAGCGTCTTCATGAAGAGGAAGTACTTACATCTTTGAATATTATATGGGTCACTGTAGAGCAAAAAACTAACCTTCTTCAGTTCTAAAAAATTTGAAAAAGGTCACTTAAGGCGAATGCATGAAATCTAGTCAAGCTTGTTTTTATGCTTTAAATTGAGAATGTCAAATCTGATGAGTAGGCTTGGTGAACACGTTTCTCAAGGTATAATGAGACTTGGAAATGGTTTCAATGCCCAGCGGACGAAGCGCTTTCCGAACAGAGTCTGACAAACCCTGAACAATATAAAACAATATATGTTTTGTTTACTCTTTGCACACTCCTTGTTTCTTTCGCATGTGTTTCTAGGTGGCAATGATAGAGATCCTCGGATAATGGCTTTGTTTCAATGCACCAATCACATTTTTATCTCATATTACTGCAAATGCGGATAAGAACAAACAGTGATGTATGCAACACCACATGCATCAGTGGAAGGGGAAGGAAGTGACCAACAACGCTCCAGGAGCACAAAGGGGACATTGCGAAATCCACGGATGGCACGCATTCCAAGTCAGAACTTATCGATCACTGCTCGACAACGGGACATGCCTTTGACTTCAGTAATCGGACGACGCTGGCTCAGGAACAAAAGAGAGAGAAGAAAAAGCTTCTAGAGTCGTGATTAATCTATTGTGACAAGTTGGCGCGCAACAACAACCACGGCAGCGTACTTGACGTGTAGAGACATACGAGACAAGCAGTAAACTGCATGACCTCGACTCATTTGGTGCCAGAACATACTGGGGATACCAGCCGCATATTTTGCGAAACGTCTATGTAGTTTTTGTATTATTTTCCGGTGTTAAGTCTGAGTCCATTATTTTAATCATGAACTCACTTCTTTTTTGGAACATTTTTGCATTTGCTCCTTAGTTGTAACTCTCCCTCATACTGTGGTGTACCAAAGAACATACTGATAATTTTATTTTGATGTTTTGAATAATTTTTTTCATTTCGTTTTAGGTATATATGCACGTGCCGGAAGAAGAAAATGAGAAGCAGAATTTAACCCTACTTTTCCACAAATGCAGCTGATGAGGAGTGACAGAAAGGAATACTACGCTGTTAGTTTCATCTGTTTGGTGCGCACCATATTATACGGCAATTTTAAACTGCTAACAATTTTCTTTGTGTATCATTTATATTAACCCAAGGAACATTGCGACCCTAAAAACAACTAGATGGACTGAATATGTTCGAGCTGAATAACTAAAACAAGACCGTAAATAAGCTCGAAATGTTGATTCTTTGCGTTCATTTATGAGTAAGGAGTCAATTATTTCGCCCAAATAGAGCCTCAAATACTTCATGCCTGCGCTATTTAAGTTTCCTCACTGCTGTGTTTTTTCATTGCTGGATTGTTACTTGGCCAGTTCTATCATAACTGGCACAGCTTTCACTAGATCTATTGTTTAAAAACACAATGAAAATTTATATACCATAACAATTTTAATCAAGCCCGATATTTTTTTTTCAAATTTCTTTGTATCAAACTCCAGGGTCGGCTTAGACAGGAGGATATAGAAAAATTCATTCAGAAAAGTGGTGCACACCTAACGCCACCTAGGCGGCATTGTAGCGGTTAGTAGCCGAGCCAAGATCTGGCTTAAGTACACACATGATTGATTGATTTGTGGGGTTTATCATCCCAAAACCACCGTTTGATTATGAGAGAGGCCGTAGTGGAGGGCTCCGGAGATTTCGACCACCTGGGGTTCCTTAACGTGCACCCAAATCTGAGCACAGGGGCCTACAATATTTCCGCCTCCATCGGAATTGCAGCCGCCGCAGCCGGGATTCGATCCCGCGACCTGCGGGTCAGCAGCCGAGTACCTTAGTCACTAGACCACTGCGGCGGGCCAAGTACACGCATGAGACCTCCATTTTGATCTTTTTTGGCGAGCTTTAGGGCAAACCGTTTGTCATATTGAGTCGCGCTTCAAGTGGTCTGTGTGTGGCTTAGCTCAGGGGTGCTAAACAGGTGGTGTCGTTATAGTGCGGCTTATTAAAAGGAAGTTGTCCTAGCTGCGCAGTCGTCATTCAACGTTCAAGTCAGACGGGACTTAGAAGTGGATGAAAAAAAAAATGTGCGTCGCTGAAGGGGCTTCTGCTGCAACGTCGGACGACATCCGAGGAGCTCTGACTTCGCGCTCTTTTAGGAAGCGTGGCATACCAAGTGCGCTTGATGGCACTAAGGATTGCGCACTGTTTGAAGACAGCGACTGAGAAGTCAGCAAGGAGGGAAGCAGTGACTGCGAGTATGAAGGAGAAGTTTAGTCTAAGTATACACTGTGTGCCTGATGACAACCATCTCAGTGATAAACGAACCGAGGACTCCTTGCTCCCATATATCCCGTGGCCGTGAAAAAACACGGTATTTCACAGCGTTCCCGAGTTTGTCATCTGAGATGAAGCGTTTCCCTATCTGGTGTTTTTTCATGGGCACGGAAATCGTAGGTGCTGAATCATGGCCAATTTACCACCTGATGGGGTCAGAAATCTGACAATGCAATGATATTCCTTAATCTTCAGACTATGTAATATGAACATCATCCTGTCCTCGCACACACAGCTGCATCAATTCGACAGCACTCTTTACAAGAGCCTCTATTTCCTGCGCATTCAAGCTTCCCCACATAATCTGATCCACGGGAGAGACCCCTATCCCATTCTTCATCTTAGGTGTCTTGCTACGTTCTCCCATAGCAGCAGAGGCATCTATGTCAATGGTCATGTTGTTGCCCTTCATACCTTTCATTTCAATACCTCTTGTAGCAGACACATCTTGTCGGCCGATTCTCTGCATTTTTTAGAGAAGTGTTCCCATTTATTTATTTTGTTTGCTTGACAAGCTACTAAGGTGGGTCTAATCACTTCCTCTTCACAATTCAGGCCCCCATTGCCGACCATTTGCCTCGCAGCTTGGCTTGTTTCACGGTCATCACAGCCATCCCCCTGCAATTACTATTATTTCACGTCGTCGACAGTGTACCCCTCTTGGACGTACCCTGACCTGGCGAGCTTGTTCACTCAAGTCGAACCACATTGGCACAGTCTCGAGCGAGGACTGCCAACTTCAAAATGCTGCTCATTTCGCTTATGTGAACTTTTTTGGGCATGTGAACCGTTGAGCCGGTATGGCTGTTAGTTGCTTCTTTGATGGCGATGCAGGTTGGTTGTCATTATACTCTAAAAGATTGTATTTCCTGTTCCTGCGGCTGTTCCTGTGCCCACAAGTATGATTGTATGTATTTGCTTAGTTGATATTTATGGTGTTATATTCTTGTAAAAAAGGCTATCCGGTCACAATACTCGTTCTGAATACCTTCGAAAAATCAACTTCTTCCCTAACGACTTTCGCGAACGTGTGAGAATACTTTGCCACTTTTCCAAAGATGCACATAACCACTCGCTATAATGTATCAAGTTGAATGATCCAATCGCTTTCGATCAAAATATTGTTGAAATGCTAAAATCAGTGGCACATAAAATACTAGAAATGCTTAAATGAAATATACAAGATAGTTATGCAGAGCAGCTCATAACGATCTAAAGATACCTTGACCTCACTTCTAGGTACAAATGAATAAAATATGGACTGAATGAACAAGAATAATTGTGTCAAGGAAGTTTAATCATTTATGGTCCAGTGCACAAAATGACAACAACTTAGTAATGAACTGAACAAAAAATAGTTGCATGCCTTCTGTATTCGTTTCGTGATCAATATTTCTCGCTTGGTTGTGGCTGGGAGGTCACTGTTTTGCCCTAATTCCACTGAGCAGTTAATCCACTGCTCGCGTTTCGCTTTTTCTGACCGGGCGTCGGCTACCTTGAATTTTAAAGGCCTATTTTTTATGTAATCAAGGGGCCACATTTAATGAGCCGCTTTTCACTGAATGCATGTAAGCCAGTACTCATGAAGTTCAGTTGCTTTAAAACTGATAAGAAGCTTCTTTTGGTGTGCAACATGTTTTGCTACACAAATATTCGCAGGTTTTTTTTTTGTTTTCGTAAAAACAAGTTCTTGTTTTGAACCTTTTAAGCCCCGTCAAAACAAGCTGTACCTGAGTCGGATGCGCCAGTTTCTCAGCGCTGCTATATTGTCTATGTTATGAAATCGTGACGCAGACAGTCAACAGCAGTGGCAATCATCATTGTATACAATGCATGCATCACTGTTGGAAAATATCGACAAGGCAATGGCTGTCTATGGTATTCGTGTCTTTCTTTGTATTTGACACAAAGCAGTTTCACCAGCCTCTTCTTCCTTGCCTATGCACATTCCCGCTGATATTGTAAATACTATAGACAAAAACTTTTTTCGTCATACTTTTTCTAACACTGTACAAGCAAGATGTGTTTTGATTTTTCACCTGTATTAGTTTTCTACGACCCAGCAGTATTTATTACTGAATGCTCCAATTGTGTTTTGTAACACTCCCATTCCTGTCCTGGAATGTGACAACAACAAATAAATAGGAAGTAAGTAATCTTGGTAAATAAATGGCCTTTCTTTCATATGGCATTCAGGCACTTCGGCGTGTTCTTTCCTGCCCAAGCTGTGGGACAAAATGTCCTCATGGTTGCTGCTATTCTGCACATAAAAATACTGCACCCTCAACAACTGTTCACTTATTGTAGTCGTTGCTTCCACAGAGCAAGAGCGCATTTTTCAATACTCTATCAAAAATGCAGTATCTATATCCCATGCGTTGGAAGCTTAGGAACTTGAAAAGTCTGTTCTGCGTCATACGGACATGTACAAGTGTGTTCTGATATTTGTGTAACTTTGCTGTTCTAGCGCTACTTGTTTATCCATGTTGCGTTGATAAAGAGCTCCAAGGAAACAGTTTTCATGAAAGGACAATAATTATTCAATTTTTCACACCATACCAGATCTAGAACCTTTTTTCCTGGCCAAAAGCTTCGGGGTGCTTCCCGTAACAAGTCAAGATGCCTTTTATTATAACGCACACAGTAGTATTTATATTCTTCGCACGTCGCATGAAAGTCAACACGTCACACAGCAATGTTGACACCACATTGCCAGTATGTTGCGAAAACATTGCCTTGATGTTTAAAATGTTATCCCGGACGTTGCCATATCGTCCTGAATGTTACAAGCAACGTTATCATGTGATCAAGAAAGAGGATGTTAAGTGCTTTTAGGCAACGGTGCTGACTGACATCTGGGCGCGTTCATTCAACGTTGGGATAACATTCTGCGTTACTTGGGAGACTCCTCCATGACCGTGATCATGCAAGACACAATGTGCGGCATGTGACATAAACGCAGCGGTAAACCGAAGCCAAACGTGTGTCTAAGAAGCACGACCATGCAACCAATAATGGTGAAAGCAAGGCTTCGGTGACACGTTGAGTTGAACCCACTGCTAAACACCAGGGCTTCACGTTTCAGCTTTCGCTAATTAACCTAATTAACCGTTTGCATGGAGTGCATGGGCGGATATATTTTATTTATTTATTCAATGAGAATTAGCTATCTGTGCGATGTACATATGACACAAAGTTTTGGCAGCGAAAGAGCCTAGACTGCGAATTCAGCCGTTGGTGAGCGCAGCACGCTACACCCGGTAAAAAAGTGAAGCGAGACTTAGAATACCCGTGCTGCTGTTGTCATATGTTTCTCGCTACTGTCATGGCACTAGAACAGTCTGTTAAATAGCTCAAGGCAAAAGATATATTCCGAACACATTGCTCTTATTTTACTAATCCTCGTATTTCTATCGATGCGGGAACGTGGCGCACCACTCTAGGCCCGTCGCCCTTTCCCATCTCAACTATTCTTAAGCTCACATCTTGGCTGCTCCCAACCAACAAATCTGAGGAAAGGCTGTTTTGATCGCGCAGAAAAGCTCATATACTCGTTCGTGCTCACCAACTGCACGTGCAGTGCCTAGCCCCGAGTGCGATGACACGTAGCACCACTACCGCCGGACGCTACGACCGAAAAATTGCGGCACCCCGAGAAAATTGCCTAGATTAACTCGGAACTCCCGTTCTGTTATCAGCCCCCACAAATGTCTCGCGGATTGTCTGCTTTCTACTCAGCATATTCAGCTTGTCCCGTCCCCCCTCTTCTTTTTTTAAGTTTTCATCTGCTCCTGCCATAGCGCATATTATAGATAAAGGGCGCTGAGACAAGGTGACAGTGTCTCTCCAAGATTGTTCAACCTCCCCCACGTAGATTTTGGTGAAGTCTCTTTTACCATTGTAAAGCCTTATCCGATGCCTGCCCACATCACCCAGATGCAATCCTTAAATGTTTCAATTATCCTATTTCATCCCGTATTGGGTGCTGAATGCTTCATGATATGCGAGCGCGGTATATGTCATCGCCCAAATATAGATTTCCACGTGGCGTTCTCGGAGTCTTTGAACTCAGAAGCCAAGTCGGAAGAAAGTTAACGAAAATAAAATAAGAATGTTTCAACACGCAGAATTTAGTTCTCCGCCTACTCCTCAAATAGGAGTAAACTAGCAATCCAAACAGCAATGGACAGGTTTTAAGTATTCATCACATACGACCCAATTAAGTAAACTTCTATCAGATTTTTGTGTACCAGCAGCGCTATACACTTGAACCAGTGTCCTTCTGTATGTTCTTGTGTACGTGCGTGCGTGCGCGCGCGCGCGCGCGCGCGCGCGTGTGTGTGTGTGTGTGTGTGTGTGTGTGTGTGTGTGTGTGTGATGCTGTGATAGCTATGGTCTGCGTCGGTCAGGTTGATGAATGTGAATTTGTTATCGCAAAGAAACAAGCAGATTCACTCATGTGGGAGGTACTTCAAATCATCTTTAGTTCACTCCAGATGGCATATGCATGCGTGGTGTGCTGCTAATGTTTTAGAGCTCAGTTGTAAATGATCTTCTTTGAAGACTGAAGACATTTAGGCGCGCTTACCATGTAGGAACGACGAATGTAAACTCCAAAAACCTGTTGAGAAATGGCGCCTCCGAGAGGCTGTTTGTGCGTCTGATCGCGTTACTAATCACACAATCAGACATGATTCATCAGTGTTGTGAATAGCTGTCTGTATTGGGGATTATACTGAAAGTACGCTCCTGGCTATATATATTGAGACGTGACTCTAAGCACAATTTGCCGCTGTTCCCAAATTTAAACCATCGCGTTACCGCACTCTTGAGCCCACAATGCCAAGGTATATGCGTATACATATTGTCCTAATTCACGCTCCTATTATTGAGCAGCAGCACAACGAACACGCACACACACACACACACACAATTATATATATATATATAAATATATATATATATATATATATATATATATATATATATATATATATATATATATATATATATATATATATCATTCTGTATACATTTTGTAACGATTGCCTATTAGAACTCATTATATTGTGTCGAACAAAAAAAACAAGCCCTTAAGTGTACATTTAAGGGCTCGTTTTCCGTCTATATACCTTTTTTGAATTAGCCCCTCGGAAAACAAAGCTAAAGGAAGGCACTTGTCTTAGGATGTGTAACGCATAGCTTATTTTCTTTGCCCCGCCCACCTTATTTTACTGCTTCTTTGTTTCCGTCACATGCCTGTTTCCTTACAAAAAACTTGCATCCTTTCTGCAGAAATTCTACAGACAATCAGTCACTCATAATACACAATATATGAAGACAAGTGGCAAACTTTCTGAACCCTCTATCACATCCGAGTAGGCAATTGGTACACCCGTTCTGCACAAAATTTGCACAGCATTTGTAGCCGCGCAGAATGCAGCATGCCTGAAGAACATCTGCAAAGCCTCTGCAGAAAATCTACAGAAAATCTGCAGAATATCCGCAAATATTCTGCAGAATATCTGCAAATATTCTGCAGAATATCTGCAATGTTTTGTTGCAGCGAACAAAAAGTAAATATAAGCTACCATTTGTGTTAGCACAAACATTCAAGGAACATGCAGCTCTGAAGGGTGTAAACCGCCCATACACCCACCAAACACGTGCTCAACACATAAACGCACCAGCAGAAAAGTAAATTCCAAGCACATAACTGCTCACACTTTGCAACCTAACACCTGCCGCCCGGTTAATATAGCAATGGTATTTTGACTGGCCATAGAGTGCCGGTGGGAAAATTCTTATGGTTCAAAATATCACACCTATACGTTCACAGAATACCTGCAGAATTATGGTGGCTATGAGGAAAATATAAAATACACAGATCTTTTAATTTACATAGATGAAATGCACAACGTTCTTTTAATTACTGACATTTATTTACCAGCTGACAGGCTGTTGCTTGAAGATGCAGAAGTTCTGCAGCCTTTCTGCTGACAATCTGTACAATAGGGTGACTGGTGGGTGACTGGAAGGTGAAGCCCCTTTAATAATTGCTATATAATGTGTCATAACCCCTATTATATATATATATATATATATATATATATATATATATATATATATATATATATATATATATATATATATATATATATATATATATATATATATATATATATATATATATAATATTACAGCAACACGCACTCACAGGGCCCGCTAATATTAACAGACAAGTCTGCTTGCCGTCTGCTCAGCCTCTGCAAAAATTCTGCTCACAAGCTGTACGGGGGTGACTGGTGGGTGACAGGTTGGTGAGTGAAAGGTGAAGTTTATTTAGTTATTATTATCAATTGTTTCATGACCCAGAATGTATAGATATATACGTATGTAATATATACATCCACACAAGCACACACATGACCCCCATGAACAGACAAGCCTGCTCGACGTCTCCAGAACATCTGCTGGCCAGGCCTGTAGGGGGGTGACTGGCGGGAGACTGATAGGCGACTGAAAGGTGAAACCCGTTAAATCATTATAATCAAGTGTGCCACTTCCCAAAATTTGTACATACATACATATATGTTACATGCGTCTACGTGCACGCACTCGTAATGCCGATTATCAAAAAAGTCTGCTTGCCGTCTGCTCGGCGTCTGCGGAAAAGCTGCAGACCAGGTCTACAGAAAGGTCGAGTCTACACGAAGGTGTCTGGGGTGACTGATAGGTGACTCGTGGTTGACAGGAAGGTCAAACCTATTTTTTAGGGTTATTTGTCCTGATACTGAAGGGTTCGCCCTGAAGCGCTATCTAGATGAAGAGAGAGAAAGGCAAAGCAAATAGCGGCGTTAAACAGAGCAACTCGCCACTTGGATGTCCGCCAAAACCAGGTATGACTGCAGGATCATTTCTCCAGAGGCAGGTAGTAGAACAGTGGCAAGTACATAAATAAAAAGAGAGAGACAAAGTTCTACGTATAAACCTGCACCGTAATGCAGAATGTTAACGAACAAGAAGATACTCTTTTTCCGTCTACTTTAATAACCCCACTTCAGCACTGCTGGTATGATGTTGATTTAACGAAATACCACAACTGCTAAATAATGCTTCGTTGGGGCGGCGCATTTCTGTGTAGGGTGAGCTTCCGAAGTCCGAACAAGGAATGCACGAGGCTATCTTTTAACTCTCTCTCTTTATACTGATCTATATACCGGCAAGGATCCGAGAACAGCATCGCAAGCAGCGACTACGATATGAATCAACCCACGAAACAAACAGACACAGCAGAGAGCTCCAAGCTGACCGTCGGTGGAATACAAAATCCGGCGAGCTATATAAGGAGCAAAATGCATGCTTTGGTTACCGCAGCAGATTTACTTCTCGGCGGCAAGCTTTCGTTATTCTAAATTCCGCCTTACGTTACTTCTTTATTTCCCGGCACTGGGGGAAAATAAAAATAACATCAAGCGGGTTTGTGTTTGCAGCTTTCCCTGTCATTCACCCGGTCCCCACTTCGATTCTCCTTGCGTTGTTTTGTGACTGCTGCTTATGTGCACCCAAAGCGCGGCTTGAACTCTTCTGCTTCATTATTGATTCGCCGAGTCTCACCAAAGCATCCCGACACTGCTACTTCTGCTGCTGCTGATGCCGCTACCTACAACAGAAATGAGCTGCCAGTGGTAACAGCCGCCAGCCAGCGATGTTTCTTCTGCTGCTCTGTGAGCCGATTTTGCAGCAACACAGCGCGGCGGAGGCGAACCGAAGAACAAGGAAGAAATAAATGGTGTGACAGCATCGCTAGACTAACGCACACCGCCGCCTGCCTGAGAAGGAGGACCGGAGACGACCAATAGCCTTTATTTGTTTTCATTTATTCAATTAGAAAGCAACCGTGCTCGGGTATATTGCCGCAAAATAATGAACGATTCATGGGCGCCGCAGCGTCTCGCCTAACTTGATACCGTGGCAATGAGAAGGCAGCTGCGGAAATAAAGGTTTGTCCCATCCAGTGTCTGCGGAAATTCGATATCACCATCCGTGGCTGCCCGGTGCCGCACCAAAAGCTAATGCATTCCAAGGCCTGCGTGCATGCGTCGGGCCGATTGAGTTGATTGGGGCCGGTAGCGGGGCTTTCAAAGTTTCCTTTCTCGTGAAAGAAAAAAAAATGTTTCCCTCTATAAACAATAAAGTAAAGACTACGATCTTGTGAAATGACATTAGTATTTCCTTCGTTGCGTTTTGCGTAACTGGAAATCATTGTTTCCTGTTGTGTTGCCGGCAATGTCATTTAATAATCAGTCCGTCTTTTAGGGGCAATTTTTTTTTTGAACAACAAGCTTCACCTAGGCCAACAAAGCAAAATTTAGGGCAATTGAGTGTTAACTATTCAACCTGTTTCAGCCAAACAGCATTGGGTAACAGATGGTGTAGTGAAGGCGTCTTGTCAATATTCACCCATTTTATTAAACCTTTCAAAATGTGCGTTCTCGTCAGTACCGGGGTGATACGTGCCAAAATATACCACCGTAAGTCTTTGTTTTTTAGAAAACCACTTTTAAAATTCGTAGCTGATTCCGGTATCACACTTGTAAACGCGGACCACTCCGTGTATGTGACGTAGGGGCTATTCTTCTTCAACCCCCCCCCCCCCCACTTTCCCAGCTTACAAATGCAGCGCGCGGTTTCTTCTACGGGAGGAAGACTACGCGAGTACAGGTGAGTTTTGTCAGCTACATAGAGCGTGTTTATCGTCGTTAACGTCGAGCTTTACAATATTGAGCAACGAGGAAAGCGATTCGGGGCATTTCATATGCTTCACGCACGGGTGGGTCGGAATAACATAGCGATGCTTCCGCGCCCAGATAGTAGCTGCGTGCAATCACCACTGAACTTGTCACTGGGAAAATCAGACGAACTGGCACAGCTTGATCTAACGTCACATGACATTGGCGACATGCATTTCGTGTGTCAGAAGAAGCATGTGAGCTATGTTTACACCCTGGCCAGCCGTGGAGGGGTGTAGTGTATGTAATGACGTCATGGGCGTCGAATTATCGTGACGTCATCCGATACTCACCATTGATGTCGTAGCAGGTCCCTGTTTCGGTTTTGACTCGTCGAATGTAGCTCAATTAAAATCATTTTGATGTGTTTTAGCAAAATTAACCTAGCTTTTGCCGGACTGTCAATACTATTTAAAAACAGCATTATCCCAGTATGGTCTAAAATGCACCGGAGTTCTCCTTTATTGACAACAAACGTGCTGATAATGCTGCTAAGAATCCTCATGGAAATAGCTTCTATAGAAAGCAGTTCTGCAGCCAAGAACCGATGAACCAACATAGATTGGTTTGCAGGCGCGTGATATCTCACATTTGATGTGTAGTACGTCCAGGTGTCTGCATGACAGCTTTCGTCGCCTGGACTACTCCCTTTAACTTCATAAACCATCTAGCCAATACCGATCTAAAACAATTGTTCTCTGTAACCAGTGGCCAACAGTATTGTTTACGAACACTTTTGCTGGCCAAATCAGAACGGAAGACAGTGCTGCCCGTGATACTCGTGGCAGTGGAAAACTGTTACCCCAATCCATTTTACTGTCCTCGCCACAGCTTCCAGAGAAAGTCCACTCAGCAACACTCCTCAATTACGAGCTGCTTTCCAAGCAAACAATCCTAGAGTGCCGCAACGTTCAGGCTTCTCATCAGAAAGCGACGAATGCGTTGCGAAAGTTTTGGCGACTGTGTTATTCGTGTGTAAAAGTTGCACGATTTGCTCATGTCACAAGAACATACCCCTCCCACCTTGGCCTCTTATACGTACTCTTAATTTCCTCGCGGCAGCTCTTTCGGGGCTTAATGCGATCACACTTTTTTAATAGCCAAGCTTAACTGAAAAAACTCCCTGAAAGGCGATGAACACCTTCCGAGTCTTTGCTACCTCAAATGACTGCATTGACGTTCGCAACACCGGCTATTTATTCATGCACCCGTACTAAAGCATACGTCGACACTCGACGCATACTACTGGATCCCGGCCTCCACCAAGGTGAGAGATCGAGCGGCCGTGAGTGGACAATCGAATAGCTAGCATGTGCTGTCAGTACACACTTGTCACGCAGGAGTGTGCCTTGTTGCGTTCTGTTTGTACTCCATCACTATTTTACCCCTAATGCGCAGATCGAAGATTTCACTCGTTTGACTCCTCGGAATGATCAGTAAAATAGAGACCAACACTTGACTTTATTAGACGTAACTAGTAAGTGAGGAGGTTTAAATTTGCAGCATCCCCAAGGAGATCATTGCTTATACAATATAAAGCATGAACTATTTCGCACGCCTTTGCGCCAAACTGATACCGCTCTCATAACTAAGTCCATATATACATATACTTGAAAAGCTCCCTAATAAGTCCAATATCTCACAGGCCGCCATCAATTTTTTCGTTTCCCTTTTTGTGAAGACTAGAACTAGGTAAACGAATCCATCTCCGTAATGTTGGGTTCCAAGAACTTTTTATGATTTATATACGTGATGGATTCCGACCCTCTTTTCGGAGCAAGGAAGCCAGGCGAAGACCATTGGAAAATGAGCAGCACGAATCTCGGAGGCTCCGGATGGCTCTTTTTTTTTTCAACTCCCCAAGGTGTTTATTGCTTTCCAATGATCACTTTCTGCATGACGACTCAGTCGACTGCTCACCTATTTCTTTTTTTTTGTCATATCTTGGCGCACGCAGCTCGCCACTGGCGGCACATGCACATAGCTCTGCCAGAGAGACGGCAGTATCTTTTTTGGCTGCGCACGCTGTTTTCGCGTACACACCAACAAACACTCGCGGCTAGCACTCTCGCCGAGCTCGAAGCGGCAGATTCAAAAGCGCAGCGCCATTCTCGCTCACCAGCATAAATAATTAGGCAGATGCGCCGGACTTTCCCAACCACCGCAAAAGTGTCAACTCGAGAACCGGCCGTGTACGGCTGCAGTATGGAAACTACAGAGCTTGTAGCACTCCTGGATTATTCTTTGACGACGGGTCAGAGTTTCAGAAGTTCTACCCGACATTCGCACTCTCTCCTTCCCTCTTGCTTTTCACAACGAAGTTGTACGGTGTTCGGAACTTTTCCAGTCATTTTCTCTTGGCAAAAAAGTGTGGGTGGACCCAGGACATTGCGCAGCACCGGGTCCAACTGCAGCGGAGGATAAAAGCACTGTTCCTGGAACTTAGTATCGGATTGTGGGTCAGCCCGCTATAGCGATCTTTTCCCTGTAGAAGAATACAGTGATGCACAGTTCCTCCCGTGTACTGGCAACGTTTACAATATATATATATATATATATATATATATATATATATATATATATCAATTCAGGGTTTTTATTGATAATTACCACTCATCCTTTAATCAAACCGAACGAACATGCTGTTCCTCAAGATAGCCTGCTTGGCCAGTTGCTGTTCGTTATATATGAAAATGATATGATAGCAATCGACACTAGTGTGCAATATATTATAAATGCATACGACACTAGCTTATTCTTATCGGGTTCAAATGCAGATGATTTAGTGAGTCAGGCCAATATCGTCCTCAATAAGTTACAGTCTTGGTCTCTTCAAGTTCTCTTTTTAATTACTCCAATAGAACCAAGGCTACATTTTTTATAGCGAAAAGTCAAGCTGTTTTTGTCAGCACTACTCTTACCTTGGGATAAAATGGCATAAAAATTATTAACACCCTTATAACACATGGAGTCTATATTAATGAATTCATGCTCTGGTATGCTCACATTGATCATCTCAAAGTAAGCTGGCACGTAGAGTGGGCGTTTTGAGAAAATTCCACCATTTAGTGGCAGAAAAAAACAAAGCCTACATTGTACCATGCACTGTTCGAATCAGTGAAATTGTAATGTATTGATCTGGGGGTATACAACACAGACTAATATAGGAAGACGGATTATAATGCAGAAAAACGCGCTTACAGCGATTGCGGATGTTCCTCAAAGAAACCACTCTAAACCAATGTTTGCAGCATACCGTATGATGCGCTATCAAACATGTACGAATATCGCCTTTTAGAGCTCTACAGATCACTGATTGTACATGGCATTTTATACCTATGTGAAGTCGCTAACCTCTGCATCCATATTATTTATTACCCTGCAAGGCACCACACATATTGGTCGGTACCTCACCTACGCACTAATTATGGCTCTCGGATCATTTACTATACATTGCCTTCTCTGCCTAACAAGGTCCAATTTTATCACACCTCAATAAGCGAAATTTTTTTCAACTCTCTTCAAAACCTTTTTAATTAGTGTTTGCATCGCCCGCCAATTTAAAATGTTTTCTGACAAAAACTTTCTTTGAATGTACCCCGAAAGATAGTGCACTTGAATTAGTGCCCATTTCAATGTGCGCCATGTTTTGCTTGCTTGTTCCTTCTAATTTCATGTTTTTTTTTCGTGTCTGTGCCGTTCCTGCACCTATACCGCTCTACTGTTATTTATTGGGGGAAGGGAGCTTTGTCAAGCCGTAAGTGGGCAGATTTTTTCTTCTTCTCCGCAGCAATCTTTTATTTATACATGTGTGAAGTGAAGATTCTGTTTAATTAGATGGATAGATAGATAGATAGATAAATAGATAAATAGATAAATAGATAAAAAGATAAATAGATAAAAAGATAAAAAGAAAGATAGATAGATAGATAGATAGATAGATAGATAAATAGATAGATAGATAGATGGGTGAGGGAACCTCAATCTAGATAGGCAGGGCTCTGACGCAACATGAAGTGTATACCCACTGCAACTTGAGTGCACTTTCCCCAATGCGAGACACGCCGTACAAGGTCCCAGAAAGAGGACATTTTGAAAGCTATAAGAAACCTCGCGCCTATACTACACCAAACAGGCGACGCCACCCTCTGCAGCGATGCGTTTACCTTGACGAGCCATCGCCATCCACACACAAATATGCCCCCCCCCCCACCCCACGCTCGCGGAATGCAAAAGCCCTGTGCCATTGCGTGTAGCCGTTCTCTTCATACAAGATGCTCGGATCGTGTCACTCATTCAAATGCTGCTCGGAGCTCTTTGCCTCCGAGGACGCGTCGACAGCCGAAATGCCTGAAATGGTGGCACGCGTGCGCTCTTTCCCGTGCATGTGTTTATATTTAGCCCTCTCTCCTGTCAGGCTTCGTCAACTCCTGGGGTGGATTGTAGGGGCAAGCACCAGCTATTAGAATGATCTTGGAATTTCGACTTCCGTGTCTGTTGGAGTCTATACACACTGCTCTTAGACATGGCCGTCCCCTCAGCGTCTCCCACCGTGCCGCGGTGCAGGAAAACTGCAGCGACACAAGAAAGCATATGGGAACGGTAATATATATATATATATTTAAATATATATATATATATATATATATATATATATATATATGTATATATATATATATATATATATATATATATATATATATATATATATATATATATATATATATATATATATATATATATATATATATGGGAAAGAAGTGTATACCTGAGGGCTAGTTTTTCCGTGTTTCAACGCAATATTAATGAGATCTAACAGACAGTAATGCGAAGGAATGTACAGGTGAAGTTATTAGAACCGATGGAATGTAAATAAGAAAAAAGAAAAGTGGATGAAAAAATAACCAGCCGTGAGCAGGAATGGAACTTACGACCTTTTCGAATAACGCGTATATATATATATATATATATATATATATATAAATATATATATATATATATATATATATATATATATATATATATATATATATATATATATATATATGCGTGTGTGACGTATGAAGCAATGGTTAGTAGAGGCCAAGAAGAAAGAAGTGAGAGTAGAATAAACATGAGGTATGAGCCGAGCCACGTCTCCAAGTCATCATAGCAGTACACAGCGACCAGCACCATGACGGAACCATCAGCTGACCTTGACGGACCCGTTAAGGAATATTTCAAACTATTAGAGCTCCACGCCACCGCTGCATCCTGGTCGAACAGGAGATGGTCACAAACTTCACCAACTATGTCACTGGTGAGGCACTCAAATTTTACCTCACCCGCATATTTGAAAACGGCAAATTGCGGCAAAAAATTAAAAAAAATGTTCATTCGATTTAAAATCATGATGAAGATCGTGAGCTTACAATCCGCGATCTGATGGCAATCAATCTCAGTTGTCACAACCACCAGCAAGCAGTCTTCAAGCACTAAAACACCCAAGTTGAGTAGGTCATTCCCATTCCGACAAAACCAAGTCACACATCCGCTCACTCAAAGACATCAAGATCTGTTTCCACGAAAAGTTAATCTTCCACCGTGTTTTGCTATTGCACGAAAATGGACCTTTACATCATTACTTCACCATAGGACTCGTGTTACCGAACCCTCCAGTGCAATGTACTTCCCGCCTCGTACACTAGGCCCACCACTTGGTTTTCCGTCACTTGGCTCTTCAGTTACAACGCCCACTTCACGCCTCACACGCTCGCTGCGGTTGGTATAGAGCTGAGGAACTCCGAAGATACACAGCCAAGCTCCAAAGTTGCGCATACAGAGAGACATTCCCAAGCAAAATCCGACCAAATCAAGCGTTTGTCGGTCTAGCTGTCGAGTTCCCAGCCACCTGAGAGTCCAACCAACACAGTAGGCTCGGAATGATCAACTCTCAAGCACTGCCCTCTACAAGTAGCGTCTATGAAGAATGCCGTTGCAAGAGCCTTCTTCTAGCACTTTCGTGCTTGCGCTGCAACCCGTATTACCATGGAATTTAACACACTAGCCCAAATAGCCGTTCTCCTCCAAAGATCATCCTGTCGATTCTAGTGCATCACCTTCATTTTCTTTCGAGAATCACGACAACCGAATGACTACCAACTATTTAGTGGTCAGATCAACTATCAAAGAAACGCAGACTCGTGGTACTAAAGTAGTGCCACCTAGTCAGATTTCCCAACATCAGTATAATCAAGAACTCGAAGAACGCTGGAAATTCCGGCAGTTATATCAAGCACAATGATAAACTAAAATGAGATAACATGCAGATTTGCGGCTTAAGAATGGTCGTCATAACGACACCAAATAAAAGAAAGACATAGTCATCATCTGAGCCATATTCGTAGATGGAAACGTCAATGAAGTCTTCTGTACCAGATATCAAGGCATCATGTACGATCCTACCAACGGAGATACCACCACAGAAAACCGCGAGACAGATTGAAGGTTACCATTTGTAAAATGCAGGAACACAGATATCATATTATCAACTTCGGTTCTCGCGGACGTAAGCTGGAAGCAGTGCTTTTGTCTCGGCCACAAAACGCAATACAGCACCCACGACAGCTAATTCTGCGCCCACGACATCCGACCTTCAAATGCTACAAGGACGTCCAATCTCATTTGTTCTTCGCAGCTGCTGAAGCCGTGTCATGGTCAGTGCAGTTGTGCAGGACGCAGTTATTTTCTGGAGAACGCCACAGTCAGCCTCGTCCACCAGAACTCCTGCGTTAATCGGACTGCTGCACGCGCCCCTGAAGTCTTTGAAAGTTTACGGAACTCTCCTGGAGCATAGAATCGATTGGGAATTTTGACATTTGTGACTTTTCAACCTCTCTTTGTTTACTTTTTTTTGTTCGTAATCCATGCCTTCTTTCGGGGAGAGGGGGAATCATTTGACGTATGAAGCAATGGTTCGTAGAGGCCGAGAAGGAAGAAGTGAGAATAGAATCAACGTGGTTTATTTCGACGTCACAGCCAAAGTCTGGCCTTCATCAGGATTGAGGGTAGATTTGTCGGTGCTCAGTCTTATACAATCTCAAGTGAGAGAGAGAGTGAACGAAGAAGGAAAGAGAGAAAAAAATAAAAGAAAAAGCAATGAGAACATTAGGTGGACTCCCCCGGCCGGCCCCTCCCGCCCCTGTTATTTTTTCCCTTCCTCCCTCAGCCTTTCTCTTTTCTCCTCCTTTCTCTTTTTGTTTCTTTTTCTCTTTTTTCTCTTCTGACATTCATCTTTAGGATGTCCGTGGTCTGCGTATCTTTCCTTCCACTAACGTATTGTTCCCGACCAGATGGCGCCGCATGGTTTCACCGGTTCGGTGTGGGGAAAAAAGCCCTTTTAAGAAGTTCAGAACTACTCAGCGCCTCATGGACATCTCATCGCTCAAAGAGGTGCTCCGCGTATTGCCGCAGAGACTGGAAAGCGGGTGCAATGTCAATCCTGGCCCGCTTCTTGATTACGCATGCAGTAGTGGCCTCTCTATTGTGCACAGCGCTGCTGTTTAGCATGTAATGCTTGGCACAACTGATTAGATAGTAAGTTAGAAACAGAAACAGACGACAGCTGTACTTAGGAAGAGTAGTTACTTTTGGAAGTATTTTCAGTTGTCCAGTGCCCGTTGCAGCTGCAGTGCCATGAACTCTGTTAATATCGTCATTAGTGCCGTTATTGTTTTCTAATTCTTTAATGACTGCAAGTGTACCGGATTTCTCAATTATTCCTCTATCGAGGGTGTTGAATCGGTGGATAAGATATGACTCTCGTAGTTCACGTTCTCGGTTTCATTGAAATCCCGTTTCTAAGAGTGTTACTGATAGTTTTTTGAATGCAAGATCGAGAAGGTTCAGATGTTTTGATCGAGGTAGACTTGGGGATGATTTCGCACTGGCTCTGCGATTATTTAAACGAATCCTAAATTGTGTTTCTATTTGTCCGATGTACTACAAGCTGCACACGTTGCATTCGAGTAGGTGTAACTCATTAGAGAAATCGCATGTTAGGTTTCCTCTTATGGTAATCAAAAACTTATATTGTGTGCTTGCTGCTCTGTCTGTTTCTCGAATCGCTTTACATACACGACATTGTGACTATAAACAAGGTCGGCATGAATTATTAGGGGGTGAAGTATTGATTTGAGAAAGGACAAGTGTGTCTTTGAGGTTGCGTGGTCGTCGGTATACGACGATAGGAGCGGATGGGAATGCGCGTTTCAGACTTTCACTTTGTTCCAGAGTGGTCTAGTGTCGTTTAAGGAGTTTCTTCACATTGGGGAAGTTTGTGTTGTAAGGGATGCAGAGGTTCGTTCATTGCGGGCCCCTTTCGAAGTTCTCTTCATAAGTACGTTATCACGCTTCAATTACCTCGCTTACCAAACGGCGTCATCAATTACATGGGGGGGGGGGGGGGTACTTTGGTTTATCAAGCATAAGTTTTAGCCTCCATGAGCTCGTGTCAAAATCAGCGTCTCCTGAGCAGATTCTTTTAAACCGGTGAGCCTGGCCGTATGGAATACTGTTTTTACAGTGGAGCGGGTGATCACTTTGACAATGGAGGAATTGCAGTCGATTCGTTGGTTTGTGATACAGGTTTGTAGAAAGCTTTTCTTTTTCTATCGTTATGGGTATATCAAGAAATTTTATGGTTGCTTGCGAGTAGGTGTGTGTGAATCGTATGTTAGGATGTACAGCGCGGTAAGTGTCGATAAAGCGGAGAGGTTCATCGTCGCTGTGAGTCAAAATAAGAAACAGGTTGTTATGTATCTTCTGTATGAGAGTGGTTTCAAAAACTTTGTGCTAAAAATTTGGATTCAATCTTTCCTATAAATATGTTGGCATAATTGGTCCCATTTGGTGCCCATGGCGGGCCCGCTGATATGTCGAAAATACTCCTGGTTAAATTCAAATGAATTTATTTCTAGGATCTTCCTTGTCAAAGTTGCGATGTACAGAGAATTCGGGAGTGTCAGGTTGTCTATGGTCTGTGTACATGTTTTCTATTGGAGCTATGCCGTCATCGTGAGGAATATTTGTAAACAATGAGGACACAACAAGAGTAACCAAGAACGAGTTTTTTGGTACAAACAGACCTGCAATGTCTCCAAGAAAATGTGTGTTGTATTTTATATACGACGAGAGGGTGCATGGAAAGTGGTTGATTAGTTTGTCCACGTACCCTGATATGGATTCAGTTATTCTGCTTTTACCCGATAGGATTGGTCGACCTGGCTTACAGTGTTCATGAATTTTCGGGAGGATGTAGAAGCAACCTGGACGAGGGTATGCTGCTCAAATTATTTTGTGGTCAGTGTTGTTTATCTTTTCCGCGTTCAACAGTTTCTTTAGTTCTGTTTATATGATACGTTTGTATTCATCTGTCGAATCACCTGGGAGGCGTTCGTAAAACTTTGAGTCGTCTAGTTGGTTGTATGCTTCTTGTAAGTAGTTCGTTGGATTGAGGAATACAATTGATCCTCATTTGTCAGCGGGTTTTATCGTTTTGTCTGTACTAGAAGCCAGATTTCTCATGCTCACTTTTTCATATCTTGTCAAGTTTTCTCGCTTTCCTTTCTGTCTGTGGTATTCGTGTGCCATATCTTTCCGTACTGCGGTGACATAAAAGTCCACACACTAGCCTCGATTACTGTTCGGTGTCCACCTATTTGTTTTACAATGGTGAATTCTTTCATGGTTAGAAGGCCTTTGCAAAAAATATTCGTGCAACCTTAAGCTTCGGTCCAGATTGTTGAGGTCTCGGAGCAAATGGAATTCGTAAAAAATGTTTGTGTTTGGGCAGAAGCTTTGTCCTTTGGATAGCACTTTTGCTTCGTCAGGTGACGAACTCGGAACTGATAGGTTTACAATCATAGTATCACAGAGCGTGTTCATAAATAGGTGCTCGTTTGTACCGTTAGTGGTTTCTTGGGTGGTGGTGTTGTAGTGGTATGAAATAATCCAAGAAAATGCTGGGTTGCGGACATGATCTCTTTGAGTTCATCAATTTTTGTGGTCATGATGGCGTGGTATTTATTCTGTTCGAATTTCATTAACACGGTTATTTACTCTTTCAATGAAGTGTTGTGGCGGAGATTGGTGTTGGTGATAGCGAGCAGTTTCTTTACCTGCTTATCACCGTGATAGAGAACAATTTCTGTTAATTTAAGAGATGCCTGAACGAGGAAAGTTTTCCATGTCATTCGATTGTGTTCGTCTAGGTTTGTAGCGGCTGGTGTGAGGGAGAGTGTCGTACCCTTGGGGGCTTTTCTAGCACCAAGGTACACTTGCAACGTTGTTTTATGCATTTCATGTCTAATTCATTTGTCAGCGAATTTTCGTACTTTGAGGAAGGTGGCACCGCAACTAAGAAGCGATGAGCTGGAATTACATTTTAGAGGTCAATCTTCTTTTGGGTGCGGGGATGGCACTGATGTCCGCAGATTCTAGTCATCTCCAGCAGGCCTTAGTCGTTGTAGGGAGGATTTCGCCGTTGGGCTCCCGGCGAGCGTTGAGTGCAGAACATCTGCGTTCATAGGAAGTTTTGGTCTCGGGGTCCGCTATAAAGGGACGCGGCTTCGTAGTTCGGCAGGCTTTCCTTTGAGGAGTGGTGTAGTGGTTGGTGCTCTCATGTAGTGATTTTGGTCTCGCCGTCCGCAATGGAGGCACGCGTGTTGGCTGTCCAGCAGACTTCCTCCCTAGTAGTGGTGCGCTGTTGATGATGGTGAGGGGGTGCTTGCGGCTTGCGGGAATCAAAATTTCGCCGATCGTCGTGAGCGATCGTCGGGATCACAGACATGCTTGGAAAACATGTCTGTGAAGTTGGGTGGGTGCGAGGCTCCTGAAATGTGTTGAGATTGTCACAGGGCCGTGACATAGCTGAAGGCAGGAGACTGGATAGTCTGATAATAAACTGTTTATTCAGGCCTAACTTGCGCCCACATAAAAGGAAATTCAGATTACAGGAAGGCACTGGCAATGATAGCGGCGAGCAGAGCATCGGCCGTTGATCAACTGACAAGCGGCGAAGCGTGTCAGCATTTATACACTCACCATCGGACATTCTAGCGTTGTCGCTAGCAGCGACGTAGATTCCAGAATAATGTGAAATGCTCACGACGTGGGCATGATCTCAGCAAAATGATATACTACAGCCTCGATGCTTCGGGAACACGTAGGCGCGGTTTGCGCTCAACGTAGTGTAACAAGGCGATAACAAAGCTTGAGAAAAGAACGTGGCTTTCCCCCCCCCCCCCTGAAAAAAGCATTGTTCCGATGCCGTAACAGAAGAGCAAAGCAAAATATAATGCAAGAAAATAGAAGCCTTAAATTACGATATAGCAATCCTACAACAAGAAAATGCGTTTTTTTTCATTTTGTTAACGCGCATGAAACGGCTTGAGGCATGCGACATGCAAGACTTTCAGGTCGCGATTGACGTCGTTTAAAGTTCGTGATGCCGTCGGACCCAACCTCGTAATTGAGTGGGACGAGACATAGAATCACCCTGTACGATTCGAAGTAGCGTCGCAGAAGCTGTTCACTGAGCTCACGTCAGCGTATCAGCATCCACACCCACGTTCACCGGGCTGGTATTCCACGAAGCGTCGTCGAAGATTATAACGGCGGCTGTCGGTCGTCTGTTGGTTCTTGATACGGAGGCAGGCGAATTGTCGTACTAATGGGACGAGGACGGCAAGCTGACAAACTTGGTGTTCTACCTTGCGGGTTTTGCCAGTTTGTGGTACAACAACCATGCGTCCGATTTTGCAACCTGGTCCGATATGAAGACCGCTATCAACAACGATTTCAGCCGCCCCTGCTGCTTGCAAGCTGCAAGCCGAGCAGCGCTTACGTGAATGCACTCAGGAGGCTAGTGAGTCATTCTCCAGCTATATTGAAGGTGTCCTGGACTTATGAAACAAATTCAATCACACCGTGTCCGAGTCTGACAAGATCCAAAACATCGTGAGGGCATTCACGATGATGCCTTCACGATGCTGCTCGCCAAAAACCCAGGCACTGTAGCTGAGGTCATCACACTGTGCCAGAGCTACCAGGAGCTCTGCCGGCAGCGTTCGATGACCCGTCGCTCCCCACCACGAGCTACAACGCTTGCTGGCTTGGAGGTCAGTTGTGACCAAGTGGCGTTGATGGTAGACCTGAAGTACTTCATCTGTGAGGAAATCGCGCGTCAGTTCTCTCTCCTGCCCTTTGCCCACCAACCGGCTGTTCAACAATCGGCTACTACCCTTCTCCCTCCCATCTGTCGGGCGATTAAGCAGGAAATAGAGGAGGTAGTGCCTGTGTACCACCCTGAACAGCCTACGGCTCCTGCGCCCCTGACTTACGCCCAAGTGGTCGCCAGGCCGCCTCAAGTCGTTCCCGCACCCGCCCCTCTGACCTGCGCCGAAGCTGCCGCTCGACCTCCGTCCTTTGCAGTGGGTATGCCCGCTACGTATGTTGACGTACCCCTCAGACTCAGCTTCAGGCTACAATGCAGCCACCGTTCCGTCTATCGGTTCTTGCGATATGGGTGAGACCTACCCAAGTGAAGAGATGGCGCACACCCGACAACCAGCCCATCTACTTTGCCTGCGGTTACGCCGATCACGTAGCCCGTTATTGCCGTCGCGTACAGCTGGCTCCAATTTCTTCGCCTGTTGCTGGCCAGCTCAGCCGTCCCTATCACGAAGAACCGCCATCTATGCCACCACCGTCTCGCCAAGGTCCATCTCCTCGAAGGTCACCGTCTCCACGACGTCGTTCCCTGTCCCTCATGCGTCCAAGTTAAGCTGCTCACGAGCGGGACAACTAATCGTCGCAGTACACGAGGCAAGGGCTGTGACGCTAAGGCATTGTGAAAGCCCTCAGAGCCGCCCATATAATGTCATTGACGTGCTTGTGGACGGTGTTCAAGCATCTGCTCTCATTGACACTGGAGCTGCAGTATCAGTTATGGACGAAAACCTTTGCCGCTTGCTTCGAAAAGCGACGACGCCAGTTTCTGGGTTGTCCCTTCATACTGCTAGTTCGTATCGTATCCATCCTACAGCAGGGTGCACAGCTCGCATTGTCGTTCAGGACGTTCGGTATGTCGCCCAATTTATCAACATTCCTGCATGCTCTCATGACGTCATCCTGGGATGGGATTTTTTATCCCTCAACGACGCCGTCATCCATTGTGCCGCCGCCGAAACTGAACTCTCACCCTTCTCGCATTTGACGCCAGAAAACAGTCCCCCGAAACTGAGCAAGATTCTCGTGAAAGACGATACCATAGTGCCTCCAAGCTCAACGACGGGTGTATCGGCCTGATGCGCTGGTTTCCCGGCACAATTGCACTCGTTTCGCCATCCGACCGTGCTTGCAGAATGAAAGGGTTGCTAGTGCTTTTTGCGACCGTGCAAATCACCCAGGGAAACGCCGCTATTTTTGTGACCAACCCATCTCCGTACACTGTTACCTTGGTTCGAGGAAATTGTCTCAGCACAGTGGAACCAGTTGATAACGCACAAGTCCTGGACGTACCCGAAGACTCGCGTTGTCCCAATTCGCGTACCATCAATGCTGTTTACTCTTCTGATCCATCATTTCCTGATGTATTTAGCCCCTACATTGATGACAACCTTACGTCGGTACAGTGTTTCCAGCTTCTGGACCTGTTGCAAGAATGTCATTTTTCTTTTGATGTCGGGCGAAGTTCTCTCGGTCGCGCGTCCACTGTTACACATCGTATCGACACTAGTGCCCATCCACCATTACGGCAATGTCCTTACCACGTGTCGCCTGATGAACGTCGGGAAATTAACGAGTAGGTTGAAGATATGCTCCTACGCGACGTTATTTGGCCCTCCGACAGTCCATGGGCGTCTCCTGTTGTTCTTGTTGCGAAGAAAGATGGTTTTGTGCGGTTCTGTGTGGACTACAGACCACTCAATAAGATCACTCGCAAGGATGTCTACCCACTGTCGCGAATCGATGACGCGATTGACAGCCTTCACGGTGCCGCATTTCGTCTTCTCTCGATCTGCGCTCGGGGTACTGGCAAGTACCCACGGCTGATGACGCTCGACCGAAGACTGCATTCCTCACACCCGACGGCTTGTACGAATTCAACGTCATGCCGTTTGATGTATGCAATGCACCTGCGACCTTTGAGCGCATGATGGACACCGTTCTGCGCAACTTAAAATGGCACACGTGCTCGTGTTACCTCTATGACGTTGTTGTTTTCGCTCCAGATTTTTCCAAGCATCTCCAACGTCTGAAAGAAGTTTTCGCACGTGTGAGCAATGTCGGCTTGCAACTAAATCTGGAGAAGTGCTGCTTTGCAGCACAGGAACTCACCATCCTAGGGTACGTCGTGTCCAGGCATGGCATTCTTCCCGACCCAGTCAAGCTTCGGGCTGTGGGCGAATTCCCCAAACCTGCGTCCGTCAAAGAACTGCGTAGTTTCGTGGGCCTGTGTTCGTACGTCCGACGCTTCATACGAAACTTTGCCACGATCATATCACCGCTGACGAAGCTTCTTGGAAGTAACGGACCCCTCCATTCGTGGTCGTCTGAGTGCGATGACCACGAACTGAATATATATATATATATATATATATATATATATATATATATATATATATATACAAGTTTCAGAATTCGTTTTAATAATCACCGTGCACATGCCGTAAGCCTTCCTAATCTACCGCTGTCGAAGCACGTCAGTATGCCTGGCCATGGTTTCGACAAAATTAGGGCCACTATTATTCAGTCCGGTCTCAAGACAAATCACGATAGGAAAGTGAGGGAATCCTTCTTGATCCACAAATTTAACACCATTCGTTCAGGTATCAATGAAAACGTAGGAAAGCTCACCTGCCTCGCACTATAACAACACGACTTCTTAGATTAGTAAAATATTTTAGTGTATATTAAATTGTATATTAGTCGACCGGGGGTTTTTCACTTCTGAGCCCTTTTACATGTCCTGCCAACCATACTGTGCCCCACGTGTCGATGCGCAAGGAAATTTGAAACTTGTATATTCATGCACCCGTCACATGTCAGTCATGTCAACACAAGGTTCTGACAGATTACCATTTTTTACTTTGATTGTCCTAGCTGCTATACCGAGAGTTCATCCCGTGAGCCTATAAAAGCGGCTGCATTGTATCATACCTACTTACTCTGACGAAGGCCGTGCCACGGCCGAAACGTTAGTAAATACGATCCTTTTCTTATGTGCTATCTACAAGTTAATTCAATATATATATATATATATATATATTTATATATATATATATATATATATATGTGTGTGTGTGTGTGTGTGTGTGTGTAGACGCAAGGGAGAAAGCACGGCGTACGACAAAACACTTTTAATATTGGCTAAGTCAAAATGATTGCAGCATCTGCAGGCTGTACTTCAGGACGTAGGAATATGTATACCTAGTTAATTGGTAATTTACTGATAGGGGAGCCACTCGTAAAACTGATATTCACTAAGGAGAAAGGATGAACTCGACCACATAGGGCAGGCATTGCAGGTAACCTCCAGCTGCCCTTAAAGTGACAAGTGTTCAACGAATATAATTAGCAATACACGTAAGGCAGAAACTTGATAGGTAAGTTAGAAACCCGGTAGGTTAAGATCCCTACACGGTGTGGTAGAACAGGAAGTTATGACAAAAGCAGAGCGGATGACAGCAGAATGGGCCAGAGAACGAATAGCCCTATTTCAACTAACGACTCCTCCTTGAGTATGTGAAAGGACGGCCCTCAAGGCCGACCCTGTCTCTCACCTGTACATAGTTTAAATAAATGTTTTTTCACCCCCACTACCGATGCTGTAGATTTGAACTTTAGGAGAAGAAATGGCAAGAGGGGCACCAGCTCTCCTACTAAGAAAAGTAGAATCAAAAGCAAGAGTGACCACTTTAGATAGTGGTCACTCTTGCTGTGCATTGGCGAACCCAAGTATAGTAAAGTTTTCCGTCACAACAGTAATCATTCCAGTATCTTCTTACGGGAAAATGACAATGTTACGAGGCAGTCTCACAGAATTTTGAAGTTTGGCTAAGATTTCTTCTGCGATGAATTTCCTTGTTGCCTGTTTGCAGTGCGAGTCGCGTATGTGACGCATTTGGACCTTGTGCTGTAGTATTACAGATCAGGCAAGTGCTGAACAGGGGCTCTGTAGTATTACATCACGTGTTCATGCCTTTATTCTACTGTGACCTGTTGATAAAGTTACGGATGGGAACGAGCAAACTTTTTGACGACCGGTCAACGCATTTGCTGCTTCCGGAAAATAATTTTCTTCAAAAATATATATCGTCACCATGGCTCTTTCGAAACTGTTGCGAACCCATGAGTTTGACCAATCGTTTTGGACACAGAAATCGGGCTAACTGCGTCATTCCTGAGTTAAAATGTGATAAAACTTCGTGGTGCCTAAGAAAGCGTGTCGTGACTCCTCTGTGCATGTCAATTCATATCAAAGTGCGACAGCGTCGATGAAGTTCTCTTTTGATATATATATATATATATATATATATATATATATATATATATATATATATATATATATATAAATATTTATATATATATATATGGAGTATGGCACAACGGGAGCGTTGTCGACAAGGATAAATATATTTATTTCCCAACAGTTTCGGGAGGGGTCCTCCCTTCATCAGGGGATGAGTTATACTGACATGAACTTCCAAACTTCGTTGCTGCCGCATCCCTCTCGCCTTGAAAGATGTTTGCGAGAGTGAGAGGAAACTAAAAAAAGAAAGAAAAAAAGAGGGGGAAGAAAAAAAGAAAAAAAAGAAAGAAAAGAAAGAAAGTAAAAAAGAGGAAGAACCATTGTCAACACCGAGAACGAAACCAACTGTCCGTGTACGTCCACATAGGGTTCTTATCACGTGCTGTTCAGTTCTCGACGTGTGTCGGGCCACCCAAGATTGTCGCCGCGGTGGCCGGAGGGGTCCGTGACGGCGTGCGTAAAGAAACGGTTTCCCCTTAATGGGTCGGTCGGCGTGCGGCGTGCGTAAAGAAAGAGTTTTCCCTTAATAGGTCGGTCGGCTCTTTACCTTTATTCTTCGTCCGTTTCCCCTCAATGGTCATCAAGTGGTAGGCGAACATAAACACTTTGTATGTGCATGTGGAAAAAAAAGAAAAAAAGAGGAAAAACAAAAAACAAGAAAGGACAGTGTACACGTACGAGTCAGTCAGAAAAAACAAGCATGGTCTTCAGCTATCAATCTTTGTCACAAATTTCCTTTTGGCTTATTTCTCGGAGGCAGGAGAGTTTTTCTGGGTCCTCGTTGATGCCGGCTACTAATGTTCGAAATTCGAGAATAAAATATGCCTCACGCTGTTCGCGCTCGCACCTGTTTGAGATACCGGACTGCAAAAGAGTTACGCTGATATTTTCAAAACTGTGGTTTGGAAGGCGCAGATGTCTAGATAAAGGTAGCTTCGGCAGTGAAGTGGCGTGGTACCGGTGATTATTGAACCGCAGCTTAAATGGCGTGTCTGTTTGGCCGACATATTCTTGTCCGCAGATGTTGCAATGTAGCATGTATATTACGTTACTGGAGTAACAATTAAGGCTTTCAGTTATGCAGAATTTGAAATCCGAGAAGTTCGCTTTGGATTCACGTGTTGTGACCTTGTGTGGGCATACCTTGCATCGAGCTTTTCCGCAGGGATGGCACGCTGATTGAATATTGGGGGTGTTTGTTTTTGCTCTGACAAGAATGTCCTTCAGATTTTTATCCCTGCGGTACACCACGTGAGGTGGCTTCCCGAAAATAGAAATTAGTCGTTTGCTTTGCCTGATTATGTTGAAATGGCGGGAAAGTATGTTGTTAATTCGTGGTGCTGATGAGGAGTAAGTTAGTACAAGGTTCGTTTGGGAAGTCGTTTTAGATACTCTGTTTGGTTCCTTAATCATATCATTCCTGTTCACGTTGCGAGCACGTAGTATGGCATCGTCAATAATGTCTTCCGGTTAATTTTGCTTCAATATTGCTTTAGGTGTTCCGCGTGTCTGTGAAATTTCCGCATATCGGTGCATATTCTTCGGTACCGGTAGCCCTGAGAATATGGAATACCCGTTTTGCAATGCTTTGGGTGGCTGCTGTTTAAATGTAGGTACATTTGACGGTCTGTAGGCTTTTTGTAAAGGTTTGTTGACAAGCGGTCATTTTTGACCGTGACAGTGACGTCCAAAAAGTTAATGCTAGTTTTGGAAATTTTGTGCGTGAATTTAATTGATGGGTGGCACTTGTTAAAATCATCTATGAAGCAGAAAAGACTTCCCTCATCATGTTTCCATGTCATAAAAATATCGTCTAAGTATCTTCTGTAGTAGAAAGGTTTCAAAGTGCGTCCCTCAATGAATGGGATTTCAAGTGAAGCCATAAAGGTGCTCACGAAGTTTGGGGCCATTTTCGTGCCCATTGCAGTGCCGCTGACCTGAAGGAAATGCTTGCCATTGAACTCAAAATGGGTATAGTTTAGTACAAGTTCAAGAAGTGTAAACAATACCTCGACACTTACACTAGTTGATGAGTCGGATTTTACATATTCAGAAACCATAGCCGCTATTCCGTCATGGTGGGGTATGTTGGTGTACAGTGAGCAGACGTCTATGGTCACCAGAAAACTACCGCCTGGGATGTCGAGACTTGAAGTTTCGCAGATGAAGTGGTTTGTGTCCTTCAGGTAATAGGGAAAATTTGGGGGGATGTTTTTCATTATAGAAATGATAAATTCTGATATATTTGCTGTTGATGTGCTGTTACTGGATACTATCGGACGTCCCGGATTGCCGGCCTTGTGTATTTTGGGGAGCAAATAGAATCGACTAGGAACAGAATGGGCCGGTAACATTGCTTTTAACATTTTGCCGGTAATTTTCTCGTCCCGGCGGAGATTGTTTAGGGTTACTTTTATCTCCCTTTCAAATTCGGGAGTCGGGTCCGTTGGAAGTTCTTTGCAGAACTTTGTGTCTCATAGTTGTCGTTCCCCTTCCTTTAAGTAGTCCGACGTGGTTAGAATTACTATTCAGCCCCCTTTATCAGCCGATTTGATCGTAATTCCAGTGATTTTTCGTAGTCCATCGAGTGCCCTGCGTTCTGACTTTGATATATTGTTTTGAAATGGCCGATTTTTTTCATACGCTCTGATGATATCTTTTGAACTGCTGATATATACATATCGAGGTGTTTGTCCCTCTGCTCACCTGGACACCATGATTTGTCACCACCAATCAATCTATTTTCGTCCGTATGCGGACGTACACGTACAGTATGTGGACGTACACGGACAGTTGGTTTCGTTCTCAGTGTTGACTGTGGTTCTTCCTTTTTTTTGCTTTCTTTCTTTTCTTTCTTTTTCTTTTTTTCTTCCCCATTTTTTTTCTTTTTTTTAGTTCCCTCTCACTCTCGCAAACATCTTTCAAGGCGAGAGGGACGCGGCAGCAATGAAGTTTGGAAGTTCATGTCAGTATAACTCATCCCCTGATGAAGGGAGGACCCCTCCCGAAACTGTTGGGAAATAAATATATTTATCCTTGTTGACAACGCTCCCGTTATGCCATATCACATACCTTCACAAAGACTAACTGGCCCATTGAATTATTACTCCCACTATATATATATATATATATATATATATATATATATATATATATATATATATATATATATATAAACCAAAAACAAAAGTGATGCTGGGTCCAGGAAAGAATATTCGTATAGGGAAGAACACGCACGTACGAAGTGATTTTATTAATAAAATCACTTCGTACGTGCGTCTTCTTCCCTAAACGAATATATATATATATATATATATATATATATATATATTTATATATATATATATATATATATATATATATATATATATCACATTCCAGATTTACATGTTCACATTTACATTACAATTAGCCTAATACCTTGCCCTATATTTCCTTGGCGTTATTGTTTGTTAGATCTGATTATTATTGTGTGCAAACGCGAAAAAAAACGAGCTCTTAAGTATACACTTGTTTTCCTTAATCATTAACGATGGTCTCGTATTGGCAGCTTTGGTAGCTTTAGGTTGTATAGGAGGGACTATTAGCTGCCAGCTAGTAATAGGTTCACGTGCTACGTGACGCCAAACAGGCTCATAAAGAGTGTGTCACACTCGCCGCCACGGCTGCAGGTGGCGCTGACTGACACTCCCACGTTTAAATTCACTTAGATACCCAATAAAAGTGGGTGGGGGATAGCTGTCGTAGTAGCTCAGTGATAGTGCATCGAACGCGTTATCAAAAGGTCGCAGGTTCGTATCCTGCCCATGGGAAATGATATTTTCACCCACTTTTCTTTCTTCACATTTACATTAAAATGGGCCTAATAACTTTCCCTGTACTTTTCTTGGCATTATTGTCTGTTAGATCTCCTTATTATTTTGCCTAACACGAGAAAACGAGCTCCTAATAATGCGCTTGCTTCCCATATATATATATATATATATATATATATATATATATATATATATATATTTATATATATATATATATATATATATATATATATATATATATATATATATATGTATATATATATATATATATATATATATATATATATATATATATATATATATATATATATATATATATATATATATATTGACGCGTGTCTATATGTGGACAAAAACGATGATGGGTATATTTAGTGGACACGAGGCAGTGGGCCTCTGGCCTCTGGCTTTACTCGAAAAAGAAGTAACAATCTTACGGCTCAGCTATTGAGAACACGCTGCTGTCGCTGTCTGTGTTTTGTTCCCGCTTTACCGCGGCACTGGTGGAGCTGCGGGGTAGCAACCATGCGTGATGCTCCACACTACCGCTGGGAGCCATTGATTCTGTCCATACGCATTGTCACCAGTGTCAACTCTTGTGCATCGCTTCGGTCGACGGTTGCGAGGCCTCTCGGCAGCGGTGGCTGGTGACTCCCCCGCTGGAACCTCCCAGACACCGCTCACCTTAACCAATGGCCAACGAGAGCCCCAACAGGTGCGCCAAGGAAGCTTTCCGACGCACCCATATCCGGTGACCATATTTCAACCGCTCTTTGCCGATCGCTTTAGTGGCGGCGCCCATGAGGATGTTGATGACTGGCTTGACCACTACGAGTGTGTTGCCAAGATACACCAATAGCCAAAACAGGAAAAGCTTTCTCGCGCCTAATTGTACCTTGACGACGGTGCTAGTAATCGGTCTAAGAATAGAGAGCTAATCTGTCAACTTGGCCCGACTTGGACAGCAGTTCGGCGAAACCTTTGCCGATGTCGAAGAAGGGGACCATGCGCAGCAGTTATTGGAGCTTCGGGTTCAAAAACCTAACGAAGTCGTCAATGTTTGCTGAAGACATGACACGTCTCTTTCGTTGAGCTAACCCACACAGGACGGAAAATAAAAAAATGAGTTACCTTCCGCGCGGTGTCCAGGAACAGATTTCTGCCCGCTACTGCGCAACCTTTCAAGTACCGTGGCTGAATTTATTAAGGAGGCTACGGCTATCGAGTGGGCCCTTCATCAATGGTTCAGGCATTATGACAGCATGTCCCGCAATGTCTCAATCATTGCTATCGCCACGACGTCTGAGAGTCAGAGCTCCTTGCGAGAATTGATTAGGGAGATAGTATGCGAAGAACTGCAGAAGTTCCAGACTCCGGTTGCTGAAACTCCCATTGCTACGGTCATTGAAGTCATATGTGACGAAATCTTCCAAGCGTTGTCTACGGCTGGTTCTAATTCTGAGCAGCGTCTCGAGCTACGCTGCCACTCTCCGACGTCCACCACTCGCTACACCAACGCTGTACCTCCAGGCGGCAATGGCCCTTTGGTCACCGCCGCAAGAGCAGACACTACAGCAACCACCATTGTACAGCTATACAACCAGTCGTCCACAGCCACGCCATGGGCTTTGACGCCATGGGAGATGATCAGACGTCCACCGACCCGAAGAACAGATGCATGGCGCACAGTCAACAGGCGTCCACTATGCTTTCACTGTGAAGGTGCAGGCCATATTGCGCATCATTGCTGGCATCTAGGTGATTCATTCCGTTCTCTTCAACCTTGGTTTAACGGTAGACGTGGTTACGGCGAATGCATTTCACGCCACAACGACACCTCTTTCTATGCAGCCCGTCCTCACTTTGAGGATGGCCGTACCACTGCCGAGAAGGCAATGCCAACACACCCGCCTGGTCTGGGACGTCAATCCCGGTCTCCATCTTCCAAGTGTTCGCCTTTGTCGCACCGTCGAACCTACGTGGACATTAATACAAGGAAGTCACCTAGGCCGCGCTCGGAAAACTGAGGACGGCGACCTCCGGGACATGGTTGCAGGCCATGAAGACGACGAAAAAAAGCCCCAACTGCACCGTGTCGTACAGCTGATAAGCCGTGAAGGCGATGAAATTGTGACTGCCGACCTAAGTATTCTTTTTGACGGCCAGAAAGTGACAGCTTTAGTCACCACCGGTGCCGACGTCTCTATTATTAGTCAGGACCTCGCTGATAACCTCAGAAAAGTGAATACGCCTTCGACGGGCCCTCATATAAGAACGGCAGGGGGCAGCTATTGATGCCCTCAGGAACATGTACAGCAAGATTTGACATCAGAGGTTTTCTTTTCAGTGCGTAGTTCATCGTTATCGCCGCATGCTGCAGAGATGTAATCATTGGCATAGATATTTTACAAAAAAATGACACCGTCATCAACAACCCAGAGAGTTGGATTACTTTCTGCAACAGTTCAGGCTTACACAATTTTTCAGAGGCGCGAAAGAACCAACTGCGTCTTAATGATGACGACGTGGCCCTCCCTCCTAGATCATGCACGCTTGTTTCTGTGGCCGCTGCTGTCCAGTTTGACACCGGAGTTGCAGACCGAATAAGCTCGCTTCTCTTCCCTCCCAGTATTTCTGTCACACGAGGTATCGTCAGACTTGCTGCTGGACGCACGGACTTGCTGCTGACTCTTTTTAGCGCTGAGCGCCAGTCTCCTTCAAAAGGCATGGCTGTCACTCACTCTGACGATGTCATAGATGCCGAAGGCTGCTTGGCGGCAGTCGACGAGGCATTCAAAGTCGATTTTGCGCCTGTTCTGTACGTTAGCATTACTTTGGCGAAGGACGAGGAACACAGACTTCAGAGCTATTGGCCGAATTGCTAGACTGCTATTCGACAACATCAAGAGTGGGTCGCATGCCTCTAAAAAGGCATGGTATAATTATCGAGGAAACGCCGACACCTATTCACCAGAACCCTTATCGCGTGACCCCAAAAGAACGCGCAGCGATACAACAGCAAGTACACAGAATGCTTGAAGATGGCGTAATTCAGCCTTCACAGAGCCCCTGGGCGTCATCTGTGGTCATCGTTAAAAAGGACAGAAGCCTGCGCTTCTGTGTGGATTACCAGAAGCTATATAAGGTGACCAAAAAAGACATATATACTCTACCCCGTATAGGCGAATCTCTCGACAGACTTCGACACTTCGACATGCTCGATACTTCTCTTCAATAGACTTGCGGAGTGAGTATTGGCAAATCAAGGTGGACCCTTGAGAGCGAAAAAGACCATTTTTTACACCAGATGGGTAATATTAATTTAAGGTCTTGCCATTTGCTTTGTGCTCAGTGCCTGCTACTTTTCAAAGACTCATGAATACCATTTTTTTCAGGCTGAAGTGGAAAACCTGCTTAGTATATCTGGACGACGTCACTGTGTTCTCCGCAACGTTTGACAGGCATTTTGAAAGGTTTGTAGTGGTCGTACGAGCCATACGGTCTGCGGGCCTGACGTTGAAGCCTGAAAAGAGCCACTTTTGCTACGAAGAGCGGCGAATTCTCCGTCACGTTGTCAGTCATGCATGTGTTCGCCCCGATCCTGAAACAATCGCAGCCGTTCCATAGTTCCCTGTGCCTATTGATAAAAAAGCTATCAGACGCTTTCTCAGCCTCTGTGCATATTATACACAATTTATTGTGGACTTTGCACGCATCGCATCACCATTAACTTGCCTCATGTGAGAAGACGTGAACTTTGAGTGGAAGAACGAAGAGAAAGCTGCTTTTACAATCTTCGCCAGCGACTACAAACACCTCCACTCCTTGCCCACTTCGACGAGAAAGTCCCTAGGCTGCTTCACACCAACGCTAGCAATGTAAGTCTGGAGGCTGTGCTTGTGCAGCAGCAACAGGGCACAGAAAGGGTAATCGGCCATGCTAGCACAACGCTGACGTGCGCGGAGGCTAATTACCCCATGACGAAGAAGGAATGTCTCGCCATGGTATGAGTGATTACCAAATTGTTCCCGTATTTATATGGCCGCCCCTTCAAAGTAATTAGTGACCACAAGTCGTTGTGTTGGTTAACCAATCTTAGAGACCCTACCGGCCGTTCAGCGCGTTGGAGTCTGAGGCTGCAAGAGTTCGGTATGGCAGTCGTACACAATTCAAGGAAGCGACATGTCGACGCTGACTGTCTGTCCCGTTTACCCATTGAGTCGGCAACCCTACCTTAAGAGCAGGAAACAGCATTGCTTGGTGTCCTCGACGCGACCGTTATTGCGCAGAAACAATTGATTGATTGATATGTGAGGTTTAACGTCTCAAAACAGTCATATGATTATGAGAGACGCTGTAGTAGAGGGTTCCGGAAATTTCGACCACCTGGGTTTCTTTAACGTTCCCCAAAATCTGAGCACTCGGACCTACAACATTTCCGCCTCCATCGGAAATGCAGCTGCCAAAGCCGGGATTCCATCCTGTGACCTGCGGGTCTACAGCCGAGTACCTTAGCCACAAGACCACCGCGGCGGGGCGCGCAAAAACAACGTGACGACGCTGACTTGCTAGACCTAATTAGCTACTTGGATGGCAAATCTCAGACGGCGCCAAGAGTTTTCGCAAGAGTGTTGCCATCGTTTTCTTTACGGGGCGGAGTACTCTACAAACAAACTTTTCGTCGATGGGATCCGCCTATCTGCTCGACATCCCAGCAACCCTTCGCACCGAAGTACTCAAAGCTTGCCACAACGAGGTGACCTCTGGCCATTTAGGTTACACGAGAACGTTGGCCAGAGTACAGCAAAGGTACTACTGGCCAAGACTAACCACAGCCGTGAAGCACCACGTTCGTACCTGTCTCGACGGCCAGTGACGCAAGTCACCACCGACTAAACCAGCTGGCCTCCTGCAACCCGTGCAGGTCGTAACGATTCCATTCGACCAGATTGGCATGGAAATATTTTGCCCACTACCTGCTTCTTCTGCACGAAACCACTGGGTTATCGTTCCGACGGATTATCTGACCCGTTATGCCGAGACAAAGGCTATCCAGAGAGGTACAGCATCGGAGGTGGCAAGATTTTTCTTCGAGAATATTGTACTGAGCCATGGTGCACAAACCGTTGCGATCACAGACAGAGGAACTGCATTTACGGCAGCTTTTTTAGATCACGTTCTGATGCTGAGTGGAACAACGCATCGTAAAACCACCACCTACTACCCACAAATGAACGGGCTGGTTTAGTGTCAAAACTAAACCATTGAAGACGTGCTTTTGATGTACGTAGACGTTGAACGCAAAAATTGGGATGAAATGTTGCCTTACATAACTTGCACGTGCAACACGGCCAAGCAAGAAACGACCCGCGTGGCCCCATTTAGCCTCGTTCATGGACGAGAAGTACGAACTATGTTAGATGAGATGTTACCGCACGAAGGTGACGACATCAACCCGGATGCCGACAAGTTTACAAAACGCGCAGAAGAAGCTAGGCAACTTGAACGTTTACGGATCCGCCAGCAGCAAGAGAACGATGCAGGCTGCTACAATACTGAAGAGAAAGTATTGGTTTGGACGCCCGTACGGAAATGAGGACTTACCAAAAAGCTCTTCACAAGATACTTTGCCCCATACCGAGTGCTGCGACCACTAAGTGATGTCACTTAGGAAGTCGTTCCCAAGAGTTCGTATAGTACGAGGCGTCACCAGCACCATCCTGAACTCGTTCACGTAGTGCGCCTGAAGCATTACGTCAGCGATTGATTGCGTGAGACTTTTCTTAAAAAAACTGCATTACGGACGTCGCATTGAGTCGATGCTCTTCGAGAGGGAGGCAAATGTCGCGTGTCTACATGTGGACAAAAACAATGATCGGGGACTTAGCAGGCACCCGATAGTGGGCCTCCCCTTTACTCGACAACGAACAAGACTATCTTGTGGGGTCTGAGCCATGAACCCTGGGAAGCAAACAAACTGGCTCACCTGTTTAGAACACGCTGCTGTCGCTGTCTCAAGCGCACCTGTGTTTTGTTCGCGGCACCGTGAAATATATATATATATATATATATATATATATATATATATATATATATATATATATATATATATATATATATAATAATAAGATCTAACAGACAGTAATGCCAAGGAATATACAGGGGAAGTTGTTAGAACCAATGGAATGTAAATAGGAAGAAAGAAAAGTGGATGAAAAAATAACCAGCCGTGTGGTTATTTTTCCCTCCACTTTTCTTTCTTCTTATTCACATTCCATTGGTTCTAATAACTTCCCCTGTACATTCCTTGGCATTACTGTCTGTTAGATCTCCTTATTATTGTGTTAAAAACACGGAAAAACGAACCCTTAGGTATACACTTCTTTCCCTTATATATATACCGGGTGTTCAAAATTAAGCTTTATGATTTTTTTAAAATTAGGCGCTCGAAGGCACGTGAGAACCACTTGTGCAAATAAGTTAAGCGGCCAGGGGGACAGAAAGTTAGATGATAATTATCGCTGTCAGCAGCCCAATTAACTAAAATTTAATAATTAACTTTTTACTGGCTGCGGTAAGTTGGCATGTTTATATTGAAAAAATGTAGGCAGTGGTGTTTGTACACAGTTTCAGTTGGAAGATTTTTTCTAGCACGCCTGTGTTCCGAGATATCCGGCTCCAAAGTTTAATTGTCTTTCGCACGATTACGCATGCAAGAGGGTGAGGGTCCGCGCAAAGCTCCTCCCTAAAGTGACGCATCTGTTGCGTGTGGTGTTTAGTGTGTGAAGAGGGTGGGAGCGTAGGCATAGGTGATAGCAATTACCCTTGCCCTCTTCGGCCGTCGAAATCAAAAATCGAAGAACGCTTGCAACCAGTGTCGTAACACGCAACTGCAGAGCCTCTAACGATAGTGGCAGATACCATGCCGAGATAATGGTGCGAGCGGAGAATCTGGATGCCAGTGCGCGTGCGTAATAATCACTAGAGAAGCATGCGTGGTCGTTGCCTGGGCTACGCGAATAGCGTGACTGCTGATGTCCGAGTACTGTAACTTTTATTGAAACAAGAGCAACAACTCCACCAATAATAACTGAAACAGTTTTATCCTTGCTAACGCATATTTCCTGCTGCTACATAAGCATATTTCGGTCATGCACAAATCTCATCGAAACTCTTCACCTCTCAAGACGTCAATGCCCCAAAAAGTGTTCAAAATGCCTGCCTTCGGCAGCAACGCAAAGCATGAACCGCTGTCGCGTCGACTCGATGACTCGGCGCAGTACTTCTGCAGGAATACTCGCACAGGCAGATGTTATCCTGTCCTTCATGTCATTAACATCGCTGGGCTCTGTTACGTAAACTCGATCTTTAACGTAGCCCCAAAGGAAAAAGTCGAGCGGAGAAAGGTCAGGTGATCTTGGTGGCCAAAACATCGCTCCTGCGCGCCCAATCCACTGTTGTGGAAAACGTCTGTCCAACCAGTTCTTCGCCCTGGTAGAAAAATGTGGTGGTGCTCCATCGTGCTGAAACCATACTTGGCGCAGGTCATTCAGGGAAAGACTGCAGACAAGATCATCAATGACAACACCTAATATTTCTTCTGTGTACATCTTTCCGTTCAAGTTGTCCTCAAAAAAGTGAGGTCCGATGATCCTGTCCCCGAGTATGCCGCACCACACATTCACACTCCAGCGAACTTGATGCTTGTGCTGCCTCAGCCAGTGTGGGTTTTCTTGTGCCCAATAATGGGCGTTGTGAAGATTAACACTTCCATTTCGGCAAAACCGAGCTTCATCAGTCCAAATTATTCTGTGCAAAAAGTCATTTTCTTGATCAGTTTTGATGAGGCCCCAATTGCAGAAGTCAACTCGCCTTTCAAAGTCCGCCTCATTTAGGTCCTGATGAAGGTAAACGTGATATGGATGGAACTTGTGCTTTCTTAAAACATTTGTGACTGTTCCGATGCTGCGACCGCACTGATCGGCAATCTGTCGGATGCTGAGCTCTGGCATCGAGGTTACGCACGCGACAACGTCGATTTCAAAGTCTTCATCGACGATTGCCTTCCTGGTCCGTCTCGGAAGGTGGACAGAGCCTGTTGTGCAGAAGCGTCGAAACAGGTTTGTGAAAGTGGGCCTTGTTGGAAGGGGACGGTGTGGGTGGCGAGACGCGTAAAGCTCCATTGCTAACGAAGCGTTGCCATTCATTTCAGCCATTGCAAGCACCACGTCTACTTTTACTTTGGTAGAATACCTCACGCCAGAAGCAGCCATATTAGCTCGAAAGGACTCCACGTGGATTTCCTTGGTAGACCTTCAATGCAGAGACGCTGTGCTCTAACCGGAGGCACCCTAGTGCAGGACGGTCCTGCTAACGCGTTCACAAGAAGATGTCTCAGTGTGATCTAAAGTCACGAAAAAACGTCGCGAAAAATGGTCTCCTGTTATCGCGTTCATCAGGATCATGCGTAAGGCTCATGGCGCACCGCGCTGTCACATTTTGATTTCGCCGGCCGAAGAGGGCAAGGGTAATTGCTATCACCTATGCCTACGCTTCCACCCTCTTCACACACTAAACACCACACGCAACAGATGCGTCACTTTAGGGAGGAGCTTTGCGCGGACCCTCACCCTCTTGCATGCGTAATCGTGCGAAAGACAATTAAACTTTGGAGCCGGATATCTCGGAACACAGGCGTGCTAGAAAAAATCTTCCAACTGAAACTGTGTACAAACACCACTGCCTACATTTTTTCAATATAAACATGCCAACTTACCGCAGCCAGTAAAAAGTTAATTATTAAATTTTAGTTAATTGGGCTGCTGACAGCGATAATTATCATCTAACTTTCTGTCCCCCTGGCCGCTTAACTTATTTGCACAAGTGGTTCTCACGTGCCTTCGAGCGCCTAATTTTAAAAAAATCATAAAGCTTAATTTTGAACACCCGGTATATATATATATATATATATATATATATATATATATATATATATATATATATATATATATATATATATATATATATATATATATATATATATATATATGTATGTATGTATGTATGTATATATATATATTTATATATATATATATATATATATACATATATATATATATATTGTCACGTACAGTAGCAGACGACGCTGGGTGCGTGTCCCGCGCCTTTCCGGGATGAAAACGAAGTAGGTCAGCGCCAAGCTCGCGGGTGCTCGAAAAACGCGGAATTAAAAAAGGGTCTGGCAGTCCCTTCCTGATCTCGAAAGAGTGTTAACGTCTTTCTTAGGCCACCTCGGAACCCAGTATATCCGACAGATACAACGGCGCGTCACAACTGGCGCCGAACGGCTCGAGGTGAACTAAGAAGACGTTTAAATCTTCTCTGTGGGGACATCGCTCCCTAAGCGCTCCTATGGATCAACCACTGATGTTTGACCAGTTGCGGCTCCGTAATCCTAAGATAGCGACGGCCCTGTGTTCTGTTGACGTGTTCGAGCAGCTGGATGACGCCACCCGTTTGGAAGCCTACCGGTCAGCTGTGTCCGAAGCCGATGTGCTAAGGACGGAGGTGGGACAGCTCCTGAGCGAATTACTGTAACGGATGATTCCCAAGGACCACGACGCCGCCAAAGACAACGACCCACCGAAACCGCCTCTTGACTCGCACATGAAGGCAAGTCACGACCTCTTTTGTACCTTACTTGCTTCACTAGTAGAGCACATCGAGCGTCTGGACTTATAAAAATTCTGAGTGCAGAAGAGAGCTGTGCGTCGATGAATCTCAAACGCGGCTCGAGAAAGCAACAAAGATAGGCCAGAAGCGATACTCCCGTAGGCATGTCCAACAGGGAAGACGCTCGTGACCGACTTTAGAGTTTCGCGGCGAGCTCCTTACCGCATCTTGGCAAAGATCTAGACCTCTGGTTTCACCAAGTTGACTATTGGTTTAGAACTTTCTGAGTTCCCAATAAGGTCGCCATACCATTCAGTATTTCAAGGCTTCCATCTAAAGACTTCACATGGATGCGTCACCACACGAAGGTGGTTAGTATCAGTACTTGGGCTGACATAAAGGCAGCGTTCCGCCGATGTTATAACATGGACTGCGATGTAACATCTATACAGCGAATGTTCGGCGCAACGCAACACGCAGGCAAGTCATGCAAAGACTTCGCCTACCGGAAGCTCGACCTGATGGAGAAGCAATGCAACTATCCTGTACTACAACAAGAAAAGTGCCAAGTTATCATGGCTACTCTGTCACCAAAGGCAAAGAAGTACTTTTTCGATAAAACATTTGAGCGGCCACACAATATTGTCACGAGCAAAACAAGACCTACAGCCAGGAGTTCACCTGTACAAGAGCTTCTTCTTCGCAGGCCAAAACGAGTATGAGCCACAGCGGCTCGTTCATCAATGATGGCATTACCGCCTCTCCCAAGAAGCATCGTCTTGATGCTGTACATGAAGGGTAAAAAGAAAATGAGACGAAAATTACTATGCTAGGAAAATGAATGGCGTAAGGCGAAATAACATAGTTGGTTGTGGAGCCAAGAGACAAACGAGGAATAAGAAAAATAGAAAAGGATGTAAGGAAAACACAAAACAAAAACAAGAAGCGAAGTTACCAATCAAGTCAGTCACTCACTGGTGATTCACAGCGCAAAAAGTATGGTTTGAGCCGTGAAACGTGAACGACTTCACTTTGTGTGGGGAAACGGGAACATCTCGAAGTGCCTTCTGGGAGAACCTCGTAAGTAACGTCGCTGAGACGTCGTACGACCCTGTAAGGGCCGGAATAGCGGCGAAGAAGATTTTCTGAACGGCCACGCTGTCGGATAGGGGTCCACACTGACACTTCATCACCAGGCTTGAAAATAACTTCACGGTTACGAACATTAAAGTGGCACGCGCCTGTGGTTTACTGATAATAATACGGTGATGAGCAAGTTTACGGGCCTCTTCTGCGCACTGCGCGAATTTGGTGAAATCCGTGGGATATATTTCTAAGTTGTCGGGCAGGAGCATGGCGTCGAGCATCGTCGTGTCCTCGCGACCGTGGACTAAGCGAAAAGGTGTGAAACCGGTACTTTCTTGAACAGCCGTGTTATACGCAAAAGGTATGTAAGGAAGGATGGCGTCCCAGTTCTTGTGAGCATTGTCCACATACAATGACAGCATCTCTGCAATTGTGTTCTTGAGTCGTTCAGTCAGCCCGTTTGCTTGCGGGTGGTAAGCCGTTGTTTTACGATGTTCTGTGCCACTTAATCGCAAGACTTCCTGCAGCATCTCTGCGGTGAAAGCTGTCCCACGATCAGTTATGACGACAGCTGGCACACCGTGACGTAAGACGATGCTGTAAAGGAAAAATTGGGTGACATCTGCTGCGGTGGCTTTTGGAAATGCATTCGTTTCACAGTAGCGCGTTAAGTAGTCAGTAGCGACCACAATCCACTGGTTTCCAGACGAAGACGTGAGGAATGACGCCAGAAAGTCAATGCCAGTTTGTTGAAAGGGCGCCTTTGGTGCGCTTATTGTTCGCAGTAGTCCCGCTGGTCGTAAAGGTGGGCTCTTACATCACTGACAGTCGTGACATATGCGAACGTAGTGCTTCACAGTTTTTTCGTGACGTGGCAAGTAGTAGGAGCGTTAAATTCGTTGCAGTGCGTGCGTATAGCTGTGGTGTCCGGACGATGCCTCATTATGACACGCACCTAAAATTTCACCGCGAAGCGTACTAGGCGAAGCAAGCAAATACATAGCTTGTGTAGGCTGAAAGTTCTTTTTATAAAGCACTCTATCGCGAAAACCAAAGAAGGGCAGCGAGCTTGCAAAGCTTCGAGGAAGTTGGGAATTGCGCCCTTCCAGGTAGTCAATGAGCATGATGAGCTTCGAGTCATGACGCTGTTGCTCAGCCAAGCGGGTTGCTGATACGGCAGAAATAAAATTGTTCTCGTCTTCAATGTCAGCGTTGCCATTTTCCACCGGTGAACGTGAGAGACAGTCGGCATCGGTGTGTTTCCGCCCAGATTTGTGGACGATGGTCACACCGAAGACTTGAAGCTAAAGGCTCCATCGTGCTAGATGACCTGAGGTGTCTTTGAGTGTCGCGAGCCAACAAGGAGATAGGTGGTCGCTAACTACCCTGAATGGGCAGCCATACAAGTATGGGCGGAACTTTGTTATGACCCAGACAACAGCGAGGCATTCCTTTTCGGTTGCAGAATAGTTTTTCTCCGCTGAGGATTACGTTCTCCTTGCATAAGTGATCACGCGCTCTACGCGATTATGCAACTGAACTTATACCGCTCCTAGTCCAACGTTGCTGGCGTCAGTGTGTAATTCCGTGTCGGCGCTTTCATCAAAATGTCCCAGTACAGGCGGAGCCTGGAGGAGGTTTCGAAGGGTATTGAACGCACGACGCTGATGGGGACACCAAACAAACGAGACACTGTCTTTTGTAAACTTGTTCAGGGGTTCAGCAATCATCGAAAAGTTTTTGACAAAGCGCCTGTAGTACCCACAGAGCCCCAGAAATTGGCATAGGTCAAGCTTATTTGTGGGCACGGGAAAGGTGGCAATGGCGCGGGTTTTCTCCGGATCTGGGCGGATGCCGGCAAGGCTCACAACACGACCAAAGGACTTCAGTTTTTCATATCCAAAAATGACATTTCTTGTGTTTGAGAGAAAGCCCCACTGTTCTGATTGCCTGAAGAACTGCCTGAAGGCGTTGGACGTGTTGTTCAAACGTGTTTGCAAAGACCGCGACGTCATCCAGGTAAACAAGACATGATTGCCCTTTGAGCCCCGTGAGAACCATATCCATCATTCTTTGCGAATTAGCTGGCGCTGAGCATAGACCGAAAGGCAACACTTTAAACTTGTACAGGCGGTCGAGAGCAATAAACGCCGTCTTTTCGCGGTCACGTTCATTCACTGCGATTTGCCAGTAGCCGCTACGCAAATCCGTGGAGGAAAAATATTTAGCGTTGCGTATATGCTCCAACGAGTCATCTATCTAGGGTAGAGGATAAATATCCTTTTCAGTGACCTTGTTTAATTTACGGTAACAACGCAAAATAGCAACGTACCATCCTTTTTCTGTACTAACACAACTGGCGAAGATCAGGAACTGGTCGATGGCTGGATGCCAGCGTCCTGAAGCATCTATTGGACTTGGTCACGTATAGCGTCTTGTTCCTTTTGCGACAAACTATAGGCATGCTGTCGGATGGGTCTTTTGCTGGGTTCCATTATGATACGATGCTGAGCAAGTGGTGTCTGTTAAGCTTTTGATGTAGTGGCAAAGCAGTCTTCAAATGAGCCGAGTATACGCAAAAGGCTTTCTCGTTGGACCGAAGGTAGTCTCTAGTTTACGTCGACAGTGCTCGCGAAGGCCTCGTCAGGGTGGCAATTTGAAGAAAATGAATTTAACGTGGACGAACCTTCGGCATCGGCAAGTTCTTCACAATATGCAATGGCGGTATGTCTCGTTAGGTGGCAATGTTCGTCGCTGAAGTCCGTGATCAGCAGGTGAACATGCCTGTTGCTAGGCTGAATGATTCCTCAGGCAACACAGATTTGTCGCGGAAAAAGGAGAGACAAATTGGCCTCTTCAATTACCGCATCAGACACGTCCTTTCCCAATTCTAATTTGACGAAGAGGCTGCTTCGAAGTAGGAGAGTCAGAGAATCGTCGGTAACACACGCACTCTTTTCCGGAATTTCGTACGGTCGATTGCAGCGCCAAAATGATCCTCGAACGACTAAAGTATTCCACAGAGGTCGATAATGGTGCCCTATTTATGAATAAAGTGCATTCCTAAATTAACTGCCAGAGAGCACACGTGCAATACGAGGAAACAACCCGCAAATGTCGACGTACGTATTGGAAAGTGTGCCGTGCACATAACAGTAGGCATCACCAGATGGCCACCTGTCATGCGCAACTGGGGTCATTGCCATGGTGTGGTAACCTTCCTCAGTTCAGATGCCAGTGTGGCACTCATTACTGAATGGTTGGCGCCGGTGTCGACGAGGGCGTTGACAGCATGATTGTCGACGAAGACGGTGGTTTGGGCATAAACGATCTTTCTGCTGTCGGAGAACACCTCAATACCGAAATGGTCCTTGTCGGGTCGTTGCGTCAAAAGAGAGCTTTTCACAGTTCACCGGGCCGTGACTGCACCCCCAGAAGTCGCCGTACCTAGTTTCCCCTGCGGGGACTTGGTGACCGGTGTTATTCCTGCGGGTCCACAGCAAACGTCCATGCCCCTGAAAAAGGCAATTTGTGTCAAGGTCAGCGTGCGAGCCCGCCTGACACGGTGTCATCACGCGGCGGTGCCTTTCTGTCGTGCACGCACCGTGAGCCCGTCGAAGCAATCGGCGCCTTCCTGTCTGGCGAGTCCGACGCAATGCGTGGCAACGTCACTCGTCTTGGGTGCAGCCACGTGCAGCGCAGCGGCCCCGGATTCGATGAGAATGACGCTGCCCAGCGGCGACCCCATTGGAGGATTCTGACCTCACGGCCAGCGGCGATTCTGGTTGGACATTTGGTTACTCAAAGAATCCTCCCGGTGTATATAAAAAAAGCCCCGCGGCGCGACGCGAGCAGTAGACCTACGTGTCAGAGAAGAGAGCTCGGCTCTTCGAGTCGCTAAACTGTCGGCTCCAGTGGCAAATTTGTAACGCCTCTGTATATATGCTGTGCATACACCTTCTTAACTCACCGCCGTCTCGTCCACTCGTGTATCAGCTCTGTGCAGAAGCAGTCACGAGCTGAGAAACCTACGCTACCAAACGGCTGGTGACCTTCCCGGCGTAGTTCGAAGCAGTGGCGCCTTCGGGACCGTGTATGCCTCGCCATCTTTCGTAACAGTGAGAGCAGCGGTGAGATTTCGTGGCGCCCTTCGTAACGTCGTCGGAGGCGTCGTGCATAACTGTGGTTGGCAGCTGCGGGAGCGGCCGGCGCCAGCGACATCGATGCGGTGAGTGCCTGGTGTTTTCCCCTCAGTTCACCAGGCTACTCTAGCTCAGGTTATGGTAATTTTAGAGAAGGGCTGTGTGAAGCATTGGTGAGCGAGCTTTGATCGTTTCAAACCAAGTCAGGGCGCTTTGAAACGAAAGTAATGCAGAGGTTGTAAACACGGCAGTGTTAAAATTGCTTGCACGTCTTGCTAGTAGAATTGTAGTTGGCACGGCAAGTTGATTCTTAACAGGGGCAAACAGCAAGAGGCTAGTGTGAACGATGGATAACCTTAAATAGAAGGAACTCATTGAAATTTGTGAGGAACTCGGCATTACTTTGGGCCGTGCAAAACGAAAGCAAGCGATCTTTGAGATCATGAAGGATGAAGGAGTGTCGGCTGAGGAAGTCGATAAAGCCTGGGCGGATATCAAAGCACGCCGTGAGGAGGCCGAAAGGAGAGAAGTTCGCGAACGTGAAACAAGCTGAAAGGCGCAAACGTCGCGAGCGTGAGGAGGCCGAGCGACAGGAGCGCCTCAAGTTGAAACGAATAGAATTGGCAATCCTACAGTGTTCGCAGGCGCCTAGTGTAGCTTCTCCGACAGTTCAAATCAGCGGTTATAGAATTCGGGACCAACTGCCACCGTTCCTAGTCGGCGAGGACATGGCGAAGTATCTCGTCAAGTTTGAACACGTCTGTGAGCGAAATGCTTTAGAGCGGTCTCTTTGGGTGCAGAACCTGTTAGCTCTTCTACCCGGCGAAGAGTCCGACGCGATAACTTACTTGTCGAGGGAAGTGTTTGAGAGCTATGACGAGGTTAAGGAAGTGCTCTTGAGACGTTATAAGTTGTCATCCGAGGCTTTCAGGCAAAGGCTCCGGTATGCTAAAAAGGGGAATGAGTCACACGTTGACTTCGCGTTTCGTCTTAAAGCCGATTCAATTGAATGGCTCAAGGGCGAAGGGGTTTATGACGATCGCGATAAAGTGGTAGAATGCATTGCATTGGAGCAATTCTACCGCTGCATAGAGGAGGATGTCAAGCTATGGCTGCAGGACAAACTTGGTGAAGTACAGCTAAACAAGGCAGCAGAGTTACCTGAGGAGTATTATACTCGCCGAAAGTTGCATAGCAGGGCAGTGCGCGTTGAAAAGGATGAAATGAAAGAGGGCTTTTCAAAGAAACCTGATCAACGGAAGCCGCGAATCTGCTACAACTGCAGAAAGGAAGGGCATATCACGATAAACTGTAAGCAAAAGTTTGCAACTATCCGAGAATCGGAAAACAAACGGAAGCTGCGAATCTGCTACAAATGCAAAAAGGAAGGCCACATCGCAATAAACTGTAAGCAAAAGTTTGCTTTTGAAACAATGCGAGAATCGAAAAAGAACATGCGTTGTTGGAGCCGTATCTCCAAGAAATTAGTGTGAATGGAAAAACGTGTCGAGCACTTCGAGCCTCAGCGGCAACCATAGACGTTGTCCATCCTTCGTTGGTGTCTCGAGATGACTCTACAGGAGAATGCGCGTGGATTAGGCAAGTCGCCGAGGAGCAGAGTGCTTGCTTACCAATCGCTACTGTTGTCATTGAAGGCCCATTCGGTAGCTTAGCACCAAAGCGGCGGTGTCTGCCGCACTTCCCGATCATTTTCCTTCTCTTTTTTCTAATAACTCAGATCAGCTTCTCAAGGAGCAGGGTAAATTGTTCTTCTCCAACTTAGCGTACATGGCCCTCAGACGATCGCAAGCGGGGAGCTTTCGCAGGAACTTGAACTCGTTCAGTGTAGTGTAACGCCACTTGCTAAAGACGCTGATCTGCGTCACCTTGGCGGCGATGCGATGGTGCCTCGGACAGGAAATTCTCCGGATGAGTCACTCGAGCCGCCCGTCGCGAAATCCGTCTCTGTCGGTGGCGGAGACGACATGATGTCATTGGATGAGTGCGAGAGGGGTGTAACACTCTCGGATGTAGCGGAAAGTCAGATCGAGCTGTCAAGGATTGATTGAGAAACGCTCACTTGAGAGGAGCGTGAGGACCTCGCGATTAAAGCGCTAATGGAAAGCGTAAAGCTGGGAACAAAGAAAAAGAATGTTTTTTTAGAAGGCAGGGCTCTTGTATCGGAGCTACACAAATGTGCAAGGTCGCAAGTATGAGGAGCTCTTAGTGTCACAAAAGTATTGTCGCCAACTATTGGAACTGGCGCATGAAAACGCATGGGCAGGGCATCTCGGCTTTAAAAAGACCAAGGCTAGAGTTTCTCTTGAGTTTTATTGGCCGGAATGCTGGAAGGATAGCGAAAACTTTGTACGCTCATGCGACACTTGTCAGAAAGCGGGGAAATTCACGGACAAGTGGAAGGCACCCAAGAAGCTTGTGCCAATTATCACAGAACCTTTTCGGCGCCTAGTAATTGATATCGTCGGGCCATTGCCACAAGCAAGGCAAGCTTGTCGGTACATCTTGACGGCTCTCTGTTTAGCCACAAAATTTCCGGAAAAGATACGACTGAAGGAGCTCAAATCCCCTTATGTCGTGGATGCACTGCTATCCATATTTGCACGTGTCAGATTTCCTTCTGAAATCCAAGGCGACAATAGTAGTGTCTTCACCAGCTGCCTTACCTCTACCTTTATGGATAAATGTGGAATAAAAGTAGTGCACAGCTCGATCCATCACCCGCAATCTAATCTGGTAGAGCGTATGCATTCCGTTCTCAAACGGATACTGAGAGCTCTTTGCTGCGAGTACAAATGCAACTGGGAAGCGTGTATTCCTCCCGCTATGTTTGCTTTGAGACCAGCTCCTCATGAGAGCACTGGTTTTATTCCTGCAGAGCTTGTGTATGGCAGGAGTTTGAGAACACCATTGCGAATGCTACGCGAAACCTGGGAGGGATTCGATGAGGACGCTAATGTAGTTGCATATGTTATAGACCTCCTTCAGAGGCTTGGAAAAACGAAAGATCTCGTGGAAAGCCACGTGAAGGCTGCACAAGTGTTGTCGAAGGAGTACTACGACAAATTAGTGAAGGAGCGCACCTTTGAAGTTTGTAGTCAGGTAATGCTGATGTGGCCGTCCAAAAAGAACAAGCTTGAGGTTCATTGAGAAGGGCCCGCCAATGTAATATTAAAGCTTTCTGATACCAATTATGAAGTGAGATTAGGAAGGCGGCCAAACAAAATTTACCACAGTAACTTGATGAAACCATACGTTCAACGTCAAGCGGTCGTAATTCTGCTGTCGAATGCTTCAGAGGAAGAGGTAGAAAAAATTTTGAGTTCTAGTGATGTAATCGAAAGGGGATCGGATATAATCTTGGAGCAGTTGAACCTAGAGCCTAGGTTAAGTGAAGTCCAGAAGGACGACCACAGAAGGACTGTTTCCGAGTTTCAAGACGAGTTTTTGGACCGTCTCTGAAACACGACGGTGATCAAACACGATATCGAGCTAACTTGTGATGAGCCAATCCGTAGCGAGCCGTATCGTTGTTCGCCTGTGCAAAAGCAGATCATGAAAAAAGAGATCAATAAAATGCTGGAGTTGGGAGTCATAGTACCGGGCGAGAGTGACTATACAACCTCTCTAATATTGATTCAAGTGCCAGGAAAAGATCCGAAGCCATGCATCGATTATCGGCGTCTTAACGCCATAACTCGAGACCAAACTTACCCGATACTAAACCTAGAGGAGATGGTGGAAACTGTGTCACATTCCAGCTATATTTCTATATTAGACCTCGCTCGAGGGTATTGGCAAGTCCCCCTTACGGAGCGTGCTAGCCGCTATGCCGCATTTGTTTCTCCATTTGGAGCGTATCGTCCACTTAAGCTGAGCTTTAGATTGAAAAATGCGCCCTTTTGTATTTTAGGCTTAATAGACCGCGTTATTAAAGGCCTCTCTGAGTTCGCTCCGCCGTATCTTCACGATGTCGCCATCTTCTCCAACAACTGCGAAGAACATGTCGAGCATTTACGCGTCGTGCTGAACAGGTTGAAAGAAGCTGGTCTTACCATGAAACCTACTAAATGTCACCTAGGGTGCAGTGAGGTGTCTTACCTGGGGCACGTTGTGGGGCGTGGCCGGTGTAGAGCTTCAGAAATTAAGGTAGCCGCTGTCGTGAACTATACACGACCAACCACAAAATCTGAGATAAGGGCATTCTTGGGCCTGGCTGGATACTATCAGCATTACGTGCAAATTTACTATAGCATTGCCAGCCCTCTAACTGACGCACTTCGAAAATCTGAGCTGGTTAAAGTAGTATGGGACTCAGAAAAGGAGAATGCGTTTCGCCAGGTAAATCAGGCCCTAAACGAAGAGCCCGTTCACATGGCACCTGATTTCTCTAAGAGATTTGTGATTCAATGCGACGCGAATAATTGCGGCATTGGAGCTGTATTGTGCCAGGAAGACAGTGCTGGTAAAAAAAAGGCCAGTTTTGTATTTAGGTCGAAAATTCAGCGTCAGGGAAGAGGCATACAGTACCTCTGAAAAGGAATGCGCTTGCCTCGTGTGGGCCGTTCAAAAGCTAGCTTGTTATGTCTCCGGTTTGAGGTTTGTGGTCGAAACGAACCACTGTCCTCTAACCTGGTTAAATAACATGTCGCCTAAACGTGACCGGTTACTGAGGTGGAGCATGATACTCCAACAGCACAACTTTGACGTTCGCTACAAAAAAGGAAGGCTAAACGCTTATGCAGATGCATTGAGCCGTGCGTTTGGTTAGTACCTTCTCCACCTTTCGGTTTCTCGCTGGTGATTCAGGGCAAAATTTTGTCCTCATCACGGCCTCAGCTGAGCGCTCTCGTTCAGAATAAGCTCAAGGAGCCAACTTTATGTTCTATTCTAATTCGTTACGTTGTTGTACGTGTAAAAAATTGAGTTCTCATTTTAAGAGACTTGTGTCCCACATGTGCCTCTTGATGTAGAGGGAACGGAATTTCAAAAGACACGTAGCTAGGTATATGTTGTAATATACTTTGTCTGGTGTTCTGTCGGGTGACCGTAGCACTTGCTTGTGTCGTGTGTTCTCTGTTGTCGAACCATTCTTGACAAGTTGCAGAACCATCGACAAGTGCTGAGACCAAAGATCGTCAGAAGAGACGAGCAAAGCTGGTCGACAAGTTGTGGCGACAAGCCAGTGGATCTGGGATCCGTCCTCAATAATGGGATGTGTTCCCGGAACAGAGTCTGGAGCTACATTCTCCCCATGGCCCTGGATGTGAATCTGGAGGGACCTGGCGAACGAGCGTGCCTGACATCCGAGCCACGAGGAAGCAGCTCGTCTTTCCGGCGCATTGTCTGGCGGTGGGGGTGCTGTTATGCCTCCGAGTCAACACCGAACGTCCATGCGTCAGAAAAAGGCAATCTGTGAAAAGGCCAGCACGCGAGCCCGGCTGATGCGAACAACTCAACGGCGTCATCACGCGGTGGTGCCTTTCTGTAGCGCACGCACAGCGAGCCCGTCGAAGCAATCAGCGCCTTCCTGTCTGGCGAGTCTGACGCAATGCGTGGCGATGTTACTCGTCCTTGGGTGCAGCCACGTGCAGCGCAGCGGCTCCGTATTCGATGAGAATGACGCGGCCCAGCGGCGACCCCATTATAGGATTCTGACCTCACGGCCAGTGGCGCTTCTGGTTGGACGTTTGGTTACTCAAAGAATCCTCCCGGTGCATATAAAAAAGGCCCTGCGGCGCGTCGGGAGCAGTAGACCTATGTGTCATAGAAGAGAGCTTGGCTTTTCGAGTCGCAAAACTGTCGGCCCCAGTGCCGAATTCGTAAGGCCTCTGTATATATGCTGTACATTAATCTTGTTTACCTCACCGTCGTCTCGTCCGCTCGTCTATCAGCTCTGTACAAAAGCAGTTGCGAGCTGAGAAACCTACGCTACCTAACGGCTGGTGACCTTCCCAGCTGAGTTCGAAGCAGTGGCGCCTTCGGGGCCGTTTTGGCGTCCCCGTCTTTCGTAACAGTGAAAGCAGCGGTGAGATTTCGTGGTGCCCTTCGTAACGTCGTCGGAGGCGCCCTACGTAACACCGGCTCATGAAAGGAGCAGAAGGCGATGAGGGCAAGCTGAGTGACGTAGACCGGCGAGGCGATGGTGATCTCGACTGGTGGTGCTCAATAGTCGATGGAGGTCGCTGGCCCGTGAGTTAGGCTTCGATTTCGCGGGGGCGCTCACCGTAGCGCGGGAATCGAGCATCATGGTGAAAGCCGCGGAGACCTAGGTGTTGGTATTGACAGTTCCAGTGTACGTGACCCGCTTCGCCAGAGTGATAGCAGAGCGGACGGTTATCCGAGGGGCGCCACGTGCTTGCCTTGCTACCACTTTGTCTTCTGGGAGACGGCAGATAGGTGGATGTAGTAGGAGACTGAGCCGAGAGGCGGGCTCGAAGCAGTGTGGTGGAACGGTTGCATAGCCTGGTACCTTGGCCGCATAGCAGGATCTGTAGCCGTTGACGCACGGGATCACACTGCCACTGCGTGTGTCAGGACTGGGGCCTCGGGAATCGGTGGTGTGATTGGGGCCAGGGTGTCACGCCATCCCGTTAATTCGGGAGGCAATCGCCGGGCTAATTCCAAGGGCCGAAGTATCGGCCCCCCGAACCGCACCACGAAAGCGTGGACAATTTAGAAGTGGTCCTTTTTGGCGCGCCAGCGGACGCCGGCTGTCGCCCAAAGAACAAGCCAGAGCCGAGAGTTGATAAACAATGAAAATTATATTCTCAATAATGGCAGATCAAAAAAACAATACACAAGTATGCACACTCCACAACAGTTGAGTACAATATGTCACCAATCAAACAACGTACTACACAGTACAATCAGCCGCACTCGGAACAACGGACACAGACAACAATACACACTACAATGCAGTCGCATGCATTGAACACCCAAGACACCTAAAGACTAAAGAGATAGAAAACCTATTCAGTCAAAAGTTCTTGGAACAAAAGTCTGGATAATACTCTTCCGAGAATCACTCACTCAAAGTCCAGCGTTGTTGTCGTTCCGCTGCCCTCGAAGTTTCTCTTCCAGGAAACCTCGCGTCTTTACTTGGCCCCCGTAGTTTCTCTTCCAGGAAACCTCGCGTCTTCAATCGGCCACTCTCCAAGCTTCAAACATCTTCGCCGGAAACACGTCGGCTTCACACACGCAGCTGTTGCGACGCGTCTTCGCTCGATAGTGGTAAACACACCCTCTTGCCTGTAGCTCGAGTCGTCACCCCTCAGGTGGAAATCATCTTCTTCTCCTGCTTTGTCTCTACGGACAAAACCTTCGCCGACTACACGGCGGAATCCCTACGCGCTCTGGCGCTAACTTCCGTCTTCTCCTGATCTCTCATCTCGGCTGCTCGATTAAATACCTTCCGCGCGAGATTCCAGAAGGTTCTCGTCATTTCGTCAGCGCGATACGCAGCGAAGGCTGGGAAGAGGGCGAGACGGTTTGAATGCCGTTCGCGACGGATGACTCAACCCGGCATGACCCCGCCCCTTTTCATCTAGAACATTCGAGTGCTTGCTCGGCCGCCGTTGTGGGGTGAGGGGGTTCGTCGGCGAGCCTACGCTTCCGAGAGGGGAGGGTCGCGCGCCCGGGGAGTCTTTGAATGTTTGTTTTCTTCTCTTTTTTTATCGTTGACCTTGCGGCGTCACTCCGGCGTCTCGTCGCGAGAACTTGGCGGCGCGCCCTTTTTGAGCGCTCGTTCTGTGACACAGAGGTGTGACGGTCTTCCGGGCTTCTTGTCTGATTACATCCGCGAGGGTTGACACAGGTCGATGGGATCCCACTGCCTGAAGCTGTCGCAATTTGTCCCAATTGGTACTTCGAATGAAGTCTGCGAGGGCCTCTCTCTCGCTGTCAGAGCCGATAGAGCATGCCGTGGCCAGGATCTGGCGTTCTCATTGTGATGACCACTGCTGCAGAGTACGTGGTTGCCTCCTGATGAACGCGGTGACTGTCGTCGGTGGATTGCGCACGAGCCCAGCGAAAAGCTGTTATTTTACTCCACGCATCAAATGCTGCACCTTATTTTACTCTGGCATGGCAGGGTCCGTGCGCCTGAAGAGCCGAAGCATGTTCTCGACAAGCATGGTGGATACTCCTTTGTTCGGCCATTGGTTTCTGCAGGATATAGCTTGTTCAGCCATCTTCTTCCTCTCGGTGTTACAATAGGCATCACGGAGCTATTGGCTAAACTCTTGCCATGTTGCAAAGAAGCCCTCGTGGTTCTCATACCACGTCTTCACAGAATCCTACAAGTAGAAGTAAACTCGGCCCAGCTTGCGAACGTCATCCCATTCGTTGATATTGGAAACCCAATCAAAGTGGTCGAGTCAGTCATCAACATCCTCGAAGATGTCTCCATGGAACAGCTTTGGTGTCTGTGGCACATGAAAAACATGCGCGAAAAGAGAACCATGGGCATCACTGGTTTGGACCACCTGGCTTGTCATCGGAGTTGCCATCTTTCTGAGTGTCGATGCCAAGGGACCAATTTCAGTGGGTAACCCACGCAGGCGGTGGCTGGTTTTTGCTCTGGGAGATGTAGCTTTCTCCAAGATGGTCGATACAGCCTAAGTACACGTACCCAGCACCACCACCAGTAATGTCACGAGGAAAACAAGACCTACAGCCAGGGGTTCACCTAAACCAGAGCAACGAAAATGTGCTCTTCTTGGCAGCCCAAAAACAGTATGAGTTAAAGCGGCTCGTTAATCAGTAGAGAAAATATAATAAGGTTTTTTTCTGCGCTTTGACCAGATCAGGGATTCGGAGGAAATCATTCCAATTTTGGCTGCTGAAGAACGCGAAACGCCATCCACAACGCCATACGCCGAATGCTGTGTTATGGAAAAACGTTCGCCTCGGAAGCCAATGCGCCATCGTCAACGCGCGGACAGCATAGAGTCTAGTGGTTTATCGGATGATGAAGTAGCTCAGAGAAAGGTGCTGAAAGGAGGGGATACGAAAGCGAAGCTATCACCATCGTGGTAATCAACTCATTCCGCAATACGTGTTTTTGAAAGGTCGCAAGGAAATGCCCCTAGAGTTCGTAAACTGTGCTTGAATTGCTCCAGAAGAGGCCATTTTGTCGCACAGTGTCGTGTACCTCTAACTGCACAATTTATGAAGTGGCAGGAAGATTTCGAATCTTCCAGCTCGCTCGCAACAGCGGGGAAACGAACAGCTGGTGACGCTGATGTCCGCGAGCAGTCGCCAGTAATTGAGCAGGTGCCATGTGTCTGAAGTGAGTACTTTTTCTTTTCCTGTCGCCATCAACGGGTAAACGGTTAAAGGCATCTTGGGCTCTTGAGCTGTCAAAAGCGTGATTACGGCACCAATAGTTGACCAACTCGAATTAAGCATAAGGCCTTCGTCCCTACATTCGGTAGGAGCAAGCAGCCATCAGCTACAAAATTTAGGTCAAGTTAGCGCTGTGGTGACAGTGAACGACCAAACATTGCAGCATGACTTTGTTGTTCTTCCTCAGTTACCTCAAGAAAGAATACTGCTAGGTGATGACTTCAATACTGCTAGGTGATGGTCTTCAAGAGCCGTCATTGACTTGGACTCCGAGAGCTTCGCGGTATCGGTCCCCCAAAGGCTACGCAAGGTCTACCTGGTTAGGGAGCAACCACTGCCAGCTTTATCGTGGAAGTTAGTTCCTGTTGCCTGGCATCGCTGTCGGAAGATGAAAATCATATAATGGTCATCACCGGGACAAAGCTATTGTACGACCATTATTCAGTCATAGTGGAGCCCATAGTAACGGCTGCATCGGAAAATACAACGAAGATTTTGATCACAAACTGGTCTTCTCAAGCTGTCTTGCTTCCATATTAGATGACAGTCGGCCTCATTGAAGAAGGAAGCAGAATTTAGGATATTAAACTTTCTGGAGAGGACTGCGAACAGATCTTCCGAATTCCATGTCTTCCTTCTCCTGTAGACCTTGATGCACCACCAGCTCATGTGGCCGTTGATCCGCAGCACCGTTCAGTCGCAATGGGAGACGTCAGCTTTATCATTGGAACAACGTTATCTTCCAATGAGCTGCAGGTCATGAAGGATTTGTTGGTGCAACATTCGGTTTTGTTTGCACAGTCAAGTACAGATGTAGACTCCTGCACAGTTGATCGACATTGCGTCCCAACTGGAAAAGCAAAGCCAATATTGCAACGTACTCACAGATTGTCACCACCACAGCCTGATCTCGTCAAAAATATGATCAAGGATCTCATTGATGCCAATATAGTGCCACCTTCTCGAAGTTCTTGGGCGTCACCCCTTGCCCTTGTAGCAAAGAAAGACGGGACGACGCGCATGTGCGTTGATTATCGATGTCTCAACGCCATTACCGAAGAAATTTTGTACACTCTTCCAAGAATTGAAGATGCGCTGCAGGCACTCACCGGAAGCAACTACTTTTCTGTTATGAACTTGGTGTCTGGATTTTATCAGATCGCTATGCATCCAGATGACATAAAGAAGACTGCCTTCGTCACGCCATGGGGTCTTTACGAACTTCTCCGGATGCCATTTGGCCTTAAAGGTGTCCCATTCACATGTCAGCGAGCCATGGATACGATCATTGAAGGATACGATCATTGACAAAGCTCTCCTGTATATGAATGACTGCGTAGTCTTCAGCCGGACATTTTAAGAACACATTTCGCACCTTCAACACACATTTACAAGATTCGAAATAGCAGCTTTGAAGTTCAGGCGACAGAAGTGTTTTTTTGTACGGCCATCAATCACCTTGGGCACGTTGTCACAAAACGTGGTGTATCTCCTGACCCATTAAAACTGGCAGCAGTTCAGGTTTCCCGGCCTCCTCGAAATGTACAGGAACTACAATCATTCATTGGGCTCACATTGTACTTCAGGAAGTTCATCCCGGATTACAGCGTTCTCGCAGCACCTCTTCGATCCCTTCTAGAGGAAAACGCTACTATTTCTTGGGAAGATCAGCAAGTGCCATTTGAGACTTTAAAGCGCACGTTGTGCCAGCAGCCTGTTAAGCTATTCTTCGAAAAAACCAGAATTCGGTATTCAAGTACACACAGATGCATCTCGGCTCGGCTTAGGAGGTCTATTGCTGCAAGATGATGAAGAGTGACGATATTGTCTAGTGCTATACTTGAGTCGATCTCTCAAAGGCACAGAGCTTAATTATTCTTCGACAGAAATGAAAGCTCTTGCATTGAAACGGGCATTAGAAGAGTTACGAACTTATATGATTGGCCGAAAATTTCAAGTTGTCAGCGACCATCATGCACTCTGCTGGGTCTTTCGCTATAAGGAAGGAAACCAACGCCTTCTTTGTTGGTCACTGATTCTGCAGGAATTTGACTTTGATGTCATCTATGAATCAGGAATCCTGTACAGCACCCCAGATTGTCTTTCGAGGATTCCCCTCATTGTTGATGATGTTAAACCAATTCTTTCAGTATCATATTCATCACTGCGATTCTGTGACAACATGGGTGGAGAGCAGCATCAGGATGCATTTTGCGCTTAAGTCCTGGATATTCTTAGGGGTGTGCTGGGCACGAAAAAGCAACAGAAACGTGTGAAAAAGAAGTTTATCGCGCATAACGACGTGTTCTACGAAAAAAACAAAGACACAGTCAGCAGTCGATTTCTCCTCTGCCTTCCTGCACAACGACAAGCTGAGGCACATCGTGAAATACATGAAAAACGATACAGTGGCCACATGGGCACCAGGCGAACATTCGATGCCCTTAGGTCAAAGTATTACTGGCCGAAGCTCTATGCAGATGTCAGATGGTACGTGATTCACTGTGACCTTTGTCAGAGAATTAAGATGTCGACGTCAGGGCCTTATGGTCTATTACAGCCAATAGAAGACCACAGCCTATTTCGAACAGATGGGATGGACATAATAGGGCCATTCAAAAACTCAAGAGGTTACAAGTACATCATTGTAGCCATTTATTACCTCACAGAGTTCATGGAGGCAAAACTACTCCTGAACATAGAGGCCGCAACCGACCAGAAGCTTATCGAACGACGGATCATCTTGAAGCACGGATGCCCAGCCACAGTTATCACAGAGCATGGTACTCGATGATAGCGCGCTATATTGAAGCATACTTCAAACATCGCGGCATCAGTCATGCTGCCACTACCGCATATCATCCCGCAGCAAACGGCTTTTGCGAAAGAGTCAATAAGGCGATCAGACAGGTGATTGCCATGACTACCACCGGGGAAGAAAAATGGGCCGACGTCTTCTGTTGTATTTTATTCTGTTACAACACCGGGTACCAAGACAACGTTCGCCAAACTCCCTTCTTCCTGGTCTACGATAGGGATCCAGTGCTACCATTAGATAGTGTTTACAGCCATCGAGAGCTTGAATAGCTCAAAGAAGAATCATATTTCACGGTAGTGCGTAAACGACTACAAAAAGCCAGGGAGCTCGCGGCCACGCACATCTGTCTGGTTCAAGAAAAACAGAAGCGGCACATTGACAAGCACAACAAGGACCTTCTGTTTGAAAAAAGACAACTGGCGCCCCTAAGGCTTCAACGTCCGGTGTGAAAACAACTACATCGTACACCGGACCTCACCCGATAGTGAATTGTCTCCCGTGAATTATGAGATCGAACTCGCGGACAACATGGGAAGTGACATTGTGCATGTTGAAAACTTAAGACCATATCTGAGCCCCATTGCTCGCATGCAGCAACCCAATGCTTCGGACTAAGGGGTACATGGGTGCCGAGCAGTGTAAATGGTTGTTGGTACTTGTACATAGTTTTGTGTGCCTGAAAGCGGATAGACAGTGTTATGTTGACTTTTGTAAATAGTTACTGATAGGACTGTTTAAGTTAGTTTAGTTATGTCTGTCTTAGTGCTTTTTGTATGAAGTCGGGACGACTAGTTTCCCAACCAAAGCATGTCATGGGTGATAGCAGACGACACTCGGTGCCCGTCTCGTGCTTTTGCGCAATGAAAACGAAGTAGATCGGCGCCGAGCTCGCGGGCACTCGAGGAACGTGGAATAAAAAAAGGGTCTGAGAGTCCCTTCCTGATCTCGAAAGAGTGTGGACGTCCTTCTTAGGCCACCTCGGAACCCAGTATATCCGACGGCCACAACGGCACGTCACACACACAAACACACAGATATATACTATATATATATATATATATATATATATATATATATATATATATATATACATATATATCCCAATGGATGAGAGGTAGGTTTGGCCCGCCCACTCACGATAGAGTTGGTATGCCACTGATTGATTGATTTGTGGGGATTAACGTCCCAAAACCACCATATGATTATGAGAGACGCCGTAGTGGAGGGCTCCGGAAACTTAGACCACCTGGGGTTCTTTAACGTGCACCCAAATCTGAGCACACGGGCCTACAACATTTCCGCCTCCATCAGAAATGCAGCCGCCGCAGCCGGGATTCGAACCCGCGACCTGCGGGTCAGCAGCCGAGTACCTTAGCCACTAGACCACCACGGCGGGGCAGTTAGTATGCCACTGCTTGGGCGGAACACGCAATGCGCAGGGCAGATAACTGGTGATCAGGATCAGGTATGAGCGATGAAATTGATACCATTAGATGACAAGCACAGTCATTGACGGCAGCGAGTTAGAGTGACGTAATGAAGAGGTTAGCAGAGAGAAAAATGGAATAAGCTGGCACAAGATGGGGTAATTTCGCGATCAATGATACAAGGCTCCGCCCTCAGATAGATATCACAATTCTACGTACCTGACCTATCAACGATGCCACGCCGCAGTGGTCTAGTGGCTAAGGTACTCGGCTGCTGACCCACAGGTCGCGGGATCAAACCCGGCTGTGGCGGCTGCATTTCCGATGGCGACGGAAATGTTGTAAGCCCATGCACTCAGATTTGGGTGCAGGGTAAAGAAGCCCACGTGGTAGAAATTTCCGGAGGACTCCACTACGCGGTCTGACGTCGCAACTCACGTCGTACAGGGAAGGAAATTGAAATACTCGGTACAGATTGGTTTATTGATTGATAGATATGTGGGGTTTAACCTCCAGAAACCACCATATGATTATGAGAGACGCCGTAGTGGAGGGTTCTGGAAATTTCTTCTACCTAGATTTCTTTAACTTGCACCCGAATCTTACCATACGTGCCTGCAGAATTTTCGCCTTCATTGAAAATGCAGCAATCGCAGCAACGATTTGATCCCGCGACCTTCAGGTCAGCAGCCGAGTACCTTAGCCTTTAGACTACCACGGCGAGGCGGTATAGATTGGCTAACTTTAGGCAGTGTAAAGTGCGATATTGTAGTATAGTCTATCATAGCTGTACGCGATGGAGTTTTTTCAGTGTATTTGCACCATTATCAGCGGGACCTTTGAATTGATCCGCCTCTGCTACGAAGGTTTTACCTGCCGATGGAAAAAAAGAGTTAAGAGGCACGCCTAGCCCAATTAATTTTGATCTTGTGTAGCTCATTAGCGCACACCTAAATCTAACTAGTCGCGTGTTTTCGCATTTTATCCTCGTCAAAATGCAGCCGCTATGCTTGGCCTGCAATGGTACTCGTGCCGTCGAGCTCTGCAGCACACCACCTTAGCCACTAATATACGCCAAATGCGATTGTGCTTTGAAAATGGTTCGGGAGTACATCGAATCAATTTGTGATCGACAGCGGATCATCATGCACTCTGCAGCTTATTCAGTCACAGATGTGCTGCAAAACTTTCAGTGTCCCAGGGATTGAAAGATACTCCCATTCTCATGTGTTTAGGATCGCAGGAATAAATGTTGCTCAGGTTATATCTGTGTGAAGAAAACACACTGAAATAAAAGAACTCACCTTCATATAGCACTATATAGTTGATTCACGATTAGGACACACGTTGAAATGTCGACAAAACTTCGCTTGAACATCACAGCGGTGCTTTGTTTTATCATGACCGTACATGTCGAAGAAAAGTGACACACAGGCTCATGCCATCATGGGTGGGAGCAATATGCTGTGTGCCAACATGCGAAACCGCTCAGCGATAACTGCCAGGCCTCAGCGAAATGCGCAGGACAGTCAAAGCGAAAAATAGAAGGGTGGCTGTCACAAACCGAGTGCTCCAAAAAAGGGCGCGCCGCCAAATTCTCGCGACGAAGCACCGAAAGGTCAACAATAAAAAAAAGAAAACAATCATCCAAAGACTCCCCGGGCGCGTGCGCGCGTCCTTCTCCCCTCGGAAGCGTAGGTTCGCCGTCGAACCTCCTCGCATCGGCGGTCGAGCAAGCCCTAGAACGTTCTCGATAGAAAGGCGCGTGGCGATGCAGAGTTGCGTCATCTTTCGTGGACGGCCCTCGTACGGTCTCGCCCTCTCCCCAGCCTTCGCTGCGTATCGCGCCGAAGAAATGATGAGAACTTTCTGGTATCTCGCGCGGAAGGTGTTTAATCGAGCAGCCGAGATGAGAGATCAGGAGAAGACGGAAGTTAGCGCCAGAGTGCGTAGGGTAATCCGCCGTGTAGTCGGCGAAGGTTTTGTCCTTAGTGACAAATCAGAAGAAGGAAGTTAGCGCCAGTGTGCGTGGGGTATTCCGCCGCGTCTGTCGGTGAAGGTTCTGTCCTTAGTGACAAAGCAGGAGAAGAAGAAAGTATGCGCAAGAGTGCGTAGGGTGTTCCGCCTTGTGGGCGAAGCGTTTTGTCTTCCGTGACAAAAAAGGGGAAGAAGAGGATTTCCACCTTGAAGGTGAAGACTCGAGCTACAGGCAAGAGTGTGTGTCTACCGCTATCGAGCGAAGACGCGTGGCAACAGCTGCGTGTGGGAAGCCGACGTGTTTCCGGCGAAGGAGTTTGAAGCTTGGAGAGCGGCCAAGTGAAGACGCAAGGTTTCCTGGAAGGGAAACTTCGTGGGCAGCGGAACGACAGCAACGCTGGACATTGAGTGAGTGATTCTTGGAAGAGTATCACTCAGACTTTTGTTCCAAGAACTTTGGACTGAATAGGTTTTCTAACTCTTTAGTCTTTAAGTGTCTTGGTTGTTCGATGCCTGCGACTGCATTGTAGTGCGTATTGTTGTCTTTGTCCATTGTTTCGAGGGTGGCTGATTGTACTGTGTAGTACATTGTTTGAATGGTGAAATATTGTATTCAACTATTGTCGAGTGTGCATACTTGTGTATCGTTTTGATCTGCCATAATTGATAAAATAATTTTGTTTCGTTTATCAACTCTCGGCTCTGACTTGTTCTTTGGGCCACAGCCGATGTCCGCTGGCGCGCCAAATAGGACCACTTCTAAATTGTCCACGCTTTCGTGGTGCTGTTCGGGGGGCCGATACTTCGGCCATTGGAATTAGCCCGGCGATCGCCTCCCGAATTGACGGGACCCGTGACAGTGGCCTTCCTAGAGTCTTTTTCAAGCACTCTTCGAGCAAATACTAGAACCACACTTGCACATTAACCACAGCTCGAAGGCAACTCCCTTATGAGTCGACTCAGTTGAACTCACTGTGAGATTGAGCAGTGACTGTGAGTCCGAGTGAGTTCGGCCAGAAAAATTATGGTCAGTCACAGTCTGAGTGAGTCCAAAGTGAGTCTGGGTGAGTTCCACTTTCTTTTGCCGGTTTATGGCCCTTTCTATGTACTCCTAATGATTACTATCAGCCTTATCTGGGCTCACGACTACTCCCATCTATCTTAAAGCAATGTGCTTCATCATCATCATCATCATCATCATCATCATCAGCCTGACTACGTCCACTGCAGGACAAAGGCCTCTCCCACGTTCCGCCAGTTAACCCGGTCCTGTGCTTGCTGCTGCCAATTTATACCTGCAAACTTCTTAATCTCATCTGCCCACCTGACCTTCTGTCTCCCCCTAACCCGCTTCCTTTCTCTCAGAATCCAGATGGTTGCCCTTAACGACCAGCGGTTACCCAGTCTATGCGCTACATGCTCGGCCCATGTCCATTTCTTCTTCTTGATTTTAGCTATGATATCCTTAACCCCCGTTTGTTCCCTAATCCACTCTGCTCTTTTCTTGTCTCTTAAGGTTACACCGACCATTTTCCTTTCCATTGCTCGCTGCGTCGTCCTCAATTTAAGCTGAACCCTCTTTGTAAGTCTCCAGGTTTCAGCTCCGTAGCTAAGTACCGGCAAGGTACAGCTGTTATATACCTTCCTCTTAAGGGATAGTGGCAATCTACCTGTCATAATTTGAGAGTGCTTGCCGAATGTGCTCCACCCCATTCTTATTCTTCTAGTTACTTCAATCTCGTGGTTCGGCTCCGCGGTTATTACCTGCCCTAAGTAGACATAGTCTTTTACAACTTGAAGTGCACTATTACCTATATCGAAGCGCTGCTCTTTTCCGAGGTTGTTGTACATTACTTTCGTTTTCTGCAGATTCATTTTAAGACCTACCTTTCTGCTCTCCTTGTGTAACTCCGTAATCATGAGTTGCAATTCGTCCCCTGAGTTACTAAGCAATGCAATGCCATCGGTGAAGCGCAGGTTACTAAGGTACTCTCCATTAACTCTTATCCCTAACTGTTCCCATTCTAGGCTTCTTAAAACCTCCTCTAAGCACGCGGTAAATAGCATTGGGGAGATTGTGTCCCCCTGCCTTACACCCTGCTTGATTGGTATTCTGTTGCTTTCTTTATGAAGCACTATGGTAGCAGTTGATCGCCTGTATATTTCTTCCAGGATGTTTATATAAACTTCATCGACGCCCTGATTCCGCAGTGTCTGCATGACTGCTGATATTTCTACTGAATCAAACGCCTTCTCGTAATCTATGAAGGCTATGTATAGTGGTTGGTTATATTCTGAGCATTTCTCTATTACCATATTGATAGTATGAATGTGGTCATTTGTTCAGTAGCCTGTTCGAAATCCTGCTTGTTCCTTTGGTTGATTGAATTCTAATGTTTTCATAACTATGTTAGCAATTGCCTTTGTAAATAGCTTGTATACTACGGAGAGCAAGCTGATCGGCCTGTAATTCGTCAAGTACTTGCCATCTCCTTTCTTATGTATTAAGATGATGTTTGCGTTCTTCCAAGACTCTGGTACCCTTCCCGTCAGGAGACACCTCGTAAACAGGGTGGCTAGTTTTTCTAACACAATCTGTCCTCCATCTTTTAGCAGATCTGATGTTACCTGATCCTCACCAGCAGCTTTGCCTCTTTGCATTCTCTCCAAAGCTTTTCTGACTTCTTCTATCATTACTGGTGGGGTGTCATCTGGGTTACTGCTAGTTCTTATAGTATTAAAGTCGTGGTTGTCCCAGCTACTGTACAGATCTCTGTAAAACTCCTCCGCTCTTTCAACTATCCTTTCCATATTGGTAGTTATTTTGCCTTCTTTGTCCCTTAGTGCATACGTCCGATTTATGCCTATGCCAAGTTTCCTCTTCACTGCTTTGACGTTTCCTCTGTTTTTCAGCGCGTGTTCAATTCTCTCCATGTTATACCTTCTTACGTCGGATACCTTACGCCTATTAATCAACTTTGAAAGCTCTACTAGTTGTATTTTGTCTGTTGTACGTAAGACTTTCAAGATTTGACGCTTGTTAATGAGATTCTTCGTTTCCTGGGAAAGCTTGCCAGTGTCCTGTCTAACTACCCTGCCTCTAACCAACTTCCACTGCACACTCCGTATTGATACTCGTCAGATTATCATTCATTGTATCAATGCTAAGGTTGCTTTCCTCACTAAGAGCCGAGTACCTGTTCTGAAGCGAGACTCTGAATTCCTGTACTTTCCCTCTCAGTGCTAGCTCATTGATTGGCTTCTTGCGTATCAGTTTTTGTCGTTTCTTTCTCAAGTCTAGGCGAATTCGAGACCGTACCATTCTATGGTCACTACATCGTATCTTGCCAACCACTTCCACATCCTGCACGATGCCTGGGTGTGCACTCATTATATAGTCTATTTCGTTCTTATTTTCGCCATTAGGGCTTCTCGATGTCCACTTGCGGTTTCCTCGTTTTCGGTAGAAGATATTCAAAATCCGTAAATTATTGCGTTCTGAAAATTCTATTAGTAGCTCTCCTCTGGCGTTTCTAGTGCCGATGCCATAATCTCCTACTGCCTGGTCTCCAGCCTGCTGCTTCCCTACTTTTGCATTAAAGTCGCGCATCACTATAGTATTCTGTGTTTGTACCTTACTCATTGCCTATTCCACGTCTTCAGAGAAGCTTTCAACTGAAGCGTCATCATGGCTGGATGTATGCGCGGAAGCCTGTACCACCTTCATCTTGTATCTCTTATTCAGTTTAATTACGATACCTACCACCCTTTCATTAATTCTTTAGTATTCCTCTATGTTGCCAGCTATGTTTCTGTGAATTAGGAACCCCACTCCCAGTTTTCTTCTGTCAGCCAAGCCCCGATAGCAAAGGAGGTGCCCATTCTGTAGTACCGTATAGGCCTCATCTGTCCTCCTAACCTCACTGAGCCCTATTATATCCCATTTAACACCCTCTAGCTCCTCGAATAGTACAGCTAGACTTCCCTCACTAGATAAGGTTCTAGCGTTAAACGTTGCCAAGTTCAGGTTCCAATGGCGGCCTGTCCGGATCTAGAGATTCTTAGCACCCTCTGCTGCGTTGCAGATCTGACCGCCGCCGTGGTCAGTTGCTTCGCAGCTGCTGGGGACTGAGGGCCGTGAGTTATTTGACGTATGCTTGTGGGAGGTAGTGGCCAGATACTGCACCAGGGTGGCCAATCCTTCTCTGGCGAGGGAGTGCGTTCCCGGCGTTGGTTACCGGTGAGGCCACACCCCAGGCCTCGTAATGCAGTTCCATCACCACGCGGATTTTTTTTTATTTTTTTTTATCCGGTTGGGAACTGCGCGGCACCGGGATTTGAACCACGCACCTTTTGCATGCGAGGCGGATGCTCTAACCACTGCGCCATCGCTGCTTCTGCATGTGCTTCATACACCATTTCAATTACTAATTTGAAGCGCGAATTAAGTAGGGTGGTTGCCTTGATCTTGCCGTCGCCAACCATTCCGCGGAAGTTCTTGATAAGTGTACATTGTCGTCCCTTCCAAGAAAAATAACCTAACTTATAAGCGTATTCGAACGTACTATATAAAATGGCACCAAGAAGAGCACAGAGTCAGAGTCAGAGTCAGAAATGATTTTATTATGACATCAGGAGTATTACAAATTATTAGTATTACAGATTACGTGAAATGTTGAATTTCACAGATTACGTGAAATGTTGGTGTTAAAGAACATTGACACTGTGGTCAAAGAAGCTAATTCCTTACTAACGGACTCATGAGTCGACTCACTGGGACTCACTCACACTCTGATCAAGCCGTGAGTGCGAGTGTGAGTCAGTCCGGGTGAGGAATGTTTTGATGAGTTTGAGTCCTAATGAGTCTATCTCGGAAAATTATTATTGACTAAAGTGTTGTGGCTCGGGCGAGTTGGTTATCCATGAACTTAGCTTCTATTAGCGCGGCACATATGAAAAGGAAAGAGGAAAGAATACAGAGACGTCAAGACAGGTAGCGCCTACCTGTCTTGACGTCTCTGTATTCTTTCCTCTTTCCTTTTCATATGTGCCGCGCTAATAGAAGCTAAGTTTATTATTGACTGTTAATTTCAGTGACTCTAAAGGGCTAAATTTATTTATAGAGCGAATCTGAGTGAGCTCCACAAGTTTAGCGAACCCATGACGGTTACCACTACGTCATAAATCAACAAAAGTTGCGTGTAGTCGGGAAGCAACCACAATGTCATTATTCATCATTTTCAGGAAAAGCGTGGTACCCGCTACAATTGTAAGGCATTATGTGCAATATGTTAACGTTGTGGCTGATGGCACTGAAGAATCGTGCTCAACTTTTTTGTAATGGGTTTGAACGTTCAGTGACCTAATCATTACGCTATTCGCATAACGTGACGCCTGGTTGTTACTTCACTGTTCTCAAGCGCTTTATTACATATGTTAACGCGATTCCTTACAATATCATAGTATCAGGTTTTAATGAAGTTTTCAGCACCGCAGGAGCTCAGTGCTTGAGTATTGGGCTGCCACGAAGGGAATCTGGATCCGATTCCAATTATGTCATCGGTATTTTTATTAGTTTTTACAGCGAAAGCTGTATACGGCTAGGAGAAACTAAAAGCTTCCTGGTCACGGTGTTGCGCGCAGTCTCGAATGAATGTCCTATAAGATACGTCATTCTCAGCGTCATACCCAAGCGCACGTGCCATTGGCTGCGTTGTGAGTGATCGACGTCGTCCATCTTGCCGCAGCCGTGGCGCCGAGCACACACGCATCAGTTTTCTTTGAACCTTGTAAATTTTGTATGTCACGAACAACTCTAGAAGAGCGCCGATAGTGGAGACATGAGAGACCTCGCATTTGCCGGGTTGATAGTGCAGTCCTGGCACAAAAACAGGCCTGAGAGGTCAAGTGCCGGGAGCAAGTGCGTACCGATCATCCGGCAGCCTTATTGTGAATCGTAATGCAAGCGCCGGTGGTGGACGGATCCTGCAAACCACGCTGGCGGTTGGCTCATGATGTCATACTCTTGCAACAACGCCGCGCGAACAATGATTGCATGGTTCTTGGCGAAGGGAAAAGGGCACCCTAATGCCTAGCCGAACCAGTGGCATAGCGGCGCCAACGTGATTATTGCGGTAGCGCGTTCACCGAGGAAAACGCCTGCTTTAGCGGGAGTTTCTTCAGCGGCACTTTTTCTTCAGCTGCGATGACTATGACCACCTGTGGCTCGAGGACAACCACTGTAACGCCTTACGAAACACATTGAGCGGTACATTCTACTTTTCCCTGACCGTGATCATGCGAGGCACAATGCGTGGCATGTTAATTAACTAACCACTGCTGCTAACCGAAGTCAAACGTGTGTCTGATTTAACATGAACCACGAACGTGGGAACAATAATTGTGAAAGGCTTCAGTACCACGCCAGGATGAACCCACTGCTAAGCACCGGGGCCGCATGTTCCAGCTTTCTCTGTTCAACCATTTGTACGGAGTGCTTGAGCGATTTTTTTTGTTTCGCGAGTAAGTTGTTAGAAACTGTGGTGGCAGTGGACAACTATGGTCCCATGAGATCCTAATTAACGTCATTGCTGGTAAAGCGCGGGCAAGAATGGCTGAATTTATTCAAGCACGCCGACACTTAAAATTGCATTTCAGTAGGGTGAAGTTCAACTCAGCCAACGAGTAAATTAGAATTGTCTGAAGGTAAACTGAAAACGTCATAGCTTTGATCACAAAGGCGAAGCAATCAGCGCGATAGCAACATATTAGAAGGTCACGCGCAGAATGACAAGCATATCCAAACGTGTCCTGCATTTCTCATGCACAAATGACGGAAGAATTTACTCACAGGTACAGATAAACGCGAATAGGCGTCTCAGTTTTTGCTTCGTTGTGTCTGAAAAGCACGTCCTTTTCGCAAACGGAGAATGTGCAACGATTGCAGGGACCTTTGTGCGCCCTGTAACTGGGCTTTCATCTGCACGATACTGTTGCAAAGTCAATGAAGACATACGATTATCCCCCCCGCGAGACAAGCATGCGCGTGAGCGTCCACCCTGCCCCCTCTCCACGGGGCAAACTACGCGTGGGAGATAAGAGCGTGCTCCACCGCTTCGTGACGATGTGGCAACGCGCGCACATTGCGCCGTCTTGCTGATAGAGCTTACAACATGATAGGCTCCCCAGAAAAGTTCGTCACCATCGGTAAGTGGTAGATATGAAAAGCTTGCTGTTTAAACGTTGAAGGAGGTGCTCCTTCGTCGTTCAGTGGCTAGCGCCTTAAAATCACATTTCAGAGGTCGACCATTCAATTTCGCGCACTGGTGTCTTTTATGGGTCATTTTTTTGTTGAATTTTTTTATATGAGAATACTTATACATATACCGTGACTGACGGCGACACTGGCGGCAAAATTCAGCCGAGAGTATCTACCTAATTGCTATCACAATAAAAAGAAGCCCGCGGCATCACCTAATACAATAAATAAAATAAGACTTCAGAAAATATCGAAAGGGAACATGCCTCGCATGTACTCCACTCATGTTGGCACCGAAAGAAAGCACAAATATAGTTTGCGTAGGCGAGTAGCATCTTTTTTATTTTATTAGTTACTTCCCCTTTTTCGCATTTGTTTTTCACCTGATTCCACTTCGCAGCCGGATATTTTCACCAAGCTCGTGTTATAATAATACAACCCCATCAAATTACACAGCAAAGGTGAGAGAAATAGCGACAGCATGAAACAGTTGGTCCTCACTCCGCGTGATGGCGAGACCAGTTACACACTGATCCCTGGTGCGCAAGTTTTGAATGCTCACTGGGAGGGCACTTCAACTTTCCCGGCATCGCCATAGTACACTGGGCAGGGCTCTTTGCACGGTGCCTGGAAAGTAGTTCAAGCCAACGCATAAGTAGCCGCAGCCGAAGTAGGTTCGTCAGGGGTCACTTCTGGCTGTATTCAATCGAGTGTGGGGTAACCTCTAATGAAAACGTACAGCCAAGGTCTTAGGTTTCGCAACACAAAGACACCCGCGCGCACAAGGGGAGTTGACAGACACAAGAGTCGGCGAATGGTTTTAAAGCCGTCAACCACCCATGTGTGCGGCTCAAGCGAAGTCTCAAGCGAAGTCTAAATTTGTGAATTTTATCCCAAAAGTTGTTCTGGGAAAACAAAAAAATTGGTCAACAACGAGCCGGTCTCATAAACGTACATACACTTCCAGCTAGAATGTATACACAAGGTTCTCCAAACTTCGAGCATCTCCCGCGACAGTGACGCTGCTTCTTTAGTGACTCCACTGTTTCTTAAAAATCTTGTTCCCTTGTTCATAAAAAAATACAATAGAAACCTCGTGAGTGCCGAGACACTCCACTTTGCACGCATTTCCGATTAATTGTGGTATCTGTAGCACAGCATTCCTTTTTCGCTGATACACTGCTACGCCTACTATTCAATTTTGATGCGGTGTTACTGAGCATTCAGTTAACATAACGTTAAAAATGATACCAGAAAGGCATATACATGAAACACACGGGCAGGCTGAACTAGTTTCGAGCATGCATGATCAACTGACCATACCAAGTTAGTGCGAAACTTGCATGGTGGCTGTCACCGAAAACATTATAGCCGAAAGGAACAACCACAAGTTACCCACACTTTAATATGAGTGACTCTTTCTGCACTTAGTGCTTATAAATAATTAAAATAAATAGCTCCGAAGAGCTAATTCGCTTCGCTGAGCGTTCCAGCGCTGACTTTTCGCAAACTGTGTTGCAAAACATGAAAAATAACACACATTTATTTCAGCCGTTACATCATTTGATGATCCTCCTACAATAGTAGCAAAACAGTCGTTCTTAAAGCAATGCTCCAACTGCGATACAAACCGGCTTTGTGGGAACGTACGTCACATAATTACTATACAAGCTGTCAGGCATAAATGTGCCATGATTTTGTGCACAGACAAGCATTCAGCCCCAAAAAGAGCACGAAAGCATGTACATTCTACATAGAGTCGAGGTGTCCATGCGTCAAACTGAAAGGACAAATGTTTACACCTACAATTTTTCGTCCCTTTTTTCACAAAAACCACATGTCAGGCAGCTTGGATTCTGCTATGGTAATGTACAAAAAGACAACACTCGCACTTTTACTTTCCATGCAACATAAACCATAAACCAGCAGTACATGCGGTTATACGAGTGCCCTTACTATCGTTGCTTTTCACCCTGTTTTCCTAACGGCATAAATCATGTAGCACGAAAAGCTTAGTGAATTTTATAACATAACTATGACGCTTTTTCTTCTTTTTTTGCAGGGCACTGCTTAATTTTTATCTTTGAATGAAGAGATGTGTGAATGCACACATTCGCAGGACCATGCCATGGAGAGGGTATACACAGCAATAACATAAATTGTTGGAGTTTTCACGTCCCAAATTCATAATTAGATTAGAGCTCAAACAAACAAAATGGCCACTAATTTTCTTAAAATTTTGCTACTAGGCTTCTGCCTCAACCAATTAATTTCAATTATTGCCTCGGTAATAGTGGTTCATAGATTAGTAATTCTAACGACAGTGGCATTACGATACACGTGAAACTGAACGTACACATGTATCTTTCGCGAATTTCTTCTCCTTGACAAACTACACAATACACTTCACGGCTATATAGTTAGTCAAAACAGGCTAGAAAGAAATGGCGAAAATTCTGAAATGGCCCAAAATTTCTCGTTACGGACACTTGTGGCGACCTACGGGTGTTCCCTTACCGAATAAAAACAGCGCTGGTGTAATACAGCTTTAGCAACTGAAGAAGAAACGTTGGCGTAGACGCAATCATTTCAATGTCGTTACAGACCGAACTTTATTATCCCTCTTGCAACTGTCTTCTATTCAGGCGCCCGTCGACTATAAGACAACATTGCTCAGAACCACACATTTTTTAATCCTGTCTGTATTCACTGTAACTGCTTGCACGATATTGACCTCTTCACATTTCACGCGTTGCTCTCTCTACGGTACAAGCACGTATATAAAAGTGAAGTAAAAAAAAGCGTTAACAACCGGACAGCATAATTACAGACCAGTACAAATTGAGGACCAGCGAAACAGACTGTAGACGCGCTCTAACTAGGCGAATTGGTCACCAAGACTAAATGAAGCTCAATTAACCAAACTGCAGGTCATCCTACTGAGAAAACAATATGCATCTGTTTATGTATAATTATATACCTATATTTATTATGTAAATGTAAACAGTGCCACAGGTGTATATGCAATTCAAAAATACCGAACAATGAAAGTGGGCGCCAAAAAGCGAACGCAGCAGCCTTGAGATATAAGTATAATGCCCTTGAAAGCAGCCCCGTGGATAAAAAATAAAAACAAAACAAAATCTGCCAGCGAGCGAGAATGCTTCCCAAAACGAACCGGCAAGGAGGGGATCTTGAAAGTGAATACAGTCATGCTGGCGCTTATTTTAGAGTCCACGTGATTAACGCATGTTTCGGGGATGGCAACTTGCGCGACGATCGGTAAGATATAAGTTATCACCGGCTGTTGACCGTCGCGAGAGAGGGGTGAAGGGATGGCTTCCTTTAAAGATTATTAATGCACTACCTGGGGGGAAGAAGGCAGAGCAGGTCTTCGGCTAGCGGGAACGCTTAAAATATTCACATACATATCTGAAAAAGAGAGAAAAAAAGTTGAACTACGGGATATTCGTAGAAAGCAACCGGCTTTGGATCGCCGCGCGCGCACGCGCAGTGGTCCGTAGGAATGGTAAGCGTTATGTGGTAAAGATTATAATAAAAAACTGCTTCGTGTACATGTCCGGCCTCACGCACACTGGGCACTTTGTCGGCCGTAGTTATATGAGGCTGGGAAAAGAGCGATGATATTGAAGGGAATAGACGAGGAGGGTGGCAAAGTGCGGTGCCATAAAAAGAAAAAATCACATGAAAGATCACAAGCAACGAGGTGACGGTGCAGCTCACTGGCGAGTATAATATCTTCCTTTCAGTTAGTTCTTTTTTGTCCTCTGGAATACAGTGCGTAGCCAAATGTGTGGTTAAGTAAAAGCTGCGTGATTACCACAAAATAGACAGTACATCTGTGAGGAACGTTATATTATACAAGGGACCGCCATTCCTGTGGCCTCGGGTGTCGGGCGAAGGCTGATGAAAAGCAAGTTATGTATGCACAAGGTTCGCAAGTATACCGCAAGCGCATGTATGAAAAGTCGCCTTCAGAGGTACCGGAAGAATGCTATAGTATAGAAGAAAACTCCAGTGCACGCTTAGCGAGAGCTGAAGGATGATAACAGGAGAAAAAGGAGAGGGTGAGTGGCCAGAAAGGAGAACGGGGGGAGAGGTCGAAAAGATGGGTGCGATGATAAATACGGTCCTAGGCAGAAGCAACCTGCATATGCCTTTTGCATGTCCTAACTTCCTTTTTTTTTCTGACTTATTTTAGAAGAACGAAAAAAACAGCAATAAGCTCATTACCACCGAATGTCGATAGGTTACTGGAGGCGCTTTAGTATAAGATGCACTTCCTCATCTGGTCTGTCTGCTATGTTTTTTTCTTTCTTTTTCTTTGCGTTATGCTGTTAATAATTACGGCATTGTGCGCCGTCTCGTAGAAAAAAACAAATGTTAGCGTTGTGCCCTACGAAGAGGCAGTGCATTCTGTGAATGCAAAACAATACTCAAAAGTCGTCCAAATAAAGGGCCAGAACACTGCTGTAAATTGCTAGAACAAACAAACGTAGAGCATATTTTTGGATCCCATTGCTTATTTTGGATCCAGTACTGATTGCGGACAGCTCGCATATATATCTTATAAAGTATGTTCTTCGTTATGGGCCGTCCCAGCATGGCATTAGGCGGCCAGGTTGGGGGAGAAAACGAGCCCAACAGCGACAAATACGAACATTGAAAACTACAGTCACCTCAGCACATAAGCTCTAGCTATAGTCTGCCAAAAAAGAAACGGCTTTCGTACGATATGTCACCAGGAAGAAACACACTATACATATGCACGTTTTTGACGGTAAGGATTCTGGTTTATCTCGAAAGGTATGAGTTTTCATAGCGTCCCTTCTCGCCACAATGATATGCGCATTACTGATATTTACATTATTCTCGCACGGTAATTGTTCGTACACGGCAACTATATTACAGGTGGGAGTAAAGTGAGATACAGAAGTGAAGTGCACACATCCTTGCGCTGTCTGAGTACGTGAAACAAAGTGGACACAAATCAGAGGAAGCGAATTGAATTTAAATATTGCTTTTCTCGATTCTTCTTCTCCACAGATTTCATATGCCCACTCTGGGCACAAGTTGTAACTTCATTTGCTGGGGTTGGTTCTCCTATCAGCACATTGTAGCCGTTCATAGCCGACACACAAAACAGCAAGCAAATTTTATTAAGAGAAAACAACAAAAAACTAAGCTGATGCAAACCTCGCCTCCCCACCATTAACGTACTGTCACACCAGCCCTCGATGTATTAAATAGTAAGAGAAACGACGCTTGTCGAGCTATAGTTATTTACAAGACATGGGCATTAAATTATTGCGCTCCGCTCTGGACCTCGAATTCACAAGGCAACAGAGATGAAGACAAACCCCCCACTCCTGAAAAGAATAGAAACGGTGTTATAGTGTTACTTGATTGCTTCGCGCCGTCCATGCATACATGCTTTGCTTGTCCGTGTTCTTGTGTGTGTCTGTGTGTGTGTTCGAAGCGAAAGAAAGAAAGAAAGGAAGAAAGAAAGAAAGAAAGAAAGAAAGAAATAAATAAAGAAAGAAAGAAAGAGGCATATAGAAGCTCTCATAGTTCTCACAGCCCCTCTTTGAAGATTGAAGAATGCTGGGATGAAAGGCCGGGCAACTCTCAAGCGACCAATGTAGAGCCAGCATTCGCCTATACTTTGCCACAAAAACACAGCCTTGTCGTGTGATGGCCGACTTGAGATAAAGTTCCTTTGTTGAGCTAACGTAATGAGTAAGCTAAATACGTAATAACATTTAATTGTTCCAAACGAGAGTAGTGTGGCGAATGAGCACATGCTCATGAAATTTCCCGAGACTACGAGTCTTCTTGAGAGAACAACAAACACCAGGAAACAAACTCAGGAGCATCTGTTGGGAACAATTGACGGTCTTGAATGCATAGAGCGTGCGCGAGGTCTGCCTTTACTTTCGGGACACCACTTCCACTCCTTTATATTCTTAACCTCCTCGTGCGCGTCGTTAGAAATTACACAAGTAACAGCGTGCGTGTCGCTAATATTCTGAGCTTTCCATTGGCTTTATCTCAATGAGGACGCATTTTTATTTTATTTTCGAATTCTGGGTGAGTGTAATGCATGCACTGCGCATGTATTATATGCATACACTATGTGCAATAACGCTTAGCAAACCAGCGACTGACTGTAGAACTCTGTCCCGGCCAAGGGTGGCGAAAAGACCATGTTTCGACATCGAAGAAGGAATTTGTTGCGAGCATGAAATCCCTTCTGCATGATTTCCACAGAGCACAGCATTGACTCACGTTCCAATAGAACATTTTACGAATACTTACAATATTTCACAAGCCTAATGATAATGCCACTATTGGTCATCTCGGAACATTACTGCTGTATTTAGACAAAGATTTAATAAAGATAGTTGGAGAAATGTGACCACTGCTTATGAAGTATTACTGAAAACAATGACCTGTTGCTGTAATACATCGTTATTGTACCAGTAAGGCTGTTTCTACACAAAGCATTCACAGAAGCACAATGGTTGTTACACAGAACATTCCAGATGTCCTGCGAGACAAATGCGGGGGCCCTGCCCACCGCAAGGCTAGGAGCCCAAATAAAAACGAACTTCACCTGGCCAAAGTAGATTAATAGTGGTAGAGCGCTAGTATAAGTGTGTGATCATCAGTGCGTATTTGTTTGTTATATTTGGCAAGAGAAGCTCTCTTGATGTGCATGTCAAAGCTAAACGGCGCAGGCTGCGAATACTCTTCAACTCATATCAAAGGTATCGGCACAATGATCCAGAGCAAAGGTCATGTTAAACACAAGACAGAAAAATGAAATAAAAAAAGAAAGCACCTGGGCAACAGACGAGCGCATGCACATGCAGAACATAAAATCACAAAGCTGCCTTGTCGGGCTGTGCAGTAACCTTCCTCTCTGACCATGCGACATTATTCAAACCATCACTAAAAAACGTTACTGTGACATCTTCAATCGTGTACTAACTTCGTACCAATCGCGTGTAAAATAGCGACGGCTGCTGAGAGCTGGGTACGTACGATAACACACTTCAGGTTGCTCTAAAGCAAAGCCTACGAGAGACAAGCGGAGATGTAGCTTCGAGAGCAGTCGACGAGAAAAATAAAATAAATTAAAGAAGCATCACAGGAAGAATCGCCCCTGCGACGGCGAGGACAACGAACGCTTCCCGTCTCTGCGGCGGATGCGGACGGACAGCGCTACTCCATCACATACACGCTTTTCCGCATTGCTCACGAGCGTAACAGAAACAACGCCTTTTATCGTGGGGACAAAGGGCCGCGGCCGCCCCCAGGATTCCCGCACCGATCACGGTACACTGAGAAGTCCGCACACGCGCTGGATGCACCATTCGCGGGTGGTGACCTAAATAAGTAGAAAAAAAAGGGTGACGTCCAAAGAGCGTGTAAAGCATAAGACGCGTGATCTAGGCGGGGATGATTGTGGAGTGTGTGTATGGCTCTCTGCCAGTGGTAGTGGTGCCGATGCGCGTGCCTCAGTGGCGATGCAGTCTGAGCCTTCGTTCCCGGCGGTGCGGTGCGCGCACTTCGGAGAACGAGCCAGAAGCGCCAGCCGGGAACGGCGGCGCCGCGGGGGCATGCTGCTGGCCGAATTCGACGGTGTCAACGGCCGAGTAGGCGGCCGAGAAGCCTTTGGCGTTGATGTTGTCGTCCGAGCGGAAGCGAAGCAGCAGAGAGCCCGAACTGGACGTGAACTCGCCAGGCATCTGCGAACAAACCGGGTAACGAAGATCAGTCAAATCGCATTCACGTACGCGAGCGGGTTTAGTGCAGCAGCTATACGAAAAAGAGTTACGTGCACGTTGCTTATAAGATGAAATGCGAAAAGGATTTAGTGAACGTGTGGGCACCTTGATCAACAGAAATCAGCGCTAGACACTAAGCCAACAAGACACCAGGCATTTTGAATGGCATACGGCAGATGTAGTCTTTCTCAGCACTGTCTTTTTTTTTTTGAACGTAGCCTGAACGCTATAGGTATTTCTCAGATCGGTGAACGAAAGTTGTGAACGCCACTGCACTGAATGTACGTACACTGTACGCCTTCCAGAAACGCGTGTCGGAAGCTTTAGCTTAATTGGAAAGCTGTGGTTAGACAGTGTTTCCACTATCGAGGTGATCGATTCATTGCTACACAAGCAATTATCATGCCTTGACCAGCAAAATGCCGATACTGAAAAACTAATGTGACGCATACGATGAGCTTGTCGAATGCTTTGTAAACACAGCTACCTCGTGTCTTTTTTTACAACGCAAGTATTTTTTTAAATAAAGAGCTATTTTAGTATGGTACCTATTCTCTCCACAGGAATACTTTACTTCGAGTCTGAAATACCTTGCCACAGGTGATCTTGTCCTGAAATAACTAAATAACATTAACAAAAAAAACCTTCTCAGCAAACATTTATATTATCAATATGAGGTAGGTTGTTTATATAGAGAAGCTGCAGAGCATGAAAATATACGCTACGTCTACACTGTAGAAATTCTGAAAGTAGCACGTAATTTCACAAATTTATCACCGAATTTCAAAAACCCGAGAGCAGGAAAAGTTGCCAGCCCCCTTATGTTAGACTCGAATGCTCCGCGATGAAAAGAGACAAAACCAAATGACGGCGCTTTGAGGAAGTATCTAGGCGCAAATTGCATCACATCTCATGCACAGATGGGAAAACCTTCACCTTGTTTGGTGCTCATTCGTTTCTATCGCGCTGTGCGCAAGTGAATCGTAATCACCATCTTTTCTTTCACTGTGAAATATAGAACTCAGGGGAAGCCATTGCGGCATATATTCTTGCCAACAAAGCGACAGGCGGAAGAGTGATTCGAGCTTGTTTATAGTTTAAACATTAAACAGATGAGCCCCACACATCACACACAAGGAACACCTGCTTCGCTGGTGTTTCCGACGACTTGTCATCGTTTATGGTCAAATTCTGCTGCGACGTGCATTTATTCAAACTTCGACACTTCTTCGTCCGGTACGTTCCGACACGAAGTAACAACGCGGTCGCCTTCCTGGGCGTCCTCGTTTTCGATATCGCCTCGATTAGAGACTTAAATTGGACGATTATTATGTGAAAAACGTGCGATCTATTTTTTTCAAGGGGGAATGCTCTAAATTGTGAGAGCTTACAATTAACTTTTCCTTTTAAACAACTGCCATCAAGTTGATAATAACAACATTTTGTTAAATGGTACTTACGACATAACTTTAGCTAAGGACTTGCTTTCACCTCAACATGTGCGAACTCTACAGCTGCCTTACTGTAGCATATTCAAACATCTGTGTTTCGAAAAGAAAAAAGCCCACCCTGCATACATGGCAGCAATCGTTTTCTCTCAGCTTTCAACAAAGTGGAAACTATAGTGCGCCTTCTTAGACTCGTGTTCGCACCAAGAACTAGTGCTGCATTTTCAGCAGTTATCACTTGAATTGCCGGTATATTGAGTTTGAGTAATAAATAAAAACATCTTTCCTTTCCTAGCTGTCAGGATAAACAAACTGTGGTAAACAGCTGTTAGCATGCCGTTTTAAACCAGCTTCAGCCTCTTGCTTTTCGTTTTACGTTTCTGTAGCCCGTTCAACGGCACCTCAAGAGCAGGCTGGCGCTGGACGAGCGCGAACTAGTGCAACCACGCGGAAAGCCTTCTCGCGTCACGGAACTTCTTGAATATTTTGCACAGCCCCACAAATTATATAAAATGAGGTATTTGAGCATCATACTTAGCTAAATGACACGGGACCAGCTACGCTGCAACGGCAAGTTCTATTCACATAAGGCGGGCATTTTCGGTCTTTCCATTTCTTCCGTCAATTTTGCTGAAGGGATGGTCGGTTGTTTGTCCAACTATATCCTTCATACTCAAACTGTTAGCAATGTGAGATTACGGCCCACGTAAATGGCGAAATAATTTTTCATTTTAATGATTTACAATACTGCTACTCTATTTTGTGAGCGTGGCAATTGAGCAGTACAATGATTTTTCAAACAAAAAATAACAAAAGAATACAGTAAAAGCAAACACGTACAAGCATAACAAGAGAATATAAATATCGTCAATACAATCAAAAAATGGAGGAGTTGAATACATTATTATTGACATAAAATGACCACGAAATATATTGCAAGTTCTAAATATTATACCATGCTATCGTCAAACTAAATGCAAAAAAAACAGGAAATATATGGCGCTAAATGAAGGCTGCCAAGGCAGGGAGCACGTAACAAAGCAGCGAGCACCATGTACAATACACCTTGTTGTCCCACACGAATAAAGAGGATGAAGACGACCGTTCACTGAAAAGCCAGCGTTCGCGAGTTGATGTAACGGGCGCAGTCAGAGCGTACGCGCGTTAATAGAAAAAACAGGACAAGGCGCCAACCTTATTCCCGCAGAACTTCCCCAGCTGGGGCGCCGAGTCGTCGTAGCCGTCGAAGAGCTGAACGAAGTCGTAGCCGCAGTCCTGTTCGTGCTCCAGCTCGAAAGTGAGGAAGCGGAGGCGCACGTGACCGGACTCGGCCTCGACGAGCCAGTCGCAGTCCTCGCGGTTCTCGTAGTTCTGGTCGCCGTACTTGGCGTGGGAGTAGAGGTGCTCCACGGTGCGCCCGGTCGCCAGCAGCCGCCCTCCGCAGGCCGTCGAGTGAGACGCCTTGAAGCCCTTGCGCTGCACGGAGGCGTCGCTCTTGAACACCTGCGCAACGAACCAGAGGCGTAAGCACCTTCAGTGGAAGAGCCATCTGAGGATGGTCAAAGCGGATGGGGCGTCGTTGCAGAAGTTTCAGAATAAACGAGACAGAAAAAAAAAAAACTAGACTTCATCCCTGGGCTTGCGCAGTGGCCTACTCATACAGTACCACGAAAATAGGAGACTTGCGTCTTCGCTGCAGTCGCTTTGATTATTCCCATTGCATTGCTTTCATTTACAGATGGAGCCAAGAAGAATCAAGAAAATACACGGATGTCATGTTGATACTTTGCCTTGTCTCAAGAAAATGAATTCGAAAAAATGACCTTAAGATTTCAAGAAAGTGACCCCCTCTCCCCCAAATGCTCGGCCAATCAGTAAAGTGTTTTCGCGCTGTTGAGCGCGTGTGTCCGAATGTAGATCCTATAGAGCACTCATGGTGCAGCGCTTCGTGGTGGAGAAAAGTGCTCCAAATCTTCCAACATGATCTGTAAAGCTGTCGCAATTAAGCACGACAGTTGCCTGCAAGCTATATACTTACCCTTGACCAACATACTTAAATCAGTCGCGACAATAACGACAGTGGCATCCACTAGGTCGCACTGGAAGTATCGACTGCACTTGATTTTTTTCCTGACAGCGGCGAGTTCTATGAACCCCCATCTGCCATGTAGAGAGATAAACATGTGTAGAAGGTCTCACCATGTACATGCGGTTGGTGGTGGAGAGTATGGGGTGGGGCACCTTGGCCCCGCAGAAGCGACCCAGCGTCGGGGCGTCTGTGCTGTCGCCGTCGTACAGGGAGATGTGGTCATACGCGCACTCCTGGTGCGGCTCCAGCTCAAAGTCGTTGAAAATCTGTCAAAAAAAAAAAAAACAGAACAAAAACTTTCCCACCTGAGCGCCACCACACTCGCGATAGCGACCACACGTAGCATAGTGCTGCGGCAGGTGCATGCTACACGAAGGCACGCGGCATGCATTACCAGCTTGAGCCGGTGTCCCGGAGTGGTGGTAAAGAGCCAGGCGCAGTCCTTTCTGCTCGGGTAGGCGTCAGGGTAGTTGGGACTGTTGATTTCGCCAAGTGGGGCGCTGATCTGGTGTGTGCACGTTCCTGCGTAACGTAAAAGAAAAAAAAAGAAAGAAAGCATTAACGCACACGCTGTCTGGTGGGTCATAAAGCTGCACCTCTGACTCCTTGGAGAAGTTATGATTGTTGCCGACACCTATTCATGTCATAAAAAAGCATTATAGATGTTCCTAAACTGAACTGGTACTTTAAAAAAAATCCGACTACAATATAATAGTTTGTAATAGAATCCTGTGGCTGCTCACAGTGCATGAAATAAAATCAGCGAAGGCGGACGCATTATGAAAACCGTTATATAAAGATGAAAAGCTGTGTCACTTGGAATCGCTCCACACCTGTTGCCGCAATCATACTGGCGCTTGAATGAGTTTTGATAGATTGATATGTGGGGTTTAACATCTCAAAACCAACATATGATTATGAAAACGCCGTACTGGAGGACTCCGAAAATTTCGACCACCCGGTGTTCTTTAAAGAACACCCGATTTTGAGCACATGGGCTTACAGGGCGTTCGACTCCGATGCAATAGTTGTGCTAAACCAAGTTTTCAGAAAGTGTCCTCGAAGAATATTTTTCGAGAGCATCATTAAGGCTTTAGTGATCCCAACGACTTACCCTGAAGGAAGCGTGAAGAAGAATATCTTGCACAATACCAACAGCAAGCACAAAGTGCACTGAGTGTATGTTCGGGTATTTAAACAAAAAATATCACTTGTGCCGGTAGCCGAGTTTTATAAAGTGATCAGTTAAAACCCTAACAAAATTGTCATGTGTTTCTAACATCTGCATCACGTACTTACCTTATCAATTCCAGACATGTAACGCATCGTGGAACTATAGGAAAAGAACGAAACAGTGCCAGAGGTTCAGAGGATAGAAGATCAGGTCTGCATTTTGCGCAAGTGCTTTTGCTATTCAAACTCAACTGCAGTGTCTAAGTTTACGCTTCCTGGCCCATGCGCACTCCAGAACGCAGCTGTTTTTAGTGCATCAGTACCTAGGATGCTTTTGCGTCACAAACCAAAACAAACATATATGCTGAACACCTCGCTCTTTCCTTAAGTGATAAATGATACAGCATCGTGCTGGGTACGCATTTCATCCAAACTTTCTGGCCTCGAAGCTTTCCGGGTTAATAAACAGCTTTTTATGCACGGGCCCAAAATTGTTACGTTCTTCTTAATCAGCGTCGGGCGGGGCGCTTCTATCGTTCCAAGGTTGCAGATCACCGAAATAAGGCCGTACACTTCAGCGTACCTTCCCCGCGGGAAAACGCTTAGTGAAGCAGGTCTCGGCTCTGACCAAGTTAAATATCTCTCAATGTATGGTAGTGAGCGGCATCTGGCGCGGCTATCAAACGTGGAGCACACTACGCATCTTGTAAACAGGGCGCAAGACAGGTATGCGCTTAGGAGCCTGGGTTAACGGTTCTGCTGCACACAGAGAACACTGTTTAATAACTAAAGCGACAAGCATCTAGCGGGAATATTCAACGTAGCATTAGAAGATATTACGAAGCTGCAAGTTGAAAAAAGCAAATGACAAAAAAAAATCGATGGCAGTTTCATCACGGTAAACATTAGGAAAATGCAAAGTGCGCCATCTTGGCGGTACAACTTATTTGACCCGTTCATTAGCAGCATACAGAAAAAATATTCAGACGTTAGCAATTGAGAGGCGCATCTAAAGCCAAGTGCTCATAATATATGTCACTGACATAGCCACTTACTGAAACTGTATACTACGACAGTTAGGCGTGAATGCTCAAAAGCATGCCCCCAGCAACATGGGAAGCGACGAACACGGTAACTTCATGTATTGTATGAACGTACTCATCCAGAATATCAAAAAATACTAACGGCACCAAAGAAAGGATTACTACTATTCTTTCACTTCCAGTACTTTTGAAATATTGCGAGACAAGCTAAACAGTTGAACAATAATTGTTGTGGTTTAATGTCCCAAAACCACCATATGATTATGAGAGCTACCGTAGTAGAGGGCTCCGAAAGTTTTGGCTACTTCGGAATATTTGACGTACACCTAAATCTAAGCCCAAGTGCACCAAGAACCTACGCCTCCAAATAAAATGCGGCTGCCGCAGCCTCGATTTGATCTCATGACCTGCGGGTGAGCAGCCGGTTGCCTTCATTAGACCACCGTGGCAGGCAGCAAAACAGTTTTAGCTTAAAGGGCCCGTGAACCACCTGCGATATTTTTTCAAACATTTCAAGTGAACACACGGATCATATGCAGTGTGCCGTCGCGATCAACGAGTCTACACGTGGTTGTGCTATGAGCCGCCGGCGCGCCACCAATTACAAGAAACCATCCCTCCTCCTTTTTCGGGCCTTTCGGGCCTCAGCGTGACGCGCCGTATGAATATCTCTGACGCACTGTTCAAATATCCACGCTTGCCACACATAGGCTGTGATTGGTCGAGCAAGAGCCTACGAGTTCCGGTTAGTCTGCAAGCAGCTGTCCGCGCCACTTCTTTGTCGTCCTGCCCGCACGCGTGCTTGGAGACCATCGTAAAGGCGACCTTTGGACGGCGTGCGCGCAACGTGGGGTCCATACCGGCACGATTCGTATAAGCACGGGCCATAGGCAGCTGCAGTGCGCCAACAAACACGCAGTTGACGGAGTGGACGGAGATACGAAGTCGCGGCAACCGGAAGTAGATTGTGTTGTAAGCAGCGCGTGAGCGGAGACGTATGCCACGCGAGATTGGGAAGGTCACTCACTCGAAGATAGGGCAAGACGGCTTTTGGAGAAGACACCATAGAGGGCAGGGCAGAAGAGAGTGAAAAGAGAAATCGTCGCTCTTTCGATGATGAAACGCGCCTAACTCCGCTATTACGGCACCGTTTCGAGAAATAATCACGGCTAGGTTTTCGTCGTACAATCTCGCACAATTTACCCACCACAACTGAATTTCGACCTCTGGGTAGTAAAATTTACTCGCAGGTGGATGACTGCGCAAGACGTTTTCCTGTATTGCTGAGTTTTGCGTGTTGCATGACACCAAGTGTAGTTTTATTCGTTTATACACGCCTCGTAGACTGAAATCTTGGAAGCGCGAAATTGACGAGGACAGGAAAGAACACAGAAAGATAGGACATGGCTCTAACTCGCAACTAAGCTTTATTCAGAAATGTCCTTAAATATATACACAGCCGAGTGGCACACACAGGCACAATGCACATCATTATACAGCCCTAATCAGCAGTGGCAAGACAACATCTCTACTTATCAGAGCCATGTTTCTAGAAACAGTTTTTCTTTACGGCGCAGTACAACAGAAACCATTAATATATTCACTTGTGATAAGCCTCAACAAACGGAGGGTTATCTCATTAAAAAAGAAAGTAGGTGATTGTATCAGTGACACTTGGTTGTGCAGCACAGTAAGGAAAAACTGTTTTTTTTTTCCTTAGAGACTGAAGCATACTATCGACGCGCGTTGTGCAAGAAGTGTAACTGTAGGCATGCTTTCGCTGATGCAGGAACAGCGCTCATTTAACTGGCAACGCGTTTGGACACAGGCTTCGACGTAATGACTCACCTCATGTTCACGTTAGGTTTCCCTATCGAGTTGAGGCCAATCGCCTACGCTAACAAGCTTCGGCAGCGATCTCGGTCAGAAAGTGCATTTAACGCAATATCAAGCCCGCTTTAAGAGACAGTACCAGTGATAGTTCGTCAAACTAGATGAGTAAGGCAGCTGTAGAAGCAGTGAACATACGGGCATACACGCCCATGCGACTTGTATACTATACCTGCACTGAACGCACGAAAGACAAGATCAACAGGAGAAATGAGATCCATGCTTCCGCTCAGAAGACCAGATGAGCGATTCATGGCGGCTTGAATAATGGATTCGAGGACAAACTGCTTTCCGCGTTGTTTCGCAAGATTAGAAGAGAGATGGAGGCGCCTTTGGGGTACACTATAAAAAAAGGCGAGCGAGAATGGAGAAACGGAGGCCGTTTTTCCATTCTTCGGCGCAGCGACTTTCTCCCTTTCGGGCGCTTTACTTGTCTCGATTTTAGAGTTTCCTACAATACTTACTAGAGGGAACTCTGGCGCTAGTGTCTATGGGAGCTGCAACGCACGACGCTTCAGCGAGCATGGGAATGATGGGTGGTACACACATTTGTCTAATATTCGTACTTCTGGCCTGCTTTTGGCTCCGTGTGTGTTCGTGTGGCTTGAAGCTGTTTTCTTACGAAACAAGTATTAGCGAACGTTCAGTGGTTGCGCTTCACCATTTTAATTTTTAGTCTTACTTTCCTAATCAGCTCACGAAGTTCAAAAGGATTCAATCTTTCTTTCGAAACACAACCGAAACACAGCAATAAACGAAGCCGCAAGTACGATTCGCCACCCGCAAGTACAAAGACTAGGCAAATGTGTGTACTACCCATCATTCCCATGGTCGCTGAACGATCACAGCGCCAGAGTGCTCTCTAGTTAATTTTAGGAATCTCTATGGTCTCGCCCTCTCGCGGAAAGGACCAAAGGAGCAACTTTCCTCTTTCAGTGTTCAAGTTTTTCCTCAATCACGGGGGTCTTGCGCGCGCGCATGCGCACGCCGTGCCTAGCAGTTGCGAGCGATTACATTTACTTAATATTGATGCAAGCAATTCAAGAGTGATGTTTTTTGTTTTATTAATGTAGAGTAAAAGCATCTGTTTTTTATCGCCAGGCACTCGCACGATGCTCCGCACACTTCCATGTGTGTCTCGTGTGTTGTTTCATATTACCAATTTGTCACGAATACAAAGAGCTCTGCTTCCTAACCAGTCTTGCTTTATCGATTATCTTAGACTGTACACAAATGTTGGATTTTTTCGTTGCCAATATACTTAGTAAGCCCACGCATCTTTAGTTTTGCACGGGGCACCAACAGCACTCATGAATTCCAAGAGGCGCATAAAAAAGCATCACACTTCATTTTCCAAGATTCTAGGACACCTGATACAACTGTACAGTCCATGCGTGAAAGCAAGATCATATACAATTGATAGAGTTATACGTGCCGCTACCACAATATAGACGTTGTTTGCAGTTTACCCCCCCTTCAAATACGGCCGCCGTGGCCGGAAGTCGAACCTGCGTCCTCCAGCATAGTCACACGGCACTCAATAAGGCTATGCTACCACGGCAGGTTAAAGCTAAAAGGGAAACAGGGTGCGAAGTTTCACCGAGCGTTTATTCGCCAGACTGGGTTACAACCATCAGAAACGTTTTGAACATCATCATAACTACACTTTCGTGAAAAGTAAACCATTGACTTCTATCAGTTAAACCAAGTTCTCAATCGCATGCGTTTTGAATTGCCAATGCCAGCACATAGAGGTAAGACGGAATTACGCACGCGTGCAATATGCCTTTCTCGTCCATGATTCTCCTTTATCGTGAGAAACTCAATACACAATGCACTTCTAGTAACAGGTGTGCACAGTAGGTCAGTACTAACACTCACTCACCTTTGTGAAAAAAGTATTCCAAATCCAGAGTAATAGTAACTACCACAGCCACAGCGCTAACAACAAAATTGTGGCACGCACTATGACTGAAATTTGACACGCGAGGCTATTCACGAGAGGCATCTGAAGCAGAAAAGTATGTAGGCACAGCATGCTATAACCTTGTAGTAAATTTTCGCACTGCAGCGCTAGTTCCTCCACTCAAGTAATAGAGCTGTCGTGACGCCAAAAGTCACTGCCATCACTCACGAAAAATACCATCGAATGCGAGGTCATCGCCTATTTCTCTCGCAAGACCCGCGTTGTAACGTACGTATACACTGTTCGGATGGTCGTTACCGCGTCAAAACATTGTCATTGAAGGGCTAGTGGTGTACTGTATCCATGACTAATGGTCGCACTTGTGGTAAGCAAGTAAAAAGAATATAAGCAAACGATAACACGAAACAACTAAACGAGGTCGACGCGACCACAGAACACCTATCACGACGGAGACAAAGTCTGGTCTGCATGTTGCGCCCTCTCCGAGTAAGGAGTGAAAGAATAAAAAAAAAGACGTGACCTCCGAAATGGCTAGCGCGTGGCAAGCGTTTGCGTTCTCGGAAGCTTAAGAAAAAAAAAACTGTGGCCGTGGTCGAGAGACGGCGCAGCGTTCAGGATGCCATTGTCATTCTATGCATGGCTTGGGGAAATCGTTTTCGCAAAAACCTGATAAGCTCTAGTAATTATTCCGTTCATCATTGTGCAACCGTTGATAAACTTCCGTTTGTCTAAGCATCAGACACAACATATTTACGTGTGCGCATGTTGTGGTATGGCCACAAAGCGTAAAAAAAGTGTACGAAAATTCACTTGTAACCTGTGCCACTATGGTCAGTCGAAATTCATTGCTATATAAGCTTGTGCGCTTTCGTGGTACGGTTTGAGTAAATACGTCGAAGTGCAATAAAGAAAGAAAAAAAACACGTTTAAGTGTGTGTCCCTGTGGAGAATGGGTGATTGTACTCTTGTTCATTGAGTTAACGCTATATTTGTAGTATGTGTCTTTGTGTGCATGTGTAGCTGTATGCATTGCATCAGCATGTATTCGGCGTCTGGTGTCAGTGAATAATCCTGAATGGGCTGAGTCGCCAACTATCCGCAAGGGAGCCGTGATTGTGGGTATGACAACGTACGTTGCCGCAGGAACCTCTTTTAAATATTGTTCAGTCGGTCTAGATGTCGCCAGCTACCACCTACTTCACTGCTGTGAAGCTCTCACACCTCCAGCTACTCATATAACGTTGAACATCTATGTATCGAAACTGCACTAGTGAGTCGGAATGGTTTCGCTGTGATCTAGTCTACAGTTTGGAGGCACATCTCGTGACCTGCGGACCCGTAAACGCGTGGCCTTGCATGCACTCTTCGGGTGTGAACTCTGCTGCAATATCCGTGTCTTTCAAAGTGAACGTCGCCTCGCTGGCCTAACAAAACCTACTTCTCCGTCGTTCTCTTTCGCGGTGTTTTCATCATCACAGGTTCGTCTGCTTGTTTTTATCACCATTTCGTTCGATATCAAGCTCGGCTAGACCTTTTTTTTGTAACTGTCAGTGCTGTGTACTCCTTATCAGCCGGGAATCGATACATTTCCTAAGCCTACTCGCTTCGCTAACCTGATATCAGCCACCTCGAGTTTCATAGGGAGGAACTTGTTTCTCTGTGGCAAACGGAGCAACGTTTTTCTATTTGAAGACGAACATTGGGAACATAACTGTTCCTCCCTAAATGAAGAGAAAGTCCATCCGTTTTCTAAGAGTGTAGTCGCGTTTCGTATACTGAAACAGCTCCAAGAGAGTGCTGGTAACTGTCTTTGCGGGAGGAGAGGCTTGTCTTATAATTAACTCCCTTTTCAGGAGTGATGGGACCTCTCCTCTCCACGGAGTAAGCACACTCTCTCGACAGAGTGCTGGTACTCCGGCTGAACAAGAGTGGACAGGCTCCCTCGCCAGAGTACAGTGACGCTTCTGAAATACAGTTCATACACCCTCTGCGGGAGTTGCGCTGTTCTCTTACGGAGTTTTACTGTGTGGTGGGGCTAAAGTGCATCAACTTCCTCCAAGAGTAGAATCACTGCTGCTGCGCTAAAACTAATGTTTAAAAATTATGTCGAGCATTTCGCAAAAGCAGTGAACTGCATAGATTGCTTGAAGCTTACGTGACATATGCAAGACGGGCATTGGCCCGCACATTACAATAGTACGCAACAGAGCCAACAACACTGAACATAGACCTCTCGCGCTGCGGAGAACCGTTCACACAGCAATCTGTATTTATACTCATGATGTCTAGATTTTTCTGGTGAGGTTGGCGCTACATTTCTGCTACGCGTTTTGAAGAGCAAATATACATCTAGCATGTGCAACTATCTGGTGATCTTTATGCACCCTGTAGGCAGGTCGACCTTTTATTGTAAAACTACATGACATACAACGCCGTTTCCAATACTAATTTTCAATTATCAGCTGATAATCTGTCATATCGGCTGAGGGCGGAGAAGCCATTTTTGCTCAAGCTTCAGAGAGGTACTTAGGCGCTTACAAACTCAGTTGGCAAGATCTGTCAGCAGGTCTGGACGAAAAGTAACCTACGAACGCTACAATCTGGCGTCCGATCCGACTTGCGATGCAGCGGTGTGTACTTGTACGCCAAAAAAAAAAAAAAAACGCTTGTCGCCAAAACCACAACTCAAACACATCTCTGGCGATGCTTATAATTTTACTTACCTCGTCTACACTTAATTACAACAATGAGGGGCGTGTGTATTGCTCAAACGTCAACCTTCTCGAGCCACCTGCGTCGAGATCGGTCCAAATAAATATGACCCGTACGAGTACAACTTCTAGCGAATGTAAGCCTAGCTTACCGGCTGAGTCCATCATACATGCCATCGGCAATTCTGGGTTTAATAGGGTGCTATGCCAAGGAGTAAAAATGACTGTACAGAAGACCCTTGCCATCGGTTAACTTTAATTGTTTCTTGCGTAAGGAGTGCGCTGAAAAAGCGCGTCGTATCGATGCTCATCGCATCGATGATCATCACACGGGTCACAGCCGACAGCAGCCGGGTGCACTCATCAGCACTTCGCAAACTCATACGTGGAAACACAGGCTTGTCGTTTGCTGTGTGTTCATAAAGTAACACGTTGAAACACTTTCGTGCACATGCAATTTAGTGTTCAGCTATCGGCTATGTAGTTCATGAAGTTAACTGGCGGAACATGGGAGAGGCCTTTATCCTGCAGTGGACGTAGTCAGGCTGATGTTGATGTAGTTCCCGTTATCAGTTTACAGATGCAAATCACTATAGCATATGATCGCTAGCACACGAAAATACTCCTAATTCAATCAAACACGCGCGTAGTTATTGATCATTACAGTCGATATAAAACTTCGGCGCCCGTCAACCTGCAGAAAAAGCGAGTAACGGCTACTGCACTCGACCGTAAATCATGTGCCCCATGTTCTCGGTAATTTTTGCATATTTTCTTTTCCATGTTGTGAATTTTGAAAAAAAAAACACTTGGCGTCTTAGTATTAGTGGCATGTAATGTGTGAACGCCAGTAGTTTCCATATTATGAAAACACAAGGTTTAGTTAGAAACGAAAATCGCGTAACCCGTGAAGTGGAACGGCGCGTTTTCTTTCAACCTGTTTTTTTACACAGCAGTGAGCATGGCACAACGTGGCGTAGTGGTGGAGTACCCGCCTAATTATACGTAGGTGGCGAGATCTAATCCCACTGTAGAAAGTTTTTTTTTACTTTTTTTAATATGTACAGACTCTTTTGCCTTGCTCTAGTAAAAATTTGTGCGGTAAACTAATTTTTGGCGACGCTTTAGATGTTGCCGCTGTTCTTTGCTTCGAAGGTGTTCGTTTGGCGCTTCATGAACTAAACGTTAATGATCACACAAGCATGATTTTGTTTTCAATGAAAGTCATTCTATTACTTGACCCACTACACTTACATCTGGGCCATCTACGCTTAGAGGCGTATGGTTACGAGAGTTACATTGACTTGAGGCGTCGGTGATAACATACAGGCGCTCGATTGTATGCCGTCAGCAAGGACGGAGTGCCATATCCCATTCACGCCTCATTGGAACGAGAGTTGCATAGATTGGGAACTCCACTTGGGTTGCAGAGTTCGCAATCTCTTTTACTCTGCATTCAACGAAAGAGTACGTTCCGCGGCGAACTCTGCTCCACTACCCCAAAGAGTTAAAGAACTTTGGGGAGAGTAATACAGTCCCTCTGCTCTTGCAGTACCCCCTTCAAATTCTGTGAGTGTACCAGAACAGCGCGTATAATAGCGACATAACCCTCGCTCTCGTCGGGCCATGGAACGTATACGGGCTGCATGCTTTTCGCGAAACGCAATCAGCTCGCGCTGGTATTCGCTGTAACAGCCTTCTCTAGATATAGGCTGTCGCAGTCAGCGACGCGAGCTTCTCCGCATCCAAGATGGCCTTTACCATAGGCCTTCCTCCTCACTTGACCCCTGTAAGAATGTGCAATTCGGTTTTGTATCTCTTCTCCTTTTCCTACTTCACCTTACCTATTTTTTTTTCTTTTTTAATCGTGAGGGTCATTTTAGCAATTGATAAAATCGGTGCAATGCTGAACTATGCCAAAAATGGTATAGAGGCTACGGGCGTGCCACACGTGGACGACAAGCTAGGAAGCGGAGGTGGCGGGAGTGACATACACACGCGACCAGGCAGGGAAGGAGAATGTCCCTTTCTCACCTCTTCTCTGCCCTGAAAGGATACTGCAACTTCGGCGGCGCCCGCTGCTGCCGTCCCGCCGGCCTATTCACCGTTCGAGCTTCTAAATGACGTGCGTGGGTCCGCACGGGTATACCATTATCATAATAAATCCAGCGTCTCGCTGACTAGGGTTACGGCACTGGTGCTCAAAGTAATGAGAGGCGGCACTTGACGACACGATGAAGGGGATGTACGGCATCGTAGAGAGGAGACAGAGGAGTTCGGCGCTTTTATTTTGATTTCGGCACTCAGTGCCCCATGCTGAACTGAGCACCAGAGGGGATTGGAGGGGCTGCCCGTGGGGCTCGAAACCGCTGCGACAGTACGGGTGCGCACCCTGCGTGCAATGCTGTTTCAAGTGGCCTGAAAGAAAAGTCGGAGCTTCATTTGGGAGTCGCTTTCCTTGCGTGTACTTGCAAATTTAACGGTTGTGCGTGTGTGTCTCTGTGTGTGTAGAGCAGATAGGTGAAAATGCATGATATACATTTTACGCGCTTATCCGAACTTCCATTAATTTCGTCGTAGGGTGGACGAAGCGATTCTAATTCATAACACAATAACTACAAGTTCGAAGTTAAGGAGTGAGTAAATGTCATGGTCAAATGAGGGGAAAAAACATGGTCCTAAATTCTGCGATCCTTGAGCCTTGGCTTAGCGAAGCGGTGAGAGTTGACGCTGCATTAGCGTTAATACTTTAGATGAATGTGAAAACGTGTAGACATACGCTTTGAGGCAGGACACATTAAAAGAGCGGCAATATCAAGTCAGGCCTTGTTTGGAAACATGGCGGTAGCATTGATAAGGCAATTGAAGCGGTGTGCTCCAGCAGCAAATATCACTATGTCTCGTTATGAACACACATAACTAGCCATTCGCGCAAACACAACAGAGCCTGGAATAGCAGCTTTTGTTTTATACAGCACGTGTAGGAGGAATCTGCCACCTTTTAATTTATCGAAAAGCAGCTACATTATTTTTAGACCGATTAATACTGCAGATTTCTTTATAGTCGACATCCAGTTTGGACACGTAAAAATACATGAGGTTGATTCTATAAAATTTTTCGGTGTCTGGTTCCATCAAAATCTTTTCTGGAACCTGCATGTCTCAAAATTAGCGTGTGAAATAACCAAAAGTGTTCGCTGTCTCTACAAGGTGACTACTAGTATTGTACCCATATGGTTGAGACTACAGATTTAGTATGCGTCTATATATTCTAAGCTAACGTATTGTATTATAGTCTGGGGAACTATTACGACTACTAACTATCAGGAACTACAAGTACTTCAAAACTTCAAAAGAGAGCTTTGCAATGCATCATGGTTATTGTGACAGTCCCCAGGATCTTCCCACTTCGCCATTGTTTCGTCACTACGCTTTGACTAAAGTGAATCAAGTCTGTTTTTTACGTCTGTTGTAGCATGTTAAAGTCAATCATTTAGATACATAAAGCAATACTTTGACTAATGATACTTACCATTTTCGAAAACAAAGCCCTAAGACGCGTACTAACTATGGCAAACAAAAATTAACTTATCACGTGACTGTGGCTATGAATAAAATGTCTACAAATGTTAATTTTGATGTTCTACTGAAAATATTTAACAAGGAAACAAGGAAGTATTTACTCCACTGTGGTCTCTGTTAGGTATAACATTTACACTGCTGTATGCCTAAGAACAGTTTATTTTGTTGTACTTGCAAGTGTAGCGTATTTATCTATTTATTAGGTCAAGTATGTAGTCATATTGTTTTGTTAACTGTCACCAGACTGTACAATGGAGCCGAGGCCTTTGTCCGGCACCCCATCCTTTAGCCCTGGATTCCTGCTTTCTATGAAAGGAAATAAACTTCACTTCACTTCACTTCTTCCCGCATGCAATCACATGTCGACCAACTCCCTGATTAAACATATGTTAAAAAATTCGCTCTATACAGGTTCCCACCTGAAATGGGTACATGAGCGCTATCACACAGAGATTTCCAAAGCTATGCAAAGGTATACTTGCAAAGACGTGCATCTTTCGTGCCAGGCAGTTTGTCTAACTAATTGCGGTATAATAACTTAAAAACTGGGTGCCAGTGAAAACTTTGAAACAAGTACACAAGAAGAATGCTGAAAACACGGAGCAACGCTGGACTTTCAACTGTGCTTTATTTTCAAATTATACACAGTTTAAATTCAAGAGTACCCCCGGGTGTAGCGGCTTCTTCTTTGGTACGTATTCATGAGTATTCGTTGGTACCCCATCTTTGAAGTTCGTGATGCTTTAACTGGCCGAACAGTTAGCTCCTATGCCCTGTATATTAAACTTTGTTTTATGCTTCTTTTAAAGCAAAGCAGGACACTTTGCTTGTATTTGGAGCTGGTTTCCATCAAATAAACGGTGAAAGTTCGCCGTTGTTCCATATAGGTTTCTTTTATTTCGTCAAGGTGGATATGGCCTGAGTTCAATATATCTTTCCTGTGCGTCCACGAAAACATATATGCTCCACAAATCTGGCAAACCCTGCCACTGACAAATAAAGAGAACGGAACACACGGACGGCAAACACCAATGAAGGTCGTGCATTAAACGCCAAACGCCTCAGCCAAGCCAGATAAGATTACTAATGTTCTGGCCAAACAAAGAATGCAACAAAAGTACCCAAGCGCTGAGCTCCTCGAATAAAAAAAAAAAGAAAAACCAACACGTATGGCAGCTCTTCTAGTGAAACCTGTGGAAGGGCGTCACACGGGCACCCAGCGATTCCCGTACGAAGAGTTCCTCCTGCTCCCTTTGACAAAGTGTCGAAGACATCCACGTTTGAGTTAAGCGTGAGGGTTTTTTCCGGCACGACTAGAACCCTTCTATGGGGATTCGCATACTGTGCACTGCCTTTTGCACTACCTGTGCACTACCTGTTTTACAGAAGAGTTCAACGACATCATTTGTTATACCAATAAAAAACACAACAAGAAAATTCAAGACCTCCCATCTTACGACATCAACGGGAGCAGAGCTCACCCCTCTTTGTGCCGCGTGGCGATTCATCAGCGATCAACACCCACAAAATTGGAAAATTTTCAGTGACTCAAACGAGGCACTGCAATCTGTTCTATCACCTTAACGCCACGGCCCATACGAATGGCTAGTATTCGAGATTGCAAAAGAGACTCACCATTTCATTGAAAAAGGACATGAAATAGCCTCTCAATGGCTTCCAAGTCATTCTAAAATAATCGGCAATAAACGGGCCGATCGAGCTGCCCGTTCTGCCCATACTGAAAGCGATCAAATATCGATTGCGCTCCCCAGAACTGACGCCGCACGGAAACGCCGCACGGAAACTCCGCATGCTTGCTTGCAAGCGCACCACGTCACAATAGAACGAGTCACATTCCACACATGCACGAGTATGTACCTTCGACCCAACTCTCAGTTTTCGAATTCCTCCGGAATTACGACGACAAGACGCTACTATGCTGTGCAGATTATGGTTGGGCGTTGCATTTACCCATGCGTACGCGTTCTGGATAGGAATGGCTCACACTGCTGCATGCGACCATTGCGACAGTGACGAAACAACTAGGCAAATTTTTTGTGAATGCCCACAATACTTTTCGCAGAGACTGTCACTCTGCAAGACGAACTGGACAACCAGACTCTTTCTGAAAAAAGAATCCTGCGCCACCGACAGCACTTTATGTCACAGAAGAAGCATTTGAAGACGCTCCTGCACTTCTTGCGTTCAACCAGCCTGTCCAAACGACTGTGATCGGAACTCTCTAAATGTGGGCGCAAGTGATGTTTTTTTCTCATTTATTTTATATCTCTCTTTCCTCTTTCTGACCCTTTTTCGCAACCCCGGTGCAAAGTAGCATACCAGTTTTTCTAGGTTAACCTCCCTGTCTCTTTCTTTTATTTATTCCACTATTTTGTTCTTGATAATATACATCTACAAACAAGTATATTAAAGTGATAATAACCACAATGTTAAAGTTTAACGTCTGAAAACCACGACATTATTATGAGAGACGCCGTAGCACTTGGAGAGTTTCCGAGATTCCTACGAACTGGCGTTGTTTAACGTGCTTTAAATAATTGATTTGGGTACACACACACACATAAAAAACACGGCGACTAGAAGAAAATAGCGAGGGAAGAGGCTCACAACTGCCACATAAAGTACACAACGCCTGCTTACTATTTGGGGAAGTGGATAATGGAGGAAAGGAAGATAAGAGGAAAGAAAAGGTGCCCTATGGATTCAACCAATGTGGATATAGTTTACGGACACAACGGCTTCATTTTCTAGCTGCGTACTACGACTTCTCAAATTTTAAACAAGGTTGTGTGACAAGTTGTGCAATTCAATGGTGAATCTGTGCCATCACCTAATCAGTTAAAAGTGAACATCCTCTGAATTTTTAGTAATTAAGGAGGAAGCCAGCAGCTTTAAGTTATTATGGACGTCCACCATACATAAGAGGTAACCTGTGAATGAGTTAGTTCGAGTGAGCTGCGCGATTTGACTTCTTTTAACCAGTGTATGTTCACAAGCTTCTCCCGCCTAATCAAGGTTAATTATTAACTATTTTTGTGCAATCCGTTCACCTTTGAATTTATTATATATAATGACAATAGTAAGATATCTACTCTTGAGGTAGTCGTTATGTCAGTACATTGTCAAGAAAATAATACATACACAGTGTGCCGAATAGAAATAGGACAGCGGGTACGGTGACAAAAAAAAGGAAGGCCGGAAACAAATAGTGAAAAAATAATGACCAAAATAGAAGAACAATGTTGTATCATCCCGGAGTCCAGTATGGGGCTATGTGCGCTGTCTGAACGTAAAATGATCGGCGTTTTTTTTTCGTATTTATACAGCGTCAAATAAAAAAATAAAGCTGCCCAAAAGAATTACAATGGCTGACAGGGAATCTGAGTCATTAAACACTTTGTCTCTTATCTTTGAGAGTTTTAAAAACATCACTTGTACGGCAAACAACAAAGGTTCCAATGTTTTTTCGCTCACTTAAATTGCCTCAAAATTTCATCCGTGTAGAAATTGCGAACCTCTACCCTTGAACTTTATGCCCCTTCTTCGCGTTTCATTTTGCTCTATTTCCCAGCACCCCCCCCCCCCCTCTTTTGAAAACCTTATTTCAGAACTAGCCAAGTTGCTATGCCGCACATAGATGGATAGCGCATATACCTGCGTTGTAAGCAGAGTGTTTCTGCTTTTTTTTGCTCAATTTAATTTAGTTGGTTGACGCACTGGCGGAGAACGCGTCGCTTGCATATTTAGCAGGCAGGGACATAATGAGGTAATTTAAAGACAACTTCGTTGCCCATAACACGAAAGTAACGTGAAATGCACCAATGGAATTAGAAAAAGAAAAAAAAAGCTTCGGCGAACGAGTTATGACTACCAAGACTGCCACGAGAATTGCAGGAAAGGAAAAAAATGGACTTCACCATTTGATGACCGGAGCAAGTTCACTTAAAAGTTGTGTGCGCTGATTTTACGACGAAGTAGGGCAAGAGGAACGGGCAAATTGTTAACAAAGTCAGCGACAAACAAGAAACACGGACAATATATCAAGCCGCCGCTTTTACACGGACGCTGTCGAGCGATGCGTATAATATAGTTTTTGATTGGTTTGATACTAACGACGCAGTAGACTATGCGCACAGAAGAAAAAATGTCTGAAAACAAATTTTCGACAGACGACGCAAAACACTGTCGTATTAAAATATTTAGTAACGACTGTTACCTTACTACGTTCGCAAAGTGTTGCGCCTTGTTGTTGTTGTTTTTTACTTTGACTATTTTTGCTTACAAACTTACACTTCGGTTAAAAAGGCTCGTTACGCCGGCCATGATAGTGGAGGTTGTAAAATTGTCTAACTACAAAGCCATCCTCTGTCAGGTAAAAAAAATGAGAAGAAAGAAAAATCCCGAATTTCATTTCTTGTCTATATTCTAAACTCCAAAGTTTTTGAGATTGGAGCGTTGCAAACCTTAGCTATACAGCACTTTATTGCGCCAATACACACATCCTTCGCTTCGGCAATCTCGCCATGACTGGCTGTTAGTCTTGGCCAGTTTATTCGACTTCGCGGCCTGATTCCTCTGAAGTATACGGAATACAAGCAGAGCTGAGCTCGGTGGTGTTGGCACTACTCGAAGGCGATGAATTTTGGTTTCTCGAACTGACTCTTTGAATACCTCGGTGAGGCAAAGTAAAGGCGCCAGATATACCATGAAGTGTTCACGACTAAAGATCGCCTGGTTCTAACCAGCAGCATTGTAAACACGAAAAAAAGTTTCAGTATTTCGGCACGCAGTATATGATATGCAAGCGGGTGACTGCGTAAGTGTAGTCGAAGAAATACTCGTATTTATGCTGATATAAGTGGAAATGAGATAAAATATGATGGAGGAACGTTGCTGTTCACTTATGGTCACTTTTAAACATGCTTTCCGTTACTATGCGCAAGACTAATGCGCAAGCACACACACTAGAGCTTCTACAGTTCATGCGCGAGTGTGACATGGTTTCCAAGCTGCGATAAACAAAAAGACTTACCCTGACAAGCCAGGTGGAGGGGAAACGATAAAGGCGAGGGACTTGACCGAGTGCGCTTTATTTCTAAAACCAAGCTGATTCTTATCTCTCGTTTTTCCTACTCGTTTTTTTTCCTTAACATGCTTCACGAACAGACAAGACGCATGTCAAATAACAAACCTAAGTGTTATATATTTTGCAAAGCTTGCCGTTTTTACAGCAAGTATTATAGCACACATTTTACTGATTTTTGGGGTTTAACGTCTCAAAACCACGCTATGAATATTAGAGACGCCGTAGTGGATGACTCAGGAAATTTCGACCACCTGGTCTTCTTTAATATTAATAGCACAGATATTGCTCTTGTGTCTCTGTTTTTTTCTGCGAAAGAGTTTTTTTTTACAGATAAAAATCATCATGTCCTAATTGGGTCCACTAATCACACTGCAAGATATTTTCGCCTGAAAAAATTGGAGTGAATAGATCATGATTTCTCAGCGTTGAGTGATCTGGCAAATTAAAACAGCTCACATTCTTTGCGCAAGTTCTGTATAGACCATATCGACTACGGTCATTTTGGGCGAAATTAATAACATAGTGTACACAGAAAAAGTGTGCACGGAGGCGCACAAACGATGTCATCGCTAAAAGTACTTGCTCCTTCCCCTTTCTTTCTCTTTTTTGTTCTATTACAGTTACGCAGGTAGCCTAAACCATGGTTTGCTTATGTTACACGGTACGCCAAACGCGGTCGTAGGAAACTGAGCTTGGCAACCTCGGTTTAGTGGTTAATCGAGAAAATGGCTGCGTTTATGAAGCATTGGTTGGCCGCTTTAAAGGAGGTCGCTTTTGCGCAGTGTAACATTAGCAAACCATGGTTGGCGCTAACTGCGGTTGGCCGAAGCTGCGGTCAACTTGCCTGTGTAACGTAGGTATGAGTGACCATATTTTGTATGGTGTGTATTGGAGTATATACTTGCAACGCCACCACGTTACCTTCTTTGCAGTCGTGCTCGTTGGGGTGCAGCACGAAGCCATTCTGGCAGGCGCACATGTAGCTGCCCACAGTGTTCTTGCAGATGTGCTGGCAACCACCGTTGTTGTGAGCGCACTCGTCCTTGTCTGCGTTGACAGAGGAAAACGACAGGGTAGTCGGTTACTATACACCGTTTACACACGAAAGGAATAGGCTTTCAAAGCTAAAGCGCCAGTTGGAGCAACTTTCAACAAAAACTAGGCCTATACCTTATACGCTTGCTATATTAATTTCTACAGAACACGAGTGCTTTTAAATGTGCTGGCAAGGATGCTGTTAGGGTGCATATGCATCGGAATTTGTCCCTGGGGATTTCGCCGAAGAGTTTGCGAGTTTCGTACAGAGTAACGCTTCAATAAACTTTCGCATGGATTTTCAAGAATGCTCATCAGTCGCTTATCACGATGTTGTTTTGTCTGTATTTTCTTTTGTTTGAATTTTTATTTATGTGCATATTTTGACCTTGCAACGCGCAGATATGTTCACGGGGTAATGAACAGTAAAATATTTTCACTGTGTATGCATTTATTCGGCCGAACTGATCATGGCTTCCTCGATGCTGGCCTTAACACATATATCTTATCTACACTGCTTGGTGGTTACGAAAATACTTTCACAGATATGAGTCACCCGTTTGCCATCGTGTTCGTGTATTTTCACGTGTTGAGTAAATATTTTTAGCGGCAATCATCTCTTAAAACGCGATAGCTGGTTTCAGCATCGGCTGCAGTGGTCACGTTTCGGGAACTACAAGACACGAAAAATAATAAATAAAATTATTGTCTTGAGGAGCATGTTCAAGACGAGCGCGTGGTGGGCCAAAAGGAAACAGTGTTTGTGTGTATCTCATGTCTCTCGTTGAATGTCTTGGGGCTTCCTACAATGTTTACTAGCAGCAGCTGTAAAGCTACAATTCCTGCGATGATCCTCCCTTCCTCCTCACCGTCTGTCCCGCTAGAAAAACAACAACAACAACAACATTATTATTATTATTATTATTATTATTATTAACATTATTATTATTATTATTATTATTATTATTATTATTATTATTATTATTATTATTATTATTATTATTACTTTAAACAATCAGTTAACATGGCTTAACCAGTCAAAGGCGAATGGTGACTGAAGTGGCAGAGCCTGGCAGGCAGAAAGCATAACCAAACGCGTTACATGAATTGTAGTTGAGTGTACAATAGATATTATAGGCCATAACGACTTAACAACGCGGGACTAGCCCGCTGCCTGCAATCTATGCTGAAGCTACGCGGAGTGTTTGTTCTTGCGTGGACTTCAGAAAAACAGTAATTCTAATAAGAATATCAGAGGTTCTACCTCCCAAAACCCCGATATGATTATGACAGACGCGGTAATGAAGGGTTCCAGAAATTTGGACCATGTGATGTTCTCTCAGCGTGCACTGACAACGGACAGTACACGGGCCTCTACCATTTCACGTCAATCAAAATGCGACCCCTATAGGCAAACAACAGAAGTCCTCAACAAAATGAACCTCGGCTGTTCATCTTCAATGACATTTCACCATCTAAAGCTGGACTTACTATGCAAACTTTGCCAATCAAATTCGGCCTGCGGCTTCAAGAAGCAACTGCCGCAACGTTTAATGTTCCTACTGACTTGCTTCAAAGTTGCTCTGTATCTGATAGGACCTCTCTAATTCACCAAAAATTATATGCAGGAGCACTGCATTTAGGATTATTTATTTTCTTGTAACCTGCTTTTGGCTTGAAGGCCAAGCAAAAGGAAAGCAAACTGTTCTCTCAAGGAGATTATTTATTTTGTATTCATCAATTACCCTCAGCGCCAAAGGCCTTTGAGAAAATGGTTAAAACGTATAATAAAATGTATTTTTGTTCAGACCGCACTTTCTTGTAAGGGAGCCTGGTCCACCATGACAAAAATCAAGGTGGCATGCTTGTTAATTTTTTCAGAGTGCTCCAGGGTTTTGCAGTCATAAACAATACCTTCTGAGATTTTTTTAGGAGAGTTTCCTTGAGGATTCAGATTTGTTATAAAAATTTTATTCTCAGTCTATAACGACGAGTAGAAAGGAATGCCTGTCCTTGCTCAGCCATCATTGCAGTGTGGCTCTTCTTCCTTCCGTACCACCCAAGGACGGCATAGGCATGCTACAAAATTAGGAAAGTAGAGTTAACATATGCCGTTAGATTTAGGTTCATATTTGAACAATTCAGATTTCTTTGAATGGCCTTGCAAATTCGAAATGTTCTTATTAATTGGTCAATCTAGTAACTCCATGAATAATACATCTTCTTCTCTGTTTGCTTATGAATAAGTCTATGAAACGGAGTTGCATGGTTGCTTATACCTTGAACTCTGCCTTCTTTTCAAATCCACTGAACGGCAATTGTACCACCGAAGCTGGGAATGAAAATCAAGTCCTCAATCTGGCGGTGTAACACAGTAGTTACCTGCCATGGCAGGTGTGACACACGACAGAATTATAGAAAGACGTGGGCAGCGTTGGTGAGCACAGCTAGATCTTTTTGTTTTGTGACTCATAAGTGTGTGTGTGTGTGTGTGCGTGTGTGTGTGTGTGTGTGTGTGTGTCTGTGTGTGTGTCTGTGTGTGTGTGTATGTGTGTGTGTGTCTAGTAAAAAACAATGATCTCTATACATGTCCTATGAGAACGGAAGGCTGTCCAACTCACCCGTGAGAAAAACGGCCGCGAAGCCACTCTTCTGGACCGAGTTGTCTGAGCTGAACTCGATACGCAGGCTGTTGCCCTCGGACGTGATGATGGGTGGCAGGTAGGAGCCGCAGAAGAGCCCGTGCTTCCGGATCGTGTTGTTGTCCATTTTGCTGAGAATGTCCACCTTGTCATACTCACAGTCTTGCTGCCGGCGAAAACAAAACATCGTCAAAATACCATACGTAAGGACCACAGTTTATAGAGCTGCCCAAATAAAACGCTCGATTAAGATTAGATTATTGCGAGGGGAAAAACAATCTGGTGCAAGAAGGTTTGTCAGGAAAACATGCAAAACGAAGGAGAGAAGAAAAAGAGGATCTGCTGGGCCTCCAAGCATTTTTAGTAACGCTTCAGCAAAGGTTGCATCAGAGACACACAAACACGTGGCGTTGTGCTCATGGAATGTAAAAAGTCGCACACACTACACAGTGACTCGCATAGCGCCATCAGCTCCGCATACGTGTCTCGCTTTATACAAAGCGTTCCTCTACCACCAAGCATGCTTTTACTCTTAATGATTAGCATCGGCGCGGGTAGCCCTTCCTTCCGCTAAGCATAACGCCACTTTACTTCCGGGGAATCGGGGGCGTTGAATGCACGCTCCAAGAAACGTTGGGAATTCATGAAAGTAACTGCAAAAAAACAAGGCTTCGTATACAGTGACCACACAAAAGTTTGTGGCTTCTCTTGCGTTGTTACTTTCCCCCAATTATTTCATTTATCTTTTTTCTCTTCTTCTTTTTAGTATACGAAAAAACGGCAGCATAGCCACAGCAAACTATACGCAATGTTTTCAGAATACCGAAAGAGGGAGAAAGAGATAAGCTTTCTCTTACGGGCGGATCAGATAGATAGGTGTGGGGGTTTAACGTCCCAAAACCATCATATGATTATGAGGGACGCCGTAGTGGAAGGCTCCGGAAATTTTGACCACCTGCGGTTCTTTAACGTGCACACAATTCCGAGCACACGGGCCTACGGCATTTCCGCCTCCATCGGAAATGCAGCCGCCACAGCCGGGATTCGATTTCGTGACCAGCGGGTCAGCAGCCGAGTACCTTAGCCACTAGACCACCGCGGTGGGGCATACGGTTGGATCATGCAGCATTCAGAACAGAAAGGTGCACTGGGTGCATATAAGCCCAAATAGAAAAGAAAGTGCAAACTTCCATCTATCATCGTTATTCCTGTCCGAAAACAAAACAAAAACCGCTTATGTAGTGTTCACTACTTTGGCGACTCCTACGAGCGAGCACAGGTGCGCAGCACTTCGGAACTCTGTTAGACGGTTCCACCTCCAACGGCTCGTGTGTCTCACTTGCCGAACACAAAGGGTTCGACATGACGGGCATATCTCGGCAGCTTAGGTTTGTCTTTAGGAATATTGCTTTGCTTATGCCCACCCCCGTCAAGGAAGGCACACCCATTGAACATGAACGGTGCTTCTTTCCGGCTCTATCGCAAAACACGGTGTGCGAGCAGGGCGACAAAGGCTGTCAAACAAAGTAGACGCGAGCGCTAATAGCGGGGGGGGGGGGGGGGAGGGCTTCGCATAGCGGGCGTCCAGTCGGCTTAGTAACTTGTCATGAAAGCAGCACGTCGGATGCAAAGCGACGCCGTGTGACTAGGGAAATGCCGCCCTTTCCAGGCCCATCCTCTTCCTCCAGCTTTCCAGTCTTTTTGGGGCAGACAATAATGAATAGCGACGCATTGTATATGTGAAGTTATACAGTCAATTATATACATGTTATTATCATCAGCGGCATATATAGCTCTTTCTCTTCATATCTTACGAAAAAAAAAGTGTGCATCCTAGGAAAAGTATACAAGTGCGAGACACAGGACGAAGAGGGGAGAATTGCGCAGAACGCTGGCTAATACTGAAGTGGTTTGAGCGGAGGTATGTGAAAGCGTCACACATCACGTTTTTATTTTATTTTTTATTTGAATGAAGGAACCTCGCTATTAACGTGAATCATAACGAGGTGGAGGAAACGGGGGGGGGGGGGGTTGATACGACTTGGGTTCCATAATTTTTATACGACTTGGGTGCCACGTGTCACTGCAGTTAAGCAGTGTTTTTAAAAAGAAAATATTACAATAAAGAAAACTGGGCTGTTCTGACGATAGAGAAAAGAAGATAGACACAAATTTTAACAATGCACTGTAAATGTTCACCGTTTGATGCTGTGTGTAGCTGTTGATAACTGTGGCATTTACATATTTATTAAAACGTCATTTATTCACAAGTAATTGGCTTCCTGGACACAAACGATTGCCTTCAGTCTACCCAGCACGCTTTTTGCTAAGGTTAATCCGGTAAAACTCGGCTAACTGACTTTCTCCGTGATTTACAGTCAGATCGTAATACTGGAAGCTAAGCGATGTTGCTAGATTTTCCGAAAGCTTTTGCTATACAGTGTCTCATCAGCTCATTTTTAGGTTTTTTGGCCTGTACATTAACTCTATTGTGCTTATTTGAATGCGAGCTTTTTCTGGGCAGCCATTACCATTTTGTTTTTAAGTACCTCATCTCTGACTTTTTCTGAATAACCTCTGATGCCCCCCCCCCCCCCACCTGGGGATTAAAACTGGAGCTTCTATTTTTTTTATTATGCATTAATGACTTATCATTGCATGTGCTGCATCGGATTCATACGTCCGCAGATTCTTGCGTTATTTATCCTACTATCAGTATTCTTTCTGGCTTGCAAGCCCTCCGAATTATCTTCACTATTTTCTAGTACGGTGCAACGGGCGACTCAAGAAACTTGACTCTACCAACCTAAATGTGTACTTTTATTGCGTTACTTTAACATATTACCCTTTTTCTTACATAATCGTCAACGCTGGCACTTGAAAAGAGTGGATTCAGAAATGAGCCTAAGAGTAACCTTGGCACTTTATCTAATGTGTTACGCATGTCACTCATGTGGAAGAAATTCTTATAAAACACTAGAATTTCTAAAACTTCATTTATGCCCGGCACCTGAACACTTCGGTTTGCTAAGCCACAAATCAATTGACAGACCAAAGCTTGAATTAGCTGCTCGAGCCCGCGTCAGGCTCATTTTATAGGTGCACTTATGGCGGTACAGAAACAGATGGTCCAATATATTCCTTGATTACATTTGGCCCTATCAGGTCATAGTCGTCATTAAAAGAAGAATCATCCCCAATAACTATCATCACGGAATCTCTCTATAGTCCCGTTATATCAGTGTTACTGTATAGAACACGTACCCTCCCAAGCCTTATCAACCCTCCAGCCCACATAATTCATTGCACCGGCTGTGCAGTTGCATCACTACACTCTCCACCCCATATACGCCACATCACCCAGGAGAGCCCTTAAAGACAACATTAAGACTCTCAGAACCACGAAGACACAAAACAGTCGGTCACAAGGTTTCGTTGAGGCCACATGTCGACTTGAGTAGCCAGAGCATTTTTTTCGTGGCGCAGAAAGCCCAGTATGTGCTTTAGGAGATGCTCACAACATACCGCAACCCCAAGCTCAAGCAGCACCACAAGCGCAGAGCTCCACTTAGGTGACGTCTCTCTTGATACAAACAGAGGGAGGCTGAGTCGAGTATAATGTGTGCAGAAAATTTTCCGTGCAAGGTGTAAACATCGTACATATGAATGCAATTTTTTTACTCAGACCACGAGGATAAGATTCGGCGATGTTTTTAAACTGTTCACTACAGATATAGATCAGTGCGTGGATGCAATCGCGGAAATAAACGTATAAAAATTAGCGCTGCAGCCAATGCAGCAAAGCCCGACAGAATCTGCATATAACAAAGCTCCGTCGCATCTTTCGCACAACGCTCAGACAAGCTATAGACATGGCATCTGCTCGTCACTCCATTGCCTTCGCAAGCCTCTACCGCGAAGAACGTACTGCAAGCTCAAATTATAAACGTCAGCAGCCATCACTCGAACCGCATTTAAGCTGCATTGTTCCTAGACGGCGCTGACGTCGATGCGGAGAGATAAAGAGCACGCAGTAATAAATACAGAGTTTTCGTTTGTTTGGCTTAAGTATGCGTCCAGTCGTGATCACCAGGTTGCTGCATTGGAGGCTCCTTTATAGAAGAATGGATGCTCCATTCCTCAACCAGATGTTCAGGTGAAGTTTTATAGTTGTATGCCCCTTATTCGGCTGGAGAGCAGCCGCAACATTCGGCATCAGCAGGAACGGAGAGAAAATACCGAGTAGTTCGCACAGAAAGATTCTATACGCAATTGATGGCGGCGTCCACTCACGTTGTTCCCTTCGAGGTCGAAGTGGGTGAAGTTGAGCGTGATGCGGTACTGGGGCGAGGCGACAATCTCCCAGATGCAGATCTTGTTAGACGGGTACAGGTCCGGAAACGACGGACTCGTGATGGTCCCATTCGATGCCTCGATCATGCCGCCGCACGCGTCTGCGCAGAACATATCACAAACACGCGTACGTCTCATTGAGTGAGTCATGAGGAGCAATGAAGTGGGCTTCTCAACCAACCACAGAGGAGAGACGCAACTGAGAGCAGTGAGCGCATGCAGGTAATGGGGAGGGGGGGGGAGCTGAGAGGAAACTTGTTGTTCTAGTACACATTTGAGGATTTAACACTACATAAGAAATACAACGGCAGCCTTACATTTGTTTGGTGCATATTGTTTCCACAGACATATTTCAGCTGCTGACGTAGGCACTATGCCCTAGCACGGCCGTTCGTAGCGATGACCGATTTGGGCGCTGAGATTTCTTCTGGCCCACACAAATAAAAGACATCAAAGACTCTTACAATTAGGATATGATTAGATGGAGCGCTAATGAATTTTCAACTTTGAGAAAAAATTCCTCTTACATCGTAGGAAACTTCTAAGAACAAATCATTAGGTATTTTATACCAGATATGTTTTAAAATCAGATGTGTATTGGCAGAAGCATACAGCGAACTATTGAATTGCCAGTTCACAAACTATATACACCTCATATGTTTACCAATGATAGAGCCATTTTTCAAAAAGCTGCCCAGCACACTTCTTGATAAAGATTCCAAAAAGTCAACGTTACGGCAGCTGCTTTGAGGGAACTACCACAAAAACTAGCAGTTGTTACGAGCAGAAACACAACCGATGATCAAAGCCCTCTCAAAATGAGATGCAAATGACAAAGCGCCTGATCTTGCTGCTGGCTTTCGTTAAGGTGGTAGGATGTAGAGCAAGTGGGTATAACGCCTGCGGTGCGCACTGCGCAGCACGAGTCAGCCCAGAAACGGACCAACCACTGGGTGGACGACATGGCGAAGCGATAGTTTCGCGCGTTCGACGGTTTGAGGGGAGAGGACATGGACGAACAAAGAAGGACAGTGAGCGAGGTGGGAGAGGGGTGTGAGCGCACTTTGCAGGTCACGCTTGTCCAGTGCCGCCACAGGGGTTTGACATTGATGGATCATTTATTCGGCGATGCAGGAAGCTTCTCCCAGCGATTGCGGTGAAAGTGAGGGCGGGGTGCCGGCCTAAGGAGCTTCGCTCCTGATATACGTGGGTAATACTGACTAATCGAGCACAACGTGTGACGTAGCGTGACATCAGATTGTACATAACTCAAACAGTGTTATACTGGTATGGGCGTCTACCTTAAAGGGTCAATCCTAAAGGGCACCAGCTTTTTTTTTTTTTAAGGCCCCCCAAAGATGTTCGGTAATTCGCATAGTAGACCGCGGTGATGACGCTTTACGAATATTACAGCGTTGCGTGCCACGAAGAGCCTCCATTTCGAAAAGTAATTCCTGCGCTGCTTACATACGCCTGACCAATCCTCCTTTCACACAGAGTGATGTAGCACACAGTTTGTCGATTGGTGCGAACCATTCACGACGACAGGCTGCGTCTTCCCCTCCCTGTGAGGAGGAAGGGTGGCGAGGCCACGCGAAAACTTGAAACTATCTGAAACCGGTGTTATAACCCCTGTAACTTCCTTAATATAGCACGTATTCGCTAAATGCTTACGGCAACATGTTCACAAAGAAGAAGTGCACATATTTCACTTAATATTACAATTTTTTGGACCTCGGGTTGTTTACTGGTGCTTCAACTCTCTAGTGTTATTTACACTGGATAAGTGGGTAAAAGCCAATCACACACACACACACACACACACACACACACACACACACACACACACACACATATATATATATATATATATATATATATATATATATATATATATATACGATCTTAGTATTATTGTACCTATTAGGGCCCCGCCGCGGTGGTCTAGTGGCTAAGGTACTCGGCTGCTGACACGCAGGTCGCGGGCTCGAATCCCGGCTGCGGCGGCAGCACTTTCGAAGGAGGCGGAAATGTTGTAGGCCCGTGTGCTCAGATTTTGGTGCACGTTAAAGAACCCCCGGTGGTCGAAATTCCCGGAGCCCTCAACTACGGCGTCTCTCATAATCATATGGTGGTTTTGGGACGTTAAAGCCCACATGTCAATCAAATCAATCATGTATCTATTAGGGAAAAAAACGAGCTCTTAAACATAACTTTCCACCTTTTTATATGTACTTATAAGGCACATATCAGTTCTTCTAAACTATGAGCTCATGAAGCCGCGGCTGTACAGGTGCCATCTGGGTGTAAAAAAAAATGTGAGGGGAAGAAACCTATTGCAGGGTGCTTCTAAATTGCAAGGTTTACGTTGCCCGTATTCACTTGATTTTTATCTTGTTTGGTCGACCATATTAAGATCAACAAATAGATAAAAATCTTGGTTCGTGCACTAAGACAATTATGAAGCGTGTACGCAGAATTGCCTACATGGCACTATATTGTTTCTCGTAGCTATCTGATGAAAGAAAGAAAACAGAAAAACAAAAACGGCTATTGACCTGTTTTTGTGCCCACCCAGCGACTTCCTCGTATACCCGGTCATTACACACAAGCTGTAGCGCTTCTGAGTACACAGAAAGAAACAAGGAAAAAAGAAAAGAAAGAAAAGAGAAAGTTAATAAATTACGGACGCAATTGCCAGCTGAAGCTTGAAGAAACAAAAAAATTAGACAGAGAAGTGTAGCCGTTGAATACAGCCAACCAATGCAAGGTGTGATCAGTCGCGTGTGACTGTTTCTTTATATGACCGAAATAATGTGAACGAGAAAAAAAGTACACTTTTCTACTGGGAGACATGCATAAAGAAGTAATATTCGTGAAATTTTTCAAGAATATGCAGTTGAGTCAGAAAATAACAGCTTAACGCTAGCCCAGTTATAACCATGATTTAGGGCCTATTATTAGTACTCGGGGTATATTACAGGCCCAAGCACTGTTCAGAAAGACGTTGCAGTGGACTTGAGATGGTCTTGAACATGAAACTCCGAAGGTGTGTTCTTCGCACATCACCTTTATACAAAAAGGTGCGATGAATAGAAGGTATACAACTTCAAATTGGAGAAATATGTTCATTGAGCTATTTATGTTTCTTTGTGCATAGACAAAACCAAGTGGCCTTAATTAATAGCGCTGGGGCGGGGGGTATAACAAGCCTCCGGTAAAAAGCCTACAGATGGGCCTGAAGAAATCACAATAATTTTTCTACAAAACCGGTCTTGAGATCGGAAGAGCAAGGAAGTGAATTTTTGCATGTACTTCGTTTTTGGCATTTTGCAGGCTTTTTCTATGAGCTGGAAACAATTAGCCAACCATTATTAAGCGGCTGAAGATAGCATGGTCATATCTTCCTTAAAAGGGCCTCAATTTATATTATGCAGCCTTCATAGAGCTTTACATCTTAAGTTACCTTGTTTTATTTGCTAAAGAAAATTTACTGACCCAATAAAGAAACACCGGCTGCTACGCAGTTCTGTTAACAGTATGTTCTCGTTCTTTTTGCATAAAAGAGTTTTTGTTGAACAGCTTCGTTTTCAACAACGGGGACACCATGTATACTCTAGTGGAACGAGTCAGTTTAAGGACAGCCTGCAATTGAAATACACTACACTCTCTGTTACCATTTAAATATATCTCGAAGCAGCCCCCCAATATATTTCGCGTGATCCAGACAAAAAATAAACAAGCTAAATTTAGTTAGCTTGTTTATTTTTTGGCCGCGATTCACATTTCGCCGCTATTCCACATTTAGGAACATGAAGTTCCGAGTGGCAGATTCTCTGGCAGTTGGCAGAACCTTGCATCGCGTAAACTGCAAGAAATCCCAATGATGAATAGCACGCCACGTAAATAGTCTCCCTACCCCGCTCTACCTGAATATGCGGTCACTTGTCGTTATTTTGGATGGCGAACTTGCCTTCTTTCTGCAGCAGTGAAAATTTGCACCCGACGTCCGTGATGAAAAGTGCGCACGTTCCGCGAGGGGTGGGCGGATTGACGCCGTGTAAACAGAAAAGACAGAGCAGAGATAGCGTTTCAGAGGTCCTGAGGAAAGCGAAAGATCGAGAGTTGCCTGGGGCGAGCGCTGTAGACTCCAAGACAAAATTACCTGAAAAAGGAGTAATGGAGCCCTATAGGCGCATGCGATGAACGGATAGACTGTTGAGGAGTAACCACAGAGGGATGCGTGTCGCGTGCAAACCACTTAGTCTCCAAATGGATAAACCAACCGGGAGATGCGGGCTGTGCGCTAAGCGTTGCCAAGGGCACTAGGCGTCCTCCTTTCTCCTGGCTCAGTCCTCCCCCGTACTTTGCAGGTGACGGTTGGCATTGAATCGCACTCGGAGAGCTCGACAATCTAAGAATTACCGCCGTGATGTTTTGTGTATATGCTTGGATGAACGTACGCTGCTGCTTTTACGTTTCGCCGCACCAATGAAGCCTGGAGCAGGTCTCGACACGTCGCCACGCCGCGTTTTATATCTCTGGCTTAGTCAAGATGGTGACGACCAACTCACGACACCACCGTTTGGGAATGAAGGCCAACATAGCGAGCGAGAAGACAGCAGGCCTATCAAATACATTATTTTGGTCTGACTCAGGGCAGAAATCAGCGCTGTATTATTTCACATGTAGGTGATCATTCTCTATTCTGTCGTACTTGTGAGGTGTGCGAACGGAACGCGCTTGCCGGCAACGGGCCCGGTCGTTTTGTATATTGCACACACGAAATGCACCGCCAATGTCAGTTTCGGCGTCTGTAGTTCGCCTGTGCTTTTTGACCGCCAGGAAATTAGCCGCCATTGCCCTCGGCCGCCCGGACGCTCGCTCACCGAGTGCTCGCGACGCCTGTCTTCGCCGCCGTGAAGAGCTCCGGGCTGACGATATTGCGCGCAGGCCTTGTCGCTGCTTTGCGATTTGTCCAAAACACGTTGCGGTTGCTCGTAACGTAGAAGTGTGTCAGCTTGGGCTAGTTGGTGTCGCATGACGATAGTTATAGCGTGAGAACAAAACGACGACACAGAGACAAGAACGACACGAATTCGTGTCCTTCTTGTCTCTGTGTCGTCGTTTTCTTCTCGCGCTATAACTATCGCAATGCTCGTAACGAGCTTGGTTGTAGTATGTCGCGCGCTGTAAGTGCTGTAAGTACAGAGGGCCGGCGGGGCTTTGGCTAGAGTTCGAACCGAGTCTGTTAATATCAGTAACCATTACAGTTGGCTTCGCCGTCAATCGGTCGCGCCGACTGTTGGCGGCTGCCACAGCGGCGCACTTGCGTTTTCTCGCTGCATTCGCTCGAGTTTGTGGAAAAGGACCGCATTACCGTCGGTTTTTAGGCAGTCACTCCGAACCAACTCGGCGTTGTTCGTGGCGGCGGCCCAGCGTACGGTCGCTCTCCTGTTCGAGGTTTGCTGGTGGCAGACGCTTCGCGTGCAACGCCGTGTGTCCCGCGTTCGCCTGCTCGAGCTGAACGGCGCTGCTCGCTTAGAACTCGCTGCCTCCATGGCGGCGCGGTGGTTCCCGGCACCTCGGAGTTACGACTGCGGCTCCAGCACTTAGGCTGTTGCCCTACGGGGATCGAAATGCGTCTTTGACGTCGTCTACCATCACGGCGACATTATTTGCATGTCCTATCTTACACGTACGTTTTTACCCCACGTTGCACGAGTTTGTCATACTGATGCATATTCATCCTCTGTCACTTGTGAATATCTCTATTTACAATCTTATTGCGCAGCCTTGGGCACGCACCGTGCAGAAGGCTGTGGCTGTGTGCGCTGGCGTCTGCAGTGCCTGTCATGTATCGCTTTCGTCGGAGCAGTTCAGGACTATAATAGACGTGAAGGTAGCCCCGCCGCAGTGGTCTAGTGGCTAAGGTCCTCGACTGCTAACCAGCAGGTCGCGGGACCAAATCCTGGCTGCAGCGGCTGCATTTTCGATGGAGGCGGAAATGTTGTAGGCCCGTGTGCTCAGATTTGGGTGCACGTTAAAAAACACCAGGTGGTCGAAATTTCCGGAGCCCTCCACTACGGCGTCTCTCATAATCATACGGTGGTTTTGGGACGTTAAACCCTACATACCAAAAGATGTGAAGGTGAGGTTATTTGAGTGTCATATTTTACACGTATGTTTTTATATCAAGTTGCATGTACTTGTCATATGCGTACATCCTCACCTTGTGTCACGTGTGACTAACTATTTTTACTATCTTATTGGAAAGCCGTGGGCACACAACATGCAGAAGGCTGTGTACCCTGGCGTCTGCAATGCCTGTCAGCTATTGCTTCCGTCGGAGGAGCTTCAGTAGGATTGTGCAAGATGTGACAATGAGGCTGGACTTGTACGTTTCACGACTAATTCTCTTGAATAATAAAAATGCTTCGTGTGTATAACTAAAAATAAAAGCTTTGAATGTCCCACTTTTGTCAATCGTTGTTGCAGTGACTGCGAAAGCAGTGACACACAGGTGGCTAAATATTTTTTCGCGTGTTATTGTGCCCACCATTTGTTTCTCACTGCGCAGAAAAATTGGTGGGAAAAGTATAAGGCCTGACGGAGAGTAAATAGAAAAACAGTATTTGAAATGGGGATAAAGTTTTGCCGATTGTAGTATTGAATTGGACCAACCGTTCGTCCAGCGAGGTGCAACTGTGAGGACTAACAGTTTTATCATAAGGTGTATATGTCATGACTAAATACTAGTCCTTTGAGGTGATTTGTGGGACTAACGGTTACCTGCTAAGGTGTAAATGTGAGGACTAAATCTTTCGAGGACTAAGTAGTCTGTGGGGACCAACTGTTAGACCCGGTGCCGTTAGTTCCCAAAAAGAATAATGGTTGCGGCAACTTATTAGTCCCCAATAAGGACGAACTACATACCCTTTTAACACTCTTTTGCCTAAACATGCAGGGCGCGCTCGATGCATCAATGCGCCGAGACGGCGTGCTGAGCAATTCTATCCTCGAATACAGGATGACGACCAGCGTTCTCTTTCTCTCTGTCTCTACACTGCTTCACCTTTTGATAACCGAGAGAGAGATGCGAAAACATTAGGAGGTATTTTTTTCTCATTTTCGCATTGCGCAATGCTTCCTTCTAACTCTTTCTCGCCAGCAGCCGCCACCCACGTGCTCAGCACTTTTGTTGCTACAGGCAAGAACCACAGTCACGCGTTAATCCCAACAACAAAATACGACATGACAGGACGAGCCACTTCGATAAAATTTCAGATTGACTTAAGTGCCGCGGTATCGAGCACGTGCGCTGGTATCACAGCGTGAGCAACCTGTTTGCACGTGCCGCACTCTGTGCCTTAGCGTGACCGGTCCTGCATGTAGGTGTAGCTTTATGTTTTCCATGTCTTCTCACGCATCTATACTTCTTGAGCAGTTATAAAAACAGTAACGCCGATCAATTCACGCTTTTTTTTTTTTGGTATGTCGCTGTCTGTAAGCTACGTTTCGTTACTACAATCAGAAAGAGCTGATCGTCGAGAACACCACGATCAAGATAGCATCATTTATTGGAAGGCGGTGCGTACATACACGCAAGAGACCAGCACAGATTGGAAGGCCTGACTGCTGCGCACCCACACTTCTGATTCCTAGCAATGCGGCGCCGAGTTTCTCACTTACATATAAGATGCCATCACAACCAAAAGTAATAACTCATACAGGTTTCAGTTAAAATTGAAGACTATAAATGAGACCTCGAGTCGGCAAGCAGAGCGCGTCATTTTATCCACGTAGAATGCCGGGTGCTTCATGTGAAAGCAACGGGGTCGTTCTTGCGATTGTGGTGGCCGTGATGCAAAGCGCCAGGGAATTGATTAACTACCACGAAAACCCAGAGTAGCTTGAAAGTCGCACCCGTATTTACAAAGATTTCAGTACGCGAGTTGAAACTCGGATCACGAGACATTTGAAAAGCTGTGAACGAGCGTGTGCGGCAGTTCATTTTTGCAGTTTTTAAGACGCATGACTGGATTATAGGCGCGAATTAAGTGCCAGATTGTGTCCCGCGCGGGAATCCGGGGTAACTGATAATCTAAGGAAGAGGCAACTTATAGTGGCGGTGTCAAACTGTTTGATAATAACATCGTAAAAAACATAGAAGCAAAGCAATCACAACAGCAAACATGTGAAAATTTTATTAATTGTGATTTCGTGGCTCATATAAGAAAACATGAATGCTACAGCAAAAGAATTGTATACCCATGAGTAATAATTTGCATTTTTGTTACAGAGCAGAGGCTTCTTAAGCACGTCATATATTTTCCTCAAGGCGTTCGTTTTTGTTTCATTGGTTATTTCGTTTCTCGAAAAACCAATAATCGAGAAGCTCATGGCCGTTCGTCGCATCCTATCACTCACGATTAGGGACCGCATCGTATTCAGAGCCAACAGACGACATGTTTGCGTCAAACTCCAGCTATAGATTTGTGCGGCAAAAAAGACGCGGCAACGGCACTACTACTACTGTAGGTGAATTTGGAAAATGAAAATTCTATAGTGGCCTTGTTTCTTTTTTTTTTTTTGCTCCTTTACCTCGGCTACAGTTAATGGAACCGATCACCACCACCGCATAGAAGATAACAGCCATATAGGTACACATGACACAATTTTTATACAACAGACTGCGTCATGCTCAGGGGAGAAAAATTAAGCGTAACGGATAAATGATTTCAGCTATAGTTAAAATATTGGTGAGGTTCAAGGCGTCCGAAGTTTTTGCTACTTACACGAGCTTTCTGCATGAAAGTTTCCCTATCTTCAGAAGCTCCTATAGAATCTAGATCCCATATTACTAGTGGGATGCGTTCACTTGGGCAGCTTGCGAGGAACTATATGAAAGTTGTGCGTCATCAAATAACAAATGTTTTATGCGAAGTACCTCTTTCTTCTGCTATATACGAATGGCGTTGGGCACGCTTCTCCTACGTAGCGTGCCACACGCAGGACGTTGCAAAAGAGCGTTTCAATGTTGAACTCTGTTAGGTTAAAAACAACGCATTCGAAACTCACTGACAGGGCTATAGGTAAAGATATTTTGCAGTTGACGACACAACACGCGGAGACATCAAGTACCTGAGATACTCATTCAAGGTAATGGCAGGATAAATGAACCCGAGAGGATACACGCCATCTATGCCTTAAGCTAATGCCTCATCATAGTTCTATTTTTGGGGCATTTGTAACTCAGTGGTTTCCTTACAAACTTTTTCCCGGGCATTGATAGTTTTTTCTTGCTCAAAAGACAAGAGCAGGACAGAAAGACGGCGACAGCGCGTTCTATCATTTGTGTTCGTTTCTCTTTTCTAATCATTTTCTTCGGCGCCAGGAGAAAGCACGAACAGACAGCAAGCAGGCTGAATGTATCGCTCTCCTGCGGTTCTTTCTCGAGGCTAGGCCTCTTTATTTTGAATATCCTCTGCCAACGTGTTAAAAACTTATAAGGTGTTTTAACAGCATCTTAAATATTTATAGCGCAACAGTCTGTGGCATAGAGAGAATTGCAATATATGAACGCAGGCATGATACGTAACTGGAGACTATTCTCAGCCGTGTTTATAAGCAACACAGTTCCCTGTCATCGTATTCCGATCATAAATTGAGCTGCGTTTTACTAAGCATTAGTCTATAGCTCTTCAAAGATATAAATGATTATAAAGTGATAATAAAATGCACAAGTAGCATTTTCATTTTTAAGCATCACTAAGCAACACTACATTTAATGTTTTTTTTTTACTAATGCCTACAAATAAAAAGCGCATTAGTTCAAGTTTCGTACCTTCATTGTCACGGACTGTTTTGTCGGATGTAACAGCGTGAACATGTTTCCTGTGTGCCAAAAGTTTTGATGATTGATTGATTGATATGTGGGGTTTAACGTCCCAAAACCACCATGTGATTATAAGAGACGCCGTAGTGGAGGCCTCCGGAAATTTCGACCACCTGGGGTTCTTTAACGTGCACCCATATCTGAGAACACGTGCCTACAACATTTCCGCCTCCATCGGAAATGCAGTCGCCGCAGCCGGGACTTGATCCCGCGACCTTCGGGTCAGCAGCCAAACACCTTAGCCACTATACCACCGCGGCGAAGCGCACGCCGGAAATTTTATTCGATATTATCATATACAATTCAATGATGAATATATCATATTACGCGCAGTTTATGTGATCTAAAAAAAGGTATGTCATGTATTTCCACGCAATACAATTTTGTACTACAAACAACTGCCATAAAGCAAACAATCAAAACCAAAATTAACAGGATTCTGTTATTTCGCAACGTTAGTGTCATGGGCTGTGGCGAAGAATTTCCGCCTAGTCGAAGACGGTTCGTGTGTGTAAACGAAAGCAGCCATAATGTCCTTTTCTTTTTATGGACTTTGTTTCACCTAAAAAAAATGCACGCTGTATAGTTAAAACGTAGCGGTGGGCCCATTGAAGTGCTCAAACTCCTCGCCATATATGAAACAGAAGAAGATGACTTACGCTGATAGTTGATTGGCCCTGCGAGCACCCTGTACGAAACCAAAGTGTGGAGACAAATCTATGCGAAACCTGGTTGCATACTTATATAACCAAAAATAAAAACGCGAGAGCATACAGTGAATATAACAACTGATTGGAAATAGTACAAGTTGGAAGAGTGTCGAAATCAGCTGCGACAGATCACAACTTGCATTTCGAGAATGCTGTTTCTTGGGTTTTCATTAAAGTTTTTTCGCTTCACAACACCTGCGTGATACTAAAAACGACCATGTAGCGGCTACGAAGTAGCCGCCACAGAAACAGCTGCGATTTCTCCTTTCATAGAGTAGAACGAAAAACGTAGAGCAGGTGACTGTGCAGTTGCATCAAAGTATGGTTGGGCGCAACCTAAAAATAAACTCTGCTCACAAAGATGCAGTTGATAATGATTGATTGATACGTAGGGTTTAACGTCCCAAAACCACCATATGATTATGAGAGACGCCGTAGTGGAGGGCTCCGGAAATTTCGACCACCTGGGGTACTTTACCGTGCACCCAAATCTGAGCACACGGGCCTCACAAAGATGCGGTTCGCCTGTCCTTCACCTCTGAAGGATAATCGATAACAACTCGGATTTGACGTCGCTGAAACGCAATATAGGGACGGCGTACTGTAGGGTTCCGGATATTTGAACCATCTGGCGTTCTTTCACGAGCTTAACATCTTACAGTACACGGACCTGTGGCATTTCGCCTCTTCGTCGAATGCGCCCGGCACTGCCGGAATCGAACCCATGACCTTTGGGTCAGCAGCCGGGCACCGTAAGCGCTACACCAACGCGGCGGAGCTTGAAGGAGAGTCTTACCAGCCGGTTTTCATTTGAAGCGGTAATGATGTCAATCTGCTAATCTGGACACAAGGCGAGTAGTATAGTGCAAGTTAGTCGTTTCTCACACAAGTATTCTTTTTGGCCGAGTACTGATCTCTGAAAATTGACGCGCATAAACTTGACTATCAAACACTCAGTAATGTTCGACGCCACAGCTGTAAACGAACGTAAATTGATATAAAATGTTCTTTCTTTTAGAGGGGTAATAGCTGAGGGCGAAGCTCAAGTTTATCCTTAGGCTGCAACCGACTACAGTAAAAAGCTAAGATTAGTAGCCTTTTCTATTGTGAGCTAACAGCACTCGGTATACATTCGCATCAAGCATGCTCCATGCATCATCATTATCATCATAAGCCTGACTACGCCCGCTGCAGGGCAAAGGCCTCACCCATGATCCGCCAATCAACCCGGTCTTGGGCTTTGTGCTGCGAACCTGCGAACTTTTTAATCCCATCAACCCACCCAAATTTCTGTCTCCCCTTCCCGGGCTTGCCTTGTCTGGGAATCCAGTCAGTTACCCTTAATGACCAGCGTTTATCCTGCCTACGTGCTACGTGCCCAGCCCATGTCCATTTCTTCGTCTTGATTTCAACAACGACATCCTTAACCCCATTTTTTCCTTGTCCAACTCTGCTCTGTTCTTGTCTCTTGAGGTTACACCTACCATTTTCCTTTCCATCGCTCACTGCGTCGTCCTCAATTTAAGTTTAGCCCTCTTTGTAAGCCTCCAGGTTTCTGATCTGTAGGTGAGTACCGCCTATAGCTGTTATATTAACTCCTATCCATTCTTCCCAATCTAGGGCCCTTATAACCTCCTGCAAACACGTGGTGAATACAATTGGAGAGATCCTGTCGGCTTGCCTTACACCCTTCTTTATTGGAACTCGGTCTTTTTTTTTATGAAAAACTACGGTGGCCATTGATCGACTGTAGATTTCTTCCAGTATGTTTATGTAGGGTTCGTCGGTACCCTCATTCGGTAGTGTCTGCATTACTGCTGATGTCTTGCCTTAGTCGATCGCCTTCTCGTAATCTATGAAAGCTATGCATAGGAGTTGGTTGTTATCCGCGCATTTATCTATTACCTGATTGATAGTAATAATATATTCTAATGTGGAGTAGCCTGTACGAAATTCTGTTTGGTCCTTTCGTTGGGTGAACTCAACGTCGACATAATTTCATTAGCAATTATTTTGTAAACAGTTTGTAGAGAATGGACAGTAAGCAAATTGGCCTGTAATTTTTCAATTCCTTCACGTTTATTTTCTTATGAATTAAAATAATGTTGGCGTTTTTCATAGATGCTGGTACCGTTCCGTTCAAGAGGCACTTAATATATAAGGCTCCCAGTTTTCGTAACACAATTTCTCAGCCACCGCTCAGCAGGTCCGTTGTTACCTTATCCTCAATAGCAGCTTTGCCTCCTTGCATTCCCTCTAGGGCTTTTTTTTGCTTCCCCTGTTCTTAATGAGAGCATGTCGGTTTGATCTGGGCTACTATAGGTTCTTAGAATATAATCCTGGTTGTTTCGGATTTTCTACAGTTCTCTGTAGAACACCGCTCCCTCAACTCCTCCGCTAAGTTAACTATCATATTCCTATTGGTCATCACATTGCCCTCCTTGTCCCTTAATGCATTCAGTCGATTTTTCGCTATGCACAAATTTGCCCTTACCGCTTTTTAAGGCTTCCGCCGCTCTTTACAGCCTGATCGATTATCTCCATGTTATACCTTCTCATGTCGGCTACTTTACGCCGATCGATTAACTTTGAAAGCACCACATGATGAATTTTGTCGGTTGCATTTCAAGCTTCCGTAGTTTGCTGTCTCTTAATCAGGTTTTTAGTTTGCTTAGATAGTTTGTCAGTGTCTTGCCTATTGACTGTGCTTCCAAATTTCACTTCACACTCTTTGATGATACTGATAAGATTATCGTTAATTGTGTCAACGCAAACATCAGTTACCTCGTTCAGCGCTTCGAATCTATTCTGAAGCAAAACTATGATTTCTTTTTGCTTTTCTTCTCACCACTAGCCAAATATTTGGCTTCTTGCGTATCAGTTTATGCCTTTGCTTTTTTAGGTCTAGGCGAATATGAACTCCTACCCTTCTATGGTCACGGCAACGGATCTTGCCAACTACCTCTACATTCTGTACTTAGCCGGGTGTGCACCCAAAATGAAGATCATTTCTTTTTAATTTTGCCATTAGGACTTCGCCACGTCCACTTACGGTTAGCCCGTTTTCTGATGAATGTATTCAAGATCTGTAAATTATTACGTTCTGCAAACTCTACTGATCACTATCCTCCGGCATTTCAAGAGAGAGAGAAGAGAGAGAGTAAAAAACACTTTATTATATCTATATACAGGGAGCATGTGGGTGATGGCCCGGTGCGAGCCACCCCTCACAAACACAAGGTGGGCTCCCGATTACAGAAGCCCATTGGCGTCCAAAGCGACTCGGGCTCGGTTGGCCAGGGCCTCCTGGCTCGCCAGGTCAGAGCAGCCGAGCAGGGCCGCCTCCCGCTTTTCCTGGGCGGGGTTCGGTTTTGGGGTGAGGCGAGGGGTTGACTGGCATGCCCACACCATGTGGAAGATGTCCGAAGATGTTTCCGCACAGTGCGGGAATTTTCTTGTACAGCCAGGATCGAGCAATTTAAAAACTTCCGGGCACAGCAGCGTTTTGGTGTAAAGGCGGTGGAGAAAACGCTCCTCCGCCTTTGTAAGACCCTTACAGGGTTTACGGTAAATTGAATGGCCGAATCGGTAGCATTTACTATTTTCTAGAAACGTTAAGGCCGGATTGGGTTCGATATTAATTTCGGAAGAGTCTGAAGGTGTTGCCCGGAGAGTCAGCATGCGGGCGGCGCAACAACCGTTTCATTGCCTTCGAGACTCAAATGAGCTGGAGTCCATATGATCCTTCGAGACGCGGGGGCCCCGATGTAATTGCTGTTTTGTAAGATTCGGTACGCCAGGTGTGGGATATACCCGCGTTGAATATTTCGGTAGGCCCCTCTCGAATCTGTAATGATGACGCGCAAGTCCAGGTCTGCGGCAGCTAGTGCGATGGCGACTTCCTCCGCAAATGTTATGTCCTGTGCTTTGAATGTGAGGCCATTCACCGCGACATTTTGGTGCACGACAGCAGCCGTGTACCACCAAGCATGGTGAAGGCCGGAGGCGTCCACGTAAAATATGCTTGGTTTGTTGGCATTTCGAGAGCCAATGCCATATTACACCACTGCATGATCCCCGGCATGTTTCTTGCCTACTTTGGCATTAAAGTCACCCACTTGAATAGTATATCGAGTCTTTACTTTAATAACGTCTGACTCTACGTCTTTACAAAAGCTTTCAACCAACTGACTATCATGCTTCGCATGCTTCGATGTAGGCGCATAGGCCTGTACCACTTTCATCTTGTACCTTTTGGTAAAGTTAATTATGATACTTGTCAGACCTCTCACTAGTGCTATAGTATTCTTCATTGTTGCCAGTGATATTCTTGTGTACAAGAAACACCACGCTTAATTGTTTTTGTCAACAAATACACCACACATATTCTGATATCATCACCTTCTTTCTGTCCAAACAATTGGGCTGAAGGTCATGCAAAAAAAAAGAAAGTGCTGCATTTTGGAGCATATATCTTCAGTGCTTTACTTAAAACTACGATTATTCCTGTCCAGTGCTTCCTTGAAGTTCACGTGTCTCTCGTTTGTACCACGCTAGTGTTGACAAATAGTAAGCACGTACGTCTCGGTGCTCGTCGATAAAGGTATACATTTTCGTCTTATTTTTGCACTAGAAATTAACGCTATTCTTAATAATAAGCACTTCAAAAGGATATTAAGCAAGGAAGTAACAGACAAAGGTGGCTTTTCCTTGATTCTTTGGAGCTCTTCGAGCCCAAGTATAAAGGAATTCAGAAACAGTGAGCGAAGTAGCGATTCCGATGCAGCGAAAACGAAGCAAGTAAGAACTACTATACTGGCCGCATGAACTATTTAGAAATCACTGCCATACCTTCGCACTTCTTGCCGTCCGAGTGTAGCTCGTAGCCGATGTTGCACTCGCAGCGGTATCCGCCCAAGGTGTTGACGCACTCGTGTTCGCAGCCGTGTTCTGTGTTCTGGCACTCGTCGAACTCTGTAAGTTGAGAAATTAAGCGGGGATTAGGCACACCACCTTCCTGTAAAGGCATACTCAAAGAGAGTCGCCCGTGCGGTCAATCACAGAAGTGCTCTCGAGAGCTTCTATCACCCGGATTAACCTGTTTTCACTTTTCCCAACACACTTTGTACTTCAGAATAGATATTCATGCGACATTGTATTGAGAGGTAAGTTCAGAAAGTAACCGACGTTTCTCTCTTTCTCCCTGTCCCTCCTATATAAATTTTTCCTCACTTTAATAGCACTATATACTACAGTTGCAAACGCCTTCGAACGCGTTGCTACTTGCTTACCAGAAATTCGGAATGACCGAAAAATGCGCATCTTCAACCACAACTAATTTATTACTGGTCTGCGCCACCATGAGAACTAATTTTGTAGAAGTCCCAGAGATACTGCCCATTTCAAGGCCTAGAAGTTAACGTGCTATTGCTGTATTTGATTTCTCACAGATGGGCAATTCCTATTTCGTCCGTATTTTAAGATGTCACATCCATATCGGTATTGAGTTGTCACACACCACTTTTTTGGACGATCCGTTTTGGTTTATTATCGTAAGCTAAACGTGCGCTACCATCACCATGCATATGTACCTTGCCGTTCATAAGAGAGCACCCTAAGAGAAATGTAGGTATTTTTTTGCTCAAATAATAAAAGTCAGCTTTCTAAGTACTCGCGTGAGAGCGGAGTGCTTTCCCGGGTACTGACGAGAAGCTCAATATACGCACGCGTACCTTGAAGAATGAAGAAATAATGAAGACAGACGCCAAAAAAGAAAAAGATGATAAAACTACCGGAAATCCCTGCGGAGCAGTTGAGGCACGCGAATATAGGACAGTCCGCTTACATTTTGCAAGCCAAAAGCCCCCGTAACGGATGAAACACATACGAAACGTAACACAAGTACAGGGCGGGTAACTGTTCAAAGCGTCCAAGTCAAATTGCCGTGCGCCAAAAGTTTGATGAGCGCTGATGGGCCTGACATCGCGAGGCGGAACAGTGAGCGATGTAAAGTATCCTCCTGACGGGCTGCACGTGTGCGTGCGTGCAGGCCACTAATACCGAAGGGCTTAATAAACGACCCCATGATCAAAGCGCTTATCGGCGACCTTGGCAGTCATTGCAACCAAACTTGGCTCTTACTAGAGGGCGCACGCCTTATACCGGATGTGTTCATTCATAACTATCCATCATTTCAAGCTTGACAGCAGGCAAATATAAATGTAAATTGAGAGATGCGAATGCTACACACACACACACACACAAATAAATAAATATATATATATATATATATAGTGTGATGAGCATGATGACCAAGACCAGCGGAATCGGGGTTCTGGGTGCGAGGAGCAGGTAGAAGAAGCAGAGGAAGACGAAGTACAGAATAAGAACAGCTCGCCCAGGATCGGGTGTTGTCTTTTGTTCTCTGTCTAGTACATCACAAGGGCACAACCGACAATATATATGTATATATATATATATATATATATATATATATATATATATATATATATATATATATATATATATATATATATATATATATATATATATATATAACCGACAAAAATGCCAAGGAATTGTATTAAAATTTAGTCTAATATCTTCCCCTATACTTTCCTTGGCATTATTGTCTGTTAGATCTCATTAATATTGCGTAAAAACAAGGAAAAACGAGCCTTTAGGTATACACTTTTTTCCTTATTCAGTAGCGAGGGTCTCGTACTGGCAGACTTAGTGCCTTTAGGTTGTATACGAAAGACTATTGGCCAGCTGCCCACTCGTAACAAGTTCACGTGCTACGTGATGACAAACAGGCTCAAAAGAGTGTGCCACACTTGCCACCATGGCTAATGGTGGCGCTGACTGTCAATCCCGCGTTTAATTCCATTAAAAACCCTATAAAGTGACTGGGCGGATAGCTCTCGTGGTAGCTCAGTGGTAGAGCATCGAACGCGTCATTCGAAGGTCGCAGGTTCAGATCCTGCCCACGGCAATTTATTTTTTCACCCACTTTTTTCATATGTACATTACAATTTGGTTTAATATATTCCCCTATAATTTCCTAGGCAATATTGTCTCTTAGATCTTATTATTATTGTGTAAAAACACGGAAAAACGAGCCCTTATGTATACACTTATATATATATATATATATATATATATATATATATATATATATATATATATATATATATATATATATATATATATATGGGATATGGCACAACAGGAGCGTTGTCAACAAGAATAAATATATTTATTTCCCAACAGTTTCGGGAGGGGTCCTCCCTTCATCAGGGGATGAGTTATACTGACATGAACTTCCAAACTTCGTTACTGCCGCGTCCCTCTCGCCTTGAAAAATGTTTGCGAGAGTGAGAGGGAACTAAAAAAAGGGAAAAAAACAAAAAAGGGGAAGAAAAGACGAAAAAAAAAGAAAGTAAAGAAAGAAAGTAAAAAAGAGGAAGAACCACTGTCAACACCGAGAACGAAACCAACTGTCCACCAGCCGAAACTGTTAGGATTAAATAAATATTTTATTGTTTTGTTTCTTATACTGCACTATTTTCGAAGTTTATAACTTTTATTACGGTAGCCAAAAGAAACTCTGATCATCTATTTCATATATATATATATATATATATATATATATATATATATATATATATATATTGTAAGCGCTAACTATGTACTTCATCTTCATTTGGATAACCAAACCATTATAATGATCATCATCCTCTGTCACGGGGACTGGGCCGCTTTTTGCTCTCGCGCTTCTGGATTGAAAATATAGCCTGCTTACTGCCGAACCATACATCGTCTTATAAGTGGTGGAGTTGTCGGGTACTCTTCAATTCTCGACTTGCACTCTGGGTATCGGCATATTCTGATGCACGAGTCCGATAAAGTGAAGGCTGCCTTTTGCTATGCTAGATGGGCTCTTTGAAATAAATGTGATGCCTTTTGACCTATGCAACGCACCGGCCACAATCCAACGAAGGATAGGTACGGCACTGCGTGGATTAAAGTGGAAGACATGCTTTTGCTACCATGACGACACCGTCATCTTTTGATCCAGCTTCTCATAGCACCTGGGACGGCTAGACGAAGTCCTCACGTCTTTGGCTAGGGCCGGTCTCCAGCTCAACATCAAGAAGTGTCAGTTTGCCAGTCACAGCATCAATGTATTAGGTCACGTCGTTAGTAAACATGGCTTTGAGTCCAATCCCAACAAGATTGCCACGTTACTGCACTTTTTTACACCGACCACACCCAAACACCTCCGCAGCTTCTTTGGCTGAGCGTCGTACTTCCGCCACTTTGTGCGTGATTTCGCTGCTATCGCGGCTCCACTGCACAAACGTCTGCCCGCGAGCGCACACTTTGTCTGATCGGATGACTGCGATGCCATTTTCACACTCTCAAGCAATGCCTTACATCACGTTCTCCATTTCGACCCTGCAGCACCTACAGTGCTACACACTGACGCAAGTGGACTTGGCATCGGTGCTGTCCTTCTTCAGTCGAACTATGCTTCCTGAGAACAAGACGTGACCTACTCGAGCTGCATTCTTTCACCTGCTGCGCGAAATTACTGCATCATCAAACAAGAATATCTCGCCAATGTGTTGTCCGTACAAAATTTTCGCCCCTATTTATTAATCCGGCATTTCACAATCTTGACTGACCATTATGCTCAGAGTTGGTTATCGTCTCTCAAGAATTTGTTGGGACGCCTTAGCCGCTGTGTGCTACGATTGCAAGAGTATGGCTACAGCGTATGATAGAGGTCGGGCCGGCAGCACCAAGATGCCGACGCTTTGTCGCGTTGCCCACTCTCGCCAAGCGCCGAACAGTCGCCTTCCGACTGTTCGTCACCGCCCACCAAAGTGACTAAGCAGACGGCTGCTGGTTCAAAAGAGTTCATTGTCTCGGCGGACTTTCTTTCGTCCACAGATCTCGCCTCGATCCACCATGCTGATACCTACTGCCGCACAATCATCGATCGGCTCACTAGCTTATTGAATGCTCCAAACAGCTGCCTAAGACGACAGCTTGCACGTTTGAAGCTTCATTATGTCGGCAAATTTACCATCTTCTCGGTAGCCAATGGGTCGCCGTCACTCCTCACTCACTTCGTGTAGAAATTTTACAAGCGTGTGATGACGACAAAACTGGTCATCTAGGGTTTCACAAGACTTACGACTACCTCAAGACTCGCTGCTTTTGGCCTGGCCTCTTCTCTTGTGTCGCCAAGTACGTCGTTTCTTGCGCATCATGTCTGCACCGAAAACATGCCACGTCTCTTCCCGCGGGTCCATTGTAACCACCGCCGTGCCCGTTCACTTCTTTTGAAATTGTGGGAATAGACTTACACGGACCTCTTCCGCTTACGGCCGCCGGTCCCCGTTGGATTGTTACTGCCGTGGACCACTTTACTCTCTACGCGGAGACGGGAGCCCATTCGTCTGGTGCTACTTCCAAAGACGTCGATTTTGTCCTTCGCGTCATTGATTTACGCCGTGGCGCCCCGCGTGTGTTTCTTAGTGACCGTGGCAAGACATTTCTTTCGCATGTTCTTGCTGAAGTCCTCCAGGCATCTAACACCATTCAAAAGACCACATCAGCGTATCATCCGCAAACTAATGGTCTGACCAACGTTTTCACCAAACTTTGTCCTTTGTCCGACATGATTTCCATGTATGTTAAACGGATCACAAAGCTGGGACACCATACATCCTTTCGTCCGACTGGCTTATATATATATATATATATATATATATATATATATATATATATATATATATATATATATATATATATATATATATATATATATATATATATATATATATATATATATATATATATATATATATATATATGAACGGAAGCGAGGATGCACGACGTACGACAAAACACTTTTAATAATCACAAACATTTCCGCTGGAGGGCCGCAACATTTTTAAATATATGAAAAAGAGATCACAGTAAAAAACATGAACAACATTTATTCTGAGCCGGGGACTGTCCTTTCTCAAAGATCTATGATGAAGGCCGGTCCCGGCCGAAAGCTCAGAATAAACAATGTTTATATTTTGCACTGTGACCTCCTTTCATATATATATATATATATATATATATATATATATATATATATATATATATATATATGTATGTGTGTGTGTGTGTGTGTGTGTGTGTGAGTGTGTGTGTGTGTGTTTGTATGTGTGTATGTTTTTGTGTGTGTTATGACAGCTGACATGAATAGTGCGAACTTCCACAGCCAAGCTCAAAAATTTTCTAGCGCTAATGAACAAAGCCATAATCATTATTACCAGCCTGACTACGCCTACTGAAGGGCAAAGGCTTCTCGCATGTTCCTTCAATCAACTTAGTTAAGTGCTTCCTGCTGCCACGTTATAGCCTCAAACGTCCTAATCTCACCTGCTCACAAAACTTTCCGTGCTCTTCGCTTGTTTGCCTTGTCTGCGAATCCAGTCAGTTACCCTTAATGATCAGTGACTATCCTGCTTACGCGCTATACGTGCCCTGTCTATATCTATTTCTTCTTTGTTGAACAAGGCCAAGCTAACATCAAAAGTATACGTCACAGGAAGCACTCGTGCACGCCGCCAGACTTTCTTTTTAGAAATCTTCGTTTTTCAGAGCGAAAACTTATCTCAACGTGATCATGTATCACGGAATTTTTATTGCCAGAAGGTAAGCGAACCATTCGAGCCGACGACTCATTATAATATACTGATTTCGTTTCCAACAAT